>NC_091985.1:43626365-44226365 GCF_044704955.1 Pristiophorus japonicus | reverse complement strand
GTGCGAGAGCGGGGGTCCGATGGGGTGAGGGGTGGGTCGAGCCCCCAGTCTCGGCCAGATCCACTTCCCCCTCCATCTGCTGCCGGCTAGACACGGGCATTGTCCGCTCGTGCTCTCTGACTGTCTCTGTCTCTCCATCTCTCTCTCCCTCTCGCTCTCCCACTCTCTCTCCCCCTCGCTCGCTCGCTCTCCCCCTCTCGCTCGCTCCCCCTCTCTCCCTCTCTCTCCCTCCCTCTCTCTCTCTCTCCCCCTCACTCCCTCTACCCCTCTCTCCCTGTCTCTCGCTCTCTCTGTGTCTGTCTCTCTCGCTCTCTCTGTGTCTGTCTGATGGACTGCATTTCAGAGTACTTAAGGAGGTGGCCTTGGAAATAGTGGATGCGTTGACAGTCATTTTCCAACATTCCATTGACTCTGGATCAGTTCCTATGGAGTGGAGGGTAGCCAATGTAACCCCACATTTTAAAAAAGGAGGGAGAGAGAAAACAGGGAATTATAGACCGGTCAGCCTGACATCGGTAGTGGGTAAAATGATGGAATCAATTATTAAGGATGTCATAGCAGTGCATTTGGAAAGAGGTGACATGATAGGTCCAAGTCAGCATGGATTTGTGAAAGGGAAATCATGCTTGACAAATCTTCTGGAATTTTTTGAGGATGTTTCCAGTAGAGTGGATAAGGGAGAACCAGTTGATGTGGTATATTTGGACTTTCAGAAGGCGTTCGACAAGGTCCCACACAAGAGATTGATGTGCAAAGTTAGAGCACATGGGATTGGGGGTAGTGTACTGACATGGATTGAGAACTGGTTGTCAGACAGGAAGCAAAGAGTAGGAGTAAATGGGTACTTTTCAGAATGGCAGGCAGTGACTAGTGGGGTACCGCAAGGTTCTGTGCTGGGGCCCCAGCTGTTTACATTGTACATTAATGATTTAGATGAGGGGATTAAATGTAGTATCTCCAAATTTGCGGATGACACTAAGTTGGGTGGCAGTGTGAGCTGCGAGGAGGATGCTGTGAGGCTGCAGAGCGACTTGGATAGGTTAGGTGAGTGGGCAAATGCATGGCAGATGAAGTATAATGTGGATAAATGTGAGGTTATCCACTTTGGTGGTAAAAATAGAGAGACAGACTATTATCTGAATGGTGACTGATTAGGAAAAGGGGAGGTGCAAAGAGACCTGGGTGTCATGGTACATCAGTCATTGAAGGTTGGCATGCAGGTGCAGCAGGCGGTTAAGAAAGCAAATGGCATGTTGGCCTTCATAGCAAGGGGATTTGAGTACAGGGGCAGGGAGGTGTTGCTACAGTTGTACAGGGCATTGGTGAGGCCACACCTGGAGTATTGTGTACAGTTTTGGTCTCCTAACCTGAGGAAGGACATTCTTGCAATTGAGGGAGTGCAGCGAAGGTTCACCAGACTGATTCCCGGGATGGCGGGACTGACCTATCAAGAAAGACTGGATCAACTGGGCTTGTATTCACTGGAGTTCAGAAGAATGAGAGGGGACCTCATAGAAACATTTAAAATTCTGACGGGGTTAGACAAGTTAGATGCAGGAAGAATGTTCCCAATGTTGGGGAAGTCCAGAACCAGAGGTCACAGTCTAAGGATAAGGGGTAAGCCATTTAGGACCGAGATGCGGAGGAACTTCTTCACCCAGAGAGTGGTGAACCTGTGGAATTCTCTACCACAGAAAGTTGTTGAGGCCAATTCACTAAATATATTCAAAAAGGAGTTAGATGAGGTCCTTACTACTAGGGGGATCAAAGGGTATGGCGAGAAAGCAGGAATGGGGTACTGAAGTTGAATGTTCAGCCATGAACACATTGAATGGCGGTGCAGGCTAGAAGGGCCGAATGGCCTACTCCTGCACCTATTTTCTATGTTTCTATGTTTCTATGTTTCTATGTCTCTCTCGCTCTCTCTGTGTCTGTCTCTCGCTCTCTCTGTCTCTGTCTCTCTCGCTCTTTCTGTGTCTATCTCTCTCGTTCTCTCTGTGTCTGTCTCTCTCGCTCTCTCTGTGTCTCTTTCTCGCTCTCTCTGTGTCTGTCTCTCTCGCTCTCTCTGTGTCTGTCTGATGGACTGCATTTCAGAGTACTTAAGGAGGTGGCCTTGGAAATAGTGGATGCGTTGACAGTCATTTTCCAACATTCCATTGACTCTGGATCAGTTCCTATGGAGTGGAGGGTAGCCAATGTAACCCCACATTTTAAAAAAGGAGGGAGAGAGAAAACAGGGAATTATAGACCGGTCAGCCTGACATCGGTAGTGGGTAAAATGATGGAATCAATTATTAAGGATGTCATAGCAGTGCATTTGGAAAGAGGTGACATGATAGGTCCAAGTCAGCATGGATTTGTGAAAGGGAAATCATGCTTGACAAATCTTCTGGAATTTTTTGAGGATGTTTCCAGTAGAGTGGATAAGGGAGAACCAGTTGATGTGGTATATTTGGACTTTCAGAAGGCGTTCGACAAGGTCCCACACAAGAGATTGATGTGCAAAGTTAGAGCACATGGGATTGGGGGTAGTGTACTGACATGGATTGAGAACTGGTTGTCAGACAGGAAGCAAAGAGTAGGAGTAAATGGGTACTTTTCAGAATGGCAGGCAGTGACTAGTGGGGTACCGCAAGGTTCTGTGCTGGGGCCCCAGCTGTTTACATTGTACATTAATGATTTAGATGAGGGGATTAAATGTAGTATCTCCAAATTTGCGGATGACACTAAGTTGGGTGGCAGTGTGAGCTGCGAGGAGGATGCTGTGAGGCTGCAGAGCGACTTGGATAGGTTAGGTGAGTGGGCAAATGCATGGCAGATGAAGTATAATGTGGATAAATGTGAGGTTATCCACTTTGGTGGTAAAAATAGAGAGACAGACTATTATCTGAATGGTGACTGATTAGGAAAAGGGGAGGTGCAAAGAGACCTGGGTGTCATGGTACATCAGTCATTGAAGGTTGGCATGCAGGTGCAGCAGGCGGTTAAGAAAGCAAATGGCATGTTGGCCTTCATAGCAAGGGGATTTGAGTACAGGGGCAGGGAGGTGTTGCTACAGTTGTACAGGGCATTGGTGAGGCCACACCTGGAGTATTGTGTACAGTTTTGGTCTCCTAACCTGAGGAAGGACATTCTTGCAATTGAGGGAGTGCAGCGAAGGTTCACCAGACTGATTCCCGGGATGGCGGGACTGACCTATCAAGAAAGACTGGATCAACTGGGCTTGTATTCACTGGAGTTCAGAAGAATGAGAGGGGACCTCATAGAAACATTTAAAATTCTGACGGGGTTAGACAGGTTAGATGCAGGAAGAATGTTCCCAATGTTGGGGAAGTCCAGAACCAGAGGTCACAGTCTAAGGATAAGGGGTAAGCCATTTAGGACCGAGATGCGGAGGAACTTCTTCACCCAGAGAGTGGTGAACCTGTGGAATTCTCTACCACAGAAAGTTGTTGAGGCCAATTCACTAAATATATTCAAAAAGGAGTTAGATGAGGTCCTTACTACTAGGGGGATCAAAGGGTATGGCGAGAAAGCAGGAATGGGGTACTGAAGTTGAATGTTCAGCCATGAACACATTGAATGGCGGTGCAGGCTAGAAGGGCCGAATGGCCTACTCCTGCACCTATTTTCTATGTTTCTATGTTTCTATGTTTCTATGTCTCTCTCGCTCTCTCTGTGTCTGTCTCTCGCTCTCTCTGTCTCTGTCTCTCTCGCTCTTTCTGTGTCTATCTCTCTCGTTCTCTCTGTGTCTGTCTCTCTCGCTCTCTCTGTGTCTCTTTCTCGCTCTCTCTGTGTCTGTCTCTCTCGCTCTCTCTGTGTCTGTCTCTCTCGCTCTCTCTGTGTCTGTCTCTCTCGCTCTCTCTGTGTCTGTCTCTCACTCTCTCTGTGTCTGTCTCTCGCTCTGTCTGTGTCTGTCTCTTGCTCTCTCTGTGTCTGTCTTTCTCGCTCTCTCTGTGTCTGTCTCTCTCGCACTTTCTGTGTCTATCTCTCTCGTTCTCTCTGTGTCTGTCTCTCTCGCTCTCTCTGTGTCTCTTTCTCGCTTTCTCTGTGTCTGTCTCTCTCGCTCTCTCTGTGTCTGTCTCTCTCGCTCTCTCTGTGTCTGTCTCTCTCGCTCTCTCGGTGTCTGTCTCTCGCTCTCTCTCTCGCTCTCTGGCTCGCTTTCTCTCTGGCTCTCGCTCTGGCTCGCTCTCTGGCTCACTCTCTGGCGCGCTCTCTCGCTCTCGCTCTCTCTGCCTGCCCCTCTCCCCCTCTCTCCCTCTCCCTCTCCCTCTCTCTCCCTGCCCCTCTCTCTCGGACTATTGTTATTAATTGCCCCGTATTACTCCCAGTGCTGGGGCTGCTGTATTATCCCCGTGGGGGGCCTGTATCTCTGTGTCGACCTGCCATGGGGTCCTGGTGCTATTTCTGTGTTGTACAATGAACTCCGCAAACCCTGTCTGACATAAACTCTCCCGGTGACGGTTAGTCCTCCCTCAGCCGCGGAGGGCCAAGTGGGACCCAATTAACCATCCCCGTCCACTGCCTGCCATGTGGCCACACCGTCAGACCCTTCCCACCAGTCCCATCTCGTCATCCCTCCTTGCACAATGTCCCCAAGACCCCCTGTCCCGAACATCACATTCCACCGTAGCCGTTACTGACAAGGGGAGAGAGGGCGAGCTGGTGAAACGATTGTGGTGCATGTCACTCTGGGAGAGTTTCTGTCCCGGTGTGGAGACCCTGTTGTCTCTCCGGAGAACCCGCCCAGAGTGACACGTACCACGAAGGTTTTGCAGACTCCTCTTCCCTGCCGGTATGAACGCTGCAGAACTGCTTCACTGACACGCCGACACAGGCTTGGAGCAAACTCTGCTCCTCCAGCGTTGCAATGGCCTTCCCGGAATATGGTGGTCCGCCCCGACCCGTGTGAGATCACCACCGCAGGTCGGGGCTATACGTAGAGCTGGAGAGCCGGGCCATGGAACATCGTGGGCGGAGGTGTCGCGAATGAGGGCCATCCTCACCATAGGCAGTCCCTCAGAATCGAGGAAGACTTGCTTCCTCTCCCAAAGTGAGTTCTCTGGTGGCCGAACAGTCCAATACGAGAGCCATAGACCCTGTCACAGGTGGGACAGACATTCGTCGAATGAAGGGGTGGGTGGGATTGGTTTGCTGCACGCTCCTTCCGCTGCCTGCGCGTGACCGCTTCATGCTCTCTGTGTTAAGACTCAAAGAGCTCAGCGCCCTCCCCGGATGCACTTTCTCCACCTCGGGCGGTGTTCGAGGGTCTCCCAGCTGTCAGTGGTGATGTCGCACTTTATGCAGTACAATGTGGATAAATATGAGGTTATCCACTTTGGGGGCAAAAACTTTAACGATTTCGATGAAGGAATAGAGTGTATTATCTCCAAGTTTGCAGATGACGCTAAGCTGGGTGGCGGTGTGAGCTGTGAGGAGGATGCTAAGAGGCTGCAGGGTGACTGGGACAGGTTAGGTGAGTGGGCAAATGCATGGCAGACGCAGTATAATGTGGATAAATGTGAGGTTATCCATTTTGGGGGTGAAAACACGAAGGCAGAATATTATCTGAATGGCGGCAGATTAGGAAAAGGGGAGGTGCAACGAGACCTGGGTGTCATGGTTCATCAGTCACTGAAAGTTGGCATGCAGGTACAGCAGGCGGTGAAGAAGGCAAATGGTATGTTGGTCTTCATAGCGACGGGATTTGAGTATAGGAGCAGGGAGGTCTTACTGCAGTTGTACAGGGCCTTGGTGAGGCCTCACCTGGAATATTGTGTGCAGTTTTGGTCTCCTAATCTGAGGAAGGTCGTTCTTGCGATTGAGGGAGTGCAGCGAAGGTTCACCAAACTGATTCCCGGAATGGCAGGACTGACATATGAGGAGAGACTGGATCGACTGGGCTTATATTCACTGAAATTTAGAAGGATGAGAGGGGATCTCATAGAAACAATTAAAATTCTGACGGGATTGGACAGGTTCGATGCAGGCTCGATGTTGGGGAAGTCCAGAACCAGGGATCTCAGTCTAAGGATAAGGGGTAAGCCATTTAGGACCGAGATGAGGAGAAACTTCTTCACTCAGAGAGTTGTTAACCTGTGGAATTCTCTACCGCAGAGAGTTGTTGATGCCAGTTCATTGGATATATTCAAAGGGAGTTAGATGTGGCCCTTACGGCTAAAGGGATCAAGGGGTATGGAGAGAAAGCAGGAATTGGGTACTGAAGGAATGATCAGCCATGATCATATTGAATGGTGGTGCAGGCTCGGAGGGCCGAATGGCCTACTCCTGCACCTATTTTCTATGTTTCTATGTTTCTAACCCGGACCTTGCGATCTGGCAAGAATTCTCTTCACAGATTGTACGAATTTGAAAGAAATGGGCCTCCGCGGGCAGAGATTTGGGCTATTTGCTCAATGAATGCCCTTTAAATTCCTACACTAGGAAAAAGCAGGCATAAGGCCTGCTTTCAAGAACATAAGAAATAGGAGCAGGAGTAGGCCACCTGGCCCCTCGAGCCTGCTCCGCCATTCAATAAGATCATGGCTGATCTGATCATGGACTCAGCTCCACTTCCCTGCCCGCTCCCCATAACCCTTTATTCCCTTATCACTCAAAAGTCTGTCTATCTCCGCCATAAATTTATTCAATGACCCAGCCTCCACAGCTCACTGGGGCAGAGAATTGCACAGATTTAGAACTCTCTGAGAAGAAATTCCTCCTCATCTCAGTTTTAAATGGACGGCCCAGCATAAGAGTTTTACAAAATAGAAAAATAAAATGTTATCACGCATTTATACATTAAAAACCCTGTCCAATAAGGTACATTTATTTTTTAGCCCTGTTAAAACATATTTAAAAAAATGTCAAAAAATTATTTTTTTGTTTTAAATATTTAATTAAATGGAACTTTAATTAATTTTAAATATGTAATGTTTAAAAAAATTTATTTCATGTGTTCGTGTATTTTTTAAGTGATCCCCATTCATACTTTATGGGAATTCCATACAAACGGAATCCCCAAAAGTATGAATGGGGATTTCCTTCTTTTATTGGCTGGGCCGGTCCATATGATCCCAGGGGCGCAAGCGAAGCGCATGCTCCCCTGGGAAACGTGGGCCTCTAGCCGGAGAGGTGCAGGTGCCTGAATCTACAAATCTCCCAGACCATTAAGTAAATTTGTAGATTTGTTGCATGTCCGAGGTATCCGCCCGCGGGAAGCCTCCGACTGCAAATTTTCACTCATTATCTCTTGTGGTGTTTTTCTAACAATACCAAATCTCCCTCCAAATTTCCACAGTTGAGCTCACTAATACATTAACTAAACCTGTTCCCTGCAAGGTTCAATCGGGTAAATGTTACCAACATTTTCTTCCAATACGAAGCCTTGTCCATGGGGAAATATCAGGAAATTACAGGCCCGCTCCCTGAAATTTTCTGCCCAGCTTGGCTGTGCTGTGTCCACTGTCAAACTGTTTCACGACACTCTCTGATTATCCAAATCTACGACAAGGTCTTAGACAACGTGGACCATTTTCCATACCTCGGGAGCCTACTGTCAGCAAGAGCAGACATCGACGATGAGGTCCAACACCTCCTTCTGTTTACCAGTGCAGCCTTCAGTCGCCTGAGGAAGAGAGTGTTTGAAGACCAGGACCTCAAACCAAGCACCAAGCTCATGGTCTACAGAGCAGTAGTGATACCCGCTCTCCTATATGGCTCAGAGACGTGGACTATATACAGCAGACATCTCAGAATGCTGGAGAAGTACCACCAGCGCCGCCTCCGCAAGTTCCTGCTAATCCCCTGGGAGGATAGATGCACCAACATCAGTGTTCTCGCTCAGGCCAACATCCCCAGCATCGAAGCATTGACCACGCTCGATCAGCTCTGTTGGGCGGGCCACATCGTCCGCATGCCCGACACGAGACTCCCAAAGCAAGCGCTCTACGCGGAGTTTCGACATAGCAAGCAAGCCCCAGGTGGGCAGAGGAAATGCTTCAAGGACACACTCAAAGCCTCCTTGATAAAGTGCAGCATCCCCACCGACACCTGGGAATCCCTGGCCCACGACCGGTCAGAGTGGAGGAAGAGCATCCGGGAGGGCGCTGAGCACCTCGAGTCCCATCACCAAGAACAAGCAGAAACCAAGCGTAGACAGCGGAAGGAGCGTGCGGCAAACCCAGGCTCCCCACCCACCCTTTCCTTCAACCACTGTCTGTCCCACCTGTGACAGAGACTGTACATCCCACATTGGACTCCTCAGTCACCTGAGAACTCACTTAGAGTGGAAGCAAGACTTCCTCGATTCCAAGGGACTGTCTATGATGGTGATTCTCTGTTAAACTTCATACATGGTTACAGTGTACAGTGTACCAACTCTGTTGTGTTTCTCTAACATGTTGTAATGTTTGGTTTTCAGTTGCTGAAGTAATTCTGGTATCTGTACAAGCAATTTAACCTGCACTGCCATTAGGGTGCTGCATAAGACAACACAGGCAGGATAAGGCATGGTATTAATGTAACAACTACTGAACCTGCAGTCCTTATGACATCGATACAGCTTTCGCTATACCAAACAAGTTCTATTGCTGCTCCACCTCTTGTGGAAATTAATAAACTAAGAGAGATTCATTTCATCTGGTCCACATCGCCACAGAGAAAGAATCGACTAGACTTTGGCTCGATACTTTACTCATGCTATCTGACATCGTACCTGCAATGCAGGAAATACATTTTGAAAAATGTGCTCAGCAAAGTAATGAACAAGATGCTACATATATATCACAGCACATCACTGAGTGTATCAAGGTTCATGTCACTCTCAAACAGAGCAAACGCATACTGAATTCCACTAGAAAACCAAAAACACAGATCGCAAAATGGAATGTTATCCATTATTTTATTAATGTAAATTGCCAAATGCAGTAAGTGACAACTGCGTTTGGCCTGCATCTGCGCACATTCTGAGGCTGAACTCTAGGATATAGTCAATGTATTCACTGAGGCGTACGAAAGCATGGGTCTTAAGCTTAACATCCGTAAGGCAAAGTGTTATCGATGTGGACTTGTATTTACTCTGTACAGCCACCAGAGGGCTCATTCCCCGGCGTCCCAAGGGATCCCAGAATCCCTTGGGAGCACAGGTATCTATGAAGGCTTCATAGGTTGGAGAGGCACTCTGGACACCTGCAATAAAAGACTAAGGTCACACTTTACTTTGAGCTCACAGTGTTCAGTCTGACTGTTTCTCCATACACAACTGGTGACGAGACACAGATGGCGAACCCAAAGATGCAGAGAACAGTGGGCACCTGGAGAAATTTTCAGAGGGAGATGATTGGGAAACTTTTGTGGAGCGACTCGACCAATACTTCGTGGCCAATGAGCTAGATAGGGAAGCGAACGCTGCCAAATGAAGGGTGATCCTCCTCACCATCTGTGGGGCACCAACGTATGGCCTCACGAGGAATCTGCTCACTCCAGCGAAACCCACGGAGAAATCGTACGACGATTTGTGCACACTGGTCCAAGAGCATTTGAACCCGAAGGAAAGCGTTCTGATGGCAAGGTATCGGTTCTACACCTACAAAAGGTCTGAAGGCCAGGAAGTGGCGAGTTATGTCGCCAAGCTACGACACCTTGCAGGACATTGCGAATTTGAAGGACATATGGAGCACATGCTCAGAGACTTTTTTGTACTTGGCATTGGCCACAAAATCACACTTCGCAAACATTTGACTGTAGAGACCCCAACCTTGAGTAAGGCCATAGTGATAGCCCAGGTGTTCATTGTCACCAGTGACAATACTAAGCAAATCTCTCAGCACACAAGTGTTGCTACAAGTACTGTGAACAAAGTGATGTTGTTTTCGAATCATAATGTACAGGACAAGTCACACATACCTGCAGCTACACGTCCGCAGATGTCTCAGAGTTCACCATCAAGGGTGATGAATGCAAGGCCATTAACAGCTTGTTGGCGCTGCGGGGGTGATCATCGTTTCCATTCATGCCGATTCAAAGGATACATTTACAAAGGCTGTGGAACAATGGGACACCTCCAACGAGTGTGCAGGTGAACTGCAAAGCCTGTTAAACCTGCAAACCACCATGTTGCAGAGGAGGATCATGACAAAACAGAGCCTTAGATAGAGGAGGCAGAGGTACATGGGGTACACATATTCACCACGAATTGTCCCCCGATAATGCTGTATGTTGAACTAAATGGACTCCCGGTTTCAATGGAGCTGGACACGGGCGCAAGCCAGTCCATCATGGGCAAAAAGACTTTTGAATGGTTGTGGTGCAACAAGGCCTCAAGGCCAGTCTTAACTCCAATTCGCACAAAACTAAGAACTTACATAAAAGAACTGATTCCTGTAATCGGCAGTGTTACCGTAAAGGTCACCTACGATGGAGTGGTGCACAAGCTACCACTCTGGGTGGTACTGGACGATGGTCCCATTCTACTCGGCAGGAGCTGGCTGGGAAAGATACGCTGGAACCGGGACGATATCCGACCGCTATTGCCCGCTGATGATACGTCGTGTGCCCAGGTCTTAAACAAATTTCCTTCGCTGTTCGAACCAGGCATCGGGAAATTCCAAGGAACAAAAGTGCAGATCCATCTAATTCCAGCGGCGCGACCCATCCATCACAAGGCGAGAGCAGTACCGTACATAATGAGAGAAAGGGTAGAGATCAAGCTAGATCGGCTACAAAGAGAGGGCATCATTTCACCGATTGAGTTCAACAAGTGGGCCAATCCTATTGTCCCAGTCCTCAAGGGAGATGGCACTGTCAGAATCTATGGCGATTACAAAGTAACTATCAATCGTTTCTCCCTGCAGGACCAATACCCACTACCAAAAGCCAACGACCTCTTTGCAACGCTGGTGGGAAGAAATACATTCACGAAGCTGGATCTGACTTCAGCCTACATGACGCAGAAACTATAGGAATCATCGAAGGCCCTCACCTGCATCAACACGCACAAAGGGCTTTTTGTTTATAATAGATGCCCATTTGGAATCCAATCAGCAGCGGCGATATTCCAGAGAAACATGGAAAGTTTACTGAAGTCGGTCCTGCACACCGTGGTCTTCCAGGACGACATCTTGGTCACAGGTCGGAACATCTGCAGAACCTGGAGGAGGTTCTTAGTCAACTCAACTGTGTGGGGCTCAGGTAAAAATGCTCGAAGTGTGTTTTCCTGGCACCTGAAATGGAGTTCCTGGGAAGGAGGATTGCGGCGGACGGCCTCAGGCCCACCAACGCGAAGACGGAGGCAATCGAGAATGCACCAAGGCCACAGAACGAGACAGAGCTATGGTCGTTTCTGGGACTCGTGAACTACTTTGGTAACTTCTTACCGGGTCTCAGCACCCTGTTAGAACCATTACATGTCTTACTACGAAAAGGGGATGAATGGGTTTGGGGCAAAAGCCAAGAAAAATGTCATGCTCAAACAAGTTGCTTGTGTTGTATGATCCATGTAAGCATTTGATACTAGCATGTGATGTGTCGTCATATGGCGTCGGGTGCGTATCACAACAAGCAAATGATTTCGGGAAACTACAACCGGTTGCTTATGCATCCAGGAGTCTGTCTAAGGCCGAGAGTACATACAGCATGATTGAAAAAGAAGCGTTAGCGTGTGTCTATGGGGTAAAGAAAATGTATCAATACCTGTTTGGGCTAAAATTCAAATTAGAAACTGACCATAAGCCACTTATATTCCTGCTTTCGCAGAGTAAAGGGATAAATACCAACGCATCGGCCCGCATCCAGAGATGGCCACTCATGTTGTCCGCATACAACTATGCCATCCGCCACAGGCCAAGCACAGAAAACTGCACCAATGCTCTCAGTAGACTAGCATTGGCCACCACGGGGGTGGAAATGGCGCAGCCCGCAGATCTAGTCATGTTTATGGAAGGATTTGAGAGTGAGCAATCACCCGTCACTGCCCGGCAGATCAAAACCTGGACAAGCCAGGACCCCTTATTATCTCTAGTCAAAAGCTGTGTGCTTCACGGGAGCTGGTCCAGTGTCTCAGTTGAAATGCAGAAAGAGATAAAGCTGTTCCAGCAGCGCAAAGATGAAATGTCTATACAGGCAGACTGCCTTCTGTGGGGAAATCGAGTAGTGGTCCCCAAGAAGGGCAGAGATACCTTCATCAATGACCTCCACAGTACCCACCCAGGCATCGTAATGCTGAAAGCGATAGCCAGATCCCACGTGTGGTGGCCCGGTATCGCTGCAGACTGAGTGTCCTGCATTCACAGATGTAATACATGCTCGCAGTTAAGCAATGTAACCAGGGAGACGCCTCTACGTTTATGGTCTTGGCCCTCCAAACTGTGGTCGAGGATACACTTCGACTATGCAGGCCCGTTCTTCGGTAAAACGTTCCTTGTGGTTGTAGACACGTACTCCAAGAGGACTGAATGTGAGATAATGTCAGCTAGCACGTCCGCTGCCACTACTGAAAGCCTGCGGGCCATGTTTGCCACACACGGCTTACCCGATGTCCTGGTGAGTGACAATGGACCATGGGGTAGCATTGCTGGTTAAAGAGGAGATTAATGCAATAGTTAGGAAGGACATTAGCTTGGATGATGTGGAATCTATATGGGTAGAGCTGAAGAACACCAAAGGTCAAAAAACGCTAGTGGGAGTTGTGTACAGACCTCCAAACAGTAGTAGTGATGTTGGGGAGGGCATCAAACAGGAAATTAGGGGTGCATGAAATAAAGGTGCAGCAGTTATCATGGGTGACTTTAATATGCATATAGATTTGGGCTAACCAAACTGGAAGCAATACGTGGAGGAGGATTTCCTGGAGTGCATAAGGGATGGTTTTCTCGACCAATATGTCGAGGAACCAACTAGGGGGGAGGCCATCTTAGACTGGGTGTTGTGTAATGAGAGAGGATTAATTAGCAATCCCGTTGTGCGAGGCGCCTTGGGGAACAGTGACCATAATATGGTGGAATTCGATATTAGGATGGAGAATGAAACAGTTAATTCAGAGACCATGTTCCAGAACTTAAAGAAGGGTAACTTTGAAGGTATGAGGCGTGAATTGGCTAGGATAGATTGGCGAATGATACTTAAAGGGTTGACAGTGGATGGGCAATGGCAGACATTTAGAGACCGCATGGATGAACTACAATAATTGTACATCCCTGTCTGGCGTAAAAATAAAAAAGAGAAGGTGGCTCAACCGTGGCTGTCAAGGTAAATCAGGGATAGTATTAAAGCCAAGGAAGTGGCATACAAATTGGCCAGAAATAGCAACGAACCCGGGGTCTGGGAGAAATTTAGAACTCAGCAGAGGAGGACAAAGGGTTTGATTGGGGCAGGGCAAATAGAGTACGAGAGGAAGCTTGCAGGGAACATTAAGACGGACTGCAAAAGCTTCTATAGATATGTAAAGAGAAAAAGGTTAGTAAAGACAAACGTAGGTCCCCTGCAGTCAGAATCAGGGGAAGTCATAACGGAGAACAAAGAAATGGCAGACCAATTGAACAAGTACTTTGGTTCGGTATTCACTAAGGAGGACACAAACAATCTTCCGGATATAAAAGGGGTCAGAGGGTCTAGTAAGAAGGAAGAACTGAGGGAAATCCTTATTAGTCGGGAAATTGTGTTGGGGAAATTGATGGCCGATAAATCCCCAGGGCCTGATAGTCTGCATCCCAGAGTACTTAAGGAGGTGGCCTTGGAAATAGCGGATGCATTGATAGTCATTTTCCAACATTCCATAGACTCTGGATCAGTTCCTATGGAGTGGAAGGTAGCCAATGTAACCCCACTTTTTAAAAAAGAAGGGAAAGAGTAAACGGAATTATAGTCCGGTCAGCCTGACATCGGTAGTGGGTAAAATGATGGAATCAATTATTAAGGATGTCATAGCAGCGCATTTGGAAAGAGGTGACATGATAGGTCCAAGTCAGCATGGATTTGTGAAAGGGAAATCATGCTTGAAAAATCTTCTGGAATTTTTTGAGGATGTTTCCAGTAGAGTGGACAAGGGAGAACCAGTTGATGTGGTGCATTTGGACTTTCAGAAGGCTTTCGACAAGGTCCCACACAAGAGATTAATGTGCAAAGTTAAAGCACATGGGATTGGGGGTAGTGTGCTGACGTGGATTGAGAACTGGTTGGCAGACAGGAAGCAAAGAGGAGGAGTAAATGGGTGCTTTTCAGAATGGCAGGCAGTGACTAGTGGGGTACCACAAGGTTCTATGCTGGGGCCCCAGCTGTTTACATTGTACATTAATGATTTAGACGAGGGAATTAAATGTAGTATCTCCAAATTTGTGGATGACACTAAGTTGGGTGGCAGTGTGAGCTGCGAGGAGGATGCTATGAGGCTGCAGAGTGACTTGGATAGGGTAGGTGAGTGGGCAAATGCATGGCAGATGAAGTATAATGTGGATAAATGTGAGGTTATCCACTTTGGTGGTAAAAACAGAGAGACAGACTATTATTTGAATGGTGACAGATTAGAAAAGGGGAGGTGCAACGAGACCTGGGTGTCATGGTACATCAGTCATTGAAGGTTGGCATGCAGGTACAGCAGGCGGTTAAGAAAGCAAATGGCATGTTGGCCTTCATAGCGAGGGGATTTGAGTACAGGGGCAGGGAGGTGTTACTACAGTTGTACAGGGCCTTGGTGAGGCCACACCTGGAGTATTGTGTACAGTTTTGGTCTCCTAACTTGAGGAAGGACATTCTTGCTGTTGAGGGAGTGCAGCGAAGGTTCACCAGACTGATTCCCGGGATGGTGGGACTGACATACCAGGAAAGACTGGATCAACTGGGCTTGTATTCACTGAAGTTCAGAAGAATGAGAGGGGATCTCATAGAAACGTTTAAAATTCTGACGGGTTTAGACAGGTTAGATGTAGGAAGAATGTTCCCAATGTTGGGCAAGTCCAGAACCAGGGGTCACAGTCTAAGGAAAGGGGTAAGCCATTTAGGACCGAGATGAGGAGAAACTTCTTCACCCAGAGAGTGGTGAATCTGTGGAATTCTCTGCCACAGAAAGTTGTAGAGGCCAATTCACTAAATATATTCAAAAAGGAATTAGATGTAGTCCTTACTACTAGGGGGATCAAGGGGTATGGCGAGAAAGCAGGAATGGGGTACTGAAGTTGCATGTTCAGCCATGAACTCATTGAATGACGATGCAGGCTCGAAGGGCCGAATGGCCTACTCCTGCACTTATTTTTCTATGTTTCAATGTTTCGATCTATGTTTTACCAGTGCTAAGTTCAAAGAATTTATGACCCATAAGGGGATCAAACATGTCACAGCTGCCCCGTTTAAACCAGCGTCCAATGGTCAGGCAGAGAGAGCAATGCAAACCATCAAACAAGGCTTGAAGAGGGTAACTGAAGGCTCACTGCAGACTCGCCTATCCCGAGTCCTGCTTAGCTACTGCACGAGACCCCACTCACTCACTGGGATCCTACCTGCTGAACTGCTCATGAAAAGAGCACTTAAGACAAGGCTCTCGTTAGTTCACCCTGATCTACATAAACAGGTAGAGAGCATGCGGCTTCAATAAAGTGCATACCATGATAGCGCAAATGTGTCACGCGAGATTGAAATCAATGATCCTGTATTTGTATTAAATTATGGACAAGTTCCCAAGTGGCTTCCCGGCACTGCCATGGCCAAAGAGGGGAGCAGGGTGTTTCAGGTCAAACTTTCAAATGGACTCATTCATCAAAAACACTTGGACCAAATCAAACTCAGATTCACTGACTACCCTGAGCAACCCACCTTGGACCTTTTTTGATCCCCCAACATACACACCAGTGGCAACCGACACCATGGTTGACCATGAAGCAGAACCCATCATCCACAGCAGCCCAGCAGGGCCCAACACACCATGCAGCTGCACAGCAGACCAGCGAGGGCCCAACAAATGATTCAACACCAGCTTTCACACCGAGACGATCAACCAGGGCAAGAAGGGCCCCAGATCGACTCACATTGCAAATAGTTACACTATTGACTTTGGGGCGGAATGTTGTTATATATGTAGACTTGTATTTACTCTGTACAGCCACCAGAGGGCTTATTCCCCGGAGTCCCAAGGGATCCCAGAATCCCTTGGGAGCACAGGTATTCAAGAAGGCTTCACAGGTTGGAGAGGCACTGTGGAGACCTGCAATAAAAGACTAAGGTCACACTTTACTTTGAGCTCACAGTGTTCAATCTGACTCTTTCTCCATACACAACACAAAGGTCCTCCACCAGCCAGTCCCCGCCGCACAGCACTGCCCTCGAATCATCAAGATTCACGGCGTGGCACTCGATAACGTGGACCATTTCCCATATCTTGGGTGCCTCATATCAACAAAGGCAGACATTGATGCCAACATTCAACATCGCCTCCAGTGTGCCAGTGCGGCCTTTGGCCATCTGAGGAAAAGAGTGTTTGAAGACCACACCCTCAAATCTACCACCAAGCTCATGGTCTACAGGGCTGTAGTAATACCCGCCCTCCTGTATGAATCTGAGGCATGGAGATATATCACCAATGATCCTGCAAATCAGTGTCGTTGCCTAGGCTAACATCCCCAGTATTGAAGCACTGACCACACTCGATCAGCTTCGCTGGGCAGGCCACATAGTTCGCATGCCAGATACGAGACTCCTTAAGCAAATGCTTTATGCAGAGCTCCTTCATGGTAAACGAGCCAAAGGTGGACAGCGGAAACGTTACAAGGGCACCCTCAAAGCCTCCCTGGTAAAGTGCAACATCACCACTGACACCTGGGAGACCCTGGCCGAAGACCGCCCAAGGTGGAGAACGAGTCTCAACGCAAAGAGTGTGAAGAGGTTAAGCGCAGGCAGTGGAAGGAGCGTGCAGCAAACCAGCCCCACCCACCCCTCCCTCGACGAATGTCTGTCCCACCTGTACCAGGGTCTGTTGCTCTCATATTGGACTGTTGAGCCATCAAAGGACTCACTTTGGGAGTGGAAGCAAGTCTTCCTCGATTCCGAGGGACTGCTTATGATGATGATGATGATGATGATAAATACATAAGTACATGTAAATCAATGTAATACTTACTCCTGCGGATCCCACAAGGTTGTTCCATCGTTGGTTGCCGACGAGACCACCTCTGCTATCTCAGTCCATATCCTTTGGTAGGCGTTTGGGGTGGGCTTCCCACGCCCTCCCTGTGTCAAATCACCCCAGCGTGACTCGACCTCCTGCAGGAGTGAGGCATTTGCCTCGTCCGAGAACCTCCTGGCTCTTTTGCGGCCTCCAATGTGCTCCTCTCCAACCTCACTGCTTTCTCCAGCGTCAGTCTCCACAGCGTGATGACTCCTCCTCTCTCTCCATTATAGGACACATTAGCTGGTAACAGCTAATTTTTGTTTGCCTATTTGCTGTGAAGCTCTAAAGTCTCCCTCCTTCCTCCCAAAGCAGCCACATCACACCTAGACTTCGCCTTCAGTCCTTCTAAGCTCCCTCTCTCTCGGTCTCCTCTTCTGCGCATGTCATGGTGACCCTTAACCTCCTGAATTGCGGGAATCGAGGGTTGCCATGTCGTTGCTAAGGACGGCCACATTTTACGGCAGAAGGTCAGAAAAATTTAACGCTACCACCCATTTGACATCGCTCGCGGTAACGCCTATTTCCAAAAATGTAAATTAGGTGTTTTGAGAATGGGCGAGAAGCCGGCGATCTGAAAACCCTTTTTTAACACCCATGCCAGAAATAACGCCCATTTTTTGGCGATAACCACAAAAGTGGGGGTTCTAGCTCATGGAGTCAAGATCAAATGTTTCGGTGGGATGATTGGTCGAAGCTGGCAGAGGGGAAAGAAGGCAGAGGGGAGGGGGAAGGAGGATGGAGAGAGAGGAGAGCAGAAGAGAAGTATGGGGAGGAGTGCACAGAAAGGGAATGGGGTCTGGAGAGAATCTAAGAATATAAGAACATAAGAAATAGGAACAGAAGTAGGCCATACGGCCTCTCGAGCCTGCTCCGCCATTCAATAATATCATGGCTGATCTGATCATGGACTCAGCTCTATTTCTCTGCCTGCTCCCCATAACCCTTTATCCCCTTCTCGTTTCAGAGGGGGAAGAGAAGAGGGGGGGAGAGGTAAGAAAGATAGTACAGATGGAAGGGATGGAGAAGGAGCAGAGAGAGGGAAGGGGGATGGGAGAGGAATGAGAGGAGAGGGGCAAGGGAAGAAGGAGGAAGAGCAGTAGGGAGACCCATGAAGAACTTATATAATTTGATTTGTAATCGTCATGAGTGACTATCAGCAGATGTGAGGTATGCACTTTTACCGGGAATGTTTTACTCAAAGCCTGTGGTCACGGTGTACGTCTTTAGGTAAAGAATGATAATAATCATTGTCATGCATCCTACATAGCTACTGTTGGTACTATCTCAAGGTGTGCCACCAGAGGGCAGAGAAGTGGGAGACTTATAGGTTACCTGTATAGGTGTGCCTGGCCTAGTATAAAAGGCAGGCCATCAGGTGTGATCCTCATTCTGGAGTTAACAAATAAAGGATTAAGGTCACTACAGTTCAAGTACAACACATTGCCTCATGGAGTCATTACTAGAGCATCTAAGGACACAACAATTGGCGACGAGATTACGAACTTTCACGCGAAAATGGCTACCCTTTGTACGTTGCAGCAATTCGATGATGGTGATGATTGGGACACCTTTGTGGAGAGGCTCAAACATTTCTTCACAGCAAACGACCTGGCAGGAGACGACCTGGCCACTCTGGCTGATAAGTGCAGAGCTATCTTGCTAACCAGTTGTAGGCCCACCATCTATAGCCTCGTCAGGGACTTGCTGGCACCAGCGAAGACAACGACCTAGGCGTACGAGGAGCTTGTAACCCTGATCCATGAGCAACTCAAGCCCAAGGAGAGCATCCCCACAGCCAGACACCGGTTCTATCCCCACCGACGGCCCGAAGGCCAGGAAATCGCAAAGTACGCCACAGACCTCAGGAGGCTGGCAGCACTGTGCGAGTTCTGCAACCACCTCAGCGAAGCGCTGCGGGACATTTTTGTCATTGGAATTGGCCATGAGGGCCTTCTTCACAAGCTACTGTCGGTGGATACCACAGTCACACTGCAGAAGGCCATCTCTGTGAGCTAGTCATTCATGACCTCGACCTGCGGCTCTAGGCAGATGACTCATCCTCAGGACTCAAACCCGGCAGGCATTTTGCACATGGTGGCGCCGTTCTGGGGCTGGACTGTAGAGCGCAAACCCTCTCAAGGAAGAGAGAACAGGCCCACGTGTCCCTTAACTCAGAGACCGCCGAGGGGGGCTAATCGAGTAGCACCATGCTGCCGTTGTGGAGGGAATCACAGGGCTCACCAGTGCTGTTTTAAAGACTATGAATGCAAAGGCTGCAGCACAAAGGGCCACCTCCAGCGAATGTGTAAGAGGAATATGACTCACTGCGTCGATGAAGAGTCTGCAGATGGCCAGGAATCCAGCGCAGATTATGAATCGATAAGCAGAGAGGCAGCCCAGCCCCACTGGGAGGTACACAGCATGTTTACCTGCACCACCGAATGTTCCCCGCTGAAAATGAAAGTCAAGATAGATGGCGTTCCAGTCTTCATGGAAGTGGACACAGGGGTAAGCCAGTCAGTGATAAATCAAGAAGCCTTTGAGAGGCTATGGGACAATCAGGCTGAACGACCCAAGTTGGTCCCAGTTCAGGCAAAGCTGCGCACCTACAGCGATGAAATCCTTCCAGTTGTTGGTAGTGCGAATGTAAAGGTACTCCATGATGGCGCAGTGCACAAGTTACCTCTGTGGATTGTTGCAGGTGATGGACCAACGCTGCTCGGCAGAAGATGGATGGAGAAGATCCATTGGAGTTGGGAAGATTTCAACCCTCCAGCGATCAACGTCCCCCACGCTCAGAGGCAAAGCAAGCCCCCACCTGAGGTTGGATCCGGCACCAGAGAGCAGACCAGCACAACACCAGAGGCACAGACCGCTCAGCACGACTGCGTGGAGATGATCCAGCTGAGACAACCCGAACGCACTTTCCGGGCTCCAGTGGCAGGACCCTGGAGGAAGAAGATCCAGAGGCGACTTCCCAGCTTTGGACGCAGAACCCGGAGAGAAGAGGATCTCCGCAGTCGGCATCGTGGATGGAGGAAAGATGGCACCCAAACCACGAGGTGAGGCGCTGAAGAAAAAGATGGCCGCGGCCACACCACGAGATGCAGCGCTGATGGAGGAACATGTGGCACCAAACGGAGAAGTGGATTGGGGTAAAGAAAGCAAGGCTCTCTTAAAAGAGGCCTGCAACCCACTACAATTAAAGCATCAGTTCCACATACTCAAGCAATGTAATAGTAACTGTAAGTCAGAGACAAAATGTGTAACTGATCATGTAAAATGTGTAACTGATAATCTGAATTGTGTACATGCAACCAGCGAGGAAAAATCATGCGATCGCAATCGGACCCACAGTGTCCATCATAAGGAAAAGTTGTGTGATGCAGGATTTCAACTGCACGCAGCCAATGCAGCGGGCAGACACCCATCGGGAGCACACAGGTCCAGCGAGCTACCCAATGCTGTAGCCTGCATCCCGGGGACCAGAGTTATGCACCATGGAGTGTGGCCACAAAACATACGAGCTGCAGAGCAAGCGACCTCCGCAGGGCAACGGCACCGCTATCGATACCATGCCCCTAGTCGGCTCCACCTCTCAGGCACCCGATGGCACCGACTGCCACGAGCCTGAAAGAGCAGACTGTGCTAAGGCGCAGTCCCCAGACCCCATCGCCAGCAAGGCCATACCCGTAAACGAAGGGTCACCTGCCACAGTCCCCCCAAAGGGGATCGGGACCAGCCAGGATCCCAAACCAAACAATGCCCAGGCCAGCGAGTCAGCAGTTCCCTGTGCACTGCTAGACGACAGCTCCTCAGGGAGTAGCAGCAACCCAGGGCACAAAGAAAGGACAGGGAGGTCACAGGCATCTGTTAACCTGCTCGACTCTAGGAACTACGGCAACAGCCCCAAGAGCAGGCAACTTGAGCCAACCGGGTTCCCACTGCCAGCACTGGGCACCGCGCCACCACCAGACTGCAGGGACACCATCCAGTTCTGGAACTAGTTTGTCCTCACGCACCGGTCACTGCATCAATAAGGCATCTCACCAGTCTAACGTACTTGTCTCACAATGGAACCACAAATGTAACGTTTTCCCTGAACTTGAATGTATATGAATGCTATGAGCCTCCGGCATAATGGGGGTGGAGGGGGGGAGACGGACAATGGAGTGGTCAGGGACACACACAAACAGCAACCACCAGCACTCTACTGCACCAACTACTCACCCAAGATTGAAATGACCTGCCAAGGGTCAACCAGACAGAGCCCACATAGAGCTAAGCCCAGAGCACAGTCAATGCAGAGACGATTTGCACTAAAGGCTCAGGGGAGAGTGATGTCATGTATCCTACATGGATACTGTTGGTACTATCACAAGGTGTGCCACCAGAGGGCACAGCAGTGGGAGACTTGTAGGTTACCTGTACAGGTATGTCTGGCTTAGTATAAAAGGCAGGCCACCAGGTGTGATCCTCACTCTGGAGTTAACAAATAAAGGACTAAGGTCATTATAGTTCAAGTACAACACATTGCCTCGTGGAGTCATTACTAGAGCATCTAAGGACACAACAATCAGAATAATCATGATTACATCTGTCAGTTATGTCTTGCATCAGTCTCTGTGACAGTCCCTAGCAATGATATCACGCAACGATCTCATGCCATGTCGTCCTGGTACCTTTTACAGAAGAAGCTATCTACGATGAGGTCCGTGCAGAGGCGAACGGGTGGGGGGGCCACCAGTCCCCAGCAACATCACTGACATGGAGGAGCGGGTGCTCACACTCGTGGAGAAGCAGCCCCAGACAGCCACGGACGCATCTGCAGACCCTGAAGTGATGTCACGTGAGTAAAGCTTACACCATTGCGTGACCTAAAGTCAATAGATGCCACACCCACTCATATCCAAACAATCATATATGATCGATGATTTCTAAAAGTGTCATAAAAATAATACTGGCCTCATAAAAATCATTGGAATGAAAATGTGTTGATGGTCATGAAATGTGATGTCTGCGATGATTTTGAGAGCGGTGGTGCTTTTGTCGTGCATATGCTGTCTGTAGCGCTGGACTCACCTTGTGACCCGAGCACCCCCTTCTCCTCTAATAACCTCATTTGTGTCTTGTAGCTCAGCCAGCAGAAGCCAGAAGGTGGGAGCTTGGGGCAGGAGTTGGCGGACGATCCAACATCTGATGCTGAGGAGCTCCGATTCTCGCCCGTCAATCCGCTGGGTCTGTTCTTGACGGATGAGAGCGCGGACTTCGAAGAACCTGCATCGCCACGCTCCAGAAGCCATTCCACTCCAAGGCCATCTAGTGGTCCTCTGGTCATTCCCGCCTCCATTCTGGAGGTACCGGCCCCAAGCACCTCTCCACAGGGCACCAAATCTGTCCCGAGGACGGTGCCGATCCCGCGGAGGCCTCGTGGATGCGGTAAGTCTGTTCCAAGAGCGTGACATGACAGCGGAGAGATGGTACAGTTGTCCAGAAGGTCTGTACACATTGGTGACCAGCTCATCGAAGCATTGGGGGGCATATCCCGACACCTGGCCCCCATGACCGAGTACATTCTGCGCATGGCGGAGGCCCTGGATGCGATAGCCAGGAACACTGCTGCCACAGGCCTCCCAGTGGTCCCCGAGCGCGGAACTCCACCCCTAGGTTCCGCCCCACCACTGCGAATGACAGACGAGAGCAAGGACCAAGATCCTGCTTCTGCATCAGAAAATGTTGCCCCTCGGCCCCCCCCACTCCCGTACCCATGCAACGACCACATCTGCCTTCATTCCCCCCAATGAGGCACTGCCTGAGGAGCTCCTTGGCCAGGCACCGTGGAGCGAGGTGGGGAAGGGGTAGAGGTGGGGAGAAGAACAGAGGGAGGGAAAGAAAGTGTGGTGCATGTGTGCAGGTGATGGCTGTGTTATATCTCCATCTGGGTGTATGCAAGTTGTTGCAATGTATGGGGCTGGGGACCATGTTCCTGCTTTGCCTTTGTATTCTGTGTTGCTGGACACGTTGAACATGTGATTTATGTCAATGGTGGGAAAAGTGGGGTGTGGGCGGGGGTTGGGTATTATTGGCTGTGATATTTATGATTTCAGACCAATGTTGGTATTAAACTTTTGTTATTAAACATAACCTTGTTGCCCATTGTCTCAGATAGCTGGACCGTTACACACTGGTGATTCCTTACCATGAAAGGGTTAAATACAACTTAACATCAATCAACGTAAACTTTAACTGGCATCAAGATGATGGGCACCATTGATGCCTGAGCTGCACACACACAGCAGTGTGTCAGTGTTGTCACTCACATCAGCGCTCTTTCAGGCAAATCTTTCTGATATCAGCTCCTCACATAAGAGTGGGATTTAACAAATGCCAGCCACACCGCTGGCGTCCGTCCTGGTTAGTTCCACTTTTTGTGGCCGGTTTTTTGAGCGAGCGATATTCTGGGCGATATGTGTGCGAGGTGGTGAATTTGACGGTGGGCAATCTCCATGGCTGCTAGTTTGGGTAAATATGCTCTGTACAACAAAAAACAGTCGTCGGGCGTTAATATTGAATCTCGGCGTTAAGTCCATGAGGAAAGTAACGCTGGGCGATAATATGGGCGTTGAAATTGCCCATTCTGCTGATTCCGCCCAAAAAAAGTGAGCGGGCGGTAATATTTTTTCTCGGCGTCAAGCCCATTGGGAAAATAACGCTCGGCGATAAGTTTCCGAAAAAAGTCCGTCACTTTCCATTTTGTGCCAAAATGGGCGATATATGGGCGTTATACATCATTTCAGCGGCAAAATGGGCATTAAGTGGGCATTAAGCATGCAAAAAAAGTGGATGTTCTAGCCCCATGTGTGTCATGCCACAGGAGATCAAATAAATATATATTTCAAAATAGTAATGATTGAATTATTGGTGGAGCAGGATGAAGCCCGGAGGCAGTAGCAAAGAACAGAGGCAGGATCAATACAGTAGGGGTGGGTGGGCCGAGACAAGGGACTCTGGGTAGGAAGAAAGGAGCAGGACAAGGAGGCAGACCATGGCAGAGTCTGGGCAGATGATGGGGCGTATGTTGGAGGTGAAGGGGAGTAGGATGGGTCGGGCAATGGTCGAAATGTGCAGGGGGTGATCAGCAGGAATTTGCTCACGTACACAGGAACACGGCGGACTGCAATGTCAGAAGCAGAGCAGGCCTGGTGAAGGATGTGGCAGGGGTCGATGTAGGAAGAGCAGGGTAGGCTGTAGACTTGGCCTCAGAGTAGGTCCTAGTGGTGAAATGTGGCCCAGTGGCACAAAATTGTTCAGGCCCAAAAACAGAGCACGATCTTGGGAGGAGAAGCAAAATGAGAGAAAAGGCAAGAGGAAGTAAGTCTGGAGCGCTGGGCTGAGTTGGAAATTGGGTCCGAAGGAGTGAAAAATGACAGAGTGCATTTTTAAAATTGAGTTGCATCAGTTTTTTTTCAATCATGCATGATGATACAGCTGAACAACCGTCCAGCTTAAAATGTCTGAGTACAGAATAATGTTGTGGCTATCATATTGTAGACCTGTGGATGATGCTCCCTGGGGAGATGCTGGAAGCAGAGAGTGGTGATTCACTGAAAATGCAAATCAGATAGATTTTGTTGGGAAAGTAAGTGTAGCGTGCTTGGGAGAAACTAGCTCTCCACCACTGTGGGTTTTCCTCACCTCATGTCAGGGATTGTTGTGGAATAATTGATAGCGATTGATGCGAGGATTAGCCAACAACTCTATTAAAGTTGTATCATATGGCTACCAGGATGGTAGAAGATGAACTAGATGGACCGTGGTCTTTTTTCATCTAGCAATTCCTGTATTCCTATGTTTTGTTTCATATGTTACTCAGACGTGGGCATCACTGGCAAGACCAACATTTATTACCCATACCACATTGTCCTTGAGAAGGTGGTGGTGAGCCGCCTTCTGGAAGTCGGTATGGTTTCAGCAGTTTATTAACTGCCTCCCATTATGGACGCACAGTGGCAAAAAGTGAAAGGACATGAGATTACAATTTTACACTTGGTTACATTCCTACATGACTCAGGGACCCTGGAAATAGGCTGCTTGCATGCCTTGTCAATCAAAAGATATCATAAGAGAAGAACGAAAACCTTTAACAAGCATAAAACTGGAAAAATAACATATAGCAATCAGTTTTTTTTATCGAGAGCACTTGGTAGGAATATCAAACCGCTGGAATTTCAAATTTAATTTTCCACTTTAATAGTGTTGAAAATGAATTTGTAGACAGGATATCTCGGTAAAGCACTTTGTACAGCTATCAGAAATTGTTTGCATTTTGAAGGCATGACTAACCATTTTCCAACCTGTTACACAGTGGAGAAGACACAAAATAAAGGACAATGCGCCGACTCCCTTTGACAAAGTAAGGTGGGGACTACACAAGATGACTTCTTATTCAAACAATACTCAAGGACAAGGTCCCATAACAGCATTGCACAACCCTACTTCAATGACCTTTTTGTAAAACTAGTCTGTTCCACTGCCTGGCTCATCAGAAATAAACTCACCTAGCAAATTATGGCACTAACAGGCAGCAAGATTCTGGAAGGAGTTCTGTTTAAAAGGCTCATCCACTCCATACAGGTTCGTTGCTGGTTTAACCTCTTAGGACTGTTGGTTAACTTCTGGGTCTCTTTTTGGGCTATTTTCTGCATTCCACAAATTAATTCCAACTCATGGGAACAACTTTGTGGCTGAACTGCTTTTGTTTGCTTTGCAAATGGTTTCAGTGCAATCCTGCGTGATCTGGTAGGTCTTCCTGTTGGGCTGGAGGGTGTGGGGGAGCAGTGAGTAAGACAGGAGAGCAGGAGCAGCTGGCAAAAGAGGGAGGAGGTAGGTACTGCACAGAAGGCCATACCCACGGGACTTCAGTGAACACCTTCTCGTACCTCAACTTCATCAAGGAAGCATTCACCGAGCTAGGTCACCTGCTGTCGCCACAACTGGAGCCCAAACCAGGGCACGGACAGCATTGCTTGTGGCTATCAAGGTCAGTATGGCCCTTAACTTTTATCACTCGAGTTTGTTCCAGGCTGCAGCAGGTATACGCAGCAGCAATATATCACAGCAATATATCAGATCAAACTCCGACTTTGTCATTAAACCTGCTGACAAGGGTGGTGCTGCTGTTGTCTGGCAAACCGACGTCTACCTTGCAGAGGCTGATCACCAACTCTCTGACACCTCCTCCTACCTCCCCCGGACCATGACCCCACGACGGAACATCAAGCCATCATTTCCCAGACCGTCACTGACCTCATATCCTCTGGAGATCTTTCCTCCACAGCCACCAACCTCATAGTTCCCCAACCCCACACAGCCGGCTTCTACCTCCTTCCCAAGATCCACAAACAGGACTGCCCCGGTAGACCCATCGTTTCAGCCTATTCTTGCCCCACAGAACTTATTTCGTCCAATCGCAACTCTATTTTTTCTCCCCTTGTCCACTCTCTTCCCACCTACTCCACGACTCCTCCGACGCCCTCTGTCACTTTAACAGTTTCCACTTTCCTGGCCCCAACCTTCTCCTTTTCACCATGGACGTCCAATCCCTCTACACTTCCATCCCCCATCAGGATAGCCTGAGGTGCTCCACTTCTTCCTCAAGCAGAGGCCCAACCAGTCCCCATCCACCACCATCCTCTGCCGCCTGGCTGAACTCGTTCTCACAGTGAACAACTTCTCCTTTAACTCCACACTTTCTTCAAATTAAAGGTGTTGCTATGGGAACCCACATGAAGAGCATCTGGGACTGTAATTCCCGTATTAGACTGTTCAGTCACCTGAGAACTCACTTTTAAAGTGGAAGCAAGTGTTCCTCGATTTCAAGGGACTGCCTATGATGATGAGCTATGCCTGCCTTTTTGTGAGATATGTGGAACATCCTTTGATCCAGTCCTACTCGGGTCCCCTCCCTCACCTCTTGTTCCGATACATTGATCGCTGTATTGGTGCCGTTTCCTGCTCTCGCCCAGAACTTAAAAATTTCATTCACTTTGCATCCAATTTCCACCCCTCCCTCACCATCACATGGTCCATCTCTGACTCTTCCCTTCCTCGATTTCTCTGTCTCCATTTCTGGGAATAGACTATTGACAAACATTCACTATAAGCCCACTGACTCCCACAGCTACCTGGACTACACTTCCTCCCACCCCGCATCCTGTAAGGACTCCATTCCATTTTCCCAGTTTCTCCGTCTCCGTCGCATCTGCTCTGACGACACCACCTTCCACACTAGTGCTTCCGATATGTCTTCCTTATTCCTCAACCGAGGATTCCCCTCCGCCGTGGTTAATATGGCCCTCGACCGTGTCCGTTCTATTTCCCACACCTCTGCTCTCACCCCTTCCCCTCCCTCCCAGAACCACATCAGGGTTCCCCTTGTCCTCACCTTTCACGCCACCATCCTCCACATTCAAAGGATCATCCTCCGCCATTTCCACCACCTCCAGCGTGATCCCACCACCAATCACATCTTCCCCTCCCCTCCCCTCTCAGCATTCCGAAGGGACCGCTCCCTCCGACACACCCTGGTCCATTCCGCAGTCGCTCCCAGCACCCCCTCTCCTTCCCACGGCACCTTCCCGTGCAAGTGCAGGAGATGCAACACCAGCCCTTTTACCTCCTCTCTTCCCACTGTCCAGGATCCCAAATACTCCTTCCAGGTGATTTACTTGTACTTCTTTCAATTTAGTATACTGTATTTGCTGCTCACGATGTGGTCTCCTTGACATTGGGGAGACCAAATGCAGATTGAGTAACTGCTTTACAGAGTACCTCCGTTTAGTTCGTAAGCATGACCCTGAGCTTCCGGTCACCTGTCACTTTAATCCTCCACTGCATTCCCACTCTGACATCTCCATCCTCGGCCTCTTACACTGTTCCAACGAAGCTCAACGCAAGCTCAAGGAACAGCACCTCATCTTTTGTTTAGGCACTTTACTGTTTTCTGGACTCAACATCGAGTTCAACAATTTCAGAACATGAGCTCTGCCCATTTTGGGCTCCCTCCACACGACCACCCCACCCCCAACCCGATCTTATGATTTATTTCTCTTTGTCTCTACTGGCAGCTGGTAATTATTCCGCCATTCACACCCTATCAAGACAAATCTTTTTCTAACTTCTACCATTACCATTTCAATTCGGCCCATCATCCTTTTTATCTCTCAAATCTCTCCTGTCTTCCACCCCATCACAGACCTTCCCTTTTGTTCTTTCTTCCCCTCCCCCTTTCAGTGCTTCTCAAGAATCTGTTCTTTTCGAACTTTCGCCAGTTCTGATGAAGGGCCATTGGCCTGAAACGTTAACTCTGCTTCCTCGCCACAGATGCTGCCTGACCCGCTGAGATTTCCCGCATTCTCTGTTTTTATTTCAGATTCCAACATCCGCAGTATTTTGCTTTTGTATCACAGTTTGCTGTGCACCGCTGTAGCAGGGAAGTCACCAAGGCTCCCGACATCAGGAGGAACACCTGCATCGCTTTCCCAACAGACGGAACGAAGCAGGACCAGAGCGCACTAGGCCTTACTTGACTACAAATATTCGCACCAGCACTAAATCCAGAACAAAACATTTACTCCGACAATTTTGTTCCGTATGTGCATAATAGTTAACAGAAACAATTAAGAATCATCCTTGTGCAACCCTTCAGTGCCTGCCTTCTGTGCTCATTTACCTATCCTCGTGCTGCTATGAGCTGCATCTCCGAAGTGGAAGACCGCAGAGCTTCCATGGAGGTCACTTCAGATTGTCTTCTCCGGTTGCTATCGGCTCACATTGTGCGCGACCTCCTCCTGCAAGGGAGTGTGTTAGTGACAGTCTTGTGAGCTGTTTGGGAATGTGACTGTCATGGTATGATAGTGCAGGTGTTGTCTACAAGATGTGAGGAAGTGAGGACTGCAACAGCACTGAGAATAAGCCGCGCAAAGCGAGTGAGTGGGAGGTGGGCACTACGATTGTAGAAGAGTGAAGGGAAGTGGAGGAGGGGAGTATTATGGGCACTGTGGTTGCTCTCATTCTTTTCTTCTCCCTAATTCTTCCTGTAACACTCTGGGGCTGAAACTGCCCCTTTTTTGCGCCCTATCAGCGCTAACAGGCCCTTTTCGCTCGGGGGGGGGGGGGGCCGGGCAGCAGTGGCGCCTCGAGTGGAATTGTCCCTGAGATTTTGGGGGTGATTTGCTCCTAGCGCTGAGCCCCGTAACCTCGGGCCGATGCACGCCCGCCGATGTCATCATCGTCGCGTGCAGCAACCCCTTTGCAGCCCGTGGGGGAAATTGCCCAGCGAGGCCGGCACAGGCCGATGTAAGCACCAACTTCGCAGGGCACTGACATCCACCCGGGACACCCCTTAAAGGGAAGGATGTGTGCACTCCGGGGTGCCATTTTATTATGTCGGCTGACTCTGTGATCGGCCCGACAATGGCGACCCTCACCTCAACCGGGCCGCTATTATGCAGCACCACACTCCCATTTGGGTGCCAGGCCGCTGGTCGGGTCAAGCGCATCCCTGGTGGCCCAGTGGTGGCCATTAAAGGGCCTGCAGAGTGCGCAGTGGCCCTCCCCTTTAACTGAAGGGGAGGGGCGATGTGGCGCATCGGAGCTATGCGGAGTTTCCGCGTAGCGCTGACTTCTTCAGTGGGCACTGCACCCAGTGCTATGCTGACACTCCTGGAGCGCCCCTCCATCGAGGTGGCGTGTCTGAGACAGCACTCTGCCTCATTTGAGGGACGCAGAGCCCAATTACATGCCTGGGGTGGGACTTTCGGCCCGGGCGGTAAAAGTCCCGGGCCGGAAGATTACTGCCCCCAAACGGGGCTCGGGACAATTTTGGCCCCTCTCTGGTTCTTCCTGTGTACTTCCCACTTGCTTTCTCTTCTACTGTATGGCTCATACACATGTTGTACATCATGCTGCCTGTATCTCGACTTACCTCTCACTCACTGTTTCATATTTTCTTGTTGTGTAAGTCACTTATCTCTTCTATATATCTCCCACTTTGTCTTATACATTTTCCTTTACTGAAATACTCAATACCAGACAAGTACCAATTAGGCTCAGTGTTTCTTGATTTGTTATTTCAGAGCAAAAATAACATTTGAACCAGACTCCTCCCCATGCACTGCAGGCACATAACCAGATGCAAAAGTTTTAACTATATACATATTTATAATTTAAATTATGAGTGAGACTTTTTACCCAAGGATTACAAAGATTGAAATAAAACTGATCTCAGCAAGACAACGGATACACTTGAAATATAGATGAAGAAGTCTGACCTTGGAAATTCTTGTCATTTATTGGTTAATAATAAAATGACAAAAAAATCTTTACAGTGTGATTACTGTCTGCTAAAACCATTTTCGTTGTAACTGATATTGAAATGAAGAAGCTGGGACAAATTATTAAGGACATCAATTACTTTTTATTTGTTGGAAGTAGACATATATTGGTTTCTGAATTTAGTAAAAAAAAATTGAAATGCAAATAAGATTAGTTCCACAACGTGCTGTCGCTCCAGCACTATCAGACTCTGTGAAATTGCTTTTATTCTATTTATCTTTTTATAGCCCAAGACTGTTTGGTGAGGATCTGTGAGACCGCAGCTTGTAAATCTTTATGCACGCTGTTAATCAAAGATCAGGGAGGCTGTAAATTTAATAAAATAATTTAGAGGATGGGATGACATATACCATAATCACAAAATACAACAAATGCACAATCTGTACTATTGTGTAAATACACTGAAATAATACTCCTCTTAACCTTCCTCCTAGAATAGCGCTTTTGTTCAGCAGTTTGCAGTTACACAGTGCTATTACTGTACAAAACATTCCCAGGTGCTTCACCGAGGGCAGGCAATATTACAAGAGTTAAGAGAAAATCAAAAATGTTGAGGCGGTTTTTACAGGCTGGGACAAACGCGGCAAGGCGAGTTTGGGGTGGAATTGCGGGGAATAGGGTGAAGATGGCTAAAGCTCTGCTGATCGCGGTGGAACAGAGGGAGAGGGGCTGTGTAGGGGACCAGAGTCAGAGGATCAAGGGGCATGGGCTGCAGGAGTTTTCATATCACTCAATAAAATAATTGATTTTTGCAGCACAGGATTATCACAAAACACTTCAGTTGTTGCCGTAGCTGCAGACCAATGATGTATTTCAATAGTAGGGAATGCTCCCCAATGGCTCAGTGGATGAAATTACTGCATTACACATCAGGAAGGTCATAGGTTCAATCTCTGCTCTGTACAGAATCGATCTCAGCTGCAGTAGTGGTGCGGCAGTTGTCCTTAGCATCCCAAAGTGAGGAGTCCACTATGGGGCACAACGGACATGATCTTCACAGCGTGACAACTGCAAGGGAAATGCAGGGAACAGCACCAGCCCTTGCACATGACCTTCTTTGACCTCACAAAGGCCTTTGAAACTGTTAACCGCAAGGGATTATGGAGTGTCCTCCTCCATTTCGACTGCCCCCAACAGTTTGTTGCCATCCTCTGCCTGCTTCACGATGACAAGCAAACTGTGATCCTGACCAACGGATCCACCACAGACCCATTCCAGGTCCGGACCCGGCTCAAGCAGGGCTGCATCATCGTGCCAATGCTTTTCTTAATCTGCCTCGCTGCAATGCTCCATCTCACGTTCAACAAGCTCCCCGCTGGAGTGGAACTAAACGACATAACTAGTGGGAACCTGTTCAACCTGAGTCGCCTCCAGGCCAGGTCCAAGACCATCCCAACCTCTGTCATCGAACTACAGTACACGGACGACGCTTGCATCTGCGCACATTCAAAGACTGAACTCCAAATCATCGTCAACATTTTCACCAAGGTGTACGAAAGCATGGACCTTACACTAAACATCCATAAGACAAAGGTCCTCCATCAATCTGACCCTGCCACACAGCACTGCCCCCCAGTCATCAAGATCCACGGCGCGGCCCTCGACAACGTGGACCACTTTCCATACCTCGGGAGCCTATTATCAGCAAGGGCAGACATCGACGACGAGGTTCAACACTGCCTCCAGTGTGCCAGCACAGCCTTCAGTTGCCTGAGGAAGAGAGTGTTCAAAGATCAGGCCTTCAAATCTTCCACCAAGCTCATGGTCTACAGGGCTGTAGTAATACCCGCCCTCCTGTATGGCTCAGAGATGTGGACCAGAACAGTATATTGTGTTCCTAACACAGGGAGGTTAAAGAAACAGTGACCTCAGTCTTTAATAAGACACTCCAGAATGAGGAACAGGCCTTAGGGGGCCGGCTTATATACAGTGCTCCCAAGGGATGCTGGGATCCCTTGGGACTTCAGGGGATGAGCTCCTGAGTGGCGGAACATGGGAGTGCATGCTTTACAGATACACAACATCACTCCCCCGCCAAAGTCAGAGTGAAAACTATTTACAAGGTGAGGCGATCGGGAGACTTTCTTTCCCTGGTGGACCGCCTCAGTACAAATGTCTGTTCTGGTGTGTTGGCTGTGCCCTCGCTGGGCTGGCGTGCTGTTGGCCCTGCAGGGCTGCTCGGTGAGCCTGGCCTTGCTGGGCTGTTGGACGTGATGGGTTTGATTTCCTGGTCCTGCGTGGTGTCGCTGATCCTTTGAGTGTGTGTTGTGGGCTCGGAAAAGGTGGTGTCTGCTGTGGGTTGTTCAGTGCAGTCTGTGAACCGCAGCCTCGTTTGGTCCAGGTGCTTTCTGCAAATTTGTCCATTGTCTAGTTTGACTACAAACACCCTACTCCCTTCTTTAACTATCACCGTGCCCACGATCCACTTGGGACCATGTCCATAGTTTAGCACATACACAGGGTCATTCAGATCAATTTCCCGTGACACAGTGGCGCGACCATTGTTTACATTTTGTTGCTGCCGCCTGCTCTCTACCTGATCATGCAGATTGGGGTGAACCAGCGAGAGTCTGGTTTTAAGTGTCCTTTTCATGAGTAGCTCAGCCAGAGGTACCCCTGTGAGCGAGTGGGGTCTCGTGCGGTAGCTGAGCAGTACTCGGGACAGGCGGGTTTGGAGAGAGCCTTTTGTAACTCGTTTAAGGCTCTGTTTGATGGTTTGTACTGCCTGCTCTGCCTGCCCATTGGAGGCTGATTTAAGCAGGGCCGAGGTGACATGTTTGATCCCATTGCGGGTCATGAATTCTTTAAATTCTCCACTGGTGAAACATGGCCCGTTGTCACTGACCAGTATGTCAGGCAGGCCGAGGGTGTCAAACATGACCCTCAGGCTTTCAATGGTGGCGATGGCGGTGCTTCCCGACATTATTTCACATTCAATCCATTTTGAAAAAGCATCCACCCCCACCATGAACATTGTACCGAGAAATGGGCCCGCATAGTCGACATGGATCCTCGACCATGGTCTGGAGGGCCAGGACCATAAACTTAGTGGTGCCTCTCTGGGCGTGTTGCTCAACTGAGCACATACGCTGCATTGCCGTACACAGGACTCTAATTCAGAGTCGATACCGGGCCACCACACGTGGGATCTGGCTATCGCTTTCATCATTACTATACCCGGGTGTGTGCTGTGGAGATCCGAGATGAACATCTCCCTGCCTTTTTGGGCAGCACTACGCGGCTACCCCACAACAGACAGTCTGCCTGAATGGACAGCTCGTCCTTTCGTTGCTGGAACGGCTTGATTAGCTCTTGCATTTCAACAGGGATGCTGGCCCAGCTCCCATGCAGTCCACAGTTTTTTACTGGGGACAGCAGAGGATCTTGGCTGGTCCAAGTCCTAATCTGGCGGGCCATGACAGGTGATTTATCATTTTCAAATGCTTCCATGACCATCAACAAGTCTGCAGGCTGCGCCACTATCAACAAGTTTGCAGGCTGCGTCATTTCCACCCCCGTAATGGGCAATGGTAGCCGACTGAAAGCATCCGCACAGTTCTCGGTGCCTGGCCTGTGACGGATGGTATAGTTATACGCTGGTAGCGTGAGTACCCACCTTTGTATGCAGGCTGAGGCATTAGTATTTAGCCCCTTGTTTCAGTGAACGGGGATATGAGGGGCTTGTGATCGGTTTCCAGCTAAAATTTGAGGCCAAACAGGTACTGATGCATTTTCTTTACGCCGAACACACATGCTAATGCCTCTTTCTCAATCATGCTATAGGCCCTCTCGGCCTTAGACAAGCTCCTGGAAGCATAGGCGACAGGTTGCAACTTCCCCGCAACGTTAGCTTGTTGTAATACACAACCAACTCCGTACGACGATGCGTCACATGCTAGCACAAGTCTTTTACACGGGTCATACAATAAAAGCAGCTTGTTGGAGCATAAAATGTTTCTGGCTTTCTCAAAAGCAATTACGTGTTTTTTTCCCCATACCCAGTTCTCAATAACAGATTTCTGCAATAACACATGTAGGGGCTCTAAGAGGGTGCTTAACCCCAGTAGGAAGTTACCAAAATGGTTGAGGAGTCCCAGGAACGACTGCAGTTCCTTGACGTTCTGTGGCCTGGGCGCGTTCCTGATAGCCACTGTCTTGGCGTCTGTGGGTGGAATGCCGTCCGCCACGATCTTTCTCCCCAAAAACTCCACTTCTGTTGCCATGAAGACGCATTTCGACCTCTTCAGCCACAGCCTTACGCGATCCAGTCGCTGGAGGACCACCTCCAGGTTTTGTTGGTGCTCGGCGGTGTCCCGACCCGTGACCAATATGTCATCCTGAAAGACCACCGTGTGTGGTACTGACTTGAATAGGCTCTCCAAGTTTCTCTGGAAGATCGCTGCAACCGACCGAATTCCAAACAGGCATCTGTTGTAGATGAACAGTCCCTTGTGCATGTTGATGCAGGTGAGGCCCTTCGAAGACTCCTCCAGCTCCTGCGTCATGTCGGCCGAAGTCAGGTCGAGCTTGGTGAATGTCTTGCCTCCTGCCAGCGTTGCAAATAGGTCGTATGCCTTAGGTAGTGGGTATTGGTCCCATAGCGAGAAACAATTAATAGTTACTTTATAATCGCCGCAAATCCTGACTGTGCCATCACTTTTGAGTATTGGAACAATCGGGCTGGCCCACTCGCTGAATTCCACTGGGGAGATGATGCCCTCGCGTTGCAGCCTGTCCAGCTCGATTTCCACTCTCTCCCTCATCATGTGAGGTACCGCTCGCGCCTTGTGGTGAATGGGTCATGCCTCTGGGACCAAGTGGATCTGCACCTTCACCCCGGAAAAGTTTCCAATGCCTGACTCAAAAAGGGAAGGAAATTTGTTAAGCACCTTGGTACATGAGACCTCATCAACATGTGATAGCGTTCGGATGTCATCCCAGTTCCAGCGGATTTTGCCCAGCCAGCTCCTTCCAAGCAGTATGGGGCCATCGCCCGGGACAATCCAGAGTGGCAGTTCGTGCACCGTGCCCTCGTAGGTGACCTTGACCATGGCGCTGCCCAGGACAGTGATAAGCTCTTTGGTGTACATTCTCAGTTTCGTGTGGAATGGGCTCAGGGCTGGTCTGAATGCCTTGTTGCACCACAGTCTCTCAAACATCTTTTTACTCATGATGGATTGGCTCCTGCCAGTGTCCAGTTCCATGGCTACGGGTAAGCCATTCAATTTTACGTTTAGCATTATAGGTGGACATTTCGTCGAAAATGTGTGCACCCCGTGTACTTCAGCATCTGCCTCCTCTCTCTGAGGCTCGAAATTGCTTCGATCCACCATGGACCGATCTTCCTCTGCCACGTGGTGGTTAGCAGGTTTTGCAGAGCTTGCAGCTCGTTTGTAAGCTCGTTGGAGGTGCCCCATTGTTCCACAGATCTTGCAAACATGCCCTTTGAAGCGGCATGAATAGGCTGAATGGAAGCCTCCACAACGCCAACAAGGTGTGGCTTGCCTTGCATTCATCCTTTGTTGGGGACTCTGAGTCATCTGGGTTACCTGAGGCCTGCTGGCAGTTGCCGACTTGTGGGTTCTGCCCTGTACATTTCTGCTCGCAAACACAGTTCCAGTTAATTTATGAACATTTCTAGCACTTGTGTGCTGAGAGATTTGTTTGGTGTTATCACTGGTGGACATAAACGCCTGTGCTATTGCAATGGCCTTACTGAGGGTCGGTATCTCTACAGTCAAAAGTTTTTGTAGGATGGTCTCGTGGCCAATTCTCAGTACAAAAAAGTCTCTGAGCATTTGCTCCAGGTAGCCATCAAACTCACATTGTCCTGCAAGTCGCCTGAGCTCGGCGATGTAGCTCGCCACTTCCTGACCTTCAGATCGCTGGTACGTGTCGAACTGATAACTCGCCATCAGCACGCTCTCCCTTGGGTTAAGATACTCCCGAACCAGTGTACACAGCTCCTCATACGACTTATCTGTGCGTTTCACCGGAGCCAGAAGATTCTTCATGAGACTGTAGGTCGGTGCCCCGCAGACAGTGAGGAGGACCGCTCTCCTTTTTGCAGTGCTTCCTTCTCTGTCCAGCTCGTTGGCTGCAAAGTACTGGTCTAGCCGTTCGACATAGGCTTCCCAGTCCTCACCCTCCGAGAACTCCTCCAAGATGCCCACAGTTTGCTACATCTTTGCATTGGATTCGTATACTCGTCGCCAGTTATTGTGTTCCTAACACAGATGAGGCTGCGCACAGGGAGGTTAAAGTAACAGTGACCTCAGTCTTTAATAAGACACTCCAGAGTGAGGAACAGGCCTTTGGGGCCGGCTTGTATATAGTGCTCCCAAGGGATGCTGGGTTCCCTTGGGACTTCAGGGGATGAGCTCCCTGGTGGCGGAACATGCTTTACAGATACACAACACAGTAGACATCTCAAATCACTGGAGAAGTACCACCAACGATGTCTCCGCAAGATCCTGCAAATCCCCCTGCAGTACAGAGGGACCTGGGGGTACTTGTGCATGAAACACAAAAAGTTAGTATACAGGTACAGAAAGTAATCAGGAAAGCAAATGGAATGTTGGCCTTTATTGCAAGAGGAATAGAGTATAAAAGCAGAGAAATTCTGCTGCAACTGTGCAGGGTTTTGGTGAGGTCACACCTAGAGTACTGTGTACAGTTTTGGTCTCTGTATTTAAGAAAGGATATACTTAAGTTGGAAGCTGTTTAGAGAAGGTTCATTCGGTTGATTCTGGATGTGAGGGGATTGATTTATGAAGATAGGTTGAGTAGATTGAGCCTATACTCATTGGAGTTCAGAAGAATGAGAGGTGACCTTATTGAAACATATCAGATAATGAGGGGGCTCGACAAGGTGGATGCAGAGAGGATATTTCCACTCATAAGGGAAACTAAAACTGGGGGACATAGTCTCGGAATAAGGGGCCGCCCAGTTAATACTGAGATGAGGAGGAATTTCTTTTCTCAGAGGGTTGTAATCTATGGAGCTGTGGAGGCTAGGTCATTGAATATATTTAAGGCAGAGATAGACAGATTTTTGAGCGATAAGGGAATAAAGGGTTATGAGGAGCGGGGAGGGAAGTGGAGCTGAGTCCATGATCAGATCAGCCGTGATCTTGTTGAATGGCGGAGCAGGCTCGAAGGGCCAAATGGTCTACTCCTGCTCCTATTTCTTATGTTCTTATGTACTATCAAGCCAGGGGACCCACTCTAGTTCAATGAGGAGTGTAGAAGAGCATGCCAGGTGCAGCACTAAGCGTACCTAAAAGTGAGGTGTCAGCATGGGGAAGCAGCATGTTATCGACAGTTCCCCACAATCAACAGATCAATTTACATGCCTCTTCCTTGGATTTAACACTATCCTTAATTTCCCTCGTTAGCCACGGTTGAGCCACCCTCCCCGTTTTATTTTTACTCCAGACAGGGATGTACAATTGTTGAAGTTCATCCATGTGATCTTTAATTGTTTGCCATTGCCTATCCATCGTCAACCCTTTAAGTATCATTTGCCAGTCTATTCTAGCCAATTCACGCCTCAAACCATCGAAGTTAGCTTTCCTTAAGTTCAGGACCCTAGTTTCTGAATGAGGGTCTTGTCCTTAGCTGACCCTATTCAACCACCAGTCCTGATCTGGGGCGAGGTCTGCTCCCTCAGCGCCACTGTAAGAGAACCAAATCATTGACCACTGCAACTGAGTCTCTGCAAGCTATGATGCTGGAAGTGGACAGCACTGATTCTGATAAGTGTAGGTTGTTATATTGTTGAACATAAAACATGATGGAGCAATATTCCATGGGAGTTCCACATGTCCCCCACTGTAGCTCCAACGGAAGCCCAGCTCAACTCCCAGGAAAGTGATGGAGACCCAGTTCACCTCTGTGTCTCGGATTTCTTGCTTGCTTTGAAAGGGGTGGAATGTTTATCTGCGTCTTAAAAGATTGTTGGGGAGCAGAGTCAGAGGCAGAAACTCCCTAAGCCGGAGTTCCTATTCCTGAACCTACACGGAGACTCGGCAAGCGGGGCACGGATCCGCGAAGCAGTTAAAGTTTTTTCTAAGAAGGCTGATTGCAGGGGCCCGATTGAACGTCAAGAGCAAGCTCCTCTCCACACCCACCAGCAGGTCGGAGCTGGAGTCTTCGGCAGGCGTAGACATTACAGTCAACCTGTGTGCTGCGGCGACCAAAGGGGCATCCCATTGCATCACCGAAATGAATAAGGGTGGCAATATTAGGCCACCCCAGCCGGATGTAAGGTAGGAGCGCGGTGTGGAGGGGAGGGGAAGGAAAGGTAGAAGAGGTGTAAAACAGACTGTTGATTTCTTATCGATCATTTTGTGCTACCACCAAAGACCAATTTCACCCGCGACATGTTTTGTTTTTACAAAGATATTCCGAAAAGGACGACTGATGATTTTTCTTTTAGTGGCAAGATGAAACAAGACATGCCTGTGTTGGTCATCTAATTGGGTCAGATCACTTCTTATTTAATGGAAAAACAAAAGTATGGCTCAGTGGACAAATTCGTCAGCCGGTGTATACTGAGCTGAGGTCCAAGTTTTAAATCTCACGTTTATGCTGAGTTCGTTGATCTTGGCAGGAGGAGGCAGGGATGTGGAAGGAGGCAGGGATGCCACCAAGAGGGTAAAGTGCCATCGAGTAGAAAATGGAACAATGAGCCTGGGTTCTCACTCTGAACTGCACCCACTGGCCCCTGCTGGAATGTCAGCTAAGGACAAGATTGGCTTGTCTAGGCTGCTCATCAGTTAAGCAGCCTGCTGATACTCAATGTCCAGGACCATATGAGAAGAATGGGCACTGGGTTAAGATACCAGATGGTAGCCAGACAGCTGGAGAATCATCCTCCAGTGTGTCTCAGTACCTTCAGGAGAGAAGAGAGAAAAAAGAGAGAAAACCCCAAGTGGAAGAGGTGGATTCAAAATGACAGAACTTCAGAGGAATGATTCTTTGCTTATCTACACTTCACTCACCATTAGACTCTACAGGTTGGTGGAGGACATTTGTGTTACGGATGTTTAGTGTAAGACCCACGCTTTCGTACGCCTCGGTGAAGATGTTGATGATGGCTTGGAGTACGGCCTCTGAATGTGCGCAGACGCAAGCGTCGCAAGATCCTGCAAATCCACTGGGAGGATAGACGCACTAACGTCAGTGTTCTCGATCAGGCCAACATCCCAATATCGAAGTACTGACCACACTCAACCAGCTCCGTTGGGTGGGCCACATTGTTCGCATGTCCGACACGAGACTCTGAAAGCAAGCGCTCTACTCGGAACTCCTACACGGCAAGCAAGCCCCAGGTGGGCAGAAGAAATGTTTCAAGGACACCCTCAAAGCCTCCTTGATAAAATGCAACATCTCCACTGGCACCTGGGAATTCCTGGCTCAAGACCACCCAAAATGGAGGAAGAGCATCCGGGAGGGTGCTGAGCACCTCGAGCCTCGTCGCCAAGAGATTGCAGAAACCATGCGCAGATGATGAAGGAGCATGCGGAAAACCAGACCCCCCCACCCACCCTTTCCTTCAACCACTGTCTGTCCCACCTGTGACAGAGACTGTCATTCCTGAATTGGACTGTTCAGTCACCTGAGAACTCACTTTTGGAGTGGAAGTAAGTCTTCCTCGACGTCGTGGGACTGCCTATGATGATGATGATGAGACTCTACACTTGCAATGATTTATCAACACTCAGTGCAAGCTATCTTGATTTTTATTACTGATCACGGGATCTATAACACAGTGCCAACTGGGATTAGACAGAGAATGATTGCTGACGCTAATCATTTGAATTCAATGCATTCCTTGTCAGCATTAGGCATTCACAGTGGTACAGCAAGTCACTTTGGTCTGATTGTATAATCATCGTTAACTGAAGAGCAGCAGTGCCAGGTGCTTTAATCAGAGGATCAATTTGTTCTAGAGATGATTTTTGCGGGTAAATAATCAGTTGGTATTGCAAATAAGGAACAGTTGTACTGTTACAATATAAGATTGAATTTCAGATTCAAGAAAGATATTTATGGCACATATAATCATTATTTCTGACTATCATGGCTGAAGAGTCAACACCAAGTGGGCATTAAGGTGATTGGCAAATGAACCAGAGGCAACATGAGGAAAAACTTTTTTATGCAACGAGTGGTTAGGATTTGGAACGCACTGCCTGATAGGGTGTTGGATACAGGTTCATTAGCAGCTTTCACAAGGGAATTGGATAAATACTTGAGGGAGAAAAAATGGCAGAGATATGGGGAAAGAGTAGGGGAGTGGGACTAACTGGATTGATCTTTGTGCTGTCCTATTCGATGATTCTATGAAAACAATCTTGAGTTCCCCCAAATGGCTTAGTGGATAAATACACCACACACTGCGATTAAAGCAGACATATTTTCTTATATTCGTTCCGTGATGTGGTCATCGCTGGAAAGGCCAGCATTTTGTTGCCCATCCCTTGAGAAGGTGGTGGTGAGCCGCCTTCTTGAACCGCTGCAGTCCGTGTGGTGAAGGTACTCCCATAGTGCTGTTAGGGAGGGAGTTTCAGAATTTTGACCCAGCGACGATGAAGGAACGGCAATATATTTCCACGTCAGGATGATGTGTAACTTGGAGGGGAACTTGCAGCTGATGGTGTTCCCATGCGCCTGCTGCCCTTGTTGTTCTAGGTGGTAGAGGTCGCGGGTTTGGGAGGTGCTGCCGACGATGCCTTGGCGAGTTGCTGCAGTGCATCTTGTAGATGGTACACACTGCAGCCACGGTGCACCGGTGGTGGAGGGAGTGAATGTTGAAGGTGGTGGTTGGGCTGCCAATCAAGCGGGCTGCTTTGTCCTGGATGGAGTCGAGCTTCTTGAGTGTTGTTGGAGCTGCACTCATCCAGGCAAGTGGAGAGTATTCCATCCCACTCCTGACTTGTGCCTTGTAAATGGTGGAAAGACTTTGGGGAGACAGCAGGTGAGAGACTCGCTGCAGAATACCCAGCCTCTGAACTACTCTTGTTGCCACAGTATTTATGTGGCTGGTCCAGTTAAGTTTCTGGTCAATGGTGACCCCTAGGATGTTGATGGTGGGCGTTTCAGCGATGGTAAGGCCGTTGAATATCAAGCGGTGGTGGTTAGAGTCTGCGCGCATGTGCAGTAGCTCCTGGCAGGCCGAATTTGTGAGCAGGCACTGCAGGCTGTGTGGGAGGGGCCCGAAGCACGCCTCCCTAGCTGTCCCTCATTGACGGCCTGCTGCATTCCCTAAGGTAGGACTTCTATCTTTTATTTGTTATTTACTGATTGATTGATTGCTTATTACTTTGGTCTTGGTGCTTTAGGTGCAGGGTTCCTTCTATTTTTTATTTGTTAATTAATTGCTTATTATTTTTTGTGCTTGGTGCAAATGTACTGCTTTGTTTAGTGCTTGGTGCTTTAAATGTATTTATGCTTCTTTAATGTTGTTGTGAAGGTGTTCAGTGCTTTGCAAGGTCCCCTTCTCCCCTCCCCATCTCTTGCTGCCTGTGCTGATTTCTTAAGTCACCGCAAGGTTTTTCTGAACGTACTATGGCCTAAGTTAGTTTGGAGTAACTTTTAGCTGGCTAAACTTGTTTAAATGACCAAAACAGGCGTAAGTGGCTGGTAATCTCCCCTTTCGAAACAAAAACTAAACTAAAAAAAAAACCTAACTAACTCACTTACTCTGGCAGAAATTAAATGGCCAGAATTGCAACTAAAAAGATACTCCAGAAAAATCAAGATGCTCCCAAAAAAACGGAACAACTCTTGGGGAAATTTGGGCCCGATGACCCTTCGTCAGAAGGGACTTACCGGAGGAACACTGCCAGCACGGTAGGTGTCCTGATATTTGAAATGCTGACAATGGGCAACATGCCTCTGGAGTTACAACAAGCAGCGGCAACTCACCCAAATGATTCAAGTGAAGCCTGGGGCTGAATTCTGGCCTAGTCTCAGGCATCCCGTTGGGATGGGCCATCAGTTATGCCCCCGAACATAAGAACATAAGAATTAGGAACAGGAGTAGGCCATCTAGCCCCTCGAGCTTGCTTCGCCATTCAACAAGATCATGGCTGATCTAGCCATGGACTCAGCTCCACTTACCCGCCCGCTCCCCATAACCCTTAATTCCCTTATTGGTTAAAAATCTATCTATCTGTGATTTGAATACATTCAATGAGCTAGCCTCAATTGCTTCCTTGGGCAGAGAATTCCACAGATTCACAACCCTCTGGGAGAAGAAATTCCTTCTCAACTCGGTTTTAAATTGGCTCCCCCGTATTTTGAGGCTGTGCCCCCTAGTTCTAGTCTCTCCGACCAGTGGAAACAACCTCTCTGCCTCTATCTTGTCTATCCCTTTCATTATTTTAAATGTTTCTATAAGATCACCCTCATCCTTCTGAACTCCAACGAGTAAAGACCCGGTTTACTCAATCGATCATCATAAGGTAACCCCCTCATCTCCAGAATCAGCCTAGTGAATCGTCTCTGTACCCTCTCCAAAGCTATTATATCCTTCCTTAAGAAAGGTGACCAAAACTGCACGCAGTACTCCAGGTGCGGCCTCATCAATACCCTATACAGTTGCAGCAGGACCTCCCTGCTTTTGTACTCCATCCCTCTCGCAATGAAGGCCAACATTCCATTCGCCTTCCTGATTACCTGCTGCACCTGCAAACTAACTTTTTGGGATTCATGCACAAGGACCCCCAGGTCCCTCTGCACCGCAGCATGTTGTAATTTCTCCCTATTCAAATAATATTCCCTTTTTTTTCCAAGGTGGATGACCTCACATTTTCCGACATTGTATTCCATCTGCCAAACCTTAGCCCATTCGCTTAACCTATCCAAATGGACCATAACCAATTTTTACCCCAAGATGTTTGAGCCTTTTTAATATTGCAAAAAGTTGATGTATCAAAAACTCTCCTTCATACTTTATCAAGGAGGGAGGACTATGAAAGTAAGTGAGTAAATGAATGAATGAGTTTCTCAAAGTGAAATTGAAGTATGAGAACTGAAAACGATTTATTGCTGCAGTATAAACACAGAAAGCAGTGACCAGGTAACATTACCCAACACAACATCCTGCAAGCAGCCGAAGAACAGTGCTATAATTTGAGCTGACCCTCAGTCAACTGTGTTAAAACCCCTAACCTGCCCCATCTGATAAAAATCCGATTTCTTTCCTCAATACAATAGTAATGTCAAAACACGGCTTATTGCCAAATGTATGTTCCAGTTCAGCGTTCTACAAAGTGGTAGAAAATAAAAACTATCCAAATGTCTCTAAGCTCAACCCAAGCAAAACTACCTGGCTTTGCTTGGTCACACCTGCCAATTATGGGGGCAGGAAGTAGAGTGGGGGATGGGGAGGGAGGAAAGATTCTTTCTGCATTATGCTCACTTCTAAGTTACTGTAAGGGACACATATTGATAAACAAAGATAAAACTCAAATGGATTTTTTGGGGATGCTAACCCCCAACATGATTCGCAGTATTAACAATACACAAAGGGAATTAGGCACCAATTGTTCAATTCTGAATTACAGGTGTATGGCCAAAGCTTTGGAGTCTCTCATCATCAATACCCCTTGAAAATAATTATAATGAATGAAGAGATCGCAAAGTCTCTGTTTAAAGAATGCACTCAGTCGAGAATATTTTGTGGACTTTATGGGGTTTTTTCTCTGAGGGTACTTTCCCTGTGATGAGGTCACTCTGCGCAGATACGTGAAAAGGCTGGTTTGTTAAAACTCCAGAGACCGCATGGCAGTTGGCTGTGACAAAGAACTTCAGTCATCCAGAATGTACGGGTTTGTCCTAGCAAAAGGAAAGGGGCTCAGATATCTGAGGCATGCATAAACTATTGGAAAACCACTCTAATATGCAAAGGCACTTCTCACCTCCATCGCAGAAGAGAAGCAGAACAATGGAGCCACTAGCCTGGCCAGACCAAGAGGGGCCAGTTCTTCCCGACACAAAAGCCGAGAGATGTCCCAGACCCAGGGACATCAGTCCAATACACAAGACTCTGATGGCCCATCACCAACTAAGCATCAGAGTACTTAGAAGCAAAAGGATTTCAAAGATTGGCGGGAGAGATAAGGGAAGCAGGACTCCTTTAAAGATAGACTCTTTTCCACCATTCTCCAGCGTTCGAGCGTTCTCCCTCTCTCTCTCGCTCCACCAAGACCGACGTGACAAGAAGAAGGACCAGCTGAGTGATCGAGACCAACTGGTGAGCATGGTCGCGAGTGTCCCAAGCCAGTAACCAGAGCATCAGGTGAGCTGTGTGGGGTGTAAAGGGCTCAGAGTTTTTTTGGAAGGGAAGCTTTTTGGGCTATTCTGGGGAGGGAGCTTCATGCGACGGGGTAATTCGCTGGTGGGGGGAGTTAGACTCCACCATAGCAACAAGGAAATTACTACATCACCGGTCCTCAGTGTTGTACTGTATGTTGTTGTAACCTGGATCTTATTCTCACAGAGACAGTGATTTTGTTTAGTAGTGCATGTTTTAGCCAGTGTATGTTAGACTAAATAAATAAGTACGATTTTTCACCGAAGCATTCCTGTCTGTGACTTATTCCATTTACACTCTGAATAATAATCCCAGGGTATAGAATTCTCGTAAGGCGGGGGTCGATTCGCATCGTCCATCTAACCATTGGGCAAGGATCAAAATCGCTTACATGAAGTAGGATTAACATCAATTTTTAAAAATGTTATTTTGCTCTTGCTGCTTCTATTGTTTTATTGTTACAGCAAATATCGCTGACACCAGGAGCACCAAATTGAATGAGTTCCTGAGACAAATAGTGTGAAGGAGCTGAATCAGCATCAGTAGAGCAGTGCCCTGTTGGGCTCAGTAATCCTTCCGAGCAATGATATCACCAGTCTTAGACGAAAGCTAACAAAGTGACTGAACAAAACAAAAGGTTACTTCACAAGATAAAAGTTCACGGGGTTGGAGGTAATATATTAGCATGGATGGAGGATTGGCTAACTAACAGAGAACAGAGTGTTGGGATAAATGGTTCATTCTCTGGTTGGCAACCAGTAACTAGTGGGGGTGCCGCAGGGATCAGTGCTGGGACTCCAACTATTTACAATCTACATTAACGACTTGGAAGAAGGGATTGAGTGTAACGTAGCCAAGTTTGCTGACAATACAAAGATGGGAGGAAAAGTAATGTGTGAGGAGGACACAAAAAATCTGCAAAAGGACATCGACAGGCTAAGTGAGTGGGCAAAAATTTGGCAGATGGATTATAATGTTGGAAAGTGTGAGGTCATGCACTTTGGCAGAAAAAAATCAAAGAGCAAGTTATTATTTAAATGAAGAAAGATTGCAAAATGCCGCAGTACAGCGGGACCTGGGGGTACTTGTGCATGAAACACAAAAGGATAGTATGCCGGTACAGCAAGTGATCAGGAAGGCCAATGGTATCTTGGCCTTTATTGCAAAGGGGATGGAGCATAAAAGCAGGGCAGTCTTGCTACAGCTATATAAGGTGAGGCCACACCTGCAATACTGCGTGCAGTTTTGGTTTCCACATTTACGCAAGGATATAGTTGCTTTGGAGGCATTTCAGAGAAGGTTCACTAGGTTGATTCCGGCGATGAGGGGGTTGACTTATGAGGAAAGGTTGAGTAGGTTGGGCCTCGACTCATTGGAATTAAGAAGAATGAGAGGTGATCTTATCGAAACGTATAAGATTATGAGGGGGCTTGACAAGGTGGATGCAGAGAGGATGTTTCCACTGGTGGGGGAGACTAGAACTAGAGGGCACGATCTTAGGATAAGGGGCCACCCATTTAAAACAGAGATGAGGAGAAATTTATTCTCTCAGAGGGTTGTAAATCTGTGGAATTTGCTGCCTCAGAGAGCTGTGGAAGCTGGGACATTGAATAAATTTAAGACAGAAATAGACAGTTTCTTAAACAATAAGGGAATAAGGGGTTATGGGGAGCGGGTGGGGAAGTGGAGCTGAGTCCATGATCAGATCAGCCATGATCTTATTGAATGGCAGAGCAGGCTCGAGGGTCCGTATGGCCTACTCCTGTTCATATTTCTTATGTTCTTATATTCTTATAATACGGGGACGAATTTGTCGTGATCTGGGTTTTCAGCGCATAATTCAAATGAGCTACGCTCAAGACAACAACGCACCACTGGTGATGTCTGTGTGACATGGACGTGCCGTGTCATGCTGACACATCACAACGTCCCTCCCCTCTTTTTAAAGGGGCGAGCCGCTGCGAGCTCTGCAGCCTCTTTAGTGGCACCCACTGGCCACCAGGGAGGGTTTCGACCGGGTCAGTGGCCAAGCATCCAAGAGAGGGTGCCGGGCTGCCTGTTGGTGACCCAGCCACACCAGCGGTCACCGCGCTAACACCTCCCCATTGAGGGTGGCCGGAATGCCATGGCCACCATAGCTTCTCGCCCCGAGTCGCTGTTGGTGGCATCACACCATACCGACCTCGCGTCCCGCGGGGCAGTTTTGCCCGAAGGGCACAAATGGATCGGTGCGGGGTGATAAGTGGGTGGTGCGGGGGTCGGTGCCGGGTGAGAAGTGGGCGGTGTGGGGTGATAAGGGGTCGGTGCGGGGTGATAAGGGGTCGGTGCAGGGTGATAAGGGGTCGGTGTGGGGTGATAAGGGGTTGGTGCGGGGGTGATAAGGGGTTGGTACAGGATGATAAGGGGTCGGTGCGGGGTGATAAGGGGTCGGTGCGGGCTGATAACAACGGTGCGGGGTGATAAGGGGTCGGTGCGGGGTGATAAGAGGTCGGTGCGGGGTGATAAGGGGTCGGTGTGGGGTGATATGTGGTCGGTGTGGGGTGATATGGGGTCGGTGTGGGGTGATATGTGGTCGGTGTGGGGTGATATGGGGTCGGTGTGGGGTGATATGGGGTCGGTGTGGGGTGATAAGGGGTCGGTGTGGGGTGATATGTGGTCGGTGTGGGGTGATATGGGGTCGGTGTGGGGTGATAAGGGGTCGGTGTGGGGTGATAAGGGGTCGGTGTGGGGTGATAAGGGATCGGTGCGGGGTGATAAGTGGTCGGTGTGGGGTGATATGGGGTCGGTGTGGGGTGATAAGGGGTCGGTGCGGGGTGATAAGGGGTCGGTGTGGGGTGATAAGGGGTCGTTGCGGGGTGATAAGGGGTCGGTGCGGGGTGATAAGGGGTCGGTGTGGGGTGATAAGGGGTCGTTGCGGGGTGATAATGGGTCGGTGTGGGGTGATAAGGGGTCGGTGTGGGGTGATAATGGGTCGGTGCGGGGTGATAAGGAGTCGGTGTGGGGTGATAAGGGGTCAGTGTGGGGTGATAAGGGGTCGGTACAGGGGGTGATAAGGGGTCGGTGTGGGGTGATAAGGGGTCGGTGTGGGGTGATAAGGGGTCGGTGCGGGGTGATAAGGGGTTGGTGAGGGGTGATAAGGGGTCGGTGCGGGGTGATAAGGGGTCGGTGTGGGGTGATAAGGAGTCGGTGTGGGGTGATAAGGGGTCGGTGTGGGGTGATAAGGGGTCAGTGTGGGGTGATAAGGGGTCGGTGCGGGGTGATAAGGGGTCGGTGTGGGGTGATAAGGAGTCGGTGTGGGGTGATAAGGGGTCAGTGTGGGGTGATAAGGGGTCGGTACAGGGGGTGATAAGGGGTCGGTGTGGGGTGATAAGGGGTCGGTGTGGGGAGATAAGGGGTCGGTGCGGGGTGATAAGGGGTTGGTGAGGGGTGATAAGGGGTCGGTGCAGGGTGATAAGGGGTTGGTGAGGGGTGATAAGGGGTTGGTGAGGGGTGATAAGGGGTCGGTGCGGGGTGATAAGGTGTTGGTGAGGGGTGATAAGGGGTCGGTGCGGGGTGATAAGGGGTTGGTGAGGGGTGATAAGGGGTCGGTGCGGGGTGATAAGGTGTTGGTGAGGGGTGATAAGGGGTCGGTGCGGGGTGATAAGGGGTTGGTGAGGGGTGATAAGGGGTCGGTGCGGGGTGATAAGGGGTCGGTGAGGGGTGATAAGGGGTCGGTGCGGGGTGATAACGGACGATGCGGGGTGATAAGGGGTCGGTGCGGGGTGATAAGGGGTCGGTGTGGGGTGATAAGGGGTCGGTGCGGGGGTCGGTGTGGGGTGATAAGTGGTCGGTGTGGGGTGATAAGGGGTCAGTGCGGGGTGATAAGAGGTCGGTGCGGGGTGATAAGGGGTCGGTGCGGGGTGATAAGGGGTCGGTACGGGGTGATAAGGGGTCGGTGCGGGGGTCGGTGTGGGGTGATAAGGGGTCGGTGTGGGGTGATAAGGGGTCAGTGCGAGGTGATAAGGGGTCGGTGTGGGGTGATAAGGGGTCGGTGCGGGGGGTGATAAGGGGTCGGTGCGGGGGATGATAAGGGGTCGGTGTGGGGTGATAAGGGGTCGGTGCGGGGTGGTAAGGGGTTGGTGCGGGGTGATAAGGGGTCGGTGTGGGGTGATAAGGGGTCGGTGTGGGGTGATAAGGGGTCGGTGTGGGGTGATAAGGGGTCGGTGTGGGGTGATAAGGGGTCTCGTGTGGGGTGATAAGGGGTCAGTACGGGGGGTGATAAGGGGTCGGTGTGGGGTGATAATGGGTCGGTGTGGGGTGATAAGGGGTCGGTGTGGGGTGATAAGGAGTCGGTGTGGGGTGATAAGGGGTCAGTGTGGGGTGATAAGGAGTCGGTGTGGGGTGATAAGGGGTCGGTGTGGGGGGATAAGGGGTCGGTGCGGGGTGATAAGTGGTCAGTGTGGGGTGATAAGGGGTCGTTGCGGGGTGATAAGGGGTCGGTGCGGGGGTCGGTGTGGGGTGATAAGTGGTCAGTGTGGGGTGATAAGGGGTCGGTGTGGGGTGATAAGGGGTCGGTGCGGGGGTCGGTGTGGGGTGATAAGGGGTCGGTGTGGGGTGATAAGGGGTCAGTGCGGGGTGATAAGAGGTCGGTGCGGGGTGATAAGGGGTCGGTACGGGGGGGTGATAAGGGGTCGGTGTGGGGTGATAAGGGGTCGGTACGGGGGGTGATAAGGGGTCGGTGTGGGTTGATAAGGGGTCGGTGCGGGGTGATAAGGGGTCGGTACGGGGGGTGATAAGGGGTCGGTGCGGGGTGATAAGGGGTCGGTACGGGGTGATAAGGGGTCGGTGCGGGGGTCGGTGTGGGGTGATAAGGGGTCGGTGTGGGGTGATAAGAGGTCGGTGCGGGATGATAAGGGGTCGGTGTGGGGTGATAAGGGGTCGGTGTGGGGTGATAAGGGGTCGGTGTGGGGTGATAGGGTTCGGTACGGGGTGATAAGGGGTCGGTGTGGGGTGATAAGGGGTCGGTGAGGGGTGATAAGAGGTCGGTGCGGGGGGTGATAAGGGGTCGGTGCGGGGGGTGATAAGGGGTCGGTGTGGGGTGATAAGGGGTCGGTGTGGGGTGATAAGGGGTCGGTGCGGGGGGTGATAAGGGGTCGGTGCGGGGGGTGGTAAGGGGTTGGTGCGGGGTGATAAGGGCTCGGTGTGGGGTGATAAGGGGTCGGTGCGGGGTGATAAGGGGTTGGTGCGGGGTGATAAGGGCTCGGTGTGGGGTGATAAGGGGTCGGTGTGGGGTGATAAGGGGTCAGTACGGGGTGATAAGGGGTCTCGTGTGGGGTGATAAGGGCTCGGTGTGGGGTGATAAGGGCTCGGTGTGGAGTGATAAGGGTTCGGTGTGGGGTGATAAGGGGTCTCGTGTGGGGTGATAAGGGGTCAGTACGGGGGGTGATAAGGGGTCGGTGTGGGGTGATAAGGGGTCGGTGTGGGGTGATAAGGGGTCGGTGTGGGGTGATAAGGGGTCGGTGTGGGGTGATATGGGGTCGGTGTGGGGTGATAAGGGGTCGGTGCGGGGGTCGGTGTGGGGTGATAAGGGGTCGTTGCGGGGTGATAAGGGGTCGGTGTGGGGTGATAAGGAGTCGGTGTGGGGTGATAAGGGGTCAGTGTGGGGTGATAAGGGGTCGTTGCGGGGTGATAATGGGTCGGTGCGGGGTGATAAGGGGTCGGTGTGGGGTGATAAGGAGTCGGTGTGGGGTGATAAGGGGTCAGTGCGGGGTGATAAGGAGTCGGTGTGGGGTGATAAGGGGTCAGTGTGGGGTGATAAGGGGTCGGTACAGGGGGTGATAAGGGGTCGGTGTGGGGTGATAAGGGGTCGGTGCGGGGTGATAAGTGGTCGGTGTGGGGTGATAAGGGGTCGGTGTGGGGTGATAAGGGGTCGGTGTGGGGTGATAAGGGGTCGGTGCGGGGTGATAAGGGGTCGGTGTGGGGTGATAAGGGGTCAGTGCGGGGTGATAAGAGGTCGGTGCGGGGTGATAAGGGGTCAGTACGGGGGGGTGATAAGGGGTCGGTGTGGGGTGATAAGGGGTCGGTACGGGGGGTGATAAGGGGTCGGTGTGGGTTGATAAGGGGTCGGTACGGGGTGATAAGGGGTCGGTGCGGGGTGATAAGGGGTCGGTGTGGGGTGATAAGGGGTCGGTGTGGGGTGATAAGGGGTCGGTGTGGGGTGATAAGGGGTCGGTGTGGGATGATAAGAGGTCGGTACGGGGTGATAAGGGGTCGGTGCGGGGGGATAAGGGGTCGCTGTGGGGTGATAAGGGGTCGGTGTGGGGTGATATGCGGTCGGTGTGGGGTGATAAGGGGTCGGTGAGGTGTGATAAGGGCTCGGTGCGGGGTGATAAGGGCTCGGTGTGGGGTGATAAGGGATCGGTGTGGGGTGATAAGGGCTCGGTGTGGGGTGATAAGGGCTCGGTGTGGGGTGATAAGGGGTCGGTGTGGGGTGATAAGGGGTCGGTGTGGGGTGATAAGGGGTCGGTGTGGGGTGATAAGGGGTCGGTGTGGGGTGATAAGGGCTCGGTGTGGGGTGATAAGGGGTCGTTGCGGGGTGATAAGAGGTCGGTGCGGGGTGATAAGGGCTCGGTGTGGGGTGATAAGGGGTCGGTGTGGGGTGATAAGGGGTCGGTGTGGGGTGATAAGGGGTCGGTGTGGGGTGATAAGGGCTCGGTGTGGGGTGATAAGGGATCGGTGCGGGGTGATAAGTGGTCGGTGTGGGGTGATAAGGGGTCGGTGTGGGGTGATAAGGGGTCGGTGTGGGGTGATAAGGGGTCGGTGTGGGGTGATAAGGGGTCGGTGTGGGGTGATAAGGGGTCGGTGTGGGGTGATAAGTGGTCGGTGTGGGGTGATAAGGGGTCGGTGTGGGGTGATAAGGGGTCAGTGCGGGGTGATAAGGGGTCAGTACGGGGGGTGATAAGGGGTCGGTGTGGGGTGATAAGGGGTCGGTACGGGGGGTGATAAGGGGTCGGTGTGGGGTGATAAGGGGTCGGTACGGGGGGTGATAAGAGGTCGGTGCGGGGTGATAAGGGGTCAGTACGGGGGGTGATAAGGGGTCGGTGTGGGGTGATAAGGGGTCGGTGCGGGGTGATAAGGGGTCGGTGCGGGGTGATAAGGGGTCGGTACAGGGGGTGATAAGGGGTCGGTGTGGGGTGATAAGGGGACGGTGTGGGGTGATAAGGGGTCGGTGTGGAGTGATAAGGGGTCGGTACAGGGGGTGATAAGGGGTCGGTGTGGGGTGATAAGGGGTCGGTGTGGGGTGATAAGGGGTCGGTACAGGGGGTGATAAGGGGTCGGTGCGGGGTGATAAGGGGTCGGTGCGGGGTGATAAGGGGTCGGTGTGGGGTGATAAGGGGTCGGTGCGGGGTGATAAGGGGTCGTTGCGGGGGTCGGTGTGGGGTGATAAGGGGTCGTTGCGGGGTGATAAGTGGTCGGTGCGGGGTGATAAGGGGTCGGTGCGGGGTAATAAGGGGTCGTTGCGGGGTGATAAGGGGTCGGTGCGGGGTGATAAGGGGTCGTTGCGGGGGTCGGTGCGGGGTGATAAGGGGTCGTTGCGGGGTGATAAGGGGTCGGTGCGGGGTGATAAGTGGTCGGTGCGGGGTGATAAGGGGTCGGTGTGGTGTGATAAGGGGTCGGTACGGGGGGTGATAAGGGGTCGGTGTGGGTTGATAAGGGGTCGGTACGGGGTGATAAGGGGTCGGTGTGGGGTGATAAGGGGTCGGTGTGGGATGATAAGAGGTCGGTACGGGGTGATAAGGGGTCGGTGCGGGGTGATAAGGGGACGGTACGGGGTGATAAGGGCTCGGTGCGGGGTGATAAGGGGTCGGTGCGAATTGATAAGGGCTCGGTGTGGGGTGATAAGGGGTCGGTGTGGGGTGATAAGGGGTCGGTGCGGGGTGATAAGGGCTCGGTGTGGTGTGATAAGGGGTCGGTGCGGGTGGTGATAAGGGCTCGGTGCGGGGTGATAAGGGGTCGGTGCGAGTTGATAAGGGCTCGGTGTAGGGTGATAAGGGGTCGGTGCGGGGGGTGATAAGGGGTCGGTGCGGGGGGATAAGGGGTCGCTGTGGGGTGATAAGGGGTCGGTGTGGGGTGATATGTGGTCGGTGTGGGGTGATAAGGGGTCGGTGCGGGTGGTGATAAGGGCTCGGTGTGGGGTGATAAGGGGTCGGTGTGGGGTGATAAGGGCTCGTTGTGGGGTGATAAGGGCTCGGTGTGGGGTGATAAGGGCTCGGTGTGGGGTGATAAGGGCTCGGTGTGGGGTGATAAGGGGTCGGTGCGGGGTGATAATGGGTCGGTGTGGGGTGATAAGGGGTCGGTGCGGGGTGATAAGGGGTCGGTGTGGTGTGATAAGGGGTCGGTGCGGGGTGATAAGGGGTCGGTGTGGGGTGATAAGGGCTCGCTGTGGGGTGATAAGGGGTCGGTGCGGGGTGATAAGGGCTCGGTGTGGGGTGATAAGGGGTCGGTGTGGGGTGATAAGGGCTCGCTGTGGGGTGATAAGGGGTCGGTGCGGGGTGATAAGGGCTCGGTGTGGGGTGATAAGGGGTCGGTGTGGTGTGATAAGGGCTCGGTGCGGGGTAATAAGGGGTCGGTGCGGGGTGATAAGGGCTCGGTGTGGGGTGATAAGGGGTAGGTGCGGGGGGTGATAACGGACGGTGCGCTAACCGCGGAGCGCAGTGCGGACCACATTTCGCTGGCCAAGTCGTGTCAAAAGGGTTCTGATGGTGAGACTTGTACTTTAATCTTTTCAGGGGAAGCTCTTCCAATTGCCCGTGTGTAAAGCCCCATCCAGTATACAACTAAACAACATAGAACAGTGGAATCTAAATGTTATTCCCTGTCTCTAGCTGGACTAGATGTTGGAATGCTATATCAACAACCCTGGGCTTGGGAGAGGAAAAATCATCCTGGATTCCGACTCCTGACCTCTAAATGGCCCAGCTCTAAGTTTAAGATTATGCCCCTTTGTTCTGGATTCCCCCTGCAGAGGAAATTGTTTCTCTGCATTTACAGTAACTTGCCTTTATATAGCACCTTTAACATATTAAGATGTCCCAAGGCGCTTCACAGGGGTGTTATCAGACAAAATTTGACACTGAGCCACATTAAGAGGTATTAGGATGGGTGACCAAATATCTGGTCAAACAGTTAAGTTTTAAGGAGTGTCTTAAAGGAGGAAAGAGAGGTTTAGGGAGTTAAATTCCAGAATTTCAAGCCGAGGCAGCTGAAGGCAAGGCCACCAATGCTGGCGAGAAGGAAATCGAGGATACATAAGCATCCTCTTGTTACTTTATTAGATCAGTCCGCAACCGTTCAAACTCAAGACAATAAAAAACAAGTTTATGCAACCTTTCTTCGTAATTTAATCCTTTAAACCCCAATATCATTCTGGTGAATCTGTGCTGCACCCAGCAAGCCCAACAATCAGTCCTGAGATAACCAAAACTGAACACTGCTCCTCAGCTGTAGTCTGACCAAGGCACTGTACAAGGCTCATCAGCATCACTTCCACACTTTGATATTCCCATGAGATAAAACACATCATTGCCAGGTGAGAACAGAAGGAGGACTTAGACACGACCTATAGAACAGGATTTATAAAAATTGATTTTGTACTGGCCTTCAAGAAAGTGATAGATGGACTCCGGAAGTAAGAGTGATCACACGAGATGGAATAAAGGAGCAAATCATTCCAGACAATAAATAATATGATCGAGACATTCTGTGGCTGGTCTGATTTCCCATTAGAAATTGGAATGGAATTTGTGACAGATGACTCCCTCAATTGACTACAAATCTCTGCTTTTTTGCCTCTCCTGGGTGGTTTGGTGGGGGCGGACGGACGGTGGGGGTGGGTGTGCGGAGAGGACGAGGAGGACAGTTGGAATATGGGGATGGAATCATCCAAGGATTAAAAAAATATATTAGTTCTTGGGATGTGGGCATCGCTGGCAAGGCCAGCATATATTGCCCATCCCTAGTTGCCCTGCGATGGTGGTGGTGAGCTGCCTTGTGAACCGCTGCAGTCCGTGTGGTGAAGGTGCTCCCACAATACTTCATGTAGGAGTTCCAGCAGATTGACCTGGTGATGATGAGGGAATGGTAATATGTGTCCAAGTCAGATATTGCGAGACTTGGAGGGATGGTGCACCATGCACATGCTGCCCTTGTTCTTTTAGGTGGTGGAAGTTGCGAGTTTAGGAGATGCAGTCAAAGAACATAGAAACATAGAAACATAGAAAATAGGTGCAGGAGCAGGCCATTCAGCCCTTCTAGCCTGCACCGCCATTCAATGAGTTCATGGCTGAACATGAAACTTTAGTAGCCCCTTCCTGCTTTCTCGCCATACCCCTTGATCCCCCGAGTAGTAAGGACTTCATCTAACTCGCTTTTGAATATATTTAGTGAATTGGCCTCAACTACTTTCTGTGGTAGAGAATTCCACAGGTTCACCACTCTCTGGGTGAAGAAGTTTCTCCTCATCTCGGTCCTAAATGGCTTACCCTTATCCTTAGACTGTGACCCCTGGTTCTGGAATTCCCCAACATTGGGAACATTCTTCCTGCATCCAACCTGTCCAAACCCGTCAGAATTTTAAACGTTTCTATGAGGTCCCCTCTCACTCTTCTGAACTTCAGTGAATACAAGCCCAGTTGATCCAGTCTTTCTTGATAGGTCAGTCCCACCATCCCGGGAATCAGTCTGGTGAATCTTCGCTGCACTCCCTCAATAGCAAGAATGTCCTTCCTCAAGTTAGGAGACCAAAACTGTACACAATACTCCAGGTGTGGCCTCACCAAGGCCCTGTACAACTGTAGCAACACCTCCCTGCCCCTGTACTCAAATCCCCTCGCTATGAAGGCAAACATGCCATTTGCTTTCTTAACCGCCTGCTGTACCTGCATGCCAACCTTCAGTGACTGATGTACCATGACACCCAGGTCTCGTTGCACCTTTCCTTTTCCTAATCTGTCACCATTCAGATAATAGTCTGCCTCTCTGTTTTTACCACCAAAGTGGATAACCTCACATTTATCCACATTATACTTCATCTGCCATGCATTTGCCCACTCACCTAACCTATCCAAGTCACTCTGCAACCTCATAGCATCCTCCTCACAGCTCACACTGCCACCCAACTTAGTGTCATCCGCAAATTTGGAGATACTACATTTAATCCCCTCGTCTAAATCATTAATGTACAATGTAAACAGCTGGGGCCCCAGCACAGAACCTTGCGGTACCCCACTAGTCACTGCCTGCCATTCTGAAAAGTACCCATTTACTCCTACTCTTTGCTTCCTGTCTGACAACCAGTTCTCAATCCACGTCAGCACACTACCCCCAATCCCATGTGCTTTAACTTTGCACATTAATCTCCTGTGTGGGACCTTGTCGAAAGCCTTCTGAAAGTCCAAATATACCACATCAACTGGTTCTCCTTTGTCCACTTTACTGGAAACATCCTCAAAAAATTCCAGAAGATTTGTCAAGCATGATCTCCCTTTCACAAATCCATGCTGACTTGGACCTATCATGTCACCATTTTCCAAATGTGCTGCTATGACATCCTTAATAATTGATTCCATCATTTTACCCACTACTGAGGTCAGGCTGACCGGTCTATAATTCCCTGCTTTCTCTCTCCCTCCTTTTTTAAAAAGTGGGGTTACATTGGCTACCCTCCACTCGATAGGAACTGATCCAGAGTCAATGGAATGTTGGAAAATGACTGTCAATGCATCCGCTATTTCCAAGGCCACCTCCTTAAGTACTCTGGGATGCAGTCCATCAGGCCCTGGGGATTTATCGGCCTTCAATCCCATCAATTTCCCCAACACAATTTCCCGACTAATAAAGATTTCCCTCAGTTCCTCCTCCTTACTAAACCCTCTGACCCCTTTTATATCCGGAAGGTTGTTTGTGTCCTCCTTAGTGAATACTGAACCAAAGTACTTGTTCAATTGGTCTGCCATTTCTTTGTTCCCCGTTATGACTTCCCCTGATGCTGACTGCAGGGGACCTATGTTTGTCTTTACTAACCTTTTTCTCTTTACATACCTATAGAAACTTTTGCAATCCGCCTTAATGTTCCCTGCAAGCTTCTTCTCGTACTCCATTTTTCCTGCCCTAATCAAACCCTTTGTCCTCCTCTGCTGAGTTGCTGCAGTGCGTCCTGTATATACTGCAGCCATCATCATCATAGGCGGTCCCTCGAACGAGGATCACTTGCTTCCACATGGGTTCACAGATGTTTCAATGAAGGACCCGACATTCCAGCCCTGAACTCCAATTGAGGGGGTGGAAGATGCCTGTGCGTGGATTTTTTGAATGTGTGGTGACCGTTGCACATCAGCCACCACACGGACTTGACAGAGCTAGACCTAATATGCAGTGGCAAGGATTAACCAGGACCCGGAGACCTGCTCTGCTGCATGGACCTGCTACACATACATACCGCAGTGTGTGGGCTGGCCCATGCTGCACCTGGGCCCTCGGCTCTTCTGGGCCCCAGATTCATGCCTCTCCCGGGCCCCGGTCACGTCCCTCTACAAACTCTTGCCGCTCATTTGCCACACCTCTGCCATGATGTTTTGCTGCTCCTCTGCCACAAACATTCGCTGCACCTCTGCCACGATTTCTCACCGTCCCTCCAACACCATCTCTCGCCATTTCTCCACCACAAACATTCGCCGCACCTCCCCCACGACCTTCCCGCTCCGCCGCTGTACCTGGGCCCCACCGATGTTCCTGTCCATGCTCGAAACGACGACCTGGGTTTTGATGACGTCACCCAGTCGCCCACTTTGAAGCAGTGGATGTTTAGGCTGATGGATGAGGTGCAGATCAAGCAGGCTGCTTTGTCCTGAATGGCGTCGAGCTTCTTGGATGTTGTTGCTGCTGCATCCATCCAGGTAAGTGGAGTGTCGTCCATTACACTCTTGACTTGTGGTTTGTAAGTGGTAGATAGGCTATGGAGAACCAGGAGGTGAACCATTCACTGCAGAATACTCGGCCTCTGACCTATTCCAGCAGCCACGCCATTTATGTGGTTGGCCAAGTTCATTTTCTGGTCAATAGTGACGCCCAAGATATTGATGGCTGGGCAATTGTTGATGGCAATGTCATTAATGTTAAGGAGAGGTGGTTCGGCTCTCTCTTATTGGAGGTGGTCATTGCTTGAAACTTGTGTGGTGCAAATCTTACTTGCCAATTATGAGCCCAAGCCTGAATGTTGTCCAGGTCTTGCTGCATGTGGGTATGGACTTCATTATCTGAGGAATTCTGAATGTATGCAAACAATGTGCAATCATTTGCGAACATCTACACTTCTGACCTTCTGATGGAGGTAAGGTCATTGATGAAGCAGCTGAAGCTGGTTTGGCCTCGCAAGCTGCCCTGAGGAACTCCTGCAGCGATGACCTCCAACAACTACAACTATTTTGTTATATACTTTAATCAAGTGCCCCCTGATTAAAGGGGGGGTCACACTCCAAAAACATTTCAAGTGTCCCCTTGTTTTTTGAGGGCACTAAAATCACAAATTATACAAGCGCCCCCTGGCTAAAAGGGGGGTGGGGCACTAAAGCCGACAAACTTAAAAAATTAAACTTTGGACATGGTTCAAATTAAAATTTGGTTGCCGGGGGAGATGATGCACTCCAGTCCCTCCGGCGGCCATCTCTCGCGGAAGGCTGCGAGCGTACCGGTGGACACCGCGTGCTCCATCTCCAAGGACACCCTGGCTCAGATGTAACCGCGGAAAAGAGGCAGGCAGTCGGGCTGAACGACCCCCTCGACCGCCCGCTGCCTGTATCGGCTGATGGGCTCCAACACCTACAACTATGGGCTCAATTTTCCCCAGTGATTTGCGGTGTTTTTTTGGTGCGCGCCGCTTTTTTTGACTAAGTTCAAAAGTACAAGTTTCCCCAATCAATGTGCGCCAGCATAACTCAGTTAGTTACGATTTTTTTAGGTTAGTTTTTTTTTGAGTCATGGGGGTGTAACCTGCCACCCGGCAATATTCTGGCCATTTAGGCAATTGGCCAGCTTCGATTTACCCCAATTCTTCTTAGGCCGGCGTATGTGACATCTGTAGAAAAACCTTCTGGTGAGTTAAGGAAATCGGCGCAGGTAAGGAAATCAGTGCAGCAGATGCCCGGACAGCAGCAGCAGGAGAGGTAAGGGAGAGTGGGAGAGAGCAGAGGGAAGCCTTTCGGGCATAGTTAGGAGCGGGGACCGGGAGGGAGGAGGCCGTTCGTCCTGGGATAGGTGTGGGGACCGGCATTGGGGAAGCCATTTGGCCAGGGATAGGAGCAGGGACCGGGAGGGGGAGGCCATTCAGCCAAGGATAGAAGCGGGGACCAGGACAGGGAGGCCATTCAGCCAAGGATAGGTGCAGGGACCAGGAGCCGGGACGCCGTTCGACCTGGGATAGGAGCAGGGATCGGTAGGGGGAAGCCATTCGGCCAGGCATAGGTGTGGGGACCAGGACCGGGAGGGGAGGGGCGGGGAGACTTTAATAATTTAATGGAGGTAAGTTGCTGCAATGTTTAATGTGCTTGGTAAGTTGCTGTAATGAGCTTGTGCAGGTTACTGTGAGCTGGCTGTATGCTTCACTTTCCAGCCTCAGCCTGCATTGTGTCCCTGGTTACCGTGGCAACCTGATCTTTTTGCCACAGATCAAGGCTCCAGCCCCAAAACTAAACGACAGGCTAGACGGCGCCAAAATGAAGAATTCAAACGGGGAAACTTGGATGATTTTTTTTTGGCATACTTGGGCCCCAAAAAAGCGGGAGTAACTCTTCAAGCATGCCAGAAATCAGCTTTGGGGAAAACTGAGCCCCAAATTCCTTTGTGCCAAGTACGAATCCAGTCACTGGAGAGTTTTCCCCCCATCCCCATTGAGCAGTATTACTCGGGCTCTTTGGTGCCAAACTCAGTCAAATGCTGTTTTGATGGCGAGGGCAAGTCACTCAACTCACCTCTGGAATTCAGCTTTTGTGTCCATGTTTGGACTGAGGCTGTAGCTAGGGCTGGAGTCCAGTGGTCCTGGAGGGACCCAAATTGAGCATTGTGTGAGCAGTTTATTGATGAGGAAGTGTCAAATTATAGTATTGTTGGTGACACCATCCATCACGTGGCTGCTGATTGAGAGTAGGCTGACAGGACAGTAATTGGCTGGGTTGGATTAGTCCTGCTTTATGTGGACAGGACACACCGGGGAAAATGTCTACACTGCCAAGTCGGTGCCAGTGTCGTAGCTGACGGTGGAATTACTACATTGCTATGTTCAGCCACACTGATTTATCTCATTACCTATACAGACTGGAGTTCTGCCTCAGAATCCCGAATTGTTTAATGGGTAAAGTGAATCAACTATCAGATTAGGAAGTCTGCTTTAATCTGCATTAAAGTGAGTGCTATCTATCTAAACATGCCAAAGAGATTATCCACAATTTACTGTTACACAGCCGATGTACAGACATCTGTGCATCATTACACAGGCTCCCTCACCCCGCACTGACCCCGAGAGTGCATTCAAATGAAACTTCTGCTTTATTTTTTAAATCAGAATAAATCTTCAGATTTTGTAGTGGAAATGTGGACAGGAAAGCAATTAAAAGCTCGAAACAATAAAAATGTAATAAACAATTGCTTACAAAACTGAAATGCATTCAACCAAGACATCACTCACAGGAACTGAGGTCCGCCTCAACAGCTCAGTCCATGCTTACTTTTGTAAGCCAACTGCCTCACACAAATACAGCTTTTATATTCCATTAATAAAAAGTAGCATTTTGCAAATTTCTATAGTAATGACTGACATCAGCACAGCAGCTTAGAAAGTGTCCTTTATCATTAGTACCACATGACTTTATGAATGTAGGTGAACTTATTCTCCCCTCTTTCCTACATTACAACAGTGACTACACTTCAAAAAGTGGCTGTACAGCACTTTGGGATGACCAGTGGTCATGAAAGGTGCTACATAAATGCAAGACTGTCTTGCTTTTGTTCAGGTGCCCTTGTTTCTCGCACCATTTGTTAACTGAGAAAGCAGGCAAGAGACTTCATCCCAGCTTTCTTCTGACAATACTTGGATACCAAGTGGGTAAGATTAACACCTGTACCCATGTCATAAAGCGGACGGGAGTCAGGATCATGGCTTGAGTCCTGATGTGTCCGCAGATCAACTAAAACCTCGAAATTATAGAAGGAAGTTGATGTTGCTCTCCAAATTGTATTTTAGATACTTTTGGAAAGATTGCTCCATTCAACGCTCAACAAGTGGCAACCTTATACATGGCAGCTTCTTGAATAATTTGTCTCGCCACTTTCCTCCCTCTTGGACGTCCATAATCCACCCAGCCTCATCTTCCCTTGGATCACTTGGAGTAAAACAACAGAAAATGCTGGAAGCACTGTCAGCATATGTCAGGATATGAAAGATAAAAACGGATTAATGGCTGAGTAAACTTTAGCAGAATTCACAACTGAAACAGTAAACTGTCTTTCTCGTTCAAATGCTGATCAGACTGCTGTACATTTCCAGCGATCTGATTTAATTGCAGATTTCCAGTTCTTACTTTATCTCTACCATCTGGTGCGATAAATGTGCTGTCAAGACTATCATGTTCATTGCTGTCTCATGGGCAGCGTGTGAAATAGGTGGGCAGCAGCACATGGCTACATTCTGTAAGGTCCATGCACACTGAAGAGGGGGAGGGGGTCCCGGTAACATAGACGCAGTAATACTCTACTTGAAACTAAAGTAAAAATTGTGCATTTTTTAGTGTTTCTATTTATTTAACTGGCAGATATTTGATAGCAGAATTGAAATATATTCTACAATGGCAACAGCTAGAAATGAACCTGTCTTTTGGCATAGGTAATGAACACTTTCTGAATGCACTGGAGCTCACTTAAAACCTTCCGTGCTTTTAATGCTGACCAGCTCACTCATCAACGGGGCGGGCAGAAAAGTGAAGAATTTAAGCAGGTGGTTGGCTGTGGAAAAAGGACCCTGGGGTGGCATGTGCACTCCAGGATAATCCTCCAGTAACAGGTGGTTTTGGCTGAGGAGGGCACGGAATATTACTGATTGTGTTGTGTACTCAACACCTTGTAACCAGCATTCTACCGCCACCACAGGGCACATCTGTTGGAGTTCCAAGGGGTCTCAGCATCCCATGCTGTGCCAGCACTCTAGAGTCAGAATAAAGAGACTAAGGTCACACTTACTCAAGTCTACAGTACTCAATCACATTGCTTTATTTGAGACATAACAACTGGCGACGAGTAATAGATAACGAACCATCAGACGAAAATGCAGAGAACTGTTGGTATCCTGGAGAAATTCTCAGAAGGTGACAAGTGGGAAGCCTTGTGGAGTGACTCGACCAATACTTTGTGGCCAACGAGCTGGAAGGGAATGAGAACACTGCCAAACGAAGGGCGATCCTCCTCATCGTCTGCGGGGCAACAACCTATGGCCTCATGAAGAATCTTCTTGCTCCGGTGAAACCAACAACCAAATCATATGAAGAACTGTGTACGCTGGTCCGGGAGCACCTAATCCGAAGGAGAGCGTTCTGATGGCAAGGTATCGATTTTACACATGTCAACGGTCTGAAGGCCAGGAAGTGGCGAGCTATGTCGTCGAACTAAGGTGCCTTGCAGGACATTGCAAATTCAGTGGATTCCTGGAGCAAATGCTAAGAGACTTTTTTATGCTTGGCATTGGCCATGAGGTTATAGAAACATAGAAACATAGAAAATAGGTGCAGGAGTAGGCTATTCCACCCTTGGAGCCTGCACCGCCATTCAATGAGTTCATGGCTGAACATACAACTTTTGTACCCCATTTCTGCTTTCTCGCCATACCCCTTGATCCTCCCAGTAGTAAGGACTACATCTAACTCCTTTTTGAATATATTTAGTGAATTGGCCTCAACAACTTCCTGTGGTAGAGAATTCCACAGGTTCACCACTCTCTGGGTGAAGAAGTTTCTCCTCATCTCGGTCCTAAATGGCTTATCCCTTATCCTTCGACTGTGACCCCTGGTTCTGGACTTCCCCAACATTGGCAACATTCTTCCTGCATTTAACCTGTCCAAACCCGTCAGAATTTTAAACGTTTCTATGAGGTCCTCTCTCATTCTTCTGAACTCCAGTGAATACAAGCACAGTTGATCCAGTCGTTCTTGATATGTCAGTCCCGCCATCCCGGGAATCAGTCTGGTGAACCTTCGCTGCACTCCCTCAATAGCAAGAATGTTCTTCCTCAAGTTAGGAGACCAAAACTGTACACAATACTCCAGGTGTGGCCTCACCAAGGCCCTGTACAACTGTAGTAACACCACCCTGCCCCTGTACTCAAATCCCCTCGCTATGAAGGCAAACATGCCATTTGCTTTCTTAACCGCCTGCTGTACCTGCATGCCAACCTTCAATGACTGATGTACCATGACACCCAGGTCTCATTGCACCTCCCCTTTTCCTAATCTGTCACCATTCAGATAATAGTCTGTCTCTCTGTTTTTACCACCAAAGTGGATAACCTCACATTTATCCACATTATACTTCATCTGCCATGCATTTGCCCACTCACCTAACCTATACAAGTCACTCTGCAACCTCATAGCATCCTCCTCACACTACCACCCAACTTAGCGTCATCCGCAAATTTGGAGATACTACAATTAATCCCCTCGTCTAAGTCATTAATGTACAATGTAAACAGCTGAGGCCCCAGCACAGAACCTTGCGGTACCCCACTAGTCAATGCCTGCCATTGTGAAAAGTACCCATTTACTCCTCCTCTTTGCTTCCTGTCTGCCAACCAGTTTTCAATTCACGTCAGCACACTACCCCCAATCCCATGTGCTTTAACTTTGCACATTAATCTCTTGTGTGGGACCTTGTCGAAAGCCTTCTGAAAGTCCAAATACACGACATCAACTGGTTCTCCCTTGTCCACTCTACTGGAAACATCCTCAAAAAATTCCAGAAGATTTGTCAAGCATGATTTCCCTTTCACAAATCCATGCAGACTTGAACCTATCATGTCACCTCTTTCCAAATGCACTGCTGTGACATCCTTAATAATTGATTCCATCAATTTCCCCACTACTGATGTCAGGCTGACCGGTCTATAATTGCCTGTTTTCTCTCTCCCTCCTTTTTTAAAAAGTGGGGTTACATTGGCTATCCTCCACTCCATAGGAACTGATCCAGAGTCTATGGAATGTTGGAAAATGATTGTCAATGCATCCGCTATTTCCTAGGCCACCTCCTTAAGTACTCTGGGATGCAGATCATCAGGCCCTGGGGATTTATTGGCCTTCAATCCCATCAGTTTCCCCAACACAATTTCCCGACTAATAAGGATTTCCCTCAGTTCCTCCTTCTTACTAGATCCTCTGACCCCTTTTATATCCGGAAGGTTGTTTGTGTCCTCCTTAGTGAATACCGAACCAAAGTACTTGTTCAATTGGTCTGCCATTTCTTTGTTCCCAGTTATGACTTCCCCTGATTCTGACTGCAGGGGACCTACGTTTGTCTTTACTACCCTTTTTCTCTTTACATATCTATAGAAGCTTTTGCAGTCCATTTTAATGTTCCCTGCAAGCTTCCTCTCGTACTTGCCCGGTATCGACTCAGATTTGGAGTCTTGCGTGCGCCAATGCAACATTTGCTTTCAACTTAGCAATGCACCCAGGGAGTCTAGGATCCACGTTGACTTCGCTGGCCTGTTTCTAGGCAAAATGTTTTTGGTTGTTGTGGATGCTTATTCAAAATGGATTGAGTGTGTAATAATGTCTCTAAGCACGTCCACTGTCACCATCGAAAGTCTATGAGCCATGTTTGCCACGCACGGCCTGCCTGATGTCCTTGTCAGCGACAATGGGCCATGCTTCACCAGCGCTGAATTCAAGGAATTCATGACCCGCAATGGGATCAAGCACGTCACATTTGCCCCTTTCAAGCTCGCATCTAACGGCCAGGCAGAATGGGCAGTCCAAACCATCAAGCAAAGCTTGAAACGCGTGTCGGAAGGCTCCCTACAGACCCGCCTGTCCTGATTCCTGCTCAGCTACTACACAAGACCCCACTCGGGGTTCCCCCTGCCAAACTGCTCATGAAAAGGGCACTCAAAACAAGGCTCTCTCTTGTCCACCCTGATCTCCATGATCATGTCGAGGGCAGGGGGCATCAACAAAGCATGTACCATGATCGTGCAAATTTGTCACGGGATATTGAAGTCAATGACCCTGTATTTGTACTCAATTATGGACATGGTCCCAAATGGCTTTCTGGCACTGTCGTAACCAAAGAAGGGAGTAGGGTGTTTGAGGTCAAACTTGCAAATGGACTAACTTGCAGAAAGCATTTGGACCAAATCAAACTGCGATTCACAGACAGCCACAAGCAACCTGAAGAGGACACCACCAACTTCGACCCTCCGATACACACACAAGTGGCAAATTACATCACGGTTGATCACGAAGCTGAACTCATCATCGCCAGCAGCCCAGCAAGGCCAGCTGCACAGCAGCCCAGCGAAGGCCCAACCAACTCACCTGCACCTGTGTTTGTACCGAGACAATGGACCAGGGAGCGGAAAGCCCCAGATCGTCTCACCCTGTAAATAAGTGTACTATTTGGGGGGGGGGAGTGATATTATGTATGCAACACCTTGTAACCAGCATTCTACCGCCACCAGAGGGCGCATTTGTTGGAGTCCCAAGGGATCCCAGCATCCCTTGGGAGCACTGTATATAAGCAGGCCTCCCATGCTGTGCCAGCACTCTGGAGTCAGAATAAAGAGACTAAGATCCCACTTACTCAAGTCTACAATACTCAGTCACATTGCTTTATTTGAGACATAACAGATTGTTGTGGGCAAACCAGATCTGGCGTTTGATAAATAGGCTAGTTTTGCACCAGATGCATTTGATTTTTGTGCCCCTCTGTCTGGAGGGTGTGACGATGGGGTCTGTGCCAAGGTGAGCAACAGGTGCGCAAAATAATGATTGATTTGCTGGGACAAAGACATCAAACACAGAGGCACGGGAATAATTACACAGACAATGGTGTGAAACTATTAAACGTTGGTGTTCAGAGAGATTTAGGTGGCCTCGTACAGGAAACAGAGAGTTTGCATGCACGTGCAGCAAGCAATTAGGAAGGCAAATAGCATGTTGTCCTTTATTGCAAGGGGGTTGGAGTACAAGAGTACGGAAGTCTTACTATTATACAGGGCCTTGGTGAGACCACACCTGGAGTGCTGTGCACAGTTTTGGTCCCCTTATCTGATAAAAGATATACTTACCTTGGAGGCGGTGCAACAAAGGTTCACTAGATTGATTCCTGGGATGAGAGGGTTGTCTGATGATAGATTGAGTAGAATGGGCCTATACTCTCTGGAGTTTAGAAGAATGAGAGGTGATCTCATTGAAACATATAGGATTCTGAGGGGGATTGACAGGGTAGATGCTAAGAGTTTGTTTCCCCTGGCTGGTGAAACTAGAAGTAGGGGCCACAGTCACAGGATAAGGGGTCGGCCAGTTAGAGACTGTGATGAGAAAGAATTTTTTCACTCAGAGGGTGGTGATTCTTTGGAATTTTCAACCCCAAAGGGCTGTGGATGCTCAGGCATTGAGCACATACAAGCCTGAGACAGATAGATCTTTGCACTCTCGGGGAATCAAGGGATATGGTGATCGGGCAGGAAAGCAGAGTTGAGGTTGCAGATCAGCCATGATTTTATTGGATAGCAGAGCAGGCTTGAAGGACCATATGGCCTGCTCCTAATTCTTATGTTCTTGTGTTCTAATGCACGGTGAAAGTATCATGGTAAGTGGAGGACCAAAAGCAAGGGTGTTAGGATCCTAGAATCATAGAAAATTATGACACAGGAGGCCATTCAGCCCATCAGCTCCATGCCGGTCGAAATAGCGTTACCAAGCCTAATCCCACCTTCCAACACTAGGTCCGTAGCCCTGTAGGATTTTGTGAGTCAGTTTATAAGGGCCTGGGATGTAAGAGTTTTTTTTGACCATGTGTGAATATTGAGAACAGTGGTGTTGGAGATGGCAATGTGAGTGATAAGGGAGGTAAGGAAATGGTCAGTGATTGGCGTGGTAGCGATTAGGATCTCAGGTGTCGAGTGCTATGAGTGATGACAAGGTCAAGGGGGTGCCCAACAATGTAGTTAGGGTTAGGTTAAGAAATGGTAATGATGTCAGGGGGGGTGGGGATGGTGCGGCTGAGGTTGTAATCACAGAGGGGGAGAAGTCACGGTGGTATAGGGGTTGTCGAATCATGCAGTGCTGAGCCAGGACAATCTAAAGTTCTTCCTTTATTGTGTTGTGTTAGCTGATCTCAACTGAGGCAAGAGATAGGGTGCTAGAATTGGATTCAGTCTCCTTGAACTTGGAAGTGGAAATATCAAGAAAGTAAGACTTGCATTTGTATTGCACATGTCTGAGTACTTCACTATAATGAATTACTTTGGAGTGCAGTGACTTGTTTTTAAGACCAACATGTCAGCAAGAACCCACCAACCGTGAACTGTTTTTGGTTGAGAGGAGAAGGTTGGCCAGGACAATTCTATGCTATTCTTCAACATGGGATCAAACAGGAAAGGAGATCCTCAATTTAATGTCTCATCTAAATCATAGAATCATAGACATTTACAGCACAGGAGGAGGCCATTCTGGCCCATCGTGTCCATGCCGGCCAACAAGAGGCTAACCAGCCTAATCCCACTTTCCAGCTCTTGGTCTTTGCAGGTTACAGCACTTCAAGTGCATATCCAAGCACCCCTTAAATGTGGTGAGGGTTTCTGCCTCTACCACCTTTTTAGGCAGTGAGTTCCAGATCCCCACCACCCACTTGGTGAAGAAATTTCCTCTCATATCTCCTCTAAACCTCATACCAATTACTTTAAATTGATGTCCCCTGGTTGTTGACCTCTCTGCCAAAGGAATAGGCACTCTATCCAGGCCCCTCATAATTTTATCCACCTCAATAAGGTCACCCCTCAGCTTCCGCTGTTCCAAGGAAAGCAATGCAGCACCCTCTTAGTATAGCACTGGATTATCATCCCAAATTACATGCTGGAGTGAGGCTTGAACTCACCACCTTTCATCGATGTGCATGCTACCACCCGAGTCAAATTGACACTTGTCAGTGGAGCTGCACCTGGTCACTGTCTAGTGTAGAGAACAAGATTGATCGGAATTGATGCCTCGGTCTCCACTACCCCACCCCCTTCCCCCACCCCACCCGAGCAGCCTTCACGTGACATATATTCAAATACCCTCGCTACCAACCCTCAATGTCTAGACTCACAAGTGAAGAACGGCCATTTGGACAGTGTACAGGAGTGCTCAGCAGGGGAGAAAATTAGGAGATTTTGGTACTTGTTAACAACTGTTCCAAGAACCCCACAGAAATGCAAGCAGTACTGCTGAGAGTATCACAGACTTTATGTTGAACACTGCAAATGCATCATAGAATAATCATTATCTTAGGCAATCCCTCGGAATTGAGGAAGACTTGCTTCCACTCTTAAAATGAGTCCTTAGGTGGCTGAACAGTCCAATACAAGAACCACAGTCTGTCACAGGTGGGACAGATAGTCGTTGAGGGAAAGGGTGGGTGGGACAGGTTTGCCGCACGCTCTTTCCGCTGCCTGCGCTTGGTTTCTGCATGCTCTCGGTGATGAGACTTGAGGTGCTCAGCGCCCTCCCGGATGCACTTCCTCCACTTCGGGCAGTCTTTGGCCAGGGACTCCCAGGTGTCAGTGCGGATGTTGCACTTTATCAGGGAGGCTTTGAGGGTGTCCCTTTTCCTCTGTGTAACGTTTCCTCTGTCCACCTTTGGTTCATTTGCCGTGAAGGAGTTCCGAGTAGAGGGCTTGCTTTGGGAGTCTCATGTTTGGCATGTGAACGATGTGGCCTGCCCAGCGGAGCTGATCAAGTGTGGTCAGTGCTTCAATGCTGGGGACGTTGGCTTGGTCGAGGACGCTAATGTTGGTGCATCTATCCTCCTAGGGGATTTGTAGGATCTTGCGGAGGCATCGTTGGTGGTATTTCTCCAGCGACTTGAGGTGTCTACTGTACATGGTCCATGCCTCTAAGCCATACAGCGGAACAGGTATTACGATAGCCCTGCCGACTATGAGCTTGGTGGCAGTATTGAGGGCCTAGTCTTCAAACACCCTTTTCCTCAGGCGGCCGAAGGCTGCACTGGCGCACTGGAGGCGGTGTTGAATTTCGTTGTCAATATCTACTCTTGTTGGTTAAAAGGCTCCTGAGGTATGGGAAATGGTCCACGCCGTGGATCTTGATGACTGGGGGACAGTGCTGTGCGGCGAGGACAGGCTGGTGGAGGATTTTTGTCTTACGGATGTTTAGCGTAAGGCCCATGCTTTCGTACGCCTCAGTAAATACGTCGACTATGTCCTGGAGTTCAGCCTCTGTATGTGCGCAGACGCAGGCGTTGTCTGCATACTGTAGCTCGACAACAGAGGTTGGGGGGGTCTTGGACCTTGCCTGGAGACGGCGAAGGTTGGACAGCTTCCCACTGGTTCTGTAGTTTAGCTCCACTCCAGCGGGGAGCTTGTTGACTGTGAGGTGGAGCATGGCAGCGAGGAAGATTGAGAAGAGGGTTGGGGTGATGACGTGGATTGGGTCTGTAGTGGATCCGTTGGTAAGGATCACGGCCTGCATGTGGAGCAGGCGGAGGATGGTGATGAACTTTAGGGGGCATCAGAAACGGAGGAGGACACTCCATAGACCCTCGCAGTTGACAGTGTCAAAGGCCTTTGTAAGATCGAAGAAGACCATGTATAAGGGCTGGTGCTGTTCCCTGCATTTATCCTGCAACTGTCACGCTGTAAAAATCATGTCCGTTATGCCCCGTAGGGGACGAAATTCGCACTATGACTCCGGGAGGAGCTCCTCGGCCACGGGGAGAAGACTGTTGAGGAGGACTCTAGCGACGATTTTCCCAGTGGTTGATAGCAGGGAGATTCCTCTGTAGTTGCCGCAGTCAGACTTGTCCCCTTTTTAAAAAATGGTCACAATCACTGTATCTCTGAGATCTTTCAGCATGCTCTCCTCCATCCAGATGAGAGGGATGAGGTCATGTATTCGCGCCAGCAGCGCCTCTCCACCATACTTCAGTGCCTCAGCAGGGTTTCCATCCGCTCCCATAGCCTTGTTGTTCTTAAGCTGTCTTATGGCCTTTTCTACCTCGTGCAGTGTTGGGGATTTACTGAGGTGGTGGCGGGTAGCATGCTGCGGGATGGAGTCGAGAACACTCGAGTCAAAGGCAGAGTCTCGGTTGAGGAGATCTTCGAGTGCTCAGCACGGGAGAAAATTAGGAGATTTTGGTACTTGTTAACATCTGTCCCAAGAATCTCACAGAAATGCAAGCAGTACTGCTGAGAGTATCACAGACTTTATGTTGAACACTGCAATTGCATCACAGAATAATAACCTTAAAGCTGACTCTAATACCAATGCAAACACGGTTGCTATAAGATATTCCAAACACATTGAATGGTTGTTTTCTAGCCTGCTGAGTTCTCTGGTATTTTGCCAGCTGTGAAGACAAAAATTGAAGGGAGTATTCTACGTTCTTTGCCAAATCACTGCAATTGCCTTTTGACAGCAATAAAATCCCATTGAGTTTTTTAAATGTCATTTTTGGTAAAAATATTTAAACCAAAATATCTGAAAGGAAGAAAAAGACACTTATTGTTTGCTTGTAAAATGTAATTTTTGCTGTCACAATTGATGTCGGATTACAGAATTTAATCTGTTCAATACAATCCCATCCATTTTATATCCTGTCTGAGGACCAACTCAATTTTGGACTGCAACAACATTGCATTGTCATTTGGACTGACAGACCCAATGTGATTAACTGGGAGTACAGCACTTAAAGAGCATCTCTGCCTTGAGAGAGGTTATTTAATGCACACCTATTTTCTGGAAGATCTTTCTCCCAAGCATTGTCCTTGTGATTTTTTTCTGCTCATTGCAGTGGGAGACATTAGTGTTGGATAAGGTCACACCTTCTAACTCAGGTACCCAAATGTCAACATCAAACATTCTGAAGTCAGGCAAAGCTCAAGCTAGTTGCAAAGTAAAGCTCTGTCTGCTCTGCCTCAACAATGTATGTCGTTAGTAGCCGAGAAGTAAATTCACTATTGCATCAATGTGACATGTTTCCATTTCCCACTCCAGTCATCCTGCGGCTTCTCTGAGTGACATAGTCAATTTATTACCAACTGGTGTCAGTCAGGAACAATCCTGTGTGATGACCCCATACAGAGCTGGACCTGGATTCAGGCTGATGAAATTCATTTTACATAGAAGCCTGAAATGTCCTCATCTTCCTGCAGGAAGGTTGGGGTGGGTCTTTCGGCTGGCATTCCAACCCTGCCAGGACCCCGACCCATTTTCCTGGGGTTGGGACTGTTTATGGATGTAGCGGGCAGGGAAGTAGAGCTGAGTCCATGATTAGATCAGCCAGGGTCTTATTAAATGGTGGGGCAGGCACAAGGGGCCAAGTGGCCTACTCCTGCTCCTATTTCTTATGTTCTTATGTTCTTATGAAAGGTTGGCTCCTGGCTGGGTCCCTGCCAACGAATGGGAGCCGAGCACTGACAACCAGGGAAACTGAGAAGGTACTTCAGCCTGACTGCATGCTGAGTTGAGGCCTAACAAAGTAAGCTTTAAGGGGATGGAGAAGTATCCACTACTGGTAATTGGTTGGCAGATAGGAGACAGAGTGGGAACAAAGGAAGCGTTCTCTGATTGGTGGGATGTGCCGTGTGGTGTTCCCCAGGAGCCACAGCTTTTCACAATATCTATTATATTTTATACATAAATGATTTGAATAAATGAATCGCAGGCTAGAATTTGCCCAAATAACAATATCACCGTTTTTTGATGTTATTCGCAATTAACGACTTTTTCTCCGCCGAAATAACAGCAAAAAATAAACGCCTAAAATTTGCCAAACATTTTGTAACGTTTACCGAAGCGTTAAAAAAAGCGCCGTTTTTAATGACAAAAATGAACTTTTCTGCGATTAAAAAGAATCGCCCGTTCTGCGCATGGGGATTTAAAGTTCCAGGAGAGTGCTCCATACTTACACACAGGTGCTGCAAGAACAAAAATGCAGCATGATTTGGGAAGGAAATAGGCTAGCAAGTTTAGCCAGGACCCAATTGAGGCCCTGGTGGGTGCGGTAGAGAGAGGATGGGGCCAGATTGGGAAGAAGGGTGAAGGGAAACTGTACCCATCTGCAATGGCTGCAGCTTGATGACGTGTTGCGGAGCAGGTTTCCTCGGTGGGCTCCATCAGAAGGACCTATCCACAGTGCAGGAAGAGGTGGTATGACCTCTACGGGACAGCCAGAGGAAGTAATTTTTTTATTTATGCACTCCAATTACTTGAACTTTAATGATCTTGGTATCGCTTGGCTTCTGATCGTCACACATTATAAAAACTGTTTTTTTTAATGCATTGCACTTTGATGTTTTCGTGACGAACAACATGCAAGTAAAGGGACACTATACAGATCACTTGATTAAATGCACACAGTCTGATATAAGTGCTTTGATGACTATCTGTGTGTGCTACGACAGCAGAAGGCCCCTCTCTTAAAAATGTCCGTTGCCATCTTTGCAGAGAAAGTTGTCCGAGAACCAACAACAGCAGTGGAAAACTGGTGGATCTGGTAATACTGCTCCCAATCACAGCCCTGGAAAGTCGGATTGCAGGTCTGATTGGTGCGTCGCCCAATTCGACCACCTGAGCGGATGCTGAGCCCAGGTTCCAGAGAGAGGGTAAGTCCTGCAAAATCCACAGTCTGGGTTGGCTCAATGTTAAGTACTGTGTCGGCTAGGCTTCGGTTTATGCGGTGTATTATCTATCATTCGTCGTGGTCCTTCAAAAGAGCCTGCGCTATGTGAGCCTACTCATGTCACCCTGCCCCCTCCCCTACTGCTAACCAGCCGTCTGTTCTTTTATATTTTGCAGCTGATTCAGAAACATCCAATAATGGAGAAGACCCCGCCAGCTCACCACAAGCGGAAGTGGAGGACATCGAACTCAGCCATCCTGCAGAACCTCCACAGGAGGAGGAACAAATGGAGGGTACGGTGGCAGGGGGGGGGATTGTTGTTGAGTGTGGAGCAGGGCATGCAGGAACAAAGGCCTTCTGCTGCAGCCAGCAGTACGGAGGAGGTGGGGGGGAGTGGAGGGTGGGGACCGGGACACAACTCGGTTATATCTCCAGTTACACAACATCCGAGCTCGTGGGTCCCAGTGGGTTGCAGCAAAGCACACCCAGGGCAGCAGCAGGCCGTCTGCCGTCTGTGGGGAGGCTGTGTCGGCAAGACCGCTCTCCCGAAATGCAGGTTGAACGGGAAGTAGTAGATTTGATGGGAATGACTTGGGAGAGCGTCCAGCTCACCAAATCACTCCTCGAGGCAATGGGTGAGATCTCGGGAAGCATCGCGCAGCACTATCTGCTGACATAAGGGAGGGCACGTCGCAGATGGTAGCTGCAATGCGCGACAACAGCGAGGCTGTCAATGCCCAGCGGCAATTGATGGTCTCGACTGATCCCCGGACCAACCTTACCAGTCAGTCAGTGTTCAGGCTGAGCAACAGGATGAACACTCCAAAGCTGGGACTTACACAGCCCCAGCGTCTCGAGGGCTTCCACTGCCGTCTCCTTTGTCTGTCCCCCAACAAGCGCAGCGCTCTTCCCACAATGCTAATAAAAAACAGCCTGGAGTCATCAGGACTCGGGGTAAGCCTACCGTTACAGGCAACACTAAGAGGAGGTGGGGGGGGGGTGGGGAGGGTTAAAATAGGTGGGGGGGGGGAGGAGAGAGGTGGCTGCAGCTGAAGTTTGTTTGCTGCTGTGGTTGTTGTTGTTTTGCTGTTCTTTTGTTGTTGTTGGTTGTTTGCTTTATTGTTATTTAAGTGACGTTAATTTAAAAGTTTAATACTATACTAAATGTTTTTATTAAAGTTCTGAAAGTTGCTTTGAAGTACTAGTGTACAAATGTTTAATAAATTTCAAATTATATTTTCAACAAAACCAAACTCATGCAGTGTCTCATTCTCAATGTTCTAAATGTCCTAAGTATCCTAAATGTCATTAAATTTCCTTAATATTGAAGTAAAAATTCACAAAAAGTTCAATCTGTCAAACTCAGCCTTCCCTCCAAAAGCTTTCATTCACTGAACTGTAGCCCCGTTTTCCAAGATGGCACCATTATCGACGAGCGGGAGTTCGAGGAGGTGCGGGAGATCGGAGGAGGAGGCCTATAAAAGGCCCATCAGTCACAGTCGGGGAGCGGGAGTTCGAGGAGGTGCGGGAGATCGGAGAAGGAGGCCTATAAAAGGCCCATCAGTCACAGTCGGGGAGCGGGAGTTCGAGGAGGTGCGGGAGATCGGAGGAGGAGCTGGTGCAGCTGCAGCAGAGAAAGCAAAAAAGAAGTAGAAAGAAATCGAAGGGTGACATCACAGCCAAGGGGGTAAGTGATTGGCTGGTGATTGGTGAGTACTTTTTTTTTTCTTTTCCTTTATCAGTACGTAACCTTTATCATTGTTGTTGTGTCCCTGACGACTACATGTGCCGGAAGTGTATCCTGCTGCAGCTCCTGACAGAATGCATTGTGGCGCTGGAGCGCTGGGTGGATTCACTCTGGAGCATCCGCGATGCTGAGGATGCCGTGAATAGCATGTTTATTGAGTTGGTCATACTGCAGATAAAGGCTACACAGACAGATTGGTAATCAAGGGTCAAGGATCAAGGGTCAAGGATGTCTCGGAGCGGCTGCAGAACATTTTGGAGGGGGAGCGTGAACAGCCAGCTGTTGTGGTGTATATAGGTACCAACGATATAGGTAAAAAATGGGATGAGGTCCTACGAGACTAATTTAGGGAGCTAGGAGTTAAATTAAAAAGTAGGACCTCAAAGGTAGTAATCTCAGGATTGCTACCAGTGCCACGTGCTATTCAGAGTTGGAATTGCGGGATAGCTCAGATGAATACGTGGCTTGAGGAGTGGTGCAGAAGGGAGGGATTCAAATTCCTGGGACATTGGAACCGGTTCTCGGGGAGGTGGAACCAGTACAAATCGGATGGTCTGCACCTGGGCAGAACCGGAACCAACGTCCTATGTGGAGTGTTTGCTAGTGCTGTTGGGGAGGGGGTTAAACTGGGGAGGGGATGGGAACCTATGCAGGGAGACAGAGGGAAATAGCATGGGGGCAGAAGCAAAAGATAGAAAGAAGAAAAGTAAAAGTGGAGGGCAGAGAAACCCAAGGCAAAAAACAAAAAGGCAAAGATTAAAAAGGGCCATATTACAGCAAAATTCTAAAGGGACAAAGTGTGTTAAAAAGACAAGCCTGAAGGCTCTGTGCCTCAATGCGAGGAGTATTTGTAATAAGGTGGATGAATTAACTGCGCAGGCAATAATTAACCAATATAATATAATTGGCATCACGGAGACATGGCTTCAGGGTGACCAAGGCTGGGAACTTAACATCCAGGGGTATTCAACATTCAGGAAGGATAGACAGAAAGGAAAAGGAGATGGGGTAGTGTTGCTGGTTAAAGAGGAAATTAACGCAATAGTAAGGAAGGACATTAGCTTGGATGATGTGGAATCTGTATGGGTGGAGCTGCGGAATACCAAAGGGCAGAAAATGCTAGTGGGAGTTGTGTACAGACCACCAAACAGCAGTAGTGAGGTTGGGACAGCATCAACAAGAAATTAGGGATGCGTGCAATAAAGGTACAGCAGTTATCATAGGTGACTGTAATCTACATATAGATTGGGCAAACCAAACTGGTAGCAATATGGTGGATGAGGATTTCCTGGAGTGTATTAGGGATGGTTTTCCAGACCAATATGTCGAGGAACCAACCAGAGAATTGTCCATCCTAGACTGGGTGATGCGAAATGAGAAAGGACTAATTAGCAATCTAGTTGTGCGAGGCCCCTTGGGGAAGAGTGACCATAATATGGTAGAATTCTTTATTAAGATGGAGAGTGACACAGTTAATTCATAGACAAGGGTCCTGAACTTAAGGAAAGGTAACTTCGATGGTATGAGACGTGAATTGGCTAGAATAGACTGGCGAATGATACTTAAAGGGTTGACGGTGGATAGGCAATGGCAAACATTTAAAGATCACATGGATGAACTTCAACAATTGTACATCCCTGTCTGGAGTAAAAATAAAACGGGGAAGGTGGCTCAACCGTGGCTAACAAGGGAAATTAAGGATAGTGTTAAATCCAAGGAAGAAGCATATAAATTGGCCAGAAAAAGCAGCAAACCTGAGGACTGGGAGACATTCAGAATTCAGCAGAGGAGGACAAAGGGTTTAATTAGGAGGGGGGAAATAGAGTATGAGAAGAAGCTTGCTGGGAACATAAAAACTGACTGCAAAAGCTTCCACAGATACATGAAGAGAAAAAGATTAGTGAAGACAAACGTAGGTCCCTTGCAGTCAGATTCAGGTGAATTTATAATGGGGAACAAAGAAATGGCAGACCAGTTGAACAAATACTTTGGTTCTGTCTTCACGAAGGAAGACACAAATAACTTTCCTGAAATACTCGGAGGCTGAGGGTCTAGTGAGAAGGAGAAACTGAAGGAAATCCTTATTGGGCAGGAAATTGGGTTAGGGAAATTGATGGGATTGAAAGCCGAGAATTCCCGGAGCCTGATAGTCTGCATCCCAGAGTACTTAAGGAAGTGGCCCGAGAAATAGTGGATGCATTGGTGATCATTTTCCAACAGTCTATCGACTCTGGATCAGTTCCCATTGACTGGAGGGTAGCTAATGTAACACCACTTTTTAAAAAAGGAGTTGAGAGAGAAAATGGGTAATTATAGACCGGTTAGCCTGACATCAGTAGTGGGGAAAATGTTGGAATCAATTATTAAAGATGAAATAGCAGCGCATTTGGAAAGCAGTGACAGGATTGGTCCAAGTCAGCATGGATTTATGAAAGGGAAATCATGATTGACAAATCTTCGAGAATTTTTTGAGGATAGAAACATAGAAACATAGAAACATAGAAAATAGGTGCAGGAGTAGGCCATTCGGCCTTTCTAGCCTGCACCGCCATTCAATGAGTTCATGGCTGAACATGCAACTTCAGTACCCCATTCATAGAAACATTCCTGCTTTCTCGCCATACCCCTTGATCCCCCTAGTAGTAAGGACTTCATCTAACTCCTTTTTGAATATCTTTAGTGAATTGGCCTCAACAACTTTCTGTGGTAGAGAATTCCACAGGTTCACCACTCTCTGGGTGAAGAAGTTTCTCCTCATCTCGGTCCTAAATGGCTTACCCTTTATCCTTAGACTGTGACTCCTGGCTCTGGACTTCCCAAACATTGGGAACATTCTTCCTGCATCTAACCTGTCTAAACCTGTCAGAATTTTAAACGTTTCTATGAGGTCCCCTCTCATTCTTCTGAACTCCAGTGAATACAAGCCCAGTTGATCCAGTCTTTCTTGATAGGTCAGTCCCGCTATCCTGGGAATCAGTCTGGTGAACCTTCGCTGCACTCCCTCAATAGCAAGAATGTCCTTCCTCAGGTTAGGAGACCAAAACCGTACACAATATTCCAAGTGTGGCCTCACCAAGGCCCTGTACAACTGTAGCAACACCTCCTTGCCCCTGTACTCAAATCCCCTCGCTATGAAGGCCAACATGCCATTTGCTTTCTTAACCGCCTGCTGTACCTGCATGCCAACCTTCAATGACTGATGTACCATGACACCCAGGTCTCGTTGCACCTCCCTTTGTCCTAATCTGTCACCATTCATATAATAGTCTGTCTCTCTGTTTTTACCACCAAAGTGGATAACCTCATATTTATCCACATTATACTTCATCTGCCATGCATTTGCCCACTCACCTAACCTATCCAAGTCGCTCTGCAGCCTCATAGCATCCTCCTCGCAAATCACACTGCCACCCAACTTAGTGTCATCCGCAAATTTGGAGATACTACATTTAATCCCCTCGTCTAAATCATTAATGTACAGTGTAAACAGCTGGGGCCCCAGCACAGAACCTTGCGGTACCCCACTTGTCACTGCCTGCTATTCTGAAAAGTACCCATTTACTCCTACTCTTTGCTTCCTGTCTGACAACCAGTTCTCAATCCATGTCAGCACACTACCCCCAATCCCATGTGCTTTAACTTTGCACATTAATCTCTTGTGTGGGACCTTGTCGAAAGCCTTCTGAAAGTCCAAATATACCACATCAACTGGTTCTCCCTTGTCCACTCTACTGGAAACATCCTCCAAAAATTCCAGAAGATTTGTCAAAAATGATTTCCCTTTCACAAATCCATGCTGACTTGGACCTATCATGTCACCTCTTTCCAAATGCGCTGCTATGACATCCTTAATAATTGATTCCATCATTTTACCCACTACTGAGGTCAGGCTGACCGGTCTCTAATTCCCTGTTTTCTCTCTCCCTCCTTTTTTATGTTGGCTACCCTCCACTCCATAAGAACTGATCCAGAGTCAATGGAATGTTGGAAAATGACTGTCAATGCATCTGCTATTTCCAAGGTCACCTCCTTAAGTACTCTGGGATGCAGTCCATCAGGCTCTGGGGATTTATCGGCCTTCAATCCCATCAATTTCCCCAACACAATTTCCCGACTAATAAGGATTTCTCTCAGTTCCTCCTCCTTACTAGACCCTCTGACCCCTTTTATATCCAGAAGGTTGTTTGTGTCCTCCTTAGTGAATATCGAACCAAAGTACTTGTTCAATTGGTCTGCCATTTCTTTGTTCCCCGTTATGACTTCCCCTGATGCTGACTGCAGGGGACCTATGTTTGTCTTTACCAATCTTTTTCTCTTTACATATCTATAGAAACGTTTGCAATCCGTCTTAATGTTCCCTGCAAGCTTCTTCTCGTACTCCATTTTCCCTGCCCTAATCAAACCCTTTGTCCTCCTCTGCTGAGGTCTAAATTCCCAGTCCCCGGGTTTGCTGCTATTTCTGGCCAATTTGTATGCCACTTCCTTGGCTTTAATACTATCCCTGATTTCCCTTGATAGCCACGGTTGAGCCAACTTGCCCGTTTTATTTTTACGCCAGACAGGAATATAGAATTGTTGTAGTTCATCCATGCGGTCTCTAAATGTCTGCCATTGCCCATCCACAGTCAACCCCTCAAGTATCATTCGCCAATCTATCCTAGCCAATTCACGCCTCATACCTTCAAAGTTACCCTTCTTTAAGTTCTGGACCATGGTCTCTGAATTAACTGTTTCATTCTCCATCCTAATGCAGAATTCCACCATATTATGGTCACACTTCCCCAAGGGGCCTCGCACAACGAGATTGATAATTAATCCTCTCTCATTACACATCACCCAGTCTAAGATGGCCTCCCCCCTAGTTGGTTCCTCGACATATTGGTCTAGAAAACCATCCCTTATGCACTCCAGGAAATCCTCCTCCACCGTATTGCTTCCAGTTTGGTTAGCCCAATCTCTGTGCATATTAAAGTCACCCATTATAACTGCTGCACCTTTATTGCATGCACCCCTAATTTCCTGTTTGATGCCCTCCCCAGCATCACTACTACTATTTGGAGCTCTGTACACAACTCCCACTAACGTTTTTTGCCCTTTGGTGTTCTGCATCTCTACCCATATAGATTCCACATCATCCAAGCTAATGTCCTTCCTAACTATTGCATTAATCTCCTCCTTAACCAGCAATGCTACCCCACCTCCTTTTCCTTTTATTCTATCCTTCCTGAATGTTGAATACCCCTGGCTGTTGAGTTCCCAGCCCTGATCATCCTGGAGCCACGTCTCTGTAATCCCAATCACATCATATTTGTGAACATCTATTTGCACAGTTAATTCATCCACTTTATTACGGATACTCCTTGCATTAAGACACAAAGCCTTCAGGCTTGTTTTTCAGGATGTAACTAGTAGAATGGACAAGGGTGTGGTGTATTTGGACTTTCAAAAGGCTTTTGACAAGGTCCCACACAAGAGATTGGTGTGCAAAATTAAAGCACATGGTATGGGGGTAATGTACTGACGTGGATAGAGAACTGGTTGGTAGTTAGGAAGCAGAGAGTCGGGATAAACGGGTCCTTTTCAGAATGGCAGGCAGTGACTGGTGGGGTGCCGCAGGGCTCAGTGCTGCGACCCCAGCTATTTACAATAAACATTAATGATTTAGATGAAGGAATTGAGTGTAATATCTCGAAGTTTGCAGATGATACCAAGCTGGGTGGCGGTGTGAGCTGTGAGGAGGACGCTAAGAGGCTGCAGGGTGACTTGGACAGGTTAGGTGAGTGGGCAAATGCATGGCAGATGCAGTATAATGTGGATAAATGTGAGGTTATCCACTTTGGTGGCAAAAACACGAAGGCAGAATATTATCTGAATGGCAGCAGATTAGTCAAAGGGGAGGTGCAACGAGACCTGGGTGTCATGGTACATCAGTCATTGAAGGTTGGCATGCAGGCGGTAAAGAAGGCAAATGGTATGTTGGCCTTCATAGCTAGGGGATTTGAGTATAGGAGCAGGGAGGTCTTACTGCAGTTGTACAGGGCCTCGGTGAGGCCTCACCTGGAATATTGTGTTCAGTTTTGGTCTCCGAATCTGAGGTTCACCAGACTGATTCCCGGGATGGCAGGACTGACATATGAGGAGAGACTGGATCGACTAGGCCTCTATTCACTGGAGTTTAGAAGGATGAGAGATGATCTCATAGAAACATATAAAATTCTGACGGGACTGGACAGGTTAGATGCAGGAAGAATGTTCCCGATGTTGGGGAAGTCCAGAACCAGGGAACACAGTCTAAGGATAAGGGGTAAGCCATTTAGGACCAAGATGAGGAGAAACTTCTTCACTCAGAGAGTTGTTAACTTGTGGAATACCCTACCGCAGAGAGTTGTTGATGCCAGTTCATTGGATATATTCAAGAGGGAGTTAGATATGATCCTTACGGCTAAAGGGATCAAGGGGTATGGAGAGAAAGAAGGAAAGGGGTACTGAGGTGAATGATCAGCCATGATCTTATTGAATGGTGGTGCAGGCTGGAAGGGCCGAATGGCCTACTCCTGCACCTATTTTCTATGTTTCCAAGTTTCTATTTCGATGTGACTCGACCAGGTAAGACAAGCTTTTTTTGTTCGGTATTCATCACGGTCCTTAAAACTGTTGTTATTGGCCAAATTCACAAAAACGGCGAGAGCGTTATTTTTGACGCCGAGTGACCTCACAAAAGCGGTTTTGAAAAAAGGCGGTCGTTATTTTTTAACCAAATTAGTAAAATGTCGTTACATTTTTTTTAAGACAAAAAACAATTTGAATGCATAAAAAGGCGTAAAACGTGCGTTATTCTGGCCAAATTCTGGCCCAGAGAGTTATATATCCAAGTTTGTAGATGCCACTAAGTTAGGGTGCACAATATGTTGTGTAGATGGAAGCAGGAAGTTACAATAGTCATAGACAAAGTGAATGGGCAGAACTATGGAAGATCGAATTCAATATTGATAATCCACTTTGGAACTAAGAAAAACTAAACTGAATATTTTCTTATGGCAAGTGACTAGGAGCAGTCTCGTCACAAAATGATTTGAGTGTCCATGTGCATCGATCACTAAAAGCGAGTGCACAGGTCTAAAATGTAATCAGAAAGGCGTATCTCAAGGGGTTCGAATATAAAAGTGAGGAATTGATGCTTCAGTTATACAGAACATTGGTCATATCCTACTTGGAGTACTGTGTTCTGTTCTCAGCACCATACCTTTTTTTTATCCGTTCCTGGGATGTGGACGTCGCTGGCATGGCCAGCATTTATTGCCCATCCCTAATTGCCCTTGAGAAGATGGTGGTGAAATGCTCAGTCCGTGTGCTGAAGGTACTCCCACAGTGCTGCTAGGGAGAGAGTTCCAGGATTTTGACCCAGCGACGATGAAGGAACGGCGATATATTTCCAAGTCAGGATGGTGTGTGACTTGGAGGGGAATGTGGAGGTGATAGTGTTCCCATATACCTGCTGCCCTTGTCTTCGAGGTGGTAGAGGTCGTGGGTTTTGGAGGTGCTGCCGAAGATGTCTTGGTGAGTTGCTGCAGTGCATTATGTACACTCTGCAGACACGGTACATCGGTGATGGAGGGAGTGAATGTTTAATGTTATGGATGCTGTCGAGCTTCTTGAGTGTTATTGGAGCTGCACTCATCCAGGCAAATGGAGAATATTCCATCATACTCCTGACTTGTGCCTTGTAGATGGTGGAAAGGCTTTGGGGAGTCAGAAAGTGAGACACTTGCCGCAAAATACCCAGCCTCTGAACCACTCTTGTTGCCACAGTATTTATGTGGCTGGTCCAGTTAAGTTTCTAGTCAATGGTGACCCCGAGATTATTGAGAGTGGGGGATTTGGAGACATTAATGCCATTGCATGTCAAGGGGCAGTGGTTAGACTCTCACTTGTTGGAGATAGTCATTGCCTGGCACTTGTGTGGCGCAAATATTACTTGCAACTTATCAGCCCAAGCTTGAATGTCAGCCAGGTCTTGCTGTATGCGGGCATGGACTGCTCCATTATCTGGGGAGTTGCGAATGGAACTGAACACTGTGCAGCGATCGGCAAAATCCTCACTTCTGACCTTATGATGGAGGGAAGGTCATTGATGAAGCAGCTGAAGGTGGTTGAGCCGAGGACACTCCCCTGAGGAACTCCTGGGGCTGTGATGATTGACCTCCAACAACCACAGCCATCTTCCTTTGTGCTAGGAATGATTCCAGCCAGTGAAGAGTTTCCCCCCTCATTCCCTTCAGTTTTACTAGGGCTCCTTGCTGCCTTGATGTCAATGGCAGTCACTCTCACCTCACCTCTGGAATTCAGCACTGTTGTCCATGTTTGGACCAAGGCTGTAATGAGATCTGGAGCCAAGTGATCCTGGCGGAACCCAAACTGGGCATCGGTGAGCAGGTTATTGGTGAGTACTTGCTGCTTGATAGCAGGATGGTGGGGACCTCAGGAGGAGGCCGATATGGATCATCCACTCAGCACTTCTGGTTGAAGATGGTTGTAAACACTTCAACCTTGTATTTTGCACTTGCATGCTGGGCTCCGTCATCATTGTGGATGGAAATATTCATGGAGCGTCCTCCTCCCGTTAGTTGTTTAATCGCCCACCACCATTCACAACTGGATGTTGCAGGACTACAGAGCTTTGATCTGATCCGTCGGTTGTGGGATCGCTTAGCCCTGTCTATATCATGCTGCTTCTGTTTTTTAGCATGTATGTAGTCCTGTGTTGTAGCTTCCTCAGGCTGGCACCTCATTTTTAGGTACGCCTGGTGCTGCTCCTGGCATGCTCTTCTACACTCCTCATTGAACCAGGATTGGTCCCCTGGTTTGATGGTAATGGTAAAATGAGGGATATGGTGGGCCATGAGGTTATAGATTGTGGTGGAATACAATTCTGCTGCTGTTGATGGCCCACAGAGCCTCATGGATGCCTAGTTTTGAGCTGCGAGATCTGTTCTGAATCTATCCCATTTAGCATCATCATCATCATCATCATCATAGGCAGTCCCTCGGGATCAAGGAAGACTTGCTTCCACTCTTAATATGAGTCCTTTAGGTGGCTGAGCAGTTCAATACAAGAATCACAGTCCCTGTCACAGATGGGACAGATAGTCGTTGAGGAAAAGGGTGGGTGGGACAGGTTTGCCACATGCTCCTTCTGCTGCCTGCGCTTGATTTCTGCATGCTCTCGGCGACAAGACTCGAGGTGCTCAGCGCCCTCCCGGATGCACTTCCTCCACTTAGGGCGGTCTTTGGCCAGGGACTCGCAGGTGTCGGTGGGGATGTTGCACTTTATCAGGGAGGCTTTCAGGGTGTCCGTGTAACGTTTCCTCTGCCCACCTTTGGCTCATTTGCTGTGAAGTAGTTCCGAGTAGAGCACTTGCTTTGGGGGTCTCGTGTCTGGCATGCAGACAATGTGACCTGCCCAGCAGAGCTGATCAAGTGTGGTCAGTGCTTCAATGCTGGGGATGTTGGCCTGGTCGAGGACGCTAATGTCGATGCGTCTGTCCTCCCAAGGGATTTATAGGATCTTGCGGGGACATCGTTGGTGGTATTTCTCCAGCAACTTGAGGTGTCCTCTGTACATGGTCCATGACTCTGAGCCATATGGTGGTTAGTACGGTGGTAGTGCCACACAACACGATGGAGGGTGTCCTCAGTGTGAAAACGGGACTTTGTTTCCACAATGACTGTGCGATGGTCACTGCTACCAACGTTGTCATGGACAGATGCAGCTGCGACAGGTAGATTGTTGAGGACGAGGTCAAGTAGGTTTTTCCCTCGTGATGGTTCTCTCACCATCTGCCGCAGTCCCAGTCTGGCAGCTACGTCCTTCAGTACTCGGCCAGCTCGGTCAGTAGTGATGTTACCGAGCCACTCTTGGTGATGGACATTGAAGTCTCCCACCCAGAGTACATTCTGTGCCTTTGTTACCCTCAGTGCTTCTTCCAAGTGATGTTCAACATGGAGGAGTTTTGATTCATCAGCTGAGGGAGGGTGGTAGGTGGTAATAAGCAGGAGGTTTCCTTGCCCATGCTTGACCTGATGCCATGAGACTTCATGGTGTCCGGAGTCAATGTTGAGGACTCCCAGGGCCACTCCCTCCCAACTGTATACCATTGTGCCACCATCCTTGGTGGGTCTGTCCTGCCGGTGGGACAGGACATACCCAGGAATTGTGATGGAGGAGTCTGGGACGTTAGCTGAACGGTATGATTCTGTGAGTACAACAATGTCAGGCTGTTGCTTGACGAGTCTGTGGGGCAGATCTCCCAATTTTGACACAAGTCCCTAGATGTTGGTGCAGGGTGGGACTGGGCTGGGTGTGCCGTTGTCATAGCCGAGGTCGATGCCGGGTGGTCCGTCCGGTTTTATTCTTATTACTCTTTTTCATATCGGTTGTGTACAACTGAGTGGCTTGCTAGGCCTTTTCAGAGGGCAGTTAAGTCAACCACATTGTTGTAGGCCTGGAGTCACATATAGGACAGACTGGGTAAAGATGGCAGATTTCCTTCCCTAAAGGATATTAGTGAACCAGATGGGTTTTATGACAATCCGGTCGTTTAATGGTCACCATTACTGATACTAGCTTTTTATTCCAGATTTAGTTAATTAACTGAAATTAAATTTCCTAGCTACCGTGGTGGGATTTGAACTCATGTCTTTGGATCATTAGTCCAGGCCTCTGGATTATTGGTTCAGTGACGTTACCACTTTTCTACCATTCCCGCACCTCAGGAAAGATATCTTGTCCTTGGAAGAGGTACAGCGCAGATTCAACAGAATGATAGCAGGGCTTAAAGGGTTAAATAATCAGGACAGGTTGGACAAACTTTGATTATATTCCTTTGGGTTTCGAAGGTTAGGGGTGACCTAATCAAGGGTGTTAACACGGGAGAGGTTTGATGGGGTGGATTCAGAGTAATTATTTTCTCAGGTTGGGGAATCCATTACAAGGTAGCATAATTTTAAATTTGGAGCTAGGTCAGTAATGAGTGAAATCAGGAAGCACTTTGTCACACAAAGGTTAAAGTAAATCTGGAACTATCTCATCAACGACAACAGCTTGTATTTAAAAAGCACCTTAACAGAGTAAAATGTCCCAAGGCGCTTTATAGGAGTATTATCGACAAAATTTGATACCGAGCCACATAAGGAGATATTAGGGCAGAAGGTTTTAAAGGAGCGACTTAAAGGAGGAAAGAGAGGTAAGGGAAGAAACTCCAGAGCTTGGGGCCTAGGCAGCTGAAGGGACATAGAAACATAGAAAATAGGTGCAGGAGTAGGCCATTTGGCCCTTCGAGCCTGCACCACCATTCAATAAGATCATGGCTGATCATTCCTTTAGTACCCCTTTCCTGCTTTCTCTCCATACCCCTTGATCCCTTCAACCATAAGAGCCATATCTAACTCCCTCTTGAATATATCCAGTGAACTGGCATCAACAACTCTCTGCGGCAGGGAATTCCATAGGTTAACAACTCTCTGAGTGAAGAAGTTTCTCCTCATCTCAGTCCTAAATGGCTTACCTCTTATCCTAAGACTATGTCCCCTGGTTCTGGACTTCCCCATCATCGGGAACATTCTTCCTGCATCTAAGCTGTCCAGTCCCGTCAGAATTTTATACGTTTCTATGAGATCCCCTCTCATCCTTCTAAACTCCAGTGAATAAAGGCCCAGTTGATCCAGTCTCTCCTCATATGACAGCCCAGCCATCGCTGGAGTCAGTCTGGTGAACCTTGGCTGCACTCCCTCAATAGCAAGAATGTCCTTCCTCAGACTAGGAGACCAAAACTGAACACAATATTCCAGGTGAGGCCTCACTAAGGCCCTGTACAACTGCAGTAAGACCTCCCTGCTTCTATATTCAAATCCCCAAGCTATGAAGGCCAACATACCATTTGCCTTCTTTACCGCCTGCTGTACCTGCGTGCTCACTTTCAGTAACTGATGAACCAAGACACCCAGGTCTTGTTGCACCTCCCCTTTTCCTAGTCTGCCGCCATTCAGATAATATTCTGCCTTTGTGTTTTTGCCCCCAAAATGGATAACCTCACATTTATCCACATTATACTGCCATGCATTTGCCCACTCACCTAACCTGTCCAAGTCACCCTGCAGCCTCTTAGCGTCCTCCTCAAAGCTCACATCGCCACCCAGTTTAGTGTCATCTGCAAACTTGGAGATATTACACTCTATTCCTTCATCCAAATCGTTAATGTATATTGTAAAGAGCTGCGGTCCCAGCACTGAGCCCTGCGGCACTCCACTAGTCACTGCCTCCCATTCTTAAAAGGACCCGTTTATCCCGACTCTCTGCTTCCTGTCTGCCAACTAGTTCCCTATCCACATCAGTATGTTACCCTCAATACCATGTACTTTGATTTTGCACAACAATCTCTTGTGCGGGACCTTGGCAAAAGCCTTCTGAAAGTCCAAATACACCACATCCACTGGTTCTCCCTTGTCCACTCTGCTAGTTACATCCTCAAAAAATTCCAGAAGATTCGTCAAGCATGATTTCCCTTCATAAATCCATGCTGACTTGGTCCGATCCTGTCACCGCTATTTCGTCCTTCATGATCGATTTCAACATTTTCCCCACTACTGATGTCAAGCTAACCGGTCTATAATTACCCATTTTCTCTCTCCCTCCTTTTTTAAAAAGTGGTGTTACATTAGCTACCCTCCAGTCCATAGGAACTGATCCAGAGTCGATAGACTGTTGGAAAATGATCACCATGCATCCACTATTTCTCGGGCCACTTCCTTGAGCACTCTGGGATGCAGACTATCAGGTCCCGGGGATTTATCGGCCTTCAATCCCATCAATTTCCCAAACACAATTTCCTGCCTAATAAGGATATCCTTCAGTTCCTCCTTCTCAATGGACCCACTGTCCCCTTCGGAAGGTTATTTGTATATTCCATCGTGAAGGCAGAACTGAAGTATTGCTTCAATTGGTCTGCCATTTCTTTGTTCCTCATTATAATTTCACCTGAATCCAACTGCAAGGGACCTACGTTTGTCTTTACTAATCTTTTTCTCTTCACATATTTATAGAAGCTTTTGCAGTCAGTTTTTATATTCCCTGCAAGCTTCCTCTCGTACTCTATTTTCCCCCTCTTAATTAAACCCTTAGTCTTCCTCTGTTGAATTCTAAATTTCTCCCAGTCCTCAGGTTTGTTGCTTTTTCGAGCCAATTTATATGCCTCTTCCTTGGTTTTAACACTATCCTTAATTTCCCTTGTTAGCCACGGTTGAGCCACCTTCCCCGTTTTATTTTTACTCCAGACAGGGATGGACATTTGCTGAAGTTCATCCATGTGATCTTTAAATGTTTGCCATTGCTTATCCACCATCAACCCTTTTAGTATCGTTTGCCAGTCTATTCTAGCCAATTCACACCTCATACCGTTGAAGTTACTTTTCCTTAAGTTCAGGACCCTAGTTTCCGAAATAACTTTGTCACTCTCCATCTTAATAAGGAATTCTACCATATTATGGTCACGTTTCCCCAAGGTGCCTCGCACAACAAGATTGTTAATTAGTCCCTTCTCATTACACAATACCCAGTCTAGGATGGCCAGCTCCCTGGTTGGTTCCTCGACATATTGGTCTAGAAAACCATCCCTAATACACTCCAGGAAATCCTCCTCCACCGCATTGCTACCAGTTAGGTTAGTCCAATCAATATGTAAATTAAAGTCGCCCATGATAACTACTGTACCTTTATTGCACACATCCCTTATTTCTTGTTTGATGCTGTCCCAAACCTCACTACTACCATTTGCTGGTCTGTACACAACACCCAATGGCGTTTTCTGCCCTTTGGAATTCCGCAGCTCCACCCATACCGATTCCACATCATCCAGCCTAATGTCCTTCCTTACAATTGCATTGATTTCATCTTTAACCAGCAACACCACCCCACCTCCTTTTCCTTTCTGTCTATCCTTTCTAAATGCTGAATACCCCTGGGTGTTGAGTTCCCAGCCTTGGTCCCCCTGGAGCCATGTCTCCGTGATGTCAATCACATCGTATCCGTTAACTGCTATCTGCGCAGTTAATTCACCCACCTTATTCGGAATATTCCTTGTATTGAGGCACAGAGCCTTCAGGCTTGTTTTTGCCCCTTTAGAATTTTGCTGTAATGAGGCCCTTTTTGTTTTTTGCCTTGGGTTTCTCTGCCCTCCACTTTTACTATTCTCCTTTCGATATTTTGCTTCTGCCTCCTTTTTATTTCCTTCTGTCTCCCTGCATAGGTTCCCATCCCCCTGCCATATTAGTTTAACTCCTCCCCAACAGCACTAGCAAACACTCCCCCTAGGACATTGGTTCCGGTCCTGCCCAGGTGCAGACCATCCGGTTTGTACTGGTCCCACCTCCCCCAGAACCGGTTCCAATGTCCCAGGAATTTGAATCCCTCCCTTCTGCACCACTCCTCAAGCCAGGTATTCAACTGAGCTATCCTGCGATTCCTACTCTGACTAGCACGTGGCACTGGTAGCAATCCTGAGATTACTACTTTTGAGGTCCGACTTTTTAATTTAACTCCGAGCTCCCTAAATTTGCCTCGTAGGACCTCATCCCATTTTTTACCTATGTCATTGGTACCTATATGCACCACGACAACTGGTTGCTCACCCTCCCTTTTCAGAATGTCCTGCACCCGCTCAGAGACATCCTTGACCCTTGTACCAGGGAGGCAACATAACATTCTGGAGTCTCTGTTGCGGCCGCAGAAACGCCTATCTATTCCCCTTACAATTGAATCCCCTATCACTATCGCTCTCCGACTCTTTTTCCTGCCCTCCTGTGCAGCAGAGCCACTCATGGTGCCATGAACTTGGCTGCTGCTGTTCCCTCCTAATGAATCATCCCCCTCAACAGTACTCAAAGCGGTGTATCTGTTTTGCAGGGGGATGACCGCAGGGGATCCCTGCACTACCGTCCTTGCACTGCTCTTCCTGTTGGTCTTCCATTCCCTATCTGGCTGTGTACCCTTTACCTACGGTAAGACCAACTCACTAAATGTGCTATTCACGTCATTCTCAGCATCATGCATGCTCCAGAGTGAATCCACCCACAGCTCCAGTTCCTCAACGCGGTTCGTCAGGAGCTGGAGGCGGATACACTTCCCGCACACGTAGTAGTCAGGGACACCGGAGGCGTCCTTGAATTCCCACAGAGTACAGGAGGAGCATAACATGTGTCCGAGCTCTCCTGCCATGACTTAACCCTTGTATACACTTATATTGGCAACAACAGTATTAAAAGTTACTCACTGATATAGAAAAGAAAAAAGGAAAACTACTTACCAATCACTTACCCCCTTGGCTGTGACGTCACCTTTCTATTTCTTTCTACTTCTTTTTTGCCTTCTCCCTGTAGCTGCACAAGCACGCCACTTGTAGGCCTCTTGCCGAACTCACGGACCCCCAACTCAGCAACACACCTCCCGACCTCGCGGCCTTTATAGGCCTCTCGCCGAACTCACGGACACCCGACTCACCGACGCACCTCCCGACCTCGCGGCCTTTATAGGCCTCTCGCCGAACTCACGGACTCCCGACGCACCTCCCGACCTCGCGACCTTTTATCGGCCTCTCGCCGAACTCACGGACTCCCGACTCAGCGACACACCTCCCGACCTCGCGGCCTTTATAGGCCTCTCGCCGTACTCACGGACTCCCGGATCAGCGACGCACCTCCCGACCGCGCGGCCTTTTATAGGCCTCTCGCCGAACTCACGGACTCCCGACTCACCAACGCACCTCCCGACCTCGCGGCCTTTTATAGGCCTCTCGCCGAACTCACGGACTCCCGACTCACCAACGCACCTCCTGACCTCGCGGCCTTTTATAGGCCTCTCGCCGAACTCACGGACTCCCGACTCACCGACGCACCTCCCGACCTCGCGACCTTTTATCGGCCTCTCGCCGAACTCACGGACTCCCGACTCAGCGACACACCTCCCGACCTCGCGGCCTTTATAGGCCTCTCGCGGTACTCACGGACTCCCGGATCAGCGACACACCTCCCGACCTCGCGGCCTTTTATAGGCCTCTCGCCGAACTCACGGACTCCCGACTCACCAACGCACCTCCCGACCTCGCGGCCTTTATAGGCCTCTCGCCGAACTCACGGACTCCCGGATCAGCGACGCACCTCCCGACCGCGCGGCCTTTTATAGGCCTCTCACCCTCAAATGGCTGTGGATGATTGGTCAATTGAAGTGTTCAAGACTGAGATCAATGGATCACAGACCTTCTCTTTTGTCCTTTCCTCCCCTCCAGCCTTTCCCTGCCCCTACACTTGTTTAAAAACCTGTTACATCTCTAACGTTTTCCAGTTCTGACAAAGGGTCTTTGACCTGAACCATTAACTCTGTTTCTCGCTCCACAAATGCTGCCTGACCCGCTGAGTATTTCCAGCATTTTCTGTTTTTATTTCAGATTTCCAGCGTCCGCAGTATTTTGTGTTTGTATTCGTGTTTAATTCACTGCCACTTCTCTTCCAGGAATGCCCACCTTGAAGATGTTCTGCTCTTCCCTCAGACAGGATTTCCGTTTGTCTCTTTTACCTTGTTCATCTTCATTGCTTTCTGTTTCCCTTCGTGTGTTTGATCAGGTATCTACCAAACCTTGCTTTCACAGCCACATCTCTTTCATCAGCAACGGTCTCTGTCTCCGACTTATTCCACGTGGATTCCTACAGAAGTTCCACCCTCCATATTTGGGATTCACCCAGTATTCTTTCGGTTAGGCACTTTACAGCCTTTAGGACTCAACATTGAGTTCAACAGTCATCAACAATCTCCGCGCCCCCCCCCACCCCCGCCCCCACCATGATAGCTGGCAATGATTCTGCCATTTTCATTTACACCTCATCTAGACTCATCCTTTGTTTCTTAACATGCCGCATTACCATCTCCATTTGCCTTGCATCATCATCCTTTTATATTTTAATCTCTTCTGCCTCCCACCCTATCACAGACCTTCCCTTTTGTTCTTCCCCCCCTCGCCCCTTTCCCTGCCCCTACACTTGCTTAAAATCTCTAACTTTCCCCAGTTCTGACGAAGTGTCTTCGACCTGAACCGTTAACTCTGTTTCTCTCTCCACAGATGCTGCCTGGCCTGCTGAGCATTTCCAGCATTTTCTGTTTTTATATCAATAGATTTTTGTTGGGCAAGAGTATCAAGGAGTATGGAGCAAAGGAGAAATACAGATCAGCCAAGATGTCGTGGAATAGCAGAACACGAGGGGCTGAATGGCCTACTCCTGTTTCTATATTCCTCTCCAGCCATAATGGACATCAGTGGGCCTTCCACTGATGCAGCAACTTGGCAGGACTCGCCTCTCTCTTGCCGTGTACATACAGCAGCTGAGGAAGAGGCAGCCAGTAGCCATCACAGTGGGGTCAGGTGAAAAATAATTAAAGTCAGGTGGGTAGGCAACAGTCAGCCTCGTTGCCTCATTCTCCCACTATTTCCACCCCCATCCCAAATTATTTTGGCAGTATAGCAGATTAAGATTACGCCTTCAACAGACGTAAGAAAGGTTTATCCCGTCAATGTGGTTACATTTACCTTCCTCTTCCAGTTTCTCCCCTTCTCTCCTGAAGGTAATGCCTCACACTGGGGTTTGCATAGCCCCGGTAGTTTGGTGACTATTCATGACCTGTGAGCCCAGTCAGGGAAATGGGCAATTTTAACTGCACCCCCACCTACTGCTTTTTCCGCAGTGAAGCCTGAGTCAGGGGTTCGTTTCACTTTCCACCAACGAGCTGTGGACCCCTCGATGGCACCTGACTACAGCTCACTGGTCATGGAAGGCCAGGAAATCAGCTGGTCAACCGTTGGTGCTGGGGTGGGGAGATGTCCTTAGGCAGTGGATGGGAGGTTTTTTTGTAGGCCGAGGAGGAGTTTTCCTCCTCGTCTTGGCCCCAGCAAAACAAAAATTAAACACTTCTTGGCCCATTTACTAAGCAACTTTCAGCTGTTTTAGCTGTGGCTTAGTGGGTAGCACTTTCGGTTTTGAGTCACAAGGTTGTGGGTTCAAGTCCCACTCCAGAGACTTGAGCACAAATATCTCGGCTGACACTCCAGTGCAGTACTGAGGGAGCGCTGCACTGTCGGAGGTGCCGTCTTTCGGACGAGGCATTAAACCAGGTCTGCACTCTCAGGTGGATGTAAAAAATCCCATGGCGCTATTTTGAAGAGCACGGGAGTCATCTCCATTGTCCTGGCTCAAACAACATCACTAAAACAGATTATCTGGTCATTATCACATTGCTGTTTGTGGGAGCTATGACTTTGGGTTCAGCCTCTGGTATGTGCGCAGACGCAGGCGTCGTCCTGTGTACTGTAACTCGACAACAGAGGTTGGGGTGGTCTTGGATCTGGCCTGGAGACAACGAAGGTTGAACAGGTTCCCACTGATTCTGTAGTTTAGTTCCACTCCAGCGTGGAGCTTGTTGAGTATGAGATGGAGCATGGCAGCGAGAAAGATTGAGAAGAGGGTTGGAACGATGATGCAGCCCTGTTTGACTCAAGGTCCAGACGTGGATTGGGTCTGTAATGGATCCGTTGGTAAGGATCATGGCCTGCATGTTGTCATGGAGCAGGCAGAGGATGGTAATGAACTTTTGGGGGCATCCCAAATGGAGGAGGACGCTCCATAGACTTTTGTGGATGACAGTGTCAAAGGCCTTTGTAAGGTCAAAGAAGTACGAGCTCAACCAGGCCAACATCCCCAGCATCGAAGCACTGACCATACTCAATGATGATGATGATGATGATGTGGGAGCTTGCTGTGCGTAAATTGGCTGCTGCGTTTCCTACATTACAACAGTGACTACACTTCAAAAAAAAGTAATTAATTGACTGTAAAGTGCTTTGCGATGTCCAGTGGTCATGAAAGGTGCTATATAACAACAACTTGTATTTATATAAATACAAGTCTTTCTTTCTTCCTTTAAGGATTGTTGGTAAAGCCGCTAACTGCCTGGTACAAGTGGGCGAAGCATGTGCAGCATAGGCTCCAGCCATTTGTACCTCAAAATTGCCATCTGGGTCCTATGTACACCATCATTCACCAATTTGCATATTACTAGTGCCCTCCTGCCTGAATCTTAGGACCGTACCCAAAATAGCGGTGGCCAGACGCCAGTGTAAAGGAAGCGGTAAGCGACCTGACGCCATTTTATTGTCTGTTGCCGCCCCCTGTTCCCCGGGTGGAGAAAGTTAAATCGGCCCAGGAATTTGAAGTTAAATCAGGGGTCTCTTTAACCCAGTACAGTCCTGTCCTCGACTCATACCACAGGTGTGCACTTTCAAAAGGCTTTTGACAAGGTCCCACACAAGAGATTGGTGTGCAAAATTAATGCACATGGTATTGGGGGTAATGTACTGACGTGGATAGAGAACTGGTTGGCAGACAGGAAGCAGAGAATCAGGATAAACGGGTCCTTTTCAGAATGGCAGGCAGTGACTAGTGGGGTGCCGCAGGGCTCACTGCTGGGACCCCAGCTATTTACAATATACATTAATGATTTAGATGAAGGAATTGAGTGTAATATCTCCAAGTTTGCAGATGACACTAAGCTGGGTAGCAGTGTGAGCTGTGAGGAGGATGTTAAGAGGCTGCAGGGTGACTTGGACGGGTTAGGAGAGTGGGCAAATGCATGGCAGATGCAGTATAATGTGGATAAATGTGAGGTTATCCACTTTGGGGGCAAAAACACGAAGACAGAATATTATCTGAATGGCGGCAGATTAGGAAAAGGGGAGGTGCAACGAGACCTGGGTGTCATGGTACATCAGTCATTGAAGGTTGGCATGCAGGTGCAGCAGGCAGTGAAGAAGGCAAATGCCATGTTGGCCTTCATAGATAGAGGATTGAGTATAGGAGCAAGGAGGTCTTGCTGCAGCTGTGGTGTCTTGGTGAGGCCTCACCTGGAATATTGTGTTCAGTTTTGGTCTCCTAATCTGAGGAAGGACGTTCTTGCTATTGAGGGAGTGCAACGAAGGTTCACCAGACTGATTCCCGGGATGACATATGAGGAGAGACTGGATCGACTGGGCCTTTATTCACTGGAGTTTAGATGGATGAGAGGGGATCTCATAGAAACATATAAAATTCTGCAGGAAGAATGTTCCCGATGTTGGGGAAGTCCAGAACCAGGAGACACAGTCTAAGGATAAGGGGTAAGCCATTTAGGACCGAGATGAGGAGAAACCTCTTCACTCAGAGAATTATTAACCTGTGGAATTTCTTCCGCAGAGAGTTGTTGATGCCAGTTTGTTAGATATATTTAAGAGGGAGTTAGATATGGCCCTTACGACTAAAGGGATCAAGGGGTATGGAGAGAAAGCCAGGAAAGGGGTACTGAGGTGAATGATCAGCCATAATCTTATTGAATGGTGGTGCAGGCTCGAGGGGCCGAATGGCCTACTCCTGCACCTATTTTCTATGTTTCTATGTTTCTATCAGGGCTCACTCAGTCATTGTAATAATCATGCAAATTGCAACATGAGCATTTCCCAATATTTTCAACTTCGTTTTTTTAAACCTAAGATTACAGGCGCTCCTCCAAGATATAACTAAGGAGCCTATATTTGACAGATATGATACTCTCCCTCCACCCCCTCCCCGTGCCCACCCTCACAGAGATGAGCATTTCTGAGCTACAGAGAGCAAAAGTCCACCAGGCTTGCTGTTTTTCATTGCTATCCAATGACCTGCTGCTGGAATGTACATTTGTGATTTTTGGACAGGGAGCTGGATCAGGGGCATGCCCCGTCCACTCCATGCACCGACCTGGTATTGCAATATTTCCAGGAACGGTGCAACTTCGCCTCTCGGCCTTTTGGCCTAAGATCAAACACATTGGCGCAAAGTGATCTTTGGCGTTAGAGTTGATCTGGAACGAAATTGGATTAAAAAAAATAAATAAATAAAATTAAAAAAAAAGTACATTTGTGTAGGCAGCAGAATGACATAGAGTGTGCAGCACAGAAACAGGCCATTTGGCCCAAGTGGTCCATGCTGGTGATTATGCTCCTCCTGCCCCATTTCATCTAACCCCATCAGCACAACCTTCTATTCCTTTCTCCCTCATGTGTTTATGTGTTGTCCCTCTCGTGTTAATCCCTTCAAATTATTTGATGTTGCTGCATACTATTTATTTCTTTTCACGCCACCTGTCAATGCCCTGTCTGAACTTTCAGCTCCAATCCCCTGCAGAAGAAGAGTTTGCATGCACTAACTGCCCTAAATAATTCAGAAACAGTAGGTTAGTTATTCATAATATTGCAGCACTCTCTCCTGTTTCATCTAACTGAGACATTGATTTTTACTAATTATCCCTTGGCCTGTTGTTACTCATGTTAATATGAAGGCTGTGATGCTTCTATTCATGACTGTTTTCATTTGTATGCTGCACTAATCGATTGTCTAGTGGTGCGTTGTCATGCTGTGGATTATATGTCAATTCTAAACTAAACATTTATCATAAGTATAATTTATATTAATGATGATTAATTCATACTGCCAAACACAATCCACACCAGCATAATGTCACTGCAGCACCAATCGTGATATGATGCTCTATTTTTGTTGCTTAAGCCAGTAGGTTAAAGAATTGAGATCAGGATTTTCAGTGTACCTCAGCAGCAAGCACTGGAATCTGGAATAGGTAAACCCCAAGTGTTAATCCTACCTTTTGTCATCATAGGCAGTCCCTCAGAATCAAGGAAGACTTGCTTCCACTCTTAAAATGAGTTCTCAGGTGACTGTACAGTCCAATACGAGAACCACAGTCCCTGTCGCAAGTTGAGGGAAAGGGTGGGTGGGACTGGTTTGCTGTACGCTCTTTCCGCTGCCTGAGCTTGATTTCTGCATGCTCTCGGTGATGAGCCTCGAGGTGCTCAGTGCCCTCCCGGATGCATGCCCTCCACTTAGGGCGGTCTTTTGCCAGGGACTCCCAGGTGTTGGTGGGGATGTTGCACTTTATCAGGGAGACTTTGAGAGTGTCCTTGTAACGTTTCCACTGCCCAACTTTGGCTCGTTTGCTGTAAAGGAGTTCCGAGTAGAGCACTTGCTTTGGGAGTCTCGTGACTGGCATGTGAACTATGTGGCTTGCCCAGTGGAGCTGATCAAGTGTGGTCAGTGCTTCAATGCTGGGGATGATGGCCTGGTCGAGGACGCTAATGTTGGTGCGTCTGTCCTCCCAGGGGATTTGTAGGATCTTGTAGAGACATCGTTGGTGGTATTTCTCCAGCGACTTGAGGTGTCTACTGTACATGGTCCACGTCTCTGAGCCATACAGGAGGGCAGGTATTACTACAGCCCTTTAGACCATGAGTTTGGTGGCAGATTTGAGGGCCTGGTCTTCAAACACTTTTTTCCTCAGGCGGCCGAAGGCTGCACTGGAGGCGGTGTTGAATCTCGTCTTCAATGCCTGCTCTTGTTGATAAGAGACGCCCAACGTATGAGAAATGGTCCACATTGTCCAGGGCCGCGCCGTGGATCTTGATGACTGGGGGGCAGTGCTGTGCGGCGAGGACAGGCTGGTGGAGGACGCTTGTCTTACGGATGTTTAGCATAAGGCCCATGCTTTCGTATGCCTCAGTAAATATGTCGACCATGTCCTGGAGATCAGCCTCTGTATGTGCGCAGACGCAGGTGTCGTCCGCGTACTGTAGCTCGACGAGAGAGGTTGGGATGGTCTTGGACCTGGCCTGGAGATTACGAAGGTTAAACAGCTTCCCACTGGTTCTGTAGTTTAGTTCCACTCCAGCGGGGAGCTTGTTGACTGAGGTGGAGCATGGCAGCGAGGAAGATTGTGAAGAGGGTTGGAGCAATGACGCAGCCCTGTTTGACCCGGGTCCAGACATGGATTGTGTCTGTGATGGATCCGTTGGTAAAGATCACAACCTGCATGTCGTCGTGGAGCAGGCGGAGGATGGTGACGAACTTTTGGGGGCATCTGAAACGGAGGAGGACGCTCCATAGACCCTCGCGGTTGACAGTGTCAAAGGCCTTTGTAAGATCGAAGAAGGCCATGTATAAGGGCTGGTGTTGTTCCCTGCATTTTTCCTGCAGCTGTCGCGCTGCAAAAATCATGTCCGTTGTGCCCCGCACGGAACGAAATCCGCACTGTGACTCCGGAAGCAGCTCCTCAGCCACAGGGAGAAGACGGTTGCGGAGGACTCTAGCGACGAATTTCCCAGAGGCAGATAACAGGGAGCTTCCATTGTAGTTGCCTTATGTAACAACAGTGTAGCTGCCCTAATAGTTTGTGGGCAAAGGCACAACCTGATGTAGATCCAAATCTTACAGACATGGAAGGCCCCAGGTTCGACCCTTGGTCTTAGTTGGCCTAGCAGTTGGGCTGCTACAATTGGCATAAGATTCCTGAGCTACAGTGAGCAAAAATCCACCAGCTTTCCTGTTCTTAATTGCTGTCCAATGACCCCCTGTTGGAAAGTACATTGGTGTATGTCAGGCCTATATAGAATGACATAGAATGTACAGCACAGAAACAGGCCATTTGGCTCAACTGGTCCATGCTCCTTGAATCTCCTCCCACCCCATTTCATCTAACCTCATCAGCATAACCTTCAATTCCTTTCTCCCTCATGTGTTTATCTAGCATCCCCTTAAATGCATCTACACTATTTGCCTCAACCACTCCTAAGTTCCACATTCTTATCACTTTCTGGGTAAAGACGTTTCTCCTGAATTTCCGAAAGAATTCATTAGTGGCTGTCTTATACTTATGGCCCCTAGTTTTTGTCTCCCCCAGAGTGACTGTGATGCCTTCCTCGGTGACAGTTGAATAGGCCATTGACACACGCTCTCTAAAATCACCAAAGCCCCAAAGCGGAGGGGACAGCAGAAGCAGTGCTGCAAAAAAGTCAATCCCGGGGCACTTAAAGACTCTGCTAAGAGACCCCTGTACAGCCAGCACCTCACAGCTAACCTGGCGTGCCTTGATGACCCCTGAGACGCAGAATGCCCACAGCATGTGGTGTGCCCTCCAGGCCTCTATAACCAGTGCCTGCGAAGAGATGCTTGGTTATTCAACCAGAAAACACTAGGACTGGTTTGATGAGAATGATCAGGATATCCAAGAACTAATAGATCACAAGCACAGAGCATTTCTGAGCCTTAAGCAACAACCCAACTCGGGAGCAGCAAAGCAACATTACAGGCAGCTCAAGGCTGAGGTCCAACAAAAAACCCGGGACCTAAAGAACAGATGGTGGATAGAGAAAGCACAGGAGATACAACAACTGGCCGACAGCCATGATGTGCGAGGATTCCTCATCTCAGTCAAGGCCACCTATAGGCCAAACACCCAAGGCCCCACCCCACTGCTGGTTAAGAACGGGGAAACACTCATCAAGGACACTGAGGCTGTCAGGGCCCACTGAAAGGAACACTTCAAAGATCTCCTCAATCGAGACTCTGCCTTTGATTCGAGTGTTCTCGACTCCATCCCGCAGCATGCGACCCGCCACCACCTCAGTGAGACCCCAACGTTGCACAAGGTAGGAAAAGCCATAAGACAGCTCAAGAACAACAAGGCTATGGGAGCAGATGGAATCCCCGCTGAGGCACTAAATTATGTCGGAGAGGCCACCCCAACCTCTTTTGTCGAGCTACAGTATGCGGACGACTCCAGGACATAGTCAACGTATTTACTGAGGCGTGCGAAAGCATGGGCCTTACGCTAAACATCTGTAAGACAAAGGTCCTCCACCAGCCTGTCCTCGCCACACAGCACTGCCACCCAGTCATCAAGATCCACGGCACAGCCCTGGACAACGTGGACCATTTCCCATAACTCGGGAGCCTTTTATTAACAAAAGCAGACATTGATGAGGAGATTCAACACAGCCTCCAGTGAGCCAGTGCACCCTTCGGCCACCTGTGGAAAAGTGTGTTTGAAGACCAGGCCCTCACATCTACCACCAAGCTCATGGTCTACAGGGCTGTAGTAACACCCGCCCTCCTGTATGGCTCAGAGACATGGACCATGTACAGCAGACACCTCAAGTCGCTGGAGAAATACCACCAACGATGCCTCCGCAAGATCCTACAAATCCCCTGGGAGGACAGACGCACCAACATTAGTGTCCTCGACCAGGCCAACATCCCCAGCATTGAAGCACTGACCACACTTGATCAGCTCCGCTGGGCATGCCACATTGTCCACATGCCAGACATGAGACTCCCAAAGCAAACGCTCTACTCGGAACTCCTTTACGGCAAACGAGCCAAAGGTGGACAGAGGAAATGTTACAAGGACACCCTCAAAGCCTCCCTCATAAAGTGCATCATCCCCACCGACACCTGGCCAAAGACCGCCCTAGAGGAAGTGCATCTGTGAGGGCGCTGAGCGGCTCGAGTCTTTTCGCCAAGTGCATGCAGAAAACAAGCACAGGCAGAGGAAAGAACATGCGGCAAACCTGTCCCACTCTCCCTTACCCTCAATGACTGTATGTCCCAGCTGTGGCAGGGGCTGTGGCTCTCGTATTGGACTGTTCAGCCACCTAAGGACTCATTCTAAGAGTGGAAGCAAGTCTTCCTCGATTCCGAGGGACTGCCTATGATGATAAGTGTTATGTATTTAATCCCTTGTAACCTGCATCACACCTGTCTACCAGAGAGCCTACCTTTTAGGTCCCAAGGGATCCCAGCATCCCTTGGGAGCACAGTACCACCCACGAGGTACCTGCACTCTGGACCTACAATAAAGGAGCTAAGGTCACACTTGCTCATTATACACAGTACTCGGTCTGACCATTTATTATGAGTATAACAATTGGCGACAAGGTAAAGAACAACTGCGTGAAAATGCAAAGAACAGTCGGTATCCTGGAGAAGTTCTCAGAGGGGGACGATTGGGAGGCCTTCATGAAGAGACTCAACCAATATTTTGTGGCCAACGGGCTGGAAGGGGACGAGAACGCGACCAAACGAAGGGCGATCCTGCTAACTGTCTGTGGGGCAACAACCTATGGCCTCATGAAGAATCTCCTGGCCCTGGCTAAACCAACAGAGAAATCCTATGAAGAATTGTGTACGCTGGTCGGGGAGCACCTAAATCCTAAGAAAAGCGTTTTGATGGCGAGATATCGGTTCTACATGTGTCAACGATCGGAGGGCCAGGAAGTGGCGAGCTACGTCGCCGAACTAAGGCGCCTTGCAGGACATTGTGAGTTTGAGAGATTCCTCGAACAAATGCTCAGTGACCTTTTTGTACTGGGCATCGGACATGAGACAATCCTTCACAAACTGTTGACTGTAGAAACTCCGAATCTGAGGCAAGCCATAATGATAGTCCAGGCATTTATGTCCACCAGTGACAACACCAAGAAGATTTCGCAGAACAAAGAAGTTCGGCCAATACTGTACATAAAGTAATGTTGGTTTTGAGCAGAAATGTACATGGCAGAACGTACACGCCGGCTGCTGTGGCCCGACCTCAATTGACCCAGAGTCTGTTATCATCTGTTAATGCGAGGCAGTTAACACCCTGTTGGCGCTGCAGAGGTGATCATCGGCCCCATCAATGCCGCTTTAAGCACTATGCATGCAATGGCTGCAGAACAATGGGACACCTCCAACGAATGTGCAGGCGAGCTGCAAACCCTGCAAACCACCACATTGCAGAGGAAGATCGATCCACAGTGGATCAGACAGAATTGGAAACTCGTACGGAGGAGGTAGAGTACACACGTTCACGACGAAATGTCCACTAATAATGTTGAAAGTTGAACTGAACGGTATTCCAGTGTCTATGGAGCTGGACACAGGGGCAAGTCAGTCCATAATGAGTAAAACAGCCTTCGACAGGCTGTGGGGGAAAGAAGGCACACAGGCCCAAGCTCAGCCCCATTCATACCAAACTAAGGACTTACACAAAGGAACTAATCCCTGTAATTGGCAGCGCTGAAGTCAAAGTCTCCTATGATGGAGCAGTACACGAACTGCCGCTGTGGATTGTGCCAGGGGATGGCCCCATGTTGTTTGGCAGAAGCTGGCTGGGAAAAATCCGCTGGAACTAGGACGACATCTGAACGTTCTCGTCCGTCGACGACACCGCATGTACCCAGGTTCTAAGCAAATTCCCTTCGTTATTTGAGCCAGGCATTGGAAGCTTCTCGGGGCGAAAGTGCAGATCCATTTGGTTCCTGGTATGCGACCCATCCACCACAAGGCTCGGGCAGTACCGTACATGATGCGTGAAAAAGTGGAAATCAAGCTGGACAGGCTGCAATGTGAAGGCATCATCGCGCCGGTGGAATTCAACGACTGGGCCAGTCCAATTGTTCCGGCACTCAAGGAGGACGGTACGGTTAGAATTTGCGGGGACTATAAAGTAACGATTAACCGTTTTTCGCTGCAGGACCAGTATCCGCTACCCAAGGAGACGACCTATTCGCGACCCTGGCTGGAGTGAAGACATTCACCAAGCTGGACCTGATCTCGGCCTACATGGCGCAGGAGCTGGAGGAACCTTCGAAAGGCCTCACCTGCATCAACACGCACAAAGATCTGTTTATCTACAACAGGTGCCCGTTCGGGATTCGGTCGGCCGCAGCGATCTTCCAGCGGAACATGGAGAGCCTGCTAAAGTCGGTTCCTTGCACAGTAGTCTTCCAGGACGACATATTGGTTACAGGTCGGGACACCATGGAGCACCTGAAGAATCTGGAGGAGGTTCTTAGTCGGTTGGATCACGTGGGGCTTAGGTTGAAATGCTCGAAGTGCATATTCCTGGCACAAAACGTCGAATTATTAGGAAGGAGAATCACAGCAGACGGCATCAGACCCACTGACGCCAAGACGGAGGCCATCAAGAACGTGCCGCGACCACAGAATGTGATGGAGCTGCGATCGTTGCTGGGACTCCTTAACTACTTCGGTAATTTTCTACCTGGGTTAAGCACCCTGCTAGAACCCCTACTTGCGCTACTGCGCGAGGGAGACGACTGGGTATGGGGGAATTCACAAGAGACTGCCTTTAAGAAAGCCAGAAATTTATTGTGTTCTAACAAACTGCTTGTCCTGTATAACCGATGTAAACGATTGGTGTTAGCTTGCAATGCATCGTCATAAGGGGTCAGGTGTGTGTTACAACAGGCTAATGAATCGAGAATTTTGCAACCAGTTGCGTCTGCATCCAGAAGTTTGTCCAAGGCCGAAAGGGCCTACAGCATGGTTAAAAAAGAGGCTTTGGCGTGCGTTTACGGGGTAAAAAAAATGCACCAGTACTTTTTTGGCCTCAAGTTCGAGCTTGAAACTGACCACAAGCCGCTCATATCGCTATTCTCGGCGAGCAAAGGGATTAATATCCATGCCTCTGCCCGTATCCAAAGATGGGCGCTCACGCTGTCGGCATACAACTATGTAATCCGCCACAGACCCGGCACAGAGAACTGTGCAGATGCTCTCAGTCGGCTACCATTGCCCACCACTGGGGTGAAAATGGCACAGCCAGTGGACTTGCTTATGGTCATGGAGGCATTTGAGAATGAAAAATCCCCCGTTACGGCCCGCCAGATCAGGACCTGACCAGCCAAGATCCTTTACTGTCCCTGGTAAAAAACTGTGTCCTCCATGGGAGCTAGTTCAGTGTCCCAGTGGAGATGCAGGATGCGATTAAGCCATTCCACAGACGCAAAGATGCTGTTCCTACATGCGGACTGTCTTTTTTGGGGCAATCGCGTAGTCTTATCCAGGAAAGGCAGAGACACATTCATTTGTGAACTGCACAGCACTCACCCAGGCATTGTGATGATGAAAACCATAGCCAGATCCCACGAGTGGTGCCCTGGCATCGACTCAGATTTAGAGTCATGTGTGCGCCAATGCAACACTTGCTCTCAGTTGAGCAATGCACCCAGAGAGGCACCGCTAAGTTTGTGGTCCTGCCCATCCAAACCGTGGTCGAGGATCCATGTAGACTATGCGGGCCCATTCCTAGGCAAAATGTTTTTGGTTGTCGTGGACGCTTACTCAAAGTGGATTAAATGTGCAATAATGTCTTAAAGCATGTTCACGGCCACCATTGAAAGTCTACGAGCTATATTTGCCATGCACGGCCTGCCTGATGCCCTAGTCAGCGACAATGGGCCGTGCTTCACCAGTGCTGAATTCAAAGAATTCATGACCCGCAACGGGATCAAACATGTCACATCTGTGCCGTTCAAGCCCGCATCCAATGGCCAGGCAGAACGGGCAGTTCAGACCATCAAGCAAAGCTTGAAATGCGTGTCGGAAGGCTCCCTGCAGACCCGGTTAGAAACATAGAAAACATAGAAAATAGGTGCAGGTGTAGGCCATTCGGCCCTTCTAGCCTGCACCGCCATTCAATGAGTTCATGGCTGAGTACTGTTCCGAGTACTGTTCAGCTACCGCACCAGACCCCACTCACTCACCGGGATTCCCCCAGCTGAACTGCTCCTGAAAAGGGTGCTTAAAACAAGGCTCTCACTGGTCCATCCTGATTTACATGATCACATGGAGGACAAGCAGCATCAACAAAGTGTGTACCATGACCGCGCAAATTTGTCACGCGATATTGAGATCAATGATCCTGTGTTTGTGCTCAATTATGGACATGGTCCCAAATGGCTCACGGGCACGGTCACAGCCAAAGAGGGGAGTAGAGTGTTTCAGGTCAAACTGACCAATGAACAAACGCACAGAAAACACTTGGACCAAATTAAACTGCGGTTCACCAACAGCTACAAACAACCTGAAGAGGACACCACCAACTTTGACCTTCCAACACACACACAAGTAGCAATTGGCATCACATTTGAACACGAAACAGAACTCATCATCCCCAGCAGCCCGGCAAGGTCGGCTGCCCAACAGCCCAATGAAGAACTGACCAACCCAACCACACCCGCATTTGTTCTGAGACGATCGACAAGGGAGCGCAAAGCCCCAGATCGTCTCACCTTGTAAATTAGTTTATTGTTGACTTCACGGGGGAGTGATGTTATGTATTTAACCCCTTCTTTCCTTGTAACCTGCATCACACCTGTCCACCAGAGGGCCTACCTATTGGAGTCCCAAGGGATCCCAGCATCCCTTGGGAGCACTGTATAGAAGCAGGTTACCCACGATGTACCTGCACTCTGGAACTACAATAAAGGAGCTAAGGTCACAACTTGCTCATTACACACAGTACTCGGTCTGACCATTTATTATGAGTATAACAATGAGAATCACACATGACGAATGACCCTTTGGCTAATGTGCCAGGGAACACCAGTGCCCATGGGAACCTTATCCAGGTATAACATTCCGTCTTCAGAAGAGTGGAAAAGACTGGAAAGGGGAAAAAGAAGAAATCCTGTGGATGGAGCCAATAGTTCTAACATCGGAATGCACAGCCCCAATCTCCGACAGGGTGGATAAAGGGAAGCCAGTGGATGTGGTGTATTTGGATTTCCAGAGGGCATTTAACAAGGTGCCACATAAAAGGTTACTGCAGAAGATAAAAGTTCACGGGGTTGGGGGTAATATATTAGCATGGATAGAGGATTGGCTAACTAACAGAAAACAGGGAGTTGGGATAAGTGGTTCATTCTCTGGTTGGCAATCAGTAACTAGTGGGGTGCTGCGGGGATCAGTGCTGGAACCCCAACTGTTTACAATCTATACAAACGACTTGGAAGAAGGGACAAAGTTTAATGTATCCAAGTTTGCTGACGATACAAAGATGGGAGGAACAGCAATGTGTGAGGAGGACACAAAAAATCTGCAAAAGGATATAGACAGGCTAAGTGAGTGGGCAAAAATTTGGCAGATAGAGTATAATGTTGGAAAGTGTGAGGTCGTGCACTTTGGCAGAAAAAAATTAAAGAGTAAGTGATTATTTAAATGGAGAAAGATTTCCAAGTGCTGCAGTACAGTGGGATCTGGGGGTACTTGTGCATGAAACACAAAAGGATAGTATGCAGGTAAAGCAAGTGACCAGGAAGGCCAATGGTATCTTGGCCTTTATTCCAAAGGGGACGAAGTATAAAAGCAGGGAAGTCTAAAAAGGTATATAAGATATTGGTGAGGCCACACCTGGAATACTGTGTGCAGTTTTGGGTTCCATATTTACAAAAGGATATACTTGCTTTGGAGGCAGTTCACTAGGTTGATTACGGGGATGAGGAGGCTGACTTATGAGGAAAGGTTGAGTAGGTTGGGCCTCTACTCATTGGAATTCAGAGGAATGAGAGGTGATCTTATCAAAACGTAGAAGATTATGAGGGGGCTTGACAAGGTGGATGCAGAGAGGATGTTTCCACTGATGGGGGAGACTAGAACTAGAGGGCATGATCTTAGAATAAGGGGCCGCCCATTTAAAATAGAAATGAGGAGAAATTTCTTCCCTCAGAGGGTTGTTAATCTGTCGAATTCGCTGCCTCAGAGAGCTGTGGAAACTGAGACATTGAATAAATTTAAGACAGAAATAGACAGTTTCTTAAATGATATGGGGATAAGGGGTTATGGGGAGCGGGCAGGAAAGTGGAGCTGAGTCCATGATCAGTTCAACCATGATCTTATTAAATGGCGGAGCAGGCTCGAGGGGTCGTATGGCCTACTCCTGCTCCTATTTCGTATGTTCTTCTGTTCTTATGTGCTGAGGGCAAACACATAAAACAGAAAAATAGAGTGTGAAGGAAAGTACAGACGTGTAGAGATGAGAAAAGTCTAGAAAGAAAGCACAGACTTGTAGGGCCTCTCTCTCTGCTCAGTCCTGGAAACGTCAATGTAACTGCTAATTATATCGTAACCTGGAGGCTTTCTGACATTCAAGGTCACAAGAATCTCATGGCCCGAGTTTCTGAACTTGAAAAAAAAAGCTTCACGAAAATACAATCTAATTTTGGTAAAATGCAGAAACAATGGATATTTGGGAATGATTATAGATGAGTGATATATTTCAGGGAAGAGATGGTTTATATTAAGAACATATATGGATACCTGGGAGAGCTCACAAAGTAGTAAATCTAATCGAGGTTTTATTGACTTATATGAAGAGTAATAGATACCTGGCCAACAGAGGTAAATAAACATTTTTCTAACACTAAACTATTGGCTGAATTTTTGCAAAGGATCTCAGTGTCAGGAATAAAGCAACCCCTATCCTATGTTTGGTACTCAGCATCAGCTAACCAATGGTGATTAATTATACAATAAAAAATATACAATAAAAAATATACAATACTCTCGGGCCAAAATTGGCCCTTTCTTGCACCCTGTTTGCGCCACCGGGAGGCACTAACGGGGCCCAGTTGCCTTTTTGCCTGGGGGTGGGTGTCGGTTGCGCCTGGGGCAAAACTGCCCTGGAGATTTGGGAGCCGATTTGAAGTTGGTGCCACGCCTCGCGATTTGAGCCCTGGGCCTGCGTGGGCCTGTCTGATGATGTCATCACCGTGCACACCAACCCCTCACCGCCCCGTGCCAACCCCTTTGCACCCCGCGGGGGAGATTGTCCTGCGGGATGCAAGGCTGGCGCGGGCCGATGTCCACGCCCACTTTGCCCCCTTAAACGGGAGGCCGTGTGCGCCCCGAGCCGCCTTTTTTTTTGCCGGCCGACTCTTCCGTCGGCCCGTCAATGGCGGCCCTCATCTTGACAGGGCCGCCATCCTGCAACCTGGCACACCTCTTTGAGTGCCGGGCTGCTGGCCCGGTGGGGGTTGTCCCTGGTGGCCCAGTGGTGGCCACCGAAGAACCTGCAGGGTGCGCAGCGGCCCTCCCCTTTAAATGAAGGGGAGGGGCATTGTGGAGCACCAGCGCTACACGGAGCATCAGCGTAGTGCTGACCTCTTCAGTGTGCGCTGATCTCTGCGCTGCACCCACGCCTCGGGACAATGCTGAAATGACGTGGATTGCCTGAGACAGCGCTCCGCCTTGTTTGAGGGGCGCAAAGGGCATTCCGCACTGGGGGCGGGACTTCCCACATGGGCACAGAAGGATACCGCCCCTCTGTCTTCACCCTAATCTCAGGAAAGTGGTTTATTGGCCAGCAGAACATCTCCATTTCTCATGATAGCCATTTTTACGATACCATTGATGTCCTTCTCATAATAAAGGTGCCCGCATAATGATGAGTATTAAAAAACTTTATCTCACCTGTGTCAAAAACTCTTTCAAAGTTCAGTCCACAGAACACATATACACAATACTTGATGTGTGATGTAGCTGCACTTGCCATTGTGTTATTCTGGGATTTTGATGAAATACTCAGTTTTGCCAGGGTTGCACCCAACAGCGCCCTCCAGTGCTAACTCCGCCAGAATTTGTAGGTTAGTGGGAGGGCAACTCATGTTAACAGGACACTTGTGCACATGTCGGCCATCATGTTGTGTACATCTCTCGTGCCTGCCTGTGCATAACTGTCAGAGATTCTGGCAGCCCTGGTTGGGGGTGGGGGCGGCGGGGGGGCTCCCTCGATCCCAGCCAAGGTCCCCATTGGCTCCCTCTATAAGGGATTTATCCTTAAAAAAAAAATCCTAGTCTTCAGGAATCCAGGCCACTTGCCTGGTTTATACCGCATGGGTGGGGCCCACATGCACCTTTGTGCAGATCGTATGCCTTACCTCACTGGGCATACCCTCTTCCACACAAGCGCTAAGTCCCAATTGAGGCTGAGGAGTGGAAACATCTGGTTTGGAGAATCTGCACTCCTTGCTCCACCTTTGGCCGTCATCCAGCTTGTAAGATGCCAACACGATGGCCTGGATTCCAGCAAAATTAGAATTGTTAAACATTTGGACAATGGGTCCCCTTACACAGGTGGCTGATGGGGACCATGGCTGGGCTGATAGGATGTCTGGGCAGCCATTTGCCCCCACAAACATACACAAGGGCAGCCAGGCACCTGAACTGTTGAAAGTCCTGCTAGATAGAGAACATACAGAGATACTATTTCCTCTTGTGGGGGAATCCAGTATAACGAGACATTATCTTAAAATTAGAGGTAGGCCAGTTAGGAGCGAAATCAGAAAGCATTTCTTCACACAAAGGTTAGTGGAAATATGGAACTAGCTGCTCAAAACACTGTAGGTGTTGGGAATTTCAAGACTGATGGGTTTTATTTTGGGTGAGGGTATCAAGGGATGCGGAACAAGGGTGGGTAGATGAAGTTGCAGCACAGCTCAGCCACAGGCTAAGTGAGTGGGCAAAAATTTGGCAGATGCCGTATAATGTGGGAAAATGTGAGGTTATCCACTTTGGCAGAAAAAATAAAAAAGAAAATTATTATTTAAATGGAGAAAAATTGCAAAGTGCTGCAATACAGAGAGACCTTATGCATGAAACACAAAAAGTTAGTATGCAGGTACCGCAAGTAATCAGGAAGGCCAATGGAATCTTGGCCTTTATTGCAAGGGGGTTAGAAAATAAAAGCAGAGAAGTCCTGGTACAACTGTACAGGGTATTGGTGAGCCCACATCTGGAGTACTGCGTACAGTTTTGCTCTCTTTATTTAAGGAAGGATATACTTGCATTGAAGGCAGTTCAGAGAAGGTTCACTAGGTTGATTCCTGAGATGAAGGGGTTGACTTATGAAGAAAGGTTGAGTCGGTTGGGCCTATACTCATTGGAGTTCAGAAGAATGAGAGGTGATTGTATCGAAATATATAAGATAATGAGAGGGTTCGACAAGGTAGATGCAGAGAGGGGAATCATGGAGGAATCTAGAACTGGGGTCATAGTTTCAGAATAAGGGGTCGCCCATTTAAAATTGAGATGAGGAGGAATTTCTTCTCTTAGAGGGTTGTAAATCTATGGAATTCTCTGGCCCAAAGAGCTGTGGACGCTGGGTCATTGAATATATTTAAGGCGGAGAAAGACAGATTTTTGAGCGATAAGGGAATAAAGGGTTATGGGGAGCGGGCAGGTAAGTGGAGTTGAGGCCAAGATCAGATCAGCCATGATCTTATTGAATGGCGGAGCAGGCTCGAGGGGCCAAATGGCCTACCCCTGTTCCTATTTCTTATGCTCTTATGTTCTTAATATAATTGAATGACGGAAACAGCTCAGGGGGTGAATGGCCTACTCCTGTTGCTAAGTTTTTATGAGGCACTAGTAATCACCTGGAAATGGCACAACCAGGTTTCCACTATTTTCCTGGGGGTTCTGTGGGAGTGACTTCAGGACACTGGCAGACACTTGATGAATTCAGGCCTATGTTTCCAGCCACTAAACACTGCTGCACACACTGACATACTGATTGACCTGTGTCCATCGGTACTGGGGGAGGGGATAAGTATGGTTTAGCGTTGTGCTAGTATGTAGGTTGTCCAGTTTTGTCCATTAGTTTCTGGGAAACTGTGCAGTTCCAGCACTTATACTGTCAGCCAAATGTAACACTCACACCTCAGAGTCAGAAGGTTGTGGGTTCAAGTCCTAATCCAAAGACTTCAACACATAATCTAGGCTGACATTCCAGTGCAGTACTGAGGGAGTGCTGCACTGTCGGAGATGCTGTCCTTCGGATGAGACGTTAAACCGACGCCCCGCCTGCTCTCTCATGTAGACGTAAAAGATCCCATGGCGCTATTTGAAGAAGAGCAGGGGAGTTCTCCCCGGAGCCCTAACCAACATTTATTCCTCATTCGACATCCAAAACAGATGATCTGGTCATTTATTTCATTGCTGCTTGTGGGAGCTTGCTGTGCGCAAAGTGACTGTGGTGTTTCCTACATTACAACAGCGACTACACTTCAAAAGTACTTCATTGGCTGTAAAGTGCTTTGAGATGTTCTGAGGTCATGAAAGGTGCTATATAACTGCAAGTTCTTTCTTTTATCTTTCAATTTAGTTGGTTTTACTGTGTTGACTCCATCCTTGAATTTTGATATTAAATTTATGCCCAGTACGAACGTGAGTTCAGAAGCAAAAATCTGATACAACAAGAGCATGATTGAGAGTGTCAGTTTGATGCTATAAACCTACAATAGCAAAAACTGCATTGAGACTGCTCAAAATTCAATTCAAGTTGAACCCTGACAGTAAGGAGACTTCGATGCCATCAATCTGAGATACTTTGAAGCCTAGGCACCAGAAATAAAAGGGTTGTGTGCCATCAGATATAAATCTAATCAAGTGGTTTAGCTGGCATGTATATATAAATTGATACTTGGGAGTAATTACAAGGCTGCAATTTAACCAAGGGATTGGGATGGTTTATACATATAGCGATGGATATCTAGGAGTGATTACAAACAAGCAACCTAATGTAGGCATTCAGATAGTGTGTATGTAGAATATTGGATATCTAAAGGTGATTACAAGACTACATTCTAATCAAGGAGTTGAGATTCTTGTCCTGGCATGGCAATGGATAATGATAGAGATGCCCACTATATCATTTTACACACTGAGAAGTCATAACCGTGATATTTTTACTGCATGTCTGTTTGGAAAATTAATTCAGAGACGATGGTCTCTTTCTGACCTGTTGTTTCTTTCTCTGTTTCTTTCTGTTTCGCTCATCATTTTCACTTCAGCTTTACTCCCCCCAACACTTGTTTTCGCTTCTCTGTCTGTCCTCTTCCCACTTCTCTCTCTGTCTTCTTTCCCTGAGTAAAGAAGACACTAATGCATCCCAATAATAGTAGAAAATCAGAGGGCAAAAGGGAGGGGGAGAATTAAAACAATCATTATCACTAGAGAAAAAGTACTAGGCAAACTAATGGCTGACAAGTCCCTGGACCCGATGGCCTGCATCCTAGGGTCTTAAAAGAAGTGGCGGCAGAGATAGTGGATGCATTGGTTGTAATCTACCAAAATTTCCTAGATTCTGGAAAGGTTCCAACGGATTGGAAAACTGCAAATGTAATGCCCCCAGTCAAGAGAAGAGGGAGACAGAAAGCAGGAAACTACAGACCAGTTAGCCTAACATCTGTCATTGGGAAAATACTGGAATCCATTATTAAGGAAGCAGTAGCAGTACATTTAGCAAATCATAATACAATCAAGCAGAGTCAACATGGTTTTCTGAAAGGGAAATCATGTTTGACAAATTTATCAGAGTTCCTTGAGGATGTAGTGTATTTGGATTTCCAAAAGGCATTCAAAAAGCTGCCACATAAAAGGTTACTGCACAAGATAAGAGCTCATGGTGTTGGGGATAATATATTAGCAAGGATAGAGGATTGGTTAACTAACAGAAAACAGAGAGTCAGAATAAATGGGTCAATTTCAGGTTGGCAAACTGTAACTAGTGCGATGCCACAGGGATCAGTGCTGGGGCCGCAACTATTTCAAGTACAGTTCAAGCATAACGTCCTTGCTCTTGTATTCCATGCCTTGTACCCACTGGAATTTAGAAGAATGCGAGGTGATCTTATTGAAACATATAAGATTCTGAGGGGGTTTGACAGGATAGATGAGGAGAGGATCTTTCCCCTCGTCGGGGAATCTACAACTAGGGGGCATAGTTTCAGAATAAGGTGTCGCCCATTTAAGACGGAGATGATGAGGAATTTCTTCTCTGAGGGTCATGAATCTTTGGAATTCTCTACCCCAGAGAGTTGTGGAGGCTGGGTCATTGAATATATTCAAGGTGGAGATAGACAGATTTTTAAATGATAGAGGAGTCAAGGGTTATGGGGAACAGGCAGGAAAGTGGAGTTGAGGCCAAGATCTGATCAGCCATGACCTTATTGAATGGCGGAGCAGGCTCAAGGGGCCAAATGGCCTACTCCTGCTCCTCTTTCTTATTGTCTTATGGCTGGTAGATGGTGAGTGGCGTGGGAGGGAAAGGAGCTTGCCAAAGGTGGAAGGCTGCATTTTCCAGCAAAGATTCCAGCTGAGAAAATGTGACAGCAGTGTTCCCTTTCTATCTCTCCACTTATTACTCACGTTACCCCCAACCCCTCTCTCCCATCACATCCTTTATCCCTTTGACATTCCACTACCCCTTCCTAACATGCCCATAATTCCATCGTTACCCCTAGTCATGCCCAATGCTACTGTTACCTATTCCCTTGAGAACTATTTATTCAACTCCTGTATCCTCTCCTCACCTTTTCTTAACCCTTAACTCTACACATCCCACCCCCACTAGCTCCCCTAAGAGTCCAGAAGCCCTATGACCCTCAACTTGTCTACCTCCGCCCCTCCCCCTCCTACTCTCCGCATTTATCCATTTCCGATAACAGAGTTTCAAAATTCAACCTATTCTTTTAAACCAGAATGAGGAAAGTCACTGTCTGACTGACTCTGTCGCTCTCTTTATCAGTCACCTTTTCGCCCACTCGGTCTCGCAGCTGTCAGTAATTGGAATGTTTACATTTTCTGTTACGAAAAGACAAATTAGATAATTAGAGGCTTTGAAAATTAAATCCCCCTTTTTAAAAAATGAGCTAAAATTAGGGCATTTTATCCTTACTCGCCAGGTGGGAAACGGGCGAGTTTAGATCACCTGCTCATTTTACACCTGCCTGACTTCAATCTCCATTGAAGCATCATTTAGAAATAATGTTTTTTATTCGTTCCTGTGGTGCGGGCGTCACTGGCAAGGCCGGCATTTATTGCCCATGCCTAACTGCTCTTGAGAAGGTGGTGGTGAGCCGCCTTCTTGAACCACTACAGTCCGTGTGGTGAAGGTACTCCCACAGTGCTGTTAGGGAGGGAGTTCCAGGAGTTTGACCCAGCGACAATGAAGGAATGGTGATATATTTCCAAGTCAGGATGGTGTGTAACTCGGAGGGGAACTTGCAGGTGGTGGTGTTCCCATGCGCCTGCTGCCCTTGTCCTTCTAAGTGGTAGTGGTCGTGGGTTTGGGAGGAGCTGTCGAAGAAGCCTTGGCGAGTTGCTGCAATGCATCTTGTAGATGGTAAACACTGCAGCCACGGTGTGCCGGTGGTGGAGGGAGTGAATGTTTAAGGTGGTGAACGGCGTGCCAATCAAGCGGGCTGCTTTGACTTGGATGGTGTTGAGCTTCACTAATCTGTAATGAGGTCTGGAACCAAGTGGTCCCAGCGGAACCCAAACTTGGCATCGGTGAGCAGGTTATTGGTGAGTAAGTGCTGCTTCATAGAACTGTCAACAACACCTTCCAGCACCTTGCTGAGGATTGAGAGTAGACTGATGGGGCGGCAATTGGCCGGATTGGATCTGTCCACTCGGCACTTCTGGCTGAAGATGGTTATGAACACTTCAGCCTTGTCCGGATATAAAAGGGGTCAGAGGGTCTAGTAAGGAGGAGGAACTGAGGGAAATCCATATTAGTCGGGAAATTGTGTTGGGGAAATTGATGGGATTGAAGGCCGATAAATCCCCAGGGCCTAATGGACTGCATCCCAGAGTACTTAAGGAGGTGGCCTTGGAAATAGCGGATGCATTGACAGTCATTTTCCAACATTCCATTGACTCTGGATCAGTTCCTATGGAGTGGAGGGTAGCCAATGTAACCCTACTTTTTAAAAAAGGAGGGAGAGAGAAAACAGGGAATTATAGACCAGTCAGCCTCACATCGGTAGTGGGTAAAATGATGGAATCAATTATTAAGGATGTCATAGTAGTGCATTTGGAAAGAGGTGACATGATAGGTCTAAGTCAGCATGGATTTGTGAAAGGGAAATCAGGCTTGACAAATCTTCTGGAATTTTTTGAGGATGTTTCCAGTAGAGTGGACAAGAGAGAACCAGTTGATGTGGTATATTTGGACTTTCAGAAGGCTTTCGACAAGGTCCCACACAAGAGATTAATGTGCAAAGTTAAAGCACATGGGATTGGGGGTAGTGTGCTGACATGGATTGAGAACTGGTTGTCAGACAGGAAGCAAAGAGTAGGAGTAAATGGGGACTTTTCAGAATGGCAGGCAGTGACTAGTGGGGTACCGCAAGGTTCTGTGCTGGGGCCCCAGCTGTTTACACTGTACATTAATGATTTAGACGAGGGGATTAAATGTAGTATCTCCAAATTTGCGGATGACACTAAGTTGGGTGGCAGTGTAAGCTGCGAGGAGGATGCTATGAGGCTGCAGAGCAACTTGGATAGGTTAGGTGAGTGGGAAAATGCATGGCAGATGAAGTATAATGTGGATAAATGTGAGGTTATCCACTTTGGTGGTAAAAACAGAGAGACAGACTATTATCTGAATGGTGACAGATTAGGAAAAGGGGAGGTGCAACGAGACCTGGGTGTCATGGTACATCAGTCATTGAAGGTTGGCATGCAGGTACAGCAGGCAGTTAAGAAAGCAAATGGCATGTTGGCCTTCATAGCGAGGGGATTTGAGTACAGGGGCAGGGAGGTGTTGCTACAGTTGTACAGGGCCTTGGTGAGGCCACACCTGGAGTATTGTGTACAGTTTTTGGTCTCCTAACCTGAGGAAGGACATTCTTGCTATCGAGGGAGTGCAGCGAAGGTTCACCAGACTGATTCCCGGGATGGCGGGACTGACCTATCAAGAAAGACTGGATCAACTGGGCTTGTATTCACTGGAGTTCAGAAGAATGAGAGGGGACCTCATAGAAACGTTTAAAATTCTGACGGGGTTAGACAGGTTAGATGCAGGAAGAATGTTCCCAATGTTGGGGAAGTCCAGAACCAGGGGACACAGTCTAAGGATAAGGGGTAAGCCATTTAGGACCGAGATGAGGAGAAACATCTTCACCCAGAGAGTGGTGAACCTGTGGAATTCTCTACCACAGAAAGCTGTTGAGGCCAATTCACTAAATATATTCAAAAAGGAGTTAGATGAAGTCCTTACTGCTAGGGGGATCAAGGGGTATGGCGAGAAAGCAGGAATGGGGTACTGAAGTTGCATGTTCAGCCATGAACTCATTGAATGGCGGTGCAGGCTAGAAGGGCCGATTGGCCTACTCCTGCTCCTATTTTCTATGTTTCTATGTCCTTTGTTCTCACGTGCTGGGCTCGGCAATCATTTAGGATGGAGATATTCATGGAGCCTCCTCCTCCCGTTAGTTGTTTAATTATCCACCATCATTCACAACTGGATGCGGCAGGACTACAGAGCTTTAATCTGATTCGTTGGTTGTGGGATCGCTTAGCCTTGTCTACAGCATGCTGCTTTGCTTTTTAGCATTCCTGCTATTATGTATGGAAGAACTCCAGGAGGCTGAGTACTGTGAGCTAAACTTAGTGTGACCTTAGTCTTCTTTATTACAACTCCAGAGTGCCTAAATAACATTGCAGCCACCTTTTATACTGGCCCTGCACATGTGTGCAGGTGACCATTAGGACTCCCTACAGTCGTGTCCTCTGGTGGCAAGTATTACATAGTTGCATACATAACATCACTCACCCCCAAAGTCTTCGGTACAAGTTATTTACAAGTTGAGGTGATCCAGAGCCCTTCGCTCCCTGGTTGATCGTCTAAGTTCAAACCCTGGTGTGTGTGAGTTGGCCGGACCATTGCTGCACTGCACCACGGCTGGTCTGACCGGACTGTCAGGAGCGGTGGGTTCATCCTCGTGATTGACAGCGAGGTCGATTGCTGGTTGGGTGTGTGTTGGTGGATCGTCGATGGTGATGTCCTCTTCAAGTTGTTCCTGGTTGTCAGTAAATCGCAATTTGGTCTGATCTAAATGCTTTCTGCACGTTTGGCCATTTAACAGTTTGATTATAAACACCCTATTCCCTTCCTTGGCCAAAACAGTGCCATCAACCCACTTGGGAGCATGGCCGTAATTCAGGACAAACACAGGGTCGTTAACATCAATGTCACGTGAAACAGCCGCGTGATCGTGGTACATGTTCTGCCAGTGTCGCCGGGTTTCCACGTGATCATTAAGATCTGGGTGGACTAGAGAGAGCCTGGTTTTGAGGGCTCTCTTCATTAACAATTCTGCCAGGGGAACCCCGGTGAGCGAGTGGGGCCGGGTCCGGTAACTGAGCAGAATGCGAGACAAGCGGGTCTGCAGGGAGCCATCCGTCACGCGTTTCATGCTCTGCTTGATTGTTTGGACTGCCCGCTCCGCTTGACCATTAGACGCGGGCTTAAACAGAGCAGACCTGACATGCTTGATGCCATTGCGGGTCATAAAGTCATTGAATTCCGAACTGGTGAAACACGATCCATTGTCGCTGACAAGAACATTGGGCAAGCCATGGGTGGCGAACATGGCCCGGAGGCTTTCAATGGTGGCTGCGGACGTGCTTGATGACATTTGGAGTAAGCATCCACTACTAGTAAAAACATCTTTCCTAGAAAGGGGCTGGCAAAATCTACGTGGATCCTGGACCATATTTTGGAGGGCTATGACCACAAACTCAGGTGGAGCCTCCCTTGGTGCATTGCTCAGTTGCGAGCAAGTGTTGCACTGATGCACGCATGACTCCAAGTCCGAGTCAATGCCGGGCCACCAAACATGCGACCTGGCAATTGCCTTCATCATGACAATGTCTGGGTGGATACTGTGTAAGTCGCGTATAAACGTTTCCTTGCCTTTTTTTGGCAAAATCATGCGATTAACCCATAAGAGACAATCCGACTGGATGGACATTTCATCTTTGCGTCAGTGCAACGGTTTAATTTCATCTTGCATTTCGCTGGGAACGGTCGACCAGTTCCCATTTAGGACGCAATTCTTTACTAATGATAGCACAGGATCCTGGCGAGCTGTGACGGGTGACCCCTTGCTCTCAAAAGCATCAATGACCAGTAGCCAAGTCTGCGGGCTGCGCCATTTCAACCTCGGTGGGTGGGTAATGGTAGCCGGCTGAGAGCATCGGCACAGTTTTCAGTGCCTAGTCTGTGGCGGGTAACATAGTCATAAGCAGATAGCGTTAGTGCCCATCTTTGGATGCAGGACGAAGCATTGGTGTTTATACCTTTGTTCTCTGAAAACAGCAAAATGAGCGGCTTGTGGTCGGTTTCAAGCTCAAACTGAAGTCCAAATAGATATTGGTGCATTTTCTTACATGCTAACGCCTCTTTCTTGACCATACTATAGGCTCTCTCAGCTTTAGACAGACTTCTAGACCCGCATGTAACCGGTTGGAGGTTGCCTGATACATTGGCTTGCTGTAACACACAGCCGACCCCATACAATGAGGCGTCACAAGCTAGCACTAAACGTTTCCATGGGTCATAGTGTACAAGTAACTTATTTGAACATAGCAGGTTCCTGGCCTTCTCAAAGACTGTCTCTTGAGATTTGCCCCAAACCCAGTCGTCACCCTTACGTAGCAACATGTGCAAAGGCTCTAACAATGTGCTCAATCCGGGTAGAAAATTACCAAAATAGTTGAGGAGTCCCAGGAACGAATACAGCTCCTTCACATTCTGTGGTCTGGGTGCATTCTTGATGGCCTCTGTCTTTGAGTCTGTGGGCCTGATGTCGTCTGCTGCAATCTTTCTCCCCAAAAATTCGACTTCAGGTGCCAGGAAAACACACTTGGAGCATTTCAGCCTGAGTCCCACTCTGTCTAGGTGACTTAGAACCTCTTCCAGGTTGTATCCGTGTTCGATAGTGTCACGACCAGTGATCAGGATGTTGTTTTGAAACACAACGGTGTGCGGAACAGGTTTCAGCAAACTCTCCATGTTTCTCTGGAAAATGGCTGCAGCTGAGCGAATCCTGAAAGGGCACCTGTGGTATCTAAACAGTCCTTTGTGTGTGTTGATGCATGTCAATCTTTTCGAAGATTCAGCCAGCTCCTGTGTCATGTAGGTGGAGGTTACGTCCAACTTGGTGAACGACTTCCCCCCCATTAACATTGCGAACAGGTCATCCGCCTTGGGCAGCGGGTACTGGTCCTGTAGTGAGGCTCGGTTAATCGTTACCTTGTAGTCTTCGCAGATTCTGACTGTGCCATTGCTTTTCAACATGGGAACAATTGGACTGGCCCATTCGTTGAACTCGATTGGCGTTATGATTCCTTCGCGTTGGAGTTTATCCAGTTCGATCTCGACTTTCTCCCTCATCATGTACGGTACCCGCCCGAGCCTTGTGATGGATGGGCTGTGCATCGGGGCCTAGGTGGATCTGTACCTTGGTGCCAGTGAAGTTGCTGTTGCTTGGTTCGAATAACGAGGGAAACTTGCTCAGCACTTGAGTACATGAGGCGTCATCCACTGAAGATAGTGCTTTGATGTCGTTCCAATTCCATCTAATCTTTTCCAGCCAGCTTCTGCTGAACAGCATTGGGCCATTGCCTCGAACAATCCACAATGATAGGTCATGCATGGCTCCATCATACGATACCTTCAATGCCACACTTCCAATGACTGGTATGAGCTCTTTGGTGTAGGTACGCAGCTTTGCATTAATCGGGCTCAGTTTGGGCCTTTGTGCTTTATTGCCCCACAGTTTCTCGAAAGCCTTCTCGCTCATTATTGACTGACTCGCACCCGTGTCCAACTCCATGGATACAGGAACTCCATTTAATTTGACTTTCAGCATTATCGGAGGGCTCTTTGTGGTGAAGGTATGTACCCCATACACTTCTTCCTCGGTTGAGTTGCCTGTGCTATGTGATCCGTGCCAGATCGATCATCCTCTGCCACGTGGTATGTCGCAGCACGTTTGCATATCCGCTGGAGGTACCCCATCGTTGCGCAGCCTTTGTAAATATAGTGCTTGAATCGACATTGATGGGCCCGATGATTACCCCCGCAGCACCAACACGGTGCTAATGGATTCACATTCACCTCCGATGGCGGACTCTGACTCATCATAGGTCTTGCAACCAGATGTATAGGCCCTGCTATATGCAGTTTGGTCTGCTAGTGACGTCATTTTATGCACAGTACTTGCCGGTGAGCTTCGATGTTGAGAAGATATCCGTTTGGTGTTACCGTCCGTGGCCATGCATGCCTGGGCGATCGCGATTGCCCTGCTCAGGTCTAGGGTTTCGGCAGCCAGCAGCTTTCGAAGAATGACCTCGTGGCTGATTCCAAGCACGAAAAAGTCCCGCAGCATTTGCCCCAACGCAGCTCCAAAATCGCAAGGTCCCGCAAGGCGTCTCAGGTCGGCGACATAATCCACCATGTCCTGGCCCCCAGAGCGATGGTGCATGTAAAAACGAAACCTGGCCATGAGGATACTCTCCTTCGGCTTGAGGTGGTCCCGAACAAATGTGTATAACTCTGTATATTCCTTCTCCGTTGGTTTTGTCGGTGCGAGCAGATTCTTGATGAGGCCGTATATTTTAGGCCCACAGAGAGTGAGGAGAACCGCCCTGCGCTTGACCACGTTAGTGACTTTTTCCAGCTTGTTTGCCACGAAGTACTGGTCGAGATGCTCGACGAAGGCTTCCCAATCATCACCCTCGAAGAATCTCTCATGGTTGCGTGAAGGTTTGTATTGTGTTACTCATCGCCAATTATTATGTATAGAAGAACTCCACGAGGCTGAGCACTGTGAGCTAAACTTAGTGTGACCTTAATCTTCTTTATTGCAACTCCAGAGTGTCTAAACAACATGTCAGCCAACCTTTTATACTGGCCCTGCATGTGTCTGCAGATGACCATTAGGACTCCAACAGTCGCGCCCTCTGGTGGCAAGTATTATATTGTTGCATACATAACACCTGTAGTCCTGTGTTGCAGCTTCCCCCAGGTTGGCACCTTATTTTTATGTATGCCTGGTGCTGCTCCAGGTATGCTCTTCTACACTCTTCATTGAACCAGGGTTGGCCCCTTGGCTTGATGGTAATGGTAGAGTGTGGGATATGCCGGATCATGAGGTTACATATTGTGATGGAATACAATTCTGCTGCTGCTGATGGCCCATAGCACCTCATGGATGTCTAATTTTGGGCTGCTAGATCTGTTCTGAATTTATCCCATTTAGTACAGTGGTAGTGCCACACAACACAATGGATGATGTCCTCAGTGTGAAGACAGGACTTTGTCTCCACAATGACTGTGCAGTGGTCACTGCTACCAATGCTGTCATAGACAGATGTATCTGCGACAGGTAGATTGGTGAGGACGAGGTCAAGCAGGTTTTTCCATCGTTTTCCAGGACCAGTCTGGCAGCTATGTCCTTCAGGACTCGGTAAGCTCAGTAAGTAGTACTACCGAGCCAGTCTTAACTATTGACATTGAAGTCCCACACCCAGAATATACTCTATGCCCTTGCTACTCTCAGTGCTTCTTCCAAGTGGTGATCAACATGGAGGAGTATTGATTCATCAGCTAAGGGAGGGTGGTAGGTGGTAATAAGCAGGAGGTTTTCTTGCCCATGTTTGATCTGAAACCATGAGACTTCATGCGGTCCGGAGTCAATGTTGAGGACTACCAAGGCCTCCCAACTGTATATCACTGTGTCCTGCCGATGGGAGAGGACATACCCAGGGATGGTGATGGAGGAGTCTGGGACGTGATAACCACTAGGCTGCCATACCTTCCCAAGAGCAATGCCTGCATGTGCAACATCTTTAATGCTACCACAATTTTTGTTGCAACACATTGTATGTGTCTATGCATACATACTGACCTTGTTATCACTGTGATTTCCCCTTGATATAGGTGTGTGCTGAATGAACTCTTAAACCTCATCTAGTGCTTCATTTAGGTGCCTCCTTAGTGATGGATAATGTGAGGTGGCTAGCTGCGTGTTGGTGCAGGAGCCTCTTGAGACAGAGATGGTCCTTGTCTCATGGCAGCTTTATCCTGCAATTGACCTGCTGCAGGTGGGAGTTCTTGTGTAGCTGCCCGGGCTGCCTAACCGGTTAGGCCACATGGGCAGTCACTGGAGGATTCACAAGTACTGCCACCCTGACAGGGCAGCAGTATAAGTGCTCATTTCTGTCATGTGACGAGTACTTGGCACTGTCTCTAAATGACCATTGAGTGGCAGGAAGCAAATCTAATGGTACCAATAAGATCCAGTAAAATAAGGTGATGAAAGTTGCAAGTAGCATGCAATTAAATATTATGTGAGGTGCATGCATTTAAGATTGTGCGAAGGAACAACTCTGGGTGAAGACTGAGGCTGTAAACGGCACTGCACAGCCCCCTGGTAAGCAATTCATGCGCCTTTCATGACTACCAAACGTCGCAAAGCGCTTTGCAGCTAATGAAGTACTTTTGAAGAGTAGTCACTGTTGTAATGTAGGAAGCGTGGCAACCAATTTGTGCACAAGCAAGCTCCCACAAATAGCAATGTGATAATGACCAGATAATCTGTTTTTGTTATGTTGATTGAGGGATAAATATTGGCCATCACACCGGGGTTAACTCCCCTGCTCTTCTTCGAAATAGTGCCACGGGATCTTTTACACCCACTTGGGAGCAGATGGGGGCCTCGGTTTAGCGTCTCATCTGAAAGACGGCACCTCTGACAGTGCAGCACTGGAATGTCAGCCTAGATTTATGTGCTCTAGTCCCTGGAGTGTGACTTGAACCCACAACCTTCTGACCCAGAGGCAAGTGTGCTACCCACTGAGCCACAGCTGACACTGTGGTGCTAATTTAGGACTCACTGTATTTCTACTCGGCTTTTCTCTCCAGCTGAAAAACAAGATTTATATCTCATCTCACATTGCTCGGACAGCCATATCGGAGGATCTTCTGATTATTCAATTAAAGGAGCACTCCTATTTGTCCGGGGTTCACCACTTACCTTTAGCAGGCCTCTTCAATTCCATCATCTGTGGAACTGGTCGGAGTGTGCACAGCACAGACTCCAACCAGGTCTGACCCAAAATGGCAATCTGCATCCTATTTACATCGTAGGATGCCAATTGTCACACGAAATGTGGCCTATAGGCTGAAACAGGCGGGTGCTTTGGACACCTGGCGGTAGGCCCCTTTCAAAATGGAGCCGGATGATTGGCGGCGCTAACGAGGCGGTCAGGCTACCGACCACCTTTTGAGGCCCTTATGAAAATTGCCCCCCCTACTCTTTACAACCTTGGTCATGTCCTGCATGATGGGCCTCTGACCATCAATCCAGGTTTCTCAATATAGAAAAGAACCTTTTGGACATCCTGACTGAATAGAATATTAGCAACAGTACCAGTAACAGCATCATAAACTCACCCCTATGAATAATATTTTGAATGAGCACAAGAATTAAGACACTAGACCTGGTTATATTTAGTGACAATATGACAACTCGTTGGACACTTAAGCACCAGCGTCAATTACTCATTGTTACTAACTAGAGAAAAAGAGTACTGGAATAAATCACAACCCTAACAGAGCATGAACCATTCTGCACATTTTATCCATTACTTTAGTGCACTTAATTGCAATAAGAGGCAAACTCAGCCAATTCCCTGTTGTTTTCACTGTTCACTGAATGAATGCTTTGAGGCACTGTTTAGCTGGCTGGAAATCGTCCAAATTTTTTGATCAGTATATCATTGGAATATCATCAGTAGTTTTCTTAATTTTTACAACACCTTTGTGTTGGAATCATAAAAATGAATCACTCAAATGCAGTCACATAGCATTAAATAACTGCTGCTGGCTACCTTTTAAATCACGACAGGCACAGAGTTAGCATAAGAAGACAGAGAGACAGTAAAAGAAAATACTGCCCTTTAATGTCATGACTTTGCTACTAGAGGATTGAGGTTCTCACACACTACTGCGACAGAGAGTGTAGCTTAATAATGTGCATGTTTTGCCAAAAGGGTGAGTAGCTTTGGAAGTGTAATGTCGGCTTTTTACTAGAGAAATCAAGATGAAAGGCCAAGAACATTAAAAGAGAGAGCAAGGTAAAGGGGTGAAGTGGTAGCACCAGACTTGCATTCCGAAGGTCTAAAGACCATGGAGCAGGGAAGGACTTAGGGGAGTCAGGAGTTCCACGATTTCAAAGTGCTAAGAAAGAATGGGTTAGAGTAGGAGAGAGCACAATGAGCTTTGATTTCAGCACGCCGAGGGTCATCATCCTCGTCATAGGCAGTCCCTTGGAATCGAGGAAGATTTGCTTCCTCTCCTGAAGTGAGTTCTTTGGTGGCTGAACATCGAGGGAACAGGAGGAAGGACTGTGCAAGGTTGTTTATTGAGAAATTAGGAGAAACAAGAAGAAAGCTTTGAGGAAACCTGGCTGCAGTAGTATTGATAAAATAAATAAAGAGGAGGAAGATTATGAGGGAAATGGGTTGGAGGATAGAGGTAAGCAAGAAATTGCCGAACAGCCAATAAGGCTTTTCTGGAGCTCGGAGTCAAGGGTTATGGAGAGCGGGCGTGGAAGTGGAGTTGAGGCCAAGATCAGATCAGCCATGGTCTTATTAAATGGCTCGAGGGGCCAAATGGCCTACTCCTGCTCCTATTTCTTATGTTCTTATGTGCAAGCACAGTGGTTACATTTGCAGATGATACAAAGTTATTGAAGGTGATAGGCTCTAAAGCTGAACAGGATAAGCTACAGGTGGATTTTAATATACTTGGGAATTGGCTAGACAGGTGAAGATGAAATTCAATGTAGAGACAGTGCTTCACTTGGGGACAAAAAAATCCAGGAAGGGACTATTACTGAAATGGCAAGAAAATAAGATACATGGAAACTGAGAACAATCAGGGATCCTGGCTGACAATAAATTAAGTAAAACAAATCAGAAGTTGAGATGTTTAAAAGCTCAATATAAAGCTGAAATAATGAGGTAATCCTACCACTTTTCAATCACTGGTACGACTTCAGTTAGAACACTGTGAACTGTTCTGGTCACCGCAGTGTAAATAGCATAGTGCAGCTATTGAAAGGATACTGAAGTAGCAATCAGAATGATTGAGGGGGTGGAGGGATTGGATTATGATGAGTGATTATGTAAATTGGGCATGTTATCACTGGAGAAGAGAAGGTTGAGGGGTGATATGATTGATGTTTTGAGGATTCTAAAGGGATGAGATAAAGTAGACCATGACAAGTTGTTTCACCTTGTCCAGAACAGTAGAACCAGGAGACAAAGTCTGTACTTGAAGTATTGACTCAATTAAATGCAAATTTGTTGATTTCATTCAGAAAATAACATTTTAGGAAGCAGTATATGAGTAAGTTGAAACATGACAAGTGGTAAGCGTAACATGCTTGGGAGAAAAAAGGTGACTTTGGACCTATGGTTCCCAAAGCTGGGTTTTCCTTGTGTCATGTCTGGGTCTGTTGTAGACTAATTGATAGAAATTGATCGGTATGATTAGTCAACAACTCCATTATCATCGTATCTTCCAATACCAGGATGGTAGAAGGCAAACGAGGTGGATCTTGGTTTTGTTTCGTCTAGCAATTCCTATGTTCCTATCTAATAAAGGTCTCATTCCTCACCTAAGGAAGGATATACTTGCTATAGAGGGAGTGCAACAAAGGTTCTTACAGGGCTTGTCAGGGTAGATGCAGGGAGGATGTTTCCCCTGGCTGAGGAGTCTAGAACCAGGGGTCACAGCCTCAGAATAAGGGGGTCAGCCATTTAGGACTAAGCTGAGGAGAAATTGCTTCACTCAGAGGGTGGTGCATCTTTGGAATTCTCTACCCCAGAGGACTGTGGAGGCTTAGTCGTTGAGTATATTCAAGACAGAGATGGATAGATTCTTGGATATTAAGGGAATCAAGGGATATGGGGATAGTACAGAAAAGTGGAGTTGAGGTAGAAAATCAGCTATGATCTTACTGAATGACGGAGCAGGCTCAAGGCTCCGAATGGCCTACTCCTGCTCCTATTTCTTATGTTCTTATTATGCTTCTAAGGATAAGGCAGCTTTTAACAGAAGACAATCCAGAGAAGGACCCACCACCCAGGAGGTTTGAAGAAAGGGTTATAGGGCTAGACTTTCCATTATTGTGCAGATCGCCCAAAAATGGGCATTATTTCCAGCGTTGTCATTTATTAGGTTTTGAGATTGCCGGATTATCGTCTATTTTCAAAATCCTAACTTTCCACTTTATAAAATGGGCGTTACCGTGAGCGATGTGAAATGGGCATTAGCGGTAAATTTTTTGCCCTTCTGCTGTAAAATTTCGGCATCCATAGCAACACCATAGCAACGGTCGTTTCCCGCGTTTCAGGAGGTATGGGGTCATCAATACATGTGCAGAAGAGGAGAGAGAGAGGGAGCAGAGAGGAACTGAAAACATGTGTGGGTGTGTTGTATGGTTGCTTGGCTGTTGTGAGAGATAGGAAAGAGATTTAGCAGCAGTATAAAGAATTGAGAGTACAAATAACGTTGTTTGCACGGAGATTTTGCCAAAAAAAAAAAAATTGAAATGGAAGGCATGGAGGAGGTGACATAGCACGCTGCGGAAGGTGAGGACGCTGGTGAAAGCAGTGAGGTGAGAGAGGAACTAGAAGTGGGAGGACAAAAATGAGCTCGGAGATTCTCCGATGAGGCAAATGCCTTCCTCCTGCAGGAGGTGGAGTCACCTGGGGTCAATTGAATCGAGGTGGGCATGGGAAGCCCACCCCAAAGGTTTACCAGAAGATTTGGGCTGACATAGCCGAGGTGGTCTCGTCAGCAACGAACAAGGTGCGTGAGGGCAACCAGTGCCGCAAGCGCTGGAACGACCTTGTCGGATCCGCCAGAGTAAGTATTACATTTATTTACATTTACTTAGATATTTATATAATTTGAATTGTAAGTGTAATGAGTGATTAAAATCAGATGCGATGTCTTGCACTTATACCGGGAATGTTTTATTCAAAGCCTGCGTTGATGGTGCACGTCTTTGGGAAAATAATAATTATCATAATAATCATGGTTATGTGTTGTATCAGTCTCTGTGACAGTACCTAGCAATGATCTCATGCAATGATCTCATGCTATGTTGTGCTATTGTTACCTTTTGCAGAAGAAGCTTTTGAAGAATAGGGCCGAGCAGAGGTGAACGGGTGGTGTGTCACCAGTCATCAGCGAGCTGATAGACATCGAGGAGCGGGTGCTGGCACTAGTGGGGTTCCACCCCCCCGGTCGGCCACGGAGGCAGCAGCAAAACCTGATGTGATGCCATGTGAGTAAAGTATACACCATTGCGTGATGTAAAGTCAATAGATGCCAGACCCACTCATATCCGAACAATAATATATGATAGATGATTGATAAAATTGTTATCTAAACAATGATGGCCTCATGAAAATCATTGCACTGCAGAATTTGGTCATGTTCATGAAATGTGATGTCTGTGATGATTTTGATAGCAGTGGTGCTTTTGTCGTGCATATGTTGTGTGTAGCGTTTGAATCACTTTGTGACCCTAGCACCCCCTTCTCCTCTAATAACCTCATTTATGTTTTGTAACTCAGCCAGCAACGTGGCCTCAGGCAACAGCACCGATTTAAGAAGCTGTGGGTCGGGCGCCGGTCTCGCTGGGGGATGGTCAATCTGGTGCTGAGGAGCCCCGATTCTCACCTCTGGAGCTGCAGAGTGTCTTCTCCACTGAAGACAGTGCTGACTTTGAGGAGCCTTCATCAACAAGCTCCATAATCTATGCAACACCGATGACATCTAGTGCTCCTGCGGCCATGCCCTCCTCCACCGTGGAGGTAGCAGGCCCAAGCACTTTGCTGCAAGTGTCTCCATGACGGCGCTGACCACGCGCTGGTTGGTTTGATGCAGCAGGGCTGCTCCATGAGCGGCAGATCTGAGCGGGGATATGGTACACTTGTCCAGGAGGTGTGCTGAAATAGGTCAGCAGATCCTGCAGACAATGGGGGGCATATCCCAACAGCTGGCCAGCATGTCCGCCACCATGAGCGAGTATGTGCCGCGGATGGCAGAGACCCTGGAGGTGATAGCCAGGAACACTGGCGCCAGCGGGATACCAGTGGTCCCGGAGCGCGGCACTGCACCCCAAGGTGCCGCACCGCCATTGCTAACCACACATGAGAGCCAGGAGGAAGGTCTTGCTTCTGGCTCAGAGGACGTTCCCTCCTCTCATATCCCGCCAACCAGCGGATCTGCCATCCCCCCCCCCAATGAAGCAGCGCCTGAGGAGCACTGCGGGAAGGTGGTTTGGAGTTGGGAGGGGAAGGGATAGAGGTGGAGAGGAGAAGCTGGGGAGGGGGGAAAGGAAAGTGAGGTGCATGGCCGCAGGTGTTGTCTTGGTCACAGTATTTTAATGTTGTTGCTGCTATTTTGTTGGGAGATTTGGGGGAAGGGGGGAACGGGGGGCACCTTGTTTTTTTGCATTTGTGTTCTATCTTTATGAAGTTGTGTTGGAAATGTGAAACATGTAATGAATGATATAAATTTTATCAATTTGTTGTGGGATGGGGTGTTTTTTACAGTTATAATTGTGATTTTATACAAATGTTCTCATTAAATGTTTTTTATTTCACATAACCTTGTTGCGCATTGTCTCAGATAAGATTGCTTCTCCCTGTAAGTGCGTGGGGTGTAAGTTCTCGTCCGCCTCAGTAGTCTGCACCTCTTTGATTGGGCACATAATGCTCTTGAATATATCTTCTGTCATCTCGAGTCTGCAGCTTGTGCGTAGTCATCAAGACAGACTGAGAAATTACAGGCCCCATTACAATCACACTCAGTATTATACCTATTGTTCACAAACAATAAATTTACCTACTAAAACACCTAAAATAAATTCAAATCATCCACGGTATGATAAGATGTTTGTTCAGATGTTCGAATCACCTCAAAAGAGCTCCAGAGTACATCAAAACTCCCCAGAAGTTGAAGCAGCCTTTTATATGAACCGACCTCTGATTTACAAAATGGCGTCCATACCGCTGGGTTTAGTTCAGGTGAGAGCAACTTATTCTCAGCGGGTTTTTCGGCAGCGATATTTTCGGCGATATGTGGCCGAGGTGCCGAAAGTAATGCTCGGCGATATTATGGCCGTTAGTTTCACCCACTCTGATCTTTACGGCAAAAAAAAGTGGGCGGGCGGTAGTATTAATTCTCAGCGTTAACTACATGCCGAGAGTAACGCTGGGCAATAAGTGAGCGATACATGGGCGTTAGGTTCCATTTTGTTGCTAAATGGGCGATATCTGGGCGTTATACCTCATCTCAGCGTTAAAATGGATGTTAAGTGGGCAGCATTGATGCAAAAAAAGTGGAAAGTCTAGCTCATTAAGTGTGAAGAAGGAAGCTGACAGAGATGGCAGGAGATGGAGAAATGGGTGGGATTGTTCTGATTGATGTTCCATTGCTCTCATCTCTTTTCTTCCCTTCCAATCCTAGCAATGTTGATGAACAACGTTAACTCTGACAGCATTCCTTTGGAAGAGTTAAATTAAAAAGTAGGACCTCAAAGGTAGTAATCTCTGGATTGCTACCAGTGCCATGTGCTAATCAGAGTAGAGGGAGCAGGATAGTTAGAATAAATACGTGGCTTGAGCAGTGGTGCAAGAGGGAGGGATTCAAATTCCTGGGACATTGGAACCAGTTCTGGGGGAAGTGGGACCTGTACAAAAGGGACGGTCTGCACTTGGGCAGGATTGGAACTGATGTCCTGGGGGTAACATTTGCTAATGCAGTTCGGGAGTGTTTAAACTAATATGGCAGGGGGATGGGAACCTATGCAACGAGACAGGCGAAGTAATATGGAGTCAGAAACAGATGGTAGAAAGGTAAAAAGCAATAGTGGAAGGCCGAGTAAACAAAGGCAAGAAACAAAAAGGGCCACACTACATCATAATTCTAAAAGGACAAAGGGTGTTAAGAAAACAAGCCTGAAGGCTTTGTGTCTTAATGCAAGGAGCACCCGTAATAAGGTGGATGAATTAACTGTGCAAGTAGATGTTAATATATATGATATGATTGGGATTACAGAGTCGTGGCTCCAGGATGATCAGGGTTGGGAACTCAACATCCAGGGGTATTCAACATTCAGAAAGGATGGAATAAAAGGAAAAGGAGGTGGGGTAGCATTGCTGGTGAAAGAGGAGATTAATGCAATAGTTAGGAAGGACATTAGCTTGGATGATGTGGAATCCATATGGGTAGAGCTGCAGAACACCAAAGGGCAAAAAACGTTAGTGGAAGTTGTGTACAGACCTCCAAACAGTAGTCGTGATATTGGGGAGGGCATCAAACAGGAAATTAGGGGAGCATGCAATAAAGGTGCAGCAGTTATCATGGGTGACTTTAATATGCATATAGATTGGGCTAACCAAACTGGAAGCAATACGGTGGAAGAGGATTTCCTGGAGTGCATAAGGGATGGTTTTCTAGACCAATATGTCGAGGAACCAAATGGGGGGAGGCCATCTTAGACTGGGTGTTGTGTAATGAGAGAGGATTAATTAGCAATCTCGTTGTGCGAGGCCCCTTGGGGAAGAGTGACCATAATATGGTGGAATTCTACATTAGGATGGAGAATGAAACGGTTAATTCAGAGACCATGGTCCAGAACTTAAAGAAGAGTAACTTTGAAGTTATGAGGCGTGAATTGGCTAGGATAGATTGGCGAATGATACTGAAGGGGTTGACAGTGGATGGGCAATAGCAGACATTTAGAGACTGCATGGATGAACTACAACAATTGTACATTCCTGTCTGGCGTAAAAATAAAAAAGGGAAGATGGCTCAACCGTGGCTATCAAGGGAAATCAGGGATAGTATTAAAGCCAAGGAAGTGGCATACAAATTGGCCAGAAATAGCAGTGAACCCGGGGACTGGGAGAAATTTAGAACTCGGCAGAGGAGGACAAAGGGTTTGATTAGGGCAGGGAAAATAGAGTACAAGAGGAAGCTTGCAGGGAACATAAAGATGGACTGCAAAAGCTTCGATAGATATGTAAAGAGAAAAAATTTAGTAAAAACAAACGTAGATCCCCTGCAGTCAGAATCAGGGGAAGTCATAACGGGGAACAAAGAAATGGCAGACCAATTGAACAAGTACTTTGGTTCGGTATTCACTAAGGAGGTCACAAACAACCTTCCGGATATAAAAGGGGTCAGAGGGTCTAGTAAGAAGGAGGAACTGAGGGAAATCCTTATTAGTCGGAAAATTGTGTTGGGGAAATTGATGGGATTGAAGGCCGATAAATCCCCAGGGCCTGATGGTCTGCATCCCAGAGTACTTAAGGAGGTGGCCTTGGAAATAGCAGATGCATTGATGGTCATTTTCCAACATTCCATAGACTCTGGATCAGTTCCTATGGAGTGGAGGGTAGCCAATGTAACCTCACTTTTTAAAAAAGGAGGGAGAGAGAAAACAGGGAATTATAGACCGGTCAGCCTGACATCGGTAGTGGGTAAAATGATGGAATCAATTATTAAGGATGTCATAGCAGCGCATTTGGAAAGAGGTGACATGATAGGTCCAAGTCTGCATGGATTTGTGAAAGGGAAATCATGCTTGACAAATCTTCTGGAATTTTTTGAGGATGTTTCCAGTAGAGTGGACAAGGGAGAACCAGTTGATGTGGTGCATTTCGACTTTCAGAAGGCTTTCGACAAGGTCCCACACAAGAGATTAATGTGCAAAGTTAAAGCACATGAGATTGGGGGTAGTGTGCTGACGTGGATTGAGAATTGGATGGGAGACAGGAAGCAAAGAGTAGGAGTAAATGGGGACTTTTCAGAATGGCAGGCAGTGACTAGTGGGGTACCGCAAGGTTCTGTGCTGGGGCCCCAGCTGTTTACATTGTACATTAATGATTTAGACGAGGGGATTAAATGTAGTACCTCCAAATTTGCGGATGACACTCAGTTGGGTGGCAGTGTGAGCTGCGAGGAGGATGCTATGAGGCTGCAGAGTGACTTGGATAGGTTAGGTGAGAGGGAAAATGCATGACAGATGAAGTATAATGTGGATAAATGTGAGGTTATCCACTTTGGTGGTAAAAACAGAGAGACAGACTATTATCTGAATGGTGACAGATTAGGAAAAGGGGAGGTGCAACGAGACCTGGGTGTCATGGTACATCAGTCATTGAAGGTTGGCATGCAGGTACAGCAGGTGGTTAAGAAAGCAAATGGCATGTTGGCCTTCATAGCGAGGGGATTGAATTACAGTGGCAGGGAGGTGTTACTACATAGAAACATAGAAACATAGAAAATAGGTGCAGGAGTTGGCCATTCGGCCCTTCTAGCCTGCACCGCCATTCAATGAGTTCATGGCTGAACATTCAACTTCAGTACCCCATTCCTGCTTTCTCGCCATACCCCTTGATCCCCCTAGTAGTAAGGACCTCATCTAACTCCTTTTTGAATATATTTAGTGAATTGGCCTCAACAACTTTCTGTGGTAGAGAATTCCACAGGTTCACCACTCTCTGGGTGAAGAAGTTCCTCCGCATCTCGGTCCTAAATGGCTTACCCCTTATCCTCAGACTGTGACCTCTGGTTCTGGACTTCCCCAACATTGGGAACATTCTTCCTGCATCTAACCTGTCTAACCCCGTCAGAATTTTATATGTTTCTATGAGGTCCCCTCTCATTCTTCTGAACTCCAGTGAATACAAGCCCAGTTGATCCAGTCTTTCTTGATAGGTCAGTCCCGCCATCCCGGGAATCAGTCTGGTGAACCTTCGCTGCACTCCCTCAATAGCAAGAATGTCCTTCCTCAGGTTAGGAGACCAAAACTGTACACAATACTCCAGGTGTGGCCTCACCAATGCCCTGTACAACTGTAGCAACACCTCCCTGCCCCTGTACTCAAATCCCCTTGCTATGAAGGCCAACATGCCATTTGCTTTCTTAACCGCCTGCTGCACCTGCATGCCAACCTTCAATGACTGATGTACCATGACACCCAGGTCTCGTTGCACCTCCCCTTTTCCTAATCTGTCACCATTCAGATAATAGTCTGTCTCTCTGTTTTTACCACCAAAGTGGATAACCTCACATTTATCCACATTATACTTCATCTGCCATGCATTTGCCCACTCACCTAACCTATCCAAGTCGCTCTGCAGCCTCACAGCATCCTCCTCGCAGCTCACACTGCCACCCAACTTAGTGTCATCCGCAAATTTGGAGATACTACATTTAATCCCCTCATCTAAATCATTAATGTACAGTGTAAACAGCTGGGACCCCAGCACAGAACCTTGCGGTACCCCACTAGTCACTGCCTGCCATTCTGAAAAGTACCCATTTACTCCTACTCTTTGCTTCCTGTCTGACAACCAGTTCTCAATCCATGTCAGTACACTACCCCCAATCCCATGTGCTCTAACTTTGCACATCAATCTCTTGTGTGGGACCTTGTCGAACGCCTTCTGAAAGTCCAAATATACCACATCAACTGGTTCTCCCTTATCCACTCTACTGGAAACATCCTCAAAAAATTCCAGAAGATTTGTCAAGCATGATTTCCCTTTCACAAATCCATGCTGACTTGGACCTATCATGTCACCTCTTTCCAAATGCACTGCTATGACATCCTTAATAATTGATTCCATCATTTTACCCACTACCGATGTCAGGCTGACCGGTCTATAATTCCCTGTTTTCTCTCTCCCTCCTTTTTTAAAAAGTGGGGTTACATTGGCTACTCTCCACTCCATAGGAACTGATCCAGAGTTGTACAGTTGTACAGGGTCTTGGTGAGGCCACACCTGGAGTATTGCGTACAGTTTTGGTCTCCTAACTTGAGGAAAGACATTCTTGCTATTGAGGGAGTGCAGCGAAGGTTCACCAGACTGATTCCTGGGATGTCGGGACTGACATATCAAGAAAGACTGGATCAACTGGGTTTGTATTCACTGGAGTTCAGAAGAATGAGAGGGGATCTCATAGAAACATTTAAAATTCTGACAGGTTTAGACAGGTTAGATGCAGGAAGAATGTTCCCAATGTTGGGGAAGTCCAGAACCAGGGGTCACAGTCTAAGCCATTTAGGACCGAGATGAGGAGAAACTTCTTCACCCAGAGAGTGGTGAACCTGTGGAATTCTCTACCACAGAAAGTTGTTGAGGCCAATTTACTAAATATATTAAAAAAGAGTTAGCTGTAATCCTTACTACTAGGGGGATCAAGGGGTATGGCGAGAAAGCAGGAATGGGGTACTGAAGTTGCATGTTCAGCCATGAGCTGATCGAAGCACTGAATGGCCTACTCCTGCACCTATTTTCTATGTTTCTATATCAGTAATTGGTTAAACCTTAAATTCATATAGCATTTTCTCTAGTGATGTCCCTCTTTATTTAATGACAGAAACAGCACAGCAAGCAGATGATATATTTCCTCAGAACCTGCAATAAGGAACTTCCTGGCACTATGTCATAATTTCAGGTCCATGACATGCAGAAGCCCAGTTACATCTGCCCAGGAGGCAGGTATAGGTAAAGAGTATGAGGGGAGCAGAGAGATCGATTCATTGGGCACAAGAGTGCAGAGTCATGAAGCGCAGGAGGAGGTGAAAGAGAATGCACCTCGCTAGAGGGAGAAGGCACCTCCTCTAACATCTGCACCGGCAGTGGGCCCAGATCCTGGAGGCTCTGCCTTCATAAGAAAAACGCTATCTGAGCAGGTCAGACTGCTGCAGTCCTTGGCTGATGTGCCCAGGTACATAGTATCATGTGTGGAGGAGATCACAGCTCACACGTGTGGGGATATTGATGCATGGATTTGAAAATATACAAACAGCCTTAGAGTGGGTGGTAGCTCCAGGGTCTTCTGCTGCTCAGCTTCTCACAGCTGCAAGTAGCATTGAAGCAAGTAATCGGGTGGCAAGGTGGCTACGACATCATAACCTAAAACAGATTACCTGGTCATTATCACATTGCCATTCGTGAGAGCTTGCTGTGCGCAAATTGGCTGCCGCATTTCCTACATTACAAAGTGACTACATATAAAAAGTATAAAACACTGATTAGGCCGCAGCTGGAGTACTGTGTGCAGTTCTGGTCACCACCTTGCAGGAAAGATGTGATTGCACGATCGAAGCTGTCGTTTTCGGTCCCTGCCACAAACTCCGTATCCGAGCCACTGACTCCATCCCTCTCCCCAACTTCTGTCTGAGGCTGAACCAGACTGTTTGCAACCTTGGTGTCATATTTGACCCTGAAATGAGCTTTCGACCACATATCCACGGCAAAGCTAGCACCGCCTATTTCCACCTCCGTAACATCACGCGTCTCTGCCCTTGCCTCAGCTCATCCGCTGCTGAAACCCTCATCCATGCCTTTGTTATTTCGAGACTTGACTATTCCAATGCATTCCTGGCTGGACTTCCACATTCTACCCTACATAAACTTGAGATCATCCATAACTTGGCTGCCCGTGTCCTAACACGCACCAAATCCTATTCACCCATCACCCCTGTGCTCGCTGAGCTCCGCTAGCTCCCAGTTAAGCAATGCCTCAATCTTCCAAATTTTTATCCTGCTTTTTAAATCCCTCCATGGCCTCGCCCCTCCCTCTCTCTGTAATCTACTCTAGCCCCACAACCCCCAGAGATATCTGCACTCATCCAATTCTGCCCTCTTGAGCATCCCTGATTATAATCACTCAACCATTGGTGGCTGTGTCTTCTGTTGCCTCGGCCCCAAGCTCTGGAACTCCCTGCCTAAACCTCTCTACCTCTCTTTCCTCTTTTAAGGCACTCCTTAAAACCTACCTCTTTGACCAAGCTTTTGGTCATCTGCCCTAATTTCACTTTATGTGGCTCGGTGTCAAATTTTTTGTCTTATAATACTCCTGTAAAGCATCTTTTGTCAATTTACTACGTTAAAGGTGTTATATAAATACGAGTTGTTGTTGGTGCAGTACCAGTTGAGATTGTAGCTGAGGCAATTCTTTGGGCTGGCTACAAGAAGGTTTACTCTGTAGCCAGGGGCCCGAAATTGATGAACTTACTGCCCACTGCTGCCAACATTCCTCTGGAAGATCCGTCCAGTGCCACTTTCGATGTGGCCTGGAGCGGGCAGGAGGGGAGAGCCACCAGGAACCACCCACTGATGTCAGCGGATGGCCAAGTAGCGCAACTGACCTCCTGACCGCCGAGCTCCAATATTGATGCGGGCGAGACTTGGCACCAGATCGGGGGTGGACCGTTGGCTGGGGGCTGGTCTGTCCCCGACGGTAAGTATGAAGATCTGAAAAAAAGGTTTGTAAACATTTTTTTTTCCACAGCCACTTACCTCAATAGGGTCCCCTGAAGGTCTTCCAATGGTTTTTTTTTCAGAAAATTTTTCGTTGCAGACCTTCAACCCTCTGTAGGTCTGTCTCCATCCTCGGCAGCACTTGGGCGGCAAGCGTCTTTGCCGCCGAGAATGAGAGCTCCCGCCTTCTGCTGCCCAGATTGGCCCTCATTTGCCGCCTTTGAAGGACTTTTACGATGAATATCCCGCCCAAAGTACCGTCATGTACCTCGGCGGCCATCGGTGGTCATTTGGGCGGGCGGGGTCCTTCACCGATTTCGGGCCCCAGCTGTTCTGTGCCTGAATTGGGAATGTTTGATGCTTGTAGTTGATGCCTGAATTAGGGAAGTGGCCTATTTCCTAGAGCAAACATTGCCTTGATAAGCACAAAAGCTCACTTTGAAAAATAACCCGAGAGCAAGGATAAAATCAGCATTTCAAATTTTAGACTTGAACAGTTCCTGTAGGAAATACTGAATAAACCTGAAGCAAAGGGCCATGTGAAGTTAGAAACGATACACATTGATTATGTACAATAGGAAATAATGCAGTGGGGATTGGCAGTGAAGGAATAATGTTCAGATCTTGCGCTACAGGTCAAGAGCCTTGCCTGTCAGAAGCGTCTATCAAATAAATTGGGTGGGGGGGAGGAAGGGGCGGAGGGGGAGGGGGAGAAAACCAATTTATTAGTTGAGGCATAGAATACAAGAGCAAGGAGATTATGCTTGAACTGTATAAAACACTGGTTAGACCACAGCTGGAGTACTGCGTGCAGTTCTGGTCACCACATTACAGGAAGGATGTGATTGCACTGGAAAGGGTGCAGAGGAGATTTACAAGAATGTTGCTTGGACTGGAGAATTTTGGCCCTGAGGAAACTTTGGAGATGCTGCGTCTGTTTTCTTTGGAACAGAGGAGGCTGAGGGGAGACCTGATTGAGGTGTATAAAATGATGAGGGGCCTGGATGGAGTGGACAGGATGGACCTGTTTCCTTTGGCAGAGGGCTCAACAACCAAGGTGAAGTAACGCTGAGTTTTTGCCACCATTCTGCGCCTTTTTTTGGCCTACGCTGTTCTTTTTGAGGCAGACTAAAATCTGTAAATTTCGCCAAAGTTTCTGCGCCACCCTAAACTACTTACGGCCAATTTTTTTAGTTTCCGATTTTTTTGACATCACTGGGGGTGCCATTTCTGGCCAGTTAAGCGAGTTTGGCCAACTAGGAATTTTTCAAAAACAGCACAGTGCATCGTTCTGAAAAAGATTACCAACACTTAAGACAATCGGTGCAGTGAAGAGAAAATCAGTGCAGAGAAGACACCATTGCTTTAGCGGAGCTGAAGACAGGCACCGGGGACGGAGGTCCTTTCGGCCCGGGATAGCAGTGTCACTGGGGCTCTACAAAAAAGTGGTAACCTAATGTGCGATTGTGTGGAATTTCATTTAATTTATTTGGCCTGTTTCATTTAAAATTAAAGAACTAAATATTGCAGAGTACGATAGTTTGTCACTACAATCTTCCAATAAACAAAAGTGAAGAGCTCTTGGCAATGGTAATATGTACCTGCATTTGTCTTGCGTCATCTTGTCTCAGCCCTTCAGTGTGTCCCTCGTTACCCTGGCAACCTCAGTTTTTCGGCGCAGACCTTAAGCTCCACCCACAGAGCTTGAGGACAATCTGCGCCGCTCCAAAATGAAAGTTTATTCCGGCGAAACTTGGAACATTTTTTTTTGGCACAGTCGGCCACTAAAAAATCGGACGTGTGAACAATTGGTCCCTTTGATCTAAAGTAATCCGGGGCAGATTTAGAGGAGATATGAGGGGAAATTTCTTCACCCAGAGGGGAGTGGGGGTCTGGAACTCACTGCCTGAAAGGGTGGTAGAGGTAGAAACTCTCACCACATTTAAAAAATAATTGGATGTGCACTTAAAGTGCCGTATCCTACACGGCTACGGACCAAGAGCTGGAAAGTGGGATTAGGCTGGATAGCTTTTGGTAGGCCGGCGCGGACACAATGGGCCAAAACGGCCTCCTTCCATGCTGTAAGTTTCTATGATTCTATGGGGCCGAAATTGGTGAAGGCTAAGGGCTGCCCAAGTCCCACCCAAAGGACTGCCGATGGACGCTGAGATACCTGACATTTTGGGCGGGATTTTCAGCAAAAAGGTTCTTAAAAGGGCAAAAGAGGGACTTACGCCGTCAATCTGAGCAGCAGCCTGCGGGAGCTCCCAATCTCGGCGGCAAAGGCTCTTGCCACTCAAGTGCCGCCAAGGATGAAGTCGAGACCACAGAGAGCTGAAAAGAAAAATCAATGCAAAATAAAACAGAACACCTTCAGGGGACCCCATGCAGGTAAGTCGCTGTAAGAAAACTTTTTAAAAAAGGTTATTTTTTTTGCAGGTCTTCATACTCACCGTCGGGAATAGACCAGCCTCCTCCCCGCAGCGGTCCTTCCCCACTCTGGCGCCGACTCCCGCCCGCACCAATCTGGCATCTCGATGGGCGGAAGGTCAATTGCGCCACTTGGCCGTCCGCTGATGTCAGCGGGCAGTTCCCACCGGTTCTCCCCTCCCGCCCGCTTCTGCCCAAATCGAAACTGGCACTGGCCGCAACTCGAGGAGGAATGTCGGCGGATCTCGGCGGCAAGGCCATCAAGTTCGGCCCCTATGATTTTCAACCATCTGAAAAATTGGTGTACACCCAAAATTTACCAGAAATGCTGAGGGAAAATGAGACCTCCCACCGGGAATACAAAATCAAATAATGATGACAGACAGGAAAAGACCCTCTCGTCCATCTAGCCTGCCCCACACAATTTGTCATACTTGTGCATCACAATGTACACACTTGTCTCTGCAAGATCCTGCAAATCCCCTGGGAGGACAGACGCACCAACGTTAGTGTCCTCGATCAGGCCAACATCCCCAGCATCGAAGCACTGACCACACTCGACCAGCTCCATTGGCCGGGCCACATTGTTCGCATGCCTGACACAAGACTCCCAAAGCAAACGCTCTACTCGGAACTCCAACATGGCAAGCGAGCCCCAGTTGGGCAGAGGAAAAGTTTCAAGGACACCCTCAAAGCCTCCTTGATAAAATGCAACATCCCCACCGACACCAGAGAGTCCCTGGCCACAGACCACCCTAAGTGGAGGAAGTGCATCTGGGAGGGCGCTGAGCACCTCGAGTCTCATCACCGAGAGCATGCAGAAACCAAGCACAGACAGCGGAAGGAGCGTGCGGCAAACCAGACTCCCCACCCACCCTTTCCCTCAACGACTGTCTGTCCCACCTGTGACAGCGACTGTAATTCCTGTATTGGACTGTTCAGTCATCTAAGAACTCACTTTTAGAGTTTTCCTCGATTTTGAGGGACTGCCTATGATATGATGATGACTCCCCACCCCACCTGAAACTTTACATTCTTACTTTAACTCCCTTCGGTACAAAATCTTGTGGAATTCTCTATGGCAGGAAACCTGACGACAATCTTCCTAATTAGATGTGCAATAAAATATATAAGAGCTTGCTGAACATCGCCTAAAGGATTTTTATTTTAATGTCCCTTTTCTTTAAATATCACTTCAACTGCTCCATTGAGACAGAGAGGCAGAACATTATTATTGCTCCTTAATTAATGAATGAATCATTTTGTGTGAGGAGTGCAGAAGTAACAAACCCCAAGTGACTGATTAAAAGCCAACACTTTTATCAATAGCAACAAGATGGGAGCTGAGGATACTGCCCACACAACATTATTTACACCTTGGCACAGCATGAGTCAGAAACACACAACAATTAGGTGAAAGTCGAGCTCTATGAAATACTGTCGCCCTAATGCCTGGGGCTGTCTTTCAACTAAATGCAGCTATTTCCTGAAAGATTGTGGCGCGATGCCTTGGAACACTTCAAATTGAGTTTTTTCAACATTTGCTCAATTTGTCATCGGTACTGGGAATGAACTCCTTCCAGTGATTCGTGGTGTAATCTACTTTTATCCCCAATGATACCGGCAAAATCTACTTTGTATAATATAGATTAGATTGTTCGTTTATGTTTACCTCACAGGATCAATTCTAATTTTAGGTATTAGTGTGTTTGTTTGTCCACTGATATTGGGAAATCTGCTCATATCTACCTGCTGTAAATCACTCCCATTTGTCTGTCAACATAGGAAAGTACAAGACCAGATAAGACTCTGCAGTCCATCTGGCCAGTCCCAAAATATCTCTCAATTGGCCACTCCAAGTTTCTATGCAAATATTCCTTCAATCTTTCTGCAGTATCTGACTCCACTGCCTCCATGCACAATCTGCTTCACATACTCCTTCCCCTGCGCAGAAAGTAAGCTTGAGCTAGTTTCTGGAGTTTATGGGAATCTTGAACATTGTATCAAGGTTTATGTTATCTATTCTCTTAAGGGTCTTGAATATTGAAATACTATATTCCCTGAGCTTTCTCTTCACCAATTTAAAGAATCTGAGGCTCTTCAACCTATCCTCATCGCTCATAGATCAGCATTGGCTTTGTTATGTATGTAAACCTGTAAATACCATGTCTAACCACCAGAGGATCCCACAATCCCTTGGGAGCACCTGTATATAATGAGGCCTCACAGGCTGAAGAGGCACTCTGAGATCTGTAATAAAGAACTACGGTCACACCTTAATTTGAGTTTGCAATATCTAGCCTGACTCTTTATTCAAGACATAACAACTGGCGACGAGATACAAATGATGAACCCCACCACAACAATGCAGAGAACTATGGGCATCCTGGAGAAATTTTCGGAGGGAGATGATTGAGAAACCTTCATGGAGCGACTCGACCAATACTTCATGGCCAACGAGCTGGAAGGAGAAGCGAACGTGGCCAAACGAAGGGCGATCCTCCTCACCGTTTGCAGGGCACCAACGTATGGCCTCATGAAAATTCTGCTCACTCCAGCAAAACCCACAGACAGACAGAGTCCTGCATGCACAAATGTAATATATGTTCACAGTTAAGCAATGCACCCAGGGAGGCACCATTAAGTTTATGGTCCTGGCCCTCCAAACTGTGGTCCAAGGTCCATGTCGACTATGCAGGCCCATTTTTTGGGAAAATGTTCTTAGTGGTTGTAGATGCAAACTCCAAATTGATTGAATGTGTGATAATGTCGGCAAGCACGTCTGCTGCCACCATTGAAAGCCTAGGGGCCATGTTACGGCCTGCCTGATGTCCTTTTAAGCGACAATGGGTTGTGCTTTACCAGTGCCGAGTTCAAGGAGTTCAAGACTCACAATGGGATCAAACATGTCACATCTGCCCTGTTTAAACCAGCGTCCAACAGAATGAGCAGTTCAAACAATCAAGCAGAGCTTGAAAAGGATAACTGAAGGCTCACTGCAGACTCGCTTATCCCGAGTCCTGTTTAGTTACCGCACAAGACCCAACTTGCTCACCGGGGTCTCTCCCGCTGAACTGCTCATGAAAAGGGCACTTAAGACAAGGCTCTCGTTAGTATATCCTGATCTACACAAACAGGTAGAGAGCAGGCGGCTTCAACAGAATACATATCATGATCACGCAAATGTGTCACGCGAAATTGAGATAAATGATCCTGTATTTGTGTTGAACTACGGACAAGGTCTCAAGTGGCTTCCTGGAACTGTTTTGGCCAAAGAGGGGAGTAGGGTGTTTGTGGTCGAACTCTCAAATGGACACATCTGCAGGAAACACTTGGACCAAGCCAAACTCAGATTTACGGACTTTCCAGAACAAACCACAATAGACTCTACTTTTTTCGACCCTCCAACACACACACAAGTGGCAACCGACCCAGCAGTTGACCACGAAGCAGAACCCATCACCTGCAGCAGCCCAGCAGGACTCACCATGCCCAGCAGCCCAACAAGGCCAGCTGCACAGCAGCCCAGCGAGGGCCCAACAAACGACTCACCAAAACCAGCATTTGCACCAAGATGATTAACCAGGGAAAGGAAGGCCCCAGATCGACTCACATTGTAAATAGTTACATTATCGACTTTGGGGGGGTGGGGCGAGGGAGTATTGTTATGTATATAAACCTGTAAATACCATGTCTAACCACCAGAGGGATCATCCCCTGGAGTCCCAAGGGATTCCACAATCACTTGGGAGCACCTGTGTAAAAGGAGACCTCACAGGCTGGAGAGGCACTCTGAGATCTGTAATAAAGGACTACGGTCACACCTTACTTTAAGCTTGCAGTATTTGGTCTGATTCTTTATTTGAGACATAACAGGCTTGGTTGCACTTTACTGCACTGCCTCAAATGATTGGATGTCCTTACCATCATACAGCGAACAGAATTGTGCACAGAACTGTAGAGAATGAATGTACTTCCTGTGATTTGTGCTTAAACCCATTGGCTAATAATCCAAATAGCTGATTGGCCTTCCTTACTGCTGTCATACACTATGCTTTTGGTATCAGTGAGCTATCCACTAGTACCATTGCTAAATCCTACATCAATTTATTTTATATACACACTGTTTATTTCCAATCCTCAGGGTCATTACCTTGCATGTTCCACATTAAGTGTAATTTTTCACTCACCAGCCACTTCCTCAAGCTATTTTACATTCATTTGTTTCTGGGTTTCATCTCCACTCACGGCACCCCCCCTAACCAAGTTTGGTGTCAAATTTGGTTTTGTTTTTGTCATAAGGACATAAGAACTAGGAGCAGGAGTAGGCCATTCGGCCCCTCGAGCCTGCTCCGCCATTTAATAAGATCATGGCTGATCTTCTACCTCAACTCCACTTCCCTGCTCTATCCCCATATCCCTTGATTCCCTTAATATCCAAAAATCTATCGATCACTGTCTTGAATATACTCAACGACTGAGCCTCCACTGCCCTCTGGGATAGAGAATTCCAAAGATTCACCACCCTCTGAGTGAAAAAATTTCTCCTCATCTCAGTCCTAAATGGCCGACCCCTTATTCTGAGACTGTGACCCCTGGTTCTAGATGCCCCAGCCAGCGGAAACATCCTCCCTGCATATATCCTGCCAAGCCCTGTAAGAATTTTGTATGTTACAATGAGATCATGTCTCATTCTTCTAAACTCTAGAGAATATAGGCCTCCAATCTCTTTGGACAATATTAGAGGACAATGTCCCCATCACAGGAATCAGTCTGGTGAACCTTCATTGCACACCCTCTATGCTAAGTATATCCTTCCTTAACTATACATAATACTCCCAGTGTGGTCTCACCAGGGCCCTATATAATTGTAATAAGACATCTTTACTCTTATCTCAAATCTTCTTGTAACAAAGGCTGATAAACCATTTGCTTTTTTAATTGCTTGCTGTACCTGCATGTTAACTGTCAGTGATTCGTGTACAAGGACACCCAGGTCCCTCTGCACACCAACATTTCCCGATCTCTCACCGTTTAAAAAATACACTGTTTTTCTATTTTTCCGACCAAAGTGGATAACTTCACATTTCTCCACATTATATTCCATTTGCCATGTTCTTGTCCACTCACTTAGCCTGTCTATATCCCCTTGAAGCCTCTTTGCATCCTCCTCACAACTTACATTCTCTCCTAGCTTTGTATCATCAGCAACTTGGGTATATTACATTTAATCCCCTCATCCAAATCATTGGTAGATTGTGAATAGCTGGGGCCCAAGCACTGATCCTTGCAGTACCCCACTAGTTACAGCTGCCAACCCGAAAATGACCCGTTTATTCCTACTCTCTGTTTTCTGTCTGTTAACCAATCCTCAATCCATGCTAGTATATTACCCCCAATCCCATGAGCCTTAATTTTGTTTAATAACCTCTTGTGTGGCACCTTATCGAATGCCTTCTGAAAATCCTAATACACCACATCCACTGGTTCCCACTATGTATTCTACTAGTTACAATCTCTAAAAACTTTAACAGATTAGTCAAACATGATTTCCCTTTCATAAATCCGTGTTGACTCTGCCCAATCCTATTATTGGAGGGAAAATTGCAGTTGGAGGCTTCCTTTGGACGAATGCCTCTGACCTGAAATATTTTTTGCGAAAATACCTGCTGATCCCGGAGACTCCTTCGATTGTGGTCGGAACCTTCACTCGATGTGCAGTGTATGTGGAGAGGACTTCCCTGAACGTAGGGAAATGCTGGAGTCACATGGGCCTGGACCACCAATCACAAGGTAGTATTCTCATTGATAAAAATGGGATCTCCGTTTGTGCGATATCCCATTATTACAATGAGAAAACCCTCCAAAAACAAGAAACACAGCATAATAAATAAATAAAACACCTCACATATTTAAAATTAATTGAAATTGAATGTAATTAAATGTTTTAGAAATAAAAACATTTTTAGCAATTTTTTTTAATGTGTTTTAATATGGTTACAAATAAACTTACCTTAATGGACAGTGTTTTTAACATAAAAATGTATTATTAAATTTAATTTATATATGTTTTAAAACTCTTATGCTGGCAAAAGTAAGCTATGTGCCTGTTTTTACCAGGCATGAAAGTTTGAAGGACATTCGCTGGGCATGAGTTGGGCAAATGGCCCAATCTCTCCCGCACGGATGTCCTTCTCCCGGGGATGCGGAGGATCTGTCAAGAGAAATCTTGACAGGTCGGAAAAGCCTGTTTTAGGCGCATGTGCATCTCGCCCCGAAAACCGGCTTTTGCGAGGCCTCGCCGGGTCCGTGCGCCTCCATGACTACCAGGTATTTTCACAAGACTTTTTCGGGTTGAAGGCGTTCGTCCGGAGGAAGCTCCGACCGCAATTTTCCCCTCATTAATTCATCTATTTAGTTGCGAAGGTTTCACACATCCAAATATAGTGCCTTTAGCTTTGACTTTTTTCTATTTTTCCCTGATGTCACCTTAGTCACTGATGTCTTATTACCTTTGTTACTCTCTCTGTCCCTTCCTGACCCACTCTGCTTATTTTTACCCAAAACTCTGCTCTGCTCTACTGACCCTATTAACTTGACCCTATTCCCACTAAACTGCTGACCACCCAACTTCCTTTTCTGGCTCCCATGTTAGCTGACATTGTTAACAGTTCTCTCTCCTCAGGTACTGTCCCCCTCTCCCTCAAATCTGCTGTCATCACCCCTCTCTTCAAAAAAACAACCCTTGACCCCACTGTGTTTGCTAGCTACTGCCCCATCTTCAACCTCTCTTTCATCTCCAAAGTCCTTGAACGTGTTGTAGCCTCCCAAATCCCCATGACCATCTTTCCCGGAACTCAATGTTTGAATCCCTACAATCTGGTTTTCGCCCCTGCTGCAGTAAGGAAATGGTCCTCATCAAAGTCACAAATGACATCCTTTGAGACTGCACTCACCTGGTTCCATTCTTATCTATCTAATCATAACCAGAAAATCTCCTGCAATGGCTTCTCTTCCCACTCCCACATCGTTATCTCTGGTGTCCCCCAAGGATCTGTCCCTGGTCCCCTCCTATTTCTCATCTATATGCTGCACCTTGGCGATATCATCCGAAAACACGGAGTCAGTTTCCACATGTACGCTGCTGACACCCAGCTCTATCTCTCCACCACTTCTCTCGACCCCTCCGTGGTCCCTAAAATTGTCAGATTGCTTGTCCGAATTGAATGAGCAGAAATTTTCTCCAATCAAATATTGGGAAGACCGAAGCCATTGTCTTTGTTCCCCGCCACAAACTGCATTCCCTAATCACTGACTCCATCCCTCTCCCTAGCATCTGTCTGAGGCTAAACCAGACTGTTCGCAACCTAGGCATCATATCGGGCCCTGAAATGAGCTTCCGGCCACATATCCATAGCATAATTAAAACCGTCTATTTCCACCTCCATAACATTACCCGCCTCCGTTCCCGCCTCATCTCTTCTGCAGCTGAAGCCGTCATCCATGCGTTTATTACCTCGAGACTTGGCTACTCCCACATTCTACACTACCAGGACTGGTTTGATGAGAATGACCAGGAGATCCAAGAGCTAATAAACTGCAAGCGCAGGGCATTTCTGAACCTAAAACGACAACCCAACTCAGGAGCAGCAAAACAGCATTACAGACGAATTAAGGCCGAGGTCCAACAAAAAACCCGCAACCTAAAGAATAGATGGTGGGTGGAGAAAGCACAGGAGATACAGCAGTTGGCCGACAGCCATGATGTGCGAGGATTCTTCACAGCAGTCAAGGCTCCTATGGCCCAAGCACTCAAGGCCCCATCCCACTACTGGCCAAGACCAAGGAGACACTCATCAAGGACACCGAGACAGTCAGGGCCCGCTGGAAGGAGCACTTTGATGATCTCCTTAAATGAGACTCTGCCTTTGACTCGAGTGTTCTCGACTCCATCCCGCAGCATGCTACCCGCCACCATCTCAGCAAAACCCCAGCCCTGCATGAGATAGAAAAGGCCATCTGTCAGCTCAAGAACAACAAGGCAGCGGGAGCGGATGGAATCCCCGCTGAGGCACTAAAGTATGGTGGCGAGACGCTATTGGCACGAATGCATGACCTCATCGCTCTCATCTGGAAGGAGGAGAGCATGCCGGGAGGGCTCAGAGATGCAGTGATCGTGACCATCTTTAAAAAAGGGGACAAGTCCGACTGCAGCAACTACAGAGGAATCTCCCTGCTATCAACCACTGGGAAAGTCGTCACTAGAATCCTCCTCAACCGTCTTCTCCCCGTGGCTGAGGAGCTCCTCCCGGAGTCACAGTGCGGATTTCATCACCTACGGGGCACAACGGACATGATATTTACGGCGCGACAGCTGAAAGAAAAATGCAGGGAACAGCACCAGGGAACAGTACATGGCCTTCTTTGACGCGTCCTCCTCCATTTCGGCTGCCCCCAAAAGTTCGTCACCATCCTCCACCTGCTCCACGACGACATGCAAGTCGTGATCCTGACCAACGAATCCATTACAGACCCAATTCACGTCCGGACCGGGGTTAAACAAGGCTGTGTCATCGCGCCAACCCTCTTCTTGATCTTCCTCGCTGCAATGTTCCACCTCACAATCAACAAGCTCCCCGCTGGAATGGAACTAATCTACAGAACCAGTGGGAACCTGTTCAACCTTTGTCTTCGCCAGGCCAGATCCAAGACCACCCCAACCTCTGTCGTCGAGCTACAGTACGTGGATGACGCCTGCGTCTGCGCACATATAGAGGCCGCACTCCAGGACATAGTCGACGTATTTACTGAGGCCTACGAAAGCATGGGCCTTACACTAAACATCCGTAAGCCAAAGGTCCTCCACCAACCTGACCCCGCCGCACAGCACTGCCCCCCAGTCATCAAGCTCCACGGCGCGGCCCTGGACAGCGTGGACCATTTTCCATACCTCGGGAGCCTCTTATCAGCAAGGGCAGACATTGACGACGAGGTTCAACACCGCCTCCAGTGCACCAGTGCAGCCTTCCGCCGCCTGAGGAAGACAGTGTTCGAAGACCAGGCCCTCAAATCTGCTACAAAGCTCATGGTCTACAGGGCACTAGTGTTACGCACCCTCCTGTATGGCTCAGAGACGTGGACCATATATAGTAGACAGCTCAAATCGATGGAGAAATACCACCAACGATGTCTCCGCAAGATCCTGCAAATCCCATGGGAGGACAGACGCGTCAACGTTAGTGTTCTCGATCAGGCCGACATCCCCAGCATCGAAGCACTGACCACACTTGACCAGCTCCGTTGGGTGGGCCGCACTGTTCGCATGCCTGACACAAGACTCCCAAAGTAAACGCTCTACTCGGAACTCCTACACCGCAAGCGAGGCCCAGGAAACGTTTCAAGGACACCCTCAAAGCCTCCTTGCTAAAATGCAACATCCCCACCGACACCTGGGAGTCCCTGGCCAGAGACCGCCTGAAGTGGAGGAACAGCATCCGGAAGGGTGCTGACCACCTCGAGTCTCGTCGCCGAGAGCATGCAGAAACCAAGCGCAGCAGTGGAAGGAGTGTGTGGCAAACCAGTCCCACCCACCCTTTCCCTCAACCACTATCTGTCCCACCCGTTACAGAGTCTGTAATTCCCGTATTGGACTGTTCAGTCACCTAAGAACACACTTTTAGAGTGGAAGCAAGTCTTCCTCGATTTTGAGGGACCGCCTATGATGATGACATCACGCACACTTGAGGTCATCCAAAACTCGGTAGCCCGTGGCCCATTACCCCTGTGCTCGCTGACCTACTTTGGCTTCCGGTTAAACAACACCTCGAATTCAAAATTTTCATCCTTGTTTACAAATCACTCCATGGCCTCGCCACTCCCTATCTCTGTAATCTATTTTAGCCTCACAGCCCCACGAGATGTCTGTGCTCTTCAAATTCTTCCCTCTTGAGCATCGCTGATTATAACTGCTCAACCATTGGTGGCCGTACCTTCAGCTGCCTGGGCCCTAAGCTCTGGAACTCCCTCTCTAAACCTCTCTGCCTCTCTTTCCTCCTTTAAAACGTTCCTTAAAACCTACCTTAAAAAGCAGGAAGGGGGTACTGAAGTTGCATGTTCAGCCATGAACTCATTGAATGGCGGTGCAGGCTAGAAGGGCTGAATGGCCTACTCCTGCACCTATTTTCTATTTTTCTATGTTACCTCTTTAACCAAGCTTTGGTCATCTGCCATAATTTCTTCTTATGTGGCTCGGTATCAAATTTATCTGTTTTGTCTTCATCATCACCATAGGCAGTCCGTCAGAATCGAGGCAGACTTGCTTCCACTCTTAGCATGCGTTCTCAGGTGACTATAGTGACTGTACAATCCAATATGAGAACCACAGTCTCTGTCACAGGTGGGACAGACAGTGGTTGAAGGAAAGGGTGGGTGGGGAGCCTAGTTTGCCGCACGCTCCTTCCGCTGCGTGCGCTTGATTTCTGCATGCTCTCGGCGACGAGACTCGAGGAGCTCAGCACCTTCCCGGATGCACTTCCTCCACTTAGGGCAGTCTTTATCAGGGAGGCTTTGAGGGTGTCCTTGTAATGTTTCCGCTACCCACCTTTGGCTCGTTTGCCGTGGATGAGTTCCGAGTACAGCGCTTGCTTTGGGAGTCTCGTGTCTGGCATGCAAACTATGTGGCCTGCCCAACAGAGCTGATCAAATGTGTTTTGTATGTAAACTTTACTACTGTGTAAGACTTGCCACCAGGGGGCGCACCTGTTGGAAACCCAAAGGTCAACTGCACACCCTGGGCAAGCGGGTGTAATAGGTAGTCTACCATGCTGCTTCCTCACTCTGGAGTTACATTAAAGACACCGAGGTCACAACAGTTTATACCGCGGTCAAGCGCAGGGCGATTCTCCTCACCGTTTGCGGATCCACAATATATGGCCTCGTCAAAAATCTGCTAGCACCGACTAAATCAACAGACAAGACATATGCAGAGTTGTGCACGCTGGTTCGGGAACACCTCAAGCCGAAGGAGAGCATCTTAATGGCCAGGTATCACTTTTACACCCACTATCGCTCCGAGGGCCAGAGCGTGGCGAGTTATAGAAACATAGAAAATAGGTGCAGGAGTAGGCCATTCGGCCCTTCTAGCCTGCACCGCCATTCAATGAGTTCATGGCTGAACATGCAACTTCAGTACCCCATTCCTGCTTTCTCGCCATACCCCTTGATCCCCCTAGTAGTAAGGACTACATCTAACTCCTTTTTGAATATATTTAGTGAATTGGCCTCAACAACTTCTTGTGGTAGAGAATTCCACAGGTTCACCACTCTCTGGGTGAAGAAGTTTCTCCTCATCTCGGTCCTAAATGGCTTACCCCTTATCCTTAGACTGTGACCCCTGGTTCTGGACTTGCCCAACATTGGGAACATTCTTCCTGCATCTAACCTGTCTAAACCCGTCAAAATTATGTTGCTGACCTAAGATGCCTTGCAGGACAGTGCGAATTTGCTGGATTTTTGGCGGAAGTCTTGTGGGACTTTTTCATGCTTGGAATCGGCCACGAGGTCATTCTTCGCAAACTGCTGTCTGCCGAATCCCTAGATCTGAGCAAGGCCATCACGATAGCCCAGGCTTTCATGTCCACGAACGATAACACTAAACAGATATCTTTGCAGCATCGAAGTTCACTGGCAAGTACTGTGCATAAGGTAACGCCTTGAGCAAGCAGAACTGTACCTGGCAGGGCCTACACGCCTGCAGAGGCCAGGCCTATGGTGACTCAGAGTCCGCTGTGGGGCATCAATGCGAATCCATTAACGCCATGGTGGCGCTGCAGGGGAATCATAGAGCCCATCAATGTCGATTCAAGCACTATGTGTGCAAGGGCTGTGGAACAATGGGGCACCTCCAGCGAATGTGCAAACGTACCTATTCCCCTTATCGGTTAAGAAACTCTGTCTTAAATTTATTCAATGTTCCAGCTTCCACAGCTCTCTGAGGCAGCGAATTCCACAGATTTACAACCCTCTGAGAAAATAAATTTCTCCTCATCTCAGTTTTAAATGGTCGGCTCCCTATTTTAAGATTATGCCCCCTAATTCTAGTCTCCCCCATAAGTGCAAACATTCTCTCTGCATCCATCTTGTCAAGCCCCCTCATAATCTTATACATTTCGATAAGATCACCTCTCAATCTTCTGAATTCCACTGAGTAGAGGCCCAACCTACTCAACCTTTCCTCATAGGTCAACCGCCTCATCTCCAAAATCAACCTAGTGAACCTTCACTGAACTGCCTCCAAAGCAAGTATATCCTTTCGTAAATATGGAAACCAAAACTGCACGCAGTATTCCAGGTGTGGCCTCACCAATACCCTGTACAACTGTAGCAAGACTTCCCTGCTTTTAAACTCCATCCCCTTTGCAATAAAGGCCAAGATTCCATTGGCCTTCCTGATCACTTGCTGTACCTGCATACTAACCTTTTGTGTTTCATGCACAAGTACCCCCAGGTCCTGCTGTACTGCAGCACTTTGCAATCTTTCTCCATTTAAGTAATAACTTGCTCTCTGATTTTTTTTCTGTCAAAGTGCATGACCTCACACTTTCCAACATTATACTCCATCTGCAAAATTTTTGCCCACTCACTTAGCCTGTCTATATCTTTTTGCAGAATTTTTGTGTCCTCCACACACATTGCTTTTCCTCCCATCTTTGTATCATCAGCAAACTTGGCTATGTTACACTCGATCTTTTCTTCCAAGTCGTTAATAAAGACAGAGAAGATAGCATATGAGAGTAAACTAGCAAGAAATATAAAAACAGACAGTAACAGCTTCTGCAGGTATATAAAAAGGAAACAAGTAGCTAAAGTAAACGTTGGTCCCTTAGAGGATGAGACTGATGAATTAATATTGTGAAACAGGGAAATGGCAGAGACTTTGAACATATATTTTGTATCGACCTTCACGGTAGAAGACACTAAAAACATCCCAATAATTGATAATCAAGGAGCTATTGCCGGGGGGGCGGCAAGGGTACTTAAAACAATCTCTATCACTAGAGAAAATGTACTAGACAAACTAATGGGACTAAAGGTGGACAAGTCCCCTGGACTTGATGATCTGCATCCTAGGGTCTTAAAAGAAGTGGCTGCAGAGACAGTGGATGCATTGATTGTAGTCTACCAAAATTCCCTGAATTCTGGAGAGGTCCAAGCGGACTGAAAAAGCACAAATGTAATACCCCTATTTAACATAGAAACATAGACATAGAAACATAGAAAATAGGTGCAGGAGTAGGTCATTCGGCCCTTCGAGCCTGCACCACCATTCAATAAGATCATGGCTGATCCTTCACCTCAGTACCCCTTTCCCGCTTTCTCTCCATACCCCTTGATCCCTTTAGCTGTAAGGGCCATATCTAACTCCTTCTTGAATACATCCAATGAACTGGCATCAACAATTCTCTGCGGCAGGGAATTCCACAGGTTAACAACTCTGAGTGAAGAAGTTTCTCCTCATCTCAGTCCTAAATGGCCTACCCCTTATCCTAAGACTGTGTCCCCTGGTTCTGGACTTCCCCAACATCGGGAACATTCTTCCCATAAGAAAGGAGAGAGACAGAAAGCAGGAAACAAAAGACCAGTTTGCCTAACATCTGGCATTGGGAAAATGCTGGAGTCCATCATTAAAGAAGTAGTAGCAGGACATTTAGAAAATCAAATTGCAGTCAAGCAGAGCCAGCATGGTTTTATGAAAGGGAAATCATGCTTGACAAATTTGTTGGAGTTCTTTGAGAATGTAACGAGCAGGGTGGATAAAGGGGAACCAGCAGATGTGGTGTATTTTGGATTTCCAGAAAGCATTCAATAAGGTGCCACATAAAAGGTTACTGAACAAGATAAGAGCTCACGGGATTGGGGGTAATATATTAGCATGGATTGAGGATTGGCTAACTAACAGGAAATAAAGAGTCGGGATAAATGGGTCATTTTCAGGTTGGTAAACTGTAACTAGTGGGGTGCCACGGAGATCAGTGCTGGGGCCTCAAATATTTACAATTTATATTAATGACATGGATGAAGGGACCAAGTGTAACAAAGCCAAATTTGCTGATGATACAAAGATGGGTGGGAAAGCAAGTTGTGAGGAGGACGCAACAAGTCTACAAAGAGATATAGACAGGCTAAGTGAGTGAGCAAAAATTTGGCAGATGGACTATAATGTGGGAAAATGTGAGGTTATCCACTTTGGTAGGAGAAATAAAAAAGCAAATTATTATTTAAATGGGGAGCGATTACAAAATGCTGGAGTACAGAGGGATCTGGGGGTTCTTGTACATGAAACACAAAAAGTTAGTGTTATGTTCATAATAAAGTAATGTAACTAAGTACTGTAGACATGAGTAAGTGTGACCTTAGTTCCTTTATTCTAACTCCAGAGTGTTGGTACAGCATGGGAGGCCTGCTTATATACAATGCTCCCAAGGGATGCTGGGATCCCTTGGGACTCCAACGGGTCTGCCCTCTGGTGGCGGTATAATACTGGTTACATAAGGTTGCATACATAACATCACTCTCTCCCAAAGTTAATAGTACACTTATTTACAGGGTGAGACGATCTGGGTCCTTTCGCTCCCTAGTCGATCGTCTTGGTACAAATGCAGGTGTAGGTGAGTTGGTTGGTTCTTTGCTGGGCTGCTGTGCTGCTGGCCTTGCTCGGCTGCTGGGGATGGTGCGTTCAGCTTCATGGTCAACCGTGATGTCGGTTGCCACTTGTGTGTGTGTTGGAGGGTCGAAGTTGGTGGTGTCTTTTTCAGGTTGCTCTTGGCTGTCTGTGAATCGCAGTTTGGTTTGGTCCAAATGCTTTCTGCAAGTTAGTCCATTTGCGAGTTTAACCTGAAACACCCTACTCCCTTCTTTGGCTATGATAGTGCCAGCAAGCCATTTGGGACCATGTCCATAGTTGAGTACAAATACAGGGTCACTGACTTTAATATCGCGTGACAAATTTACGTGATCATGTTTCATGCTTTGTTGATGCCGCCTGTCCTCGACGTGATCATGGAGATCATGGTGGACAAGAGAGAACCTTGTTTTGAGCGCCCTTTTCATGAGCAGCTCGGCTGGGGGAACCCCAGTGAGCAAGTGGAGTCTGGTGCGGTAGCTGAGCAGGACTCGGGACAGGCGGGTCTGCAGGGAGCCTTCCAAGTGTTTCAAGCTTTGCTTGATGGTTTGGACCGCCCATTCTGCCTGGTCGTTGGATGCGGGCTTGAACGGGGCAGATCCCATTGCACGTCATGAATTCCTTGAATTCAGCATTGGTGAAGCACGGCCCATTGTCACTAACAAGGACATCAGGCAGGCCGTGCGTGGCGAACATGGCTCGTAGGATTTCAATGGTGGCACTGGACGTGCTTACAGACATTATTACACACTCAATCCATTTTGAATAAGCATCCACAAGAACTAAAAACATTTTGCCAAGAAACGGGCCCGTAAAGTCAACGTGGATCCTAGACCACTGTTTGGAAGGCCATGAACACAAACTTAGCGGTGCTTCCCTGGGTGCATTGCTCAGTTGAGAGCAAGTGTTGCATTGGCGCACGCAAGACTCCAAATCTGAGTCGATGCCAGGCCACCACACATGGATCTGGCTATAGCTTTAATCATTACTATGCCTGGGTGGATACTGTGTAGGTCGCGAATGAATGTTTCCCTGCCTTTCTTAGGCAAAACCACGCAATTACCCCACAAAAGACAGTCCGCCTGTATGGACATTTCGTCTTTGCGCCGCTGGAATGGCTTGATCTCTTCATGATCTCCGCTGAGACGCTGAACCAGCTCCCATGGAGGACACAGTTTTTTACAAGGGACAGAAAAGGATCCTGGATGGTCCAGGTCCTGATCTGATGGGCCGTAATGGGTGACTCTTCATTTTCAAATGCATCCATCACCAAGAGCAAGTCTGCAGGCTGTGCCATTTCCACCCTGGTGGTGGGCAATGGTAGCCGACTGAGAGCATCAGCGCAGTTCACTGTGCCTGGTCTATGGCGGATTACATGGTTATATGCAAACAGCATGAGTACCCATCTTTGGATGCGAGCAGAGGCATTGGTATTAATCCCTTTGCTCTCTGAGAATAGCAATATGAGTGGCTTATGGTCAGTTTCTAACTCAAACTTGAGACCAGACAGATACTGGTGCATTTTTTTTACCCGGTAAACGCATGCCAGAGCTTCTTTTTCAATCATGCTGTCGGCCCTTTCGGCCTTGGACAAACTCCTGGATGCATAGGTGACCAGTTGCAATGTTCCCGATTCGTTTTCTTGTTGTAACACACACCCGACCCCGTACGAAGACGCATCGCAAGCTAGCACTAAACGTTTACATGGGTCATACAGAACAAGCAGCTTGTTGGACCATAACAGACTTCTGGCTTTCTCAAAAGCAGCCTCTTGTGATTTCCCCCATACCCAGCCATCTCCCTTGCATAGCAGCATGTGTAGGGGTTCTAGCAAGGTGCTTAACCCGGGGAGGAAATTAACAAAATAATTGAGGAGTCCCAGGAATGACCGTCACGTTCTGTAGTCTCGGCGCATTCTTGATGGCCTCCGTCTTGGCGTCGGTGGGTCTGATGCCGTCTGCCGTGATTCTTCTCCCTAAGAACTCGAGGTCCGGCGCCAGGAAAACAGACTTCGAGCATTTCAACCTGAGTCCCACCTCTTTATGCTGCGAAATTTATTTGATGTTATCGCTGGTGGACATAAATGCCTGGGCTATCGTTATGGCTTTGCTCAGGTTCGGTGTTTCAACAGTCAATAGTTTGCAAAGGATAACCTCATGGCCAATGCCAAGCACAAAAAGTCTCTTAGCATTTGTTCCAGGAATCCATCGAATTCGCAATGTCCTGCAAGGCGCCTTAGTTTGGCGACGTAGCTCGCCACTTCCTGGCCTTCAGACCGTTGACATGTATAAAATCGATATCTTGCCATCAGAACGCTCTCCTTCGGATTTAGGTGCTCCCGGACCAGCGTACACAGTTCTTCATACGATTTGGTTGTTGGTTTCACCGGAGCAAGAAGATTCTTCATGAGGCCATAGGTTGTTGCCCCGCAGACGATGAGGAGGATCGCCCTTCATTTGGCAGCGTTCTCATCCCCTTCCAGCTTGTTGGCCACGAAGTCTTGGTCGAGTCGCTCGATAAAGGCCTCCCAATGGTCCCCTTTTGAGAATTTCTCCAGGATACCAACAGTTCTCTTCGTTTTCACGTGATGGTTTGTTATCTTGTCGCCAGTTGTTATGTTCATAATAAAATAATGTAATTGAGTACTGTAGACGTGAGTAAGTGTGACCTTAGTTCCTTTATTCTAACTCCAGAGTGTTGGTACAGCATGGGAGACCCGCTTATATACAATGCTCCCAAGGGATGCTGGGATCCTTTGGGACTCCAACAGGTATGCCCTGTGGTTGCGGTATAATACTGGTTACATAGGCATACATAACAGTTAGTGTGCAGGTAGGCAAATCAGGAAGGCAAATGGAATGCTGGCCTTTATTGCAAGGAGAATGGAGAATAAAAGTAGGGAAGTCCTGCTACAACTGTACAGGGTATTGCTGAGGCCACACCTAGAGTACTGCGTACAATTTTGGTCTCCGTATTTAAGGAAGGGTATACTTCGCATTGGAGGCAGTTCAGTGAAGGTTCACAAGATTGATTCCTGAGATGAAGGGGTTGTCTTATGAAGATAGGTTGAGCAGGTTGGGCCTATACTCATTGGAGTTTAGAAGAATGAGAGGTGATTTTATTGAAACATATCAGATTCTGAGGGGGCTTGACATGGTAGATGCAGAGAGGATGTTTCCCCTCATGGGGTAATCTAGAATTGGGGGCATAGTTTCAGAATAAGGGGTTGTCCATTTAAAATAGAAATGAGTAAGAATTTCTTCTCTCAGAGGGTCGTGAATCTTTGCAATTCTCTACCCCCGAGAGCTGTGAAGGCTGGGTCTTTGAATATATTTAAGGTGGAGATAGACAGATTTTTGAATGATAAGGGAGTCAAGGGTTATGGGGAGCGGGCAGGGAAGTGGAGTTGAGGCCAGGATCAGATCAGCCATGATCTCATTGAATGTCGGAGCAGGCTCGAGGGGCAAAATGGCCTACTCCTGCTCTTATTTCTTGTGTTCTTATGTTCTTTCAGGTATGTAACATACTACAGCATGTGTGATATCCATTTTATGTAACACTCTCCAGTCTGTGAGTTACATGTTCCCACATGTTGCCACATGCAGCAAGTTACTTGTTTCTAACATGTTTCGTTCGGTATATTTGAAAACTTCTGTTTGGACTCCCCTCCCCCAGTCAAGCTTTTCCTTCGTCCCATCAGGACTGCACTTTACAACAGTAGCAAGAGTGACATGCCACTATCTCTGGGAGGCATTACAATTTATTAATGCACATCTTTTTTTATGGAATACTTCTGACAAGTTAATATATTCTTGACTGTAGCTACAGTAAGGATATTTGGCAGACATTAAGGACCCAAATTTCCCCAGGAGTTGCTCCGTTTTTTTTGGAGCAACTTGACTTTTCTGGAGTATCTTAAAAATCCCCATTCTGCACATTTAATTTGCACCAGTGTAAGTGAGTTAGTTAAGATTTTTTTTTAGTTTCGTTTTTTTTTTCAAAAGGAGGCATTCCCAGCCACCTATGCCTGTTTTGGCCATTTAAGCCAGTTTGGACAGCTAATCGTTGCTCCAAACTAACGTAGGCCAGCCTATGTGGCCACTTGTGCCGTACAGAAAACCCTTGTGGAGAGTAAAGAAATCAGCGCAGGTAGCCAGAGATGGGGGGGTGGGGGAAGGGAAGTGCGAGGACCTTGCAAAGCACTAAACACCTTCAGAACAATATTAAAGAAGCATAAAAACCATCAATAATAAAAAAAAATTTAAATAAATAAAACTTAAGTCACCAAGGGCTCAAGGCTGGGCCAAACAACATACATTAGTTCACACAGATTGACTATCCTATCAACATTAAATGAAAACTATCTTTTATAGTCTAAAATGCTCTGTCCATTTCAACATATTGACACCCAAAATCTCGTTAAACGATGGATTGACCTGAGAGTTTCTCACTGAAAGTAAGCAGCATCGATGCCAGCATGTCTTTGGACTTGCTATGACCTCCACCTCTGGATAGCATATTAATGTTTCAGATCACCACTAGCCTTCCTCTATGCTGCTGGCTTATTGTTACTAAAATTCAGAATTTAATATTACAGAAATATGTATCAGAACTGTACTTTCCTTTAAAGACAAAATGCTACCCCTCCCACCTGGCTACAAAAAAAAGTTCCTTGTATGTGTGTCCCAACGGCTCGTGTATGCAACTGTGCACACTCTGCTCAGCGATTCACTATGGCTGCTGGTGCTTCTAAACAACAGGATTCCATGAACTCCGTGGGAACCAGTCTGACAGACATGCAACTCCTGCTAGCACCCCTAACTTACTTCAACCATGGCTCTGTGTTGTGCAGCACAGTTTACCAATGCAGTGCTGTTGAAAAGTATCGGGTCATCCCTGCGGCCAGGGATAGGGGCAGCAAGTATCGGGTCATCCCTTCGGCCAGGGATAGGGGCGGCAAGTATCGGGTCATCCCTTCGGCCAGGGATAGGGGCGGCAAGTATCGGGTCATCCCTTCGGCCAGGGATAGGGGCAGCGAGTATCGGATCAGCCCTTCGGCCAGGGATAGGGGCGGCAAGTATCGGGTCATCCCTTCGGCCAGGGATAGGGGCGGCAAGTATTGGGTCATCCCTTCGACCAGGGATAGGGGCGGCAAGTATCGGGTCATCCCTTCGGCCAGGGATAGGGGCGGCAAGTATCGGGTCATCCCTTCGGCCAGGGATAGGGGCGGCAAGTATCGGGTCATCCCTTCGGCCAGGGATAGGGGAGGCAAGTATCGGGTCATCCCTTCGACCAGGGATAGGGGCAGCGAGCATCAGATCATCCCTTCGACCAGGGATAGGGGCAGCGAGCATCGGATCATCCCTTACCAGGGATAGGGGTGGCAAGTATCGGGTCATCCCTTCGACCAGGGATAGGGGCGGCAAGTATTGGATCATCCCTTCGACCAGGGATAAGGGCAGCGAGCATCGGATCATCCCTTCGACCAGGGATAGGGGCAGCGAGCATCGGATCATCCCTTCGGCCAGGGATAGGGGCGGCAAGTATCGGATCACCCCTTCGGTCAGGGATAGGGGCGGCGAGCATCGGGTCATCCCTTCGGCCAGGGATCGGGGCGGCGAGCATCGGGTCATCCCTTCGGCCAGGGATAGGGGCGGCGAGCATCGGGTCAGGCTCACAGCCTGCAAGACGCGCTGGGAGGGCGAGGAGCTACTGCGCATACGCGTAGACTCCACTGTGCATGTGCGCAGCTGCCGGCACTGTTTTCGGTGCAGGACTGTAGCTCTGCCCCCCACTGCTTTTGCCACGCCACGGCAAGGCCTACGATGGTCCATGGAGCAGGGAGAATACCGAGGTAAATTTTCGACGCTGTTTTTGGAATTCAAAGTTAGCGCACCTCAGGCAAGTGCGATGTTTTAATCGGAGGACCAAATTTTAGCCCTAAGTGAGTACAGAACGATTACGAGTAAAATGCCGTGAATTGCAGAATTAAATTGTTCCACGGAAAACTATTTTGTGCTCACATCAACAGACCTTTAACGACACATCAATTCAAACTGCATTACAAGAAGGGCATTGTAACAGTAAGAAGGGGAGTAATTGATTGAAAAGTTAATGGGCTGGATTTTTGGATCATTTGCGCCTCGGTTAGCCCCCCGGTGGGGCGTTAAATGCTGTTTTTGGGCGTTATTCCAGGTGTCCAGGAGTTACCACACGGGCGGAAGATTCAGCTATTGGTTTGCGCCAGCGCAAAAACTTACCGCCCTACGCCCCGGATGGAACTTTCGGCCTTAATGCCTCATTTAACACCCGCCCCAGGAAACGCCTGAAAAAAACAGGCAGTCCCAGGATGTGGCAGGCGGTATTGACAGCATTTTTAGATCCTACATCGCGGGTCATATTGAATACAACGATTATGCACATAATACTGTGTGAAGCTACAACTTGCAAATTTCACTTTTATTTGCCATTACAGTGATCTAACAACTTCAGTGACAAAATTTACTGAGGGCATTACTAGTTCGCCAGCGTATCTTGCTCCATGCTATTGCCAGTCAGTGTCAAGTTAGAGTAAGGACTCTTGATCATGTCGGATAATGAGAGGCCGGGGAGGAGGGCTTATGTTGAACAAATATTTTGTATCGGTCTTCACGGTAGAAGACACTAAAAACATCCCAATAGTGGATAATCAAGGGGCTATACGGAGGGAGGAATTTAATACAATCACTATCATTAAAAAAGTAGTACTCGGTAAAATAATGGGACCAAAGGCGGTCAAGTCCCCTGGACCTGATGGCTTACATCCTAGGATCTTAAAAAAAGTGGCTGCAGAGATAGTGGATTCATTGGTTGTCATCAACAAAAAGTCCCTGGATTCTGGAGAGGTCCCAGCAGATTGGAAAACCATAAATGTAACACCCCTATTTAAAAAAAAGGAGGCAGGCTGAAAGCAGGAAACTATAGACCAGTTAGCCTAACATCTGTTGTTGGGAAAATGCTGGAATCCATTATTAAGGAAGCAATAGCAGGACATTTGGAAAAGCATAATTCACTCAAGCAGAGTCAACATGGTTTTATGAAAGGGAAATCATGTTTGACAAATTTGCTGGAGTTCTTTGAGGATGTAACGAGCAGGGTGGATAAGGGGGAACCAGTGGATGTGGTGTATTTGGATTTCCAGAAGGCATTCGATAAAGTGCCACATAGAAGGTTACTGCACAAGATAAAAGTTCACGGGGTTAGGGGTAATATATGAGCATGGATAGAGGATTGGCTAACTAACAGAAAACAGAGAGTCGGGATAAATGGTTCATTCTCGGGTTGGCAATCAGTAACTAGTGGGGTGCCACAGAGATCGGTGCTGGGACCCCAACTATTTACAATCTATATTAATGACTTGGGTGAAGGGACCGAGTGTAATGTAGCCAAGTTTGCTAATGATACAAAGATGGGTGGGAAAGCAAATTGTGAGGACACAACAAATCTGCAAAGGGATATAGAGAGTCTAAATGGGTGGGCAAAAATTTGGCAGATAAAGTATAATGTGGGAAAATGTGAGGTTATCCACTTTGGAGAAAAAAATAGAAATGTAACTTATAATTTAAATGGAGAAAAATTGCGAAGTCCTGCAGTACAGAAGGACCTGGGGTTCCTTGTGCATGAAACACAAAAAGTTAGTATGCAGGTACAGCAACTAATCAGGAAGGCAAATGGAATATTGGCCTTTATTGGAAGGGGGATTGAGAACAGAGAAGTCCTACTACAACTGTACAGGGTAGTGGTGAGGCCACACCTAGAGTACTGCGTACAGTTTTGATCTCCGTAGTTAAGGAAGGATATACTTGTATAGGAGGCTGTTCAGAAGGTTCACTAGTTTGCTTCCGGAGATGAGGGGGTTGACTTATGAAGATAGGTTGAGTAGGTTGGGCCTATACACATTGGAGTTTAGAAGAATGAGAGGTGAACTTATTGAAATATGTAAGATAATGAAGGGGCTCGACAAGGTGGATGCAGAGAGGATGTTTCCACTCATAGGGGAAACTAAAACTAGGGAACATAGTCTCACAATAAGGGGCCGCCCATTTAAAACTGAGATGAAGAGGAATTTCTTCTCTCAGAGGGTTGTAAATCTGTGGAATTCTCTGCCCCAGAGAGCTGTGGAGGCTGGGTCATTGAATATATTTAAGATGGAGATAGACAGATTTTTGAGTGATAAGGGAATAAAGGGTTATGCGAAGTGGGCAGGGAAGTGGAGCTGAGTCCATGATCTTATTGAATGGCGGAGCAGAGTCGAGGGGCCAAATGGCCTACTCCTGCTCCTAATTCTTATGTTTTTATGTTCTTATGTTCTTACCCCCCACGGGTTTCCAGGCACCAATGCTCAGATCTCCAGCTCTCTGAGGAGCAGCATGTGCGTAGGCTGTGCTTCCTACAGGCAGACCAATGCCTGGACCACTGTAGATGCAGCCTTCAATACTCGCCTCAATAGGTTTCCGAACTCATTGTGGTGTGCTGCATGCTGCACAGCTTGGCCATTATGAGGAGCCAGGCATTGCCAGTGGGGATTGCATGTTCATCTCAGGAGGAGGAGGATGACGAAGAGGAGCCTGGCGAGGCCCCCATTGGATAGCCACCCCATCCACGGGGGAGGCAGCGTGAAGATGCCGGACCAACACTCGCATGTCGCCAGCTCGCAATGGACCGGCTCTCCTAAATGGACGAAACTGAGGGATGGAGCTAATACTGGACACGCTATGTGTCCCCATAAAGGCACATCTCCGGTGAACGTTGGAATGATGCACAATACACCAGTGGCAAATGATGATTCATATATTTTACTGCAACAAAGTCACAAAAACTACCCCACCAAAATAAAACCATATAATATACACCGTCATGTTGCAGGATACTAAACGACAATGAAACTTCTTTACCACCGAAAGTTTCAGCTCGGGTGCACAAAGTCCGTTGTGTAACTCCTGACTTAAAGCCAACATTCCTCCAACTTACATTTTCGCCAAAACTATTTTTAGGTGCTAACTTTAACGCCTCGTCGTGATTAACGCCCCGAATTCCAAAAAGCCCAAAATCCAGCCCAATCTACTGACCATGGGTACTATTAACAAATTAAACTTAAATAGCTGACATGTGGTTCAGTATTCCACAGACATTTATTTAATGAGTTACTAGATATATAGCTGTTGGTAACCCTGCTGCCTATGTGTGTTAACTCATGTTACTAGCTATGTTACTAGAAATCTATTCCTTGTCAGTAGTTTAGCTGGTAGTGGATCGCAAAACTTATTTAAAGGGATTCAGCCTCATTCACGAGAAATACCAAAACAAAATGAAGTTATTTTTCCCAGGTGTAGAAGAACATAAAAGTTCAATTATGTTTTGGCACCATAACTTAGTTTGCTGGATCTGGCTGAGGGCAGTTAACTGTGGTGGAGACACATTAAAATAAAACAAGAAAATAATTGGATTTAATAAAAGCCGTCGGCCATCACTCACATGTCCCAAATGGAAACAAATTTTCTTTCCTTTGGCGAGAAATGAAATCATTCCATACTTTAACGGCTTTAGCCCAGGAATTTCTTGGAGCAGCAATCTCAGCACTTCAGCTGTGGTGGTGTCTGCTGGTGACCTCTGCCACTGACTCTGCAGGTGTAGGCAGGCTCAGTGCAAGTTCAGCTCCTTTAATTATAATCAGCGAGAACCCATGACACTTCAGGTGCTCAGCAGATGGGATGGGTGGCGGGTCAGCTGTTAAATTTAAAATGATTGACAGCGGGTCAGGACTCTACTTTCTCAGGTGTCGGGTTTGTCAATGCTGAACAGACCCAACACACAGTGATGGGGAGGCAATTTAGTTCACTATGACCTTTGTTAAGAGCCGATTAAAAGAATTTTGAGCTGAGCTTACCATTTCACCAGGTTGCCCGCGAGGTTCCCGCTGCTCGGGGATCACGTCAAGTAAGGAGGTCGGGAGTTATGTGACCATTAATTAATTTCTTTACCTGACAGCTGCAATTGTGCTTTAAAAGCTCCCATCTCACAGCTATTCACGTTCCATGATTAAAAGCTGTTGCTTGCTGCATTTGGAAGACAGATTGAGCTTTGTGCAGGTTGCAAGTGTTTGAAGCAAACTTTCTATCCAGTGTCACCTCATTGGAACAACCTCTCTCACCACTGACAGATCGCTTCTGTCATCTCAGGTTCACCTGCCATCTAGCATTGGTGCCCTTGAAACTATCTCACCTTGGTCCTCAGAATCCTACCACGATCGGCCCCAACATCAGCAGCACCAGGCACACCAGCATCACCACCAACAACACCAACCTTCTCCGCAATCACCTGATGCTGTACAGGACACAGGGCATCAGCACCCGACCACATTGCTGCCCGGGAGGCCAGGGATGACCTCACCATGGCCACATTTACTTTACCTGACGCTGCATATCCTGGCTGCCACATGATACACCAGGTGGGTACCACCCTATACCCACACTATAAAGCATCCCTGCAATGCCCAAGCCATTCTTTTCACACTCATCACCATTGCAGGGGGCACCGTTATGTCTCACCATTCACTGCAACTCACCAAGCCACTTCCGAAGGTGCACACAAATCTGTTCAAGAACACAAAGTTTTGAAAATAAAAATGTCAATGTTTGACAGGACATTAACAGAAACTTCACATGAACATTGCATAAAACACCCAAGTGCCTACCCTTGTGTGTGTTAGTTGTTATATTTGCACGAGGATGAGGGTGAGTGTGAGGGCTGGCTAGTGAGATGGGGATGTGATAATGTAGATAGAGAGGGATGGGTGGAGGTGCAAGGTAAGTTGGTGTGATCAAGGAGTAGGGTAGGGAAGGCAGAGTGATGGGGATGTGATGAGTGGCACAGCAGGATGAGGTTGAGTGTGGCTTTGCAGAAATATTTCGTGATCTACTGGGATAATTGAAAGGTTTGCGCCACTGCAGCCTGGTCCTCCTGACGACATCCCTGCTTGTGTCCTGCTGTGCAGTGTGCAACCAGGCTGTGTTGGTGTCCTGGGGAGGTCTCTTCTGCCCATGGGAAGACATGTTGTGACTCCCTCCATAAGGATATGGAGGGAGTCACGGGAGAGCCTGGGTGCAGCCCTCCACCTCTGTGTGGTGCTTGTCAGGGGTTGCAGCACCTCAATGCTGTAGAACACTGACAGCATAACTGTGAAAGTAAATTTGCGCATGGTCCCTTTAAGGAAACCAGCTGATGGCGCGTCATCAAATGACGCCATCAGACCCGCCTCATTCAATTGGCCTGGAAACCCACTGGGTGGGCTTAGCAAGCCCAATCAATGTAAGATTATCTCTACACAGCGGGCTGGAACCAGCAGCGAGGTCGGGACCCGCCACCGACCCCGGCTGCACTGGACCGGCCAAGGTAGAGGAAACCGCGGCTTTAGTGTTTTAGTGTTTGCTAAACAGTTAAGTAGCCTTAAAGCTAAAGAGAGAGATTTAAATAACTGCGAGCCAACATGGCAGGATAGCTGAGGCCCGTCGACATGTGGGGACTCAAGAACACTTTGTGAATCCTGGAAACCACCAGTGCAGGAAGTGCCACCAACAGCTTGAGCTCAAGCTCAGAGTTTCAGAGCTTGAGGGGCAGCTGGTGACACTACAGTCTACACAGGAAGCTGAGAGTTTTGAGGATAACTAATGTTTATGCTCACGCCTAAAGAATGGTCACTTGGGTGAGGTACCAGAGAGCTGCCAAGAACAGTACCCCTGCGTCAGTCAGTTGCGCAATATTAGAATAAGCATGTCAGTATACATAATACAGCTATAGAGCAGTTTAGTTTAGTAGAATATGCACTGTGAAACAAGCAGCACAGCATCATTTAATCAATTTTTCACATCTAACTTACCAAATTATCTCCATCACTAAAGAACAGTACTCGGTCTACAGTGATTAATATTGATTCTCTTCGTTTTTCATGGACTACAGGAAAGCTTCATTTTACGCTTGCTAATCATTTTGCTTTCAATTGCAATGTCTGCTTCCAGGGTCAGTGCTTAATTTATCATTGTGAAATACTGGAACACTTTATGCTAATTAATTACATAAAATAAGAAGCAGGTAAAGCTTTGTGCAGCCTAATTTTATTACGTCATCAAATGATCTTCGCTAAAAGATGCTCGGTCAGTTCCTGATTTCACCTTTTTTAAATTGAATAACTGAGACTCAAGGGAATACCATCAATGCTGACACAACGGTTGGATGACTTGACGCTTGAGTTTCAAAAGCATATGGATTGTCAGAGGAAGGGACGATGAAGGCGTTCCATCCTTTGAGGTATTGGAAAGAATGAGCCAGAGTCAGGAATAAGTCTTGATTTTAAACAATGAGCATGCAAGGAGGAATGGAGCGCCAAGTTCAGAGCAACAATAGATACACCAGTACATAGAATTACATAGAATGTACAGCACTCAAACAGGCCATTCGGTCCAACAGCTCTATGCCGGTGTTTATGCTCCACACAAGCTTACTTCCATCCTAATTCAGCTAACCCTATAAGCACAACCTTCTATTCCCACTTCCTTCATGTGCTTAACGAGCTTCCCCTTTAATGCATCCATGCTATTCACCTCAACTGTTTCTTGAGGTAGTGAGTTCCACATTCTCTGGGTAAAGAAGTTTCTCCTGAATTCCCAATTGGATTTATTAGTGACTATTTACGGCCCCTCGTTCTGGTCTCCCCACAAGTGGAAACATCTTCTCTACATCTACCCTATCAAACCCTTTCACAATGTTACTGACCTTTATCAGGTCACCCCTCAGACTTCTGTTCAAGTACAGAGACAAGAAAGGCTGCAATTGAGAAGAGAGACAAGAAATACCTTGTGGGTTGGAGATGTAGGGGAGCATGGAGGAGAAACTAATCTCTTCCCCACAAAAAGGGAGGAAAATTGGAGGAGTCAGGATTGTTCACTGTTGTTCACTTTGTTGTGATAATTTGTACAGGGACACCGGCAGGATCGTGGAATGTGTCCATCCACTGGCCCACCCTCCCAGTAGGTAGTGGATGCTAAAAGGAGGGAAACTAATTGCGAATAATTGTGGTGTCGAAAAGAATTGAAAAAAAAAGGAAAACTCAGAAATACAACTTTCCTTCACTTAACAACAAGATCCACCGGCACTACATAGAATCATAGAAACTTACAGCAAGGAAGGAGGCCATTTCGGCCCATCGTGTCCATGCCGGCTGACCAAGAGCTATCCAGCCTAATCCCACTTTCCAGCTCTTGGTCTGTAGCCCTGTAGGTTACGGCACTTTAAGTGCGCATCCAAGTATTTTTTAAATGTGGTGAGGGTTTCTGCCTCTACCACCCTTTCAGGCAGTGAGTTCCAGACCCCCATCACCCTCTGGGTGAAGACATTTCCCCTCATATCTCCTCTAAACCTCCACCCAATTACTTTAAATCTATGCCTCCTGGCTGTTGACCACTCTGCCAAGGGAAACAGGTCCTTCCTATCCACTCAATCCAGGCCCCTCATAATTTTATACACCTCAGTAAGGTCTCCCCTCAGCCTCCTCTGTTCCAAAGAAAACAGACCCAGCATCTCCAATCTTTCTTCATAGCCAAAATTCTCCAGTCCAGGCAACATTCTTGTAAATCTCGTCTTCACCCTTTCCAGTGCAATCACATCTTTCCTGTAATGTGGTGACCAGAACTGCACACAATACTCCAGCTGTGGCCTAACCAGTGATTTATATAGTTCAAGCATAACGTCCTTGCTCTTGTATTCCATGCCTCGACTAATAAAGGCAAGTATTCCATATACCTTCTTAACCACCTTATCTACCTAGCCTGCTACCTTCAGGGATCTGTGGACTTGCACTCCAAGGTCCCTTTGTTTCTCTACACTTTTTAGTGCCGTACCATTTAATGTGTATTCCCTTGCCTTGTTAGACTTCCCCAAATGCATTACCTCACACTTATCCGGATTGAATTCCATTTGCCATTGTTCTGCCCACCTGACCAGTTCATTGATATCTTCCTGCAGTCCGCAGCTTTCTTCTTCATTATCAACCACACAGCCGATTTTAGTGACATCTGCAAACTTCTTAATCATACTCCCTATATTCAAGTCCAAGTCATTGAGATATACGACAAAAATCAAGAGACCCAGCACTGAGCCCTGCAGAACCCCACTGGATACAGCCTTCCAGTCATAAAAACACCCATCAACCATTACCCTTTGCTTCCAGCCTCTGAGCCAATTTTGGATCCAACTTGCCACTTTGTCCTGGATCCCATGGGCTTTTACTTTCGTGACTAGTCTGCCATGTGGGACCTTATCAAAAGCTTTGCTAAAATCCATTTACATTACATCATATGCACTGCTCTCATCGACCCTCCTGGTTACCTCCTTGAAATATTCAATCAAGTTAGTCGGACACAACTTTCCCTTAACAAATCCATGCTGACTGTCCTTGATTAATCCATGTCTTTCCAAATGAAGATTTATCCTGTCCCTCAGGACTGTTTTCCCACCACTGAGGTTAGGCTGACTGGCCTGTAATTACTCGGTCTATCCCTTTCTCCCTTTTTAAACAAAGGTACAACATTAGCAGTCCTCTGGCACCACACCTGTAGCCAGAGAGGATTGGAAAATGATGGTCAGAGCCTTTGCTATTTCCTCTTTTGCTTCTCTTAACAGTCTGGGATACATTTCATTTGGGCCTGGGGATTTATCCACTTTCAAAGCTGCTAAGCCCCTTAATACTTCCTCTCTCACTATGTTGATCTCATCTAATATTCTACACTCTTCCTCCCTCATTGCAAAGTCTTTTGTGAAAACAGATGCAAAGTATTCATTAAGAATCATACCCACATCTTCTGCCTCCACACACAGATTTCCTTTATGGTCTCTAATAGGCCCCACTCTTTCTCTAGTTGTTCTCTTGCTCTTAATGTATTTATAAAAAATCTTTGGGTTTTCCCTGAATTTACTTGCCAACATTCTTTCCTGCTGTCTCTTTGTTTTCCTGATATCTTTTTTAAAGCATGCTCGCATATAGAGTAAAAAAAATGGATGTCAGTGGGAGAAAGAACAAAGCTACATTACATGAGTGGAAGTATATAAAGGGAGAGGGAAGGTGAAGAAATCACTTGCATCCAGCTGATGCGGTGCAGGCCCACTGAGCCCACTGAGCCGTGGACGGGGATGGAGGGACGCGGGAGAAGTCAGTGCTAGAGGGCAGTGTTGGGTGTGATCCAGAAATTATGCTTGGATTGCAGCCTAAGGGATTTGGGATTTGGGGTGTAAACTATTATGCAATAGTTGCACTTACTGGCTCTATCTGAAAGTGATTATGCATTTAATTGGTTAATGTGAGATTAATAAATTGCAGTTATACATCCAGATGTGTGGTTTAAGGTATAGTCAGATAAAGTAGTCAACTTGGCTCAGCAGTAGCATTCACAGCTCTGGGTCAGAAGGTCATGGGTACAAAACACACTCTAAGCTGCCATGTCAGTACAGTGCTGAGGGCGTGTTGCATTGTCAGAGGTGCTGTCTATCCGATGAGATGCTGAACCGAGGTCCCTCTGCCTGTTCAGATGGATGTAGATCACATGGCACTATTCGAAGAGAAGCAGTGGAGGATGCTGGCCAAACCCTCAAACAACACCAGGCTCCAGTTGGGGTGGAGTGTAGAATGTTTTCAGTGCAAGGGGTGTCGCAGTTGTGGTGAGGCGGACTGGTTGGGCTGGGTGCTCTTTGCCTTTCCGTCATTGTTCATTGGTTTATATGTAACCTTTAAGGCTGCTGACCAAGGGCCGTGTGGCTCTTTGTCGGCCGGCGCGGACACGATAGGCCAGAATGGCCTCCTTCTGCGCTGTAAATTTCGATGTTTCTTTTTGGTCATTTACCTCATTGCTGTTTGTGGGACCTTGCAATGTGCAAATCACTCCTTTGTTTGCTTCTATAACAACAGTGACTACACTACAAACATAATTAATTGGTTGTAAAGCGCTTTAGGACATTGTGAGAATATGAAAAATGCTATATAAATGCAAATTCTCTTCTCTTTTTTGATTAAAAAAAAACTGCCCATCAGTACGATAACAATCATTACAGCACCTGACAGACTCACCTCAAGCTGAGGTTTAAAAGAAATGACAGAATAAGGAAACAGATATAAAAAAAAGCTTTTGTAGTTAATTAAAATTGTGATTATATTCACCCAAACGATGAAACTATTCATATCTTATCTAAAGTGTTCTGCAGTCTAATTTTGAAGTTTTAAATCAATTCAAACCTGTTGTTTCTAGTGCACAGTTGAAATAAATTGCCTTCGGAATCTATGCTGTTTGATTTTCATCAGAAAGAATACATAAAACAAAATATGATATCAATGTCAAATTCACAGCTCAAAGATGTCCCTGTCAATGAGACATTGAGAACATATTTCTGCCTCAGTATATCAGCCATTGTTTTTGCATCTGAAGACACGTCAAGTTTTGCTGAACACATTTAGAAGAATGAAACTTCAGGGACTATCTCATCCCCTTGCATTAGGCACCATTCCTTTAGTTGGGGTATGGTTTTAAGGGAGCCACTAGGCTCTAGTACCTCACCCAGGTGCCCATTATTTGTGTGAGCCTAAGCAGTGAATGTCAGCAGATCATTTCACCATAAAAGACACCACAGCTCAATCTTATCCTCAACACACACACACACACGCACACGCACACTTCTCATCATCATCATCATCATCATCATCATCATAGGCAGTCCCTCGAACCGAGGATAACTTGCTTCCACGTCAAAAAGTTCACAGGTGTTTCAATGGTGGACCTAAAATTCCAGGTCCGAACTAAATCTTGAAAGGGGGAAGATGCCTGTGCTTGGATTTTTTTTAACGTGTGGTGACCATTGCACACCAGCCACCACACGGGCTTGACCGAGCTAGGTCTTGGTCCAGTAGCAAGACAACTGGAGACCAGCTCTGCTGCACGGACTTAGTGCGCACACATATCACAGTGTGAGCTGGTCCGTGCTGCCCCTGGGCCCTTGCCTCTTCTGGGCCCCGAACTCACGCCTCTCCTGGGCTCCGATCACGTCCCTCTACAGTCTCTCTGCGCTCCTTCGCCCCGATCTCGCCGCTCCTGCTGTACTTGCCCATGCTCCAATCACCGACCTGGACCTTGGTGACATCCCTTTTCACTGTCGTTGCTCTCCTGCTCCAGCACGTGCTGCTCCCTGGAGTGGTACGCCTCCACGCTGCTCCTTCCGCTCCCCGGCCTGCTCCGATGGTGCTCGCAGGCCTGGGGCCACTCAGCCTGCTGGGCCAGGCCTCCACTCTGCTCCTTCCGCTCCCCGCCCTGCTCCACTGGTGCTCGCAGGCTGGGGGCCATTCAATCACCGGGCCCTGACTCCGCTAGCAGGGCGCTGGGAGGACAATTCAGTTCCTGATTTCATGCTTCAACTAGATGGCCATTCCAATGAGCAACTGCATCCCTTATGAACTGAATCTTGTACCTTTATTCACAAATACCTACGGGATAATAGGGGTGAAATTGTTCTATGCCAATGGACAAATTGGACAAAGTGTAAAATGGGCTGCTGATTCCCTATGATCCCGTTTCACACTATTGACATAGAGAAATTTCAGCCCCAATAAGTCCAGCTTTAACAATGAACCCACAGTCAGGGTAAAACTCTGTAGTCCCAGCAGGGAAGCTGCGTGCAAAGGAAGTGTATGTCTGAGGTAGAGCTACATCATTGTAGCACGGATCCTATGAGCCATGTTCCCTGCCCCATGTGCAGGACACAGAAAATCAGAGAATGCAGAACAAAATGTGTCTGCTCTCCAATATGAAATAATTTCCATATCATCTGTAAACTAGCTCGGAGATAACTATCATCGCATGATATAAAAGCTAATATTCATATATTCGAATTTAAAAAAAAGGAGTAATATCTCTTACGTGACATTTCTTTAAGACGGCTTTGGTGAACTGCAGTTTACGCTTCATCGCTAATCAACATGTGCCCATCAATCACACAAGCCAGTCTACATAAAAACATGGTTATTGGAGCCACTTTTCATTGCATGCCCTTCTATGCTGACTGTGACTGTGGCCATTCATCTGCACATTCGATAAGTGACTCAGTGGGGGTCAGACTAAAGTATCATTAAGGCCTGTGTGAATGCTTACAGATTCAATGAATGAATGACAAGGAGGACGTGTATTTCCCAATTTATACAAGCTGCTAACCTTCTCAAAATCAGAAAATGCGCAGCGTGATCCCTGGCAGTAACTATACCATGTCTTATTTCTTAGAGGTTAGTTCAAGCTTCTCTTCAATCCAAGTTATTCCAATGTGCCCAGCTCAAAATAGACTATGAATTTTTTTCCATGTATTTCCTCAACAGCTTTCCTGTCTTTTGCTTCCGTGTCAACAGAGTATAAAATGCGTTAAGAAATGTATGGAAACGATGGAGGTGAAATTCAACTTCGGTGGAAGCAGAAAACGAGTAACAGAAACAGACCTTTAAACTGAACAAAGGACCTTATTGGTTTCTGTATAGTGTCGGCTGTGGCTCAGTGGGTAGCACTCTCCCCTTTAAGTCAGAAGGTTGTGGGTTCAAGCCCCACTCCAGGGACTTGAGCACCAAAAAAATCTAGGCTGACACTGCAGTGCAGTGCTGAGGGAGTGCTGTACTGTCAGAGGTGCTGTCTTTCAGATGAGACATTAAACCGAGGCCCTGTCTGCTCTCTCAAGTGGACATTAAAGATCCCATGGCACTATTTCGAAGAAGAGCAGGGGAGTTATCCCTGCTGTTCTAGCCAATATTTATCCCTCAAACAAAAAAACAGATTATCTGGTCAGTATCACTTTGCTGTTTGTGGGAGCTGGCTTGTGCGCAAATTGGCTGGCACGTTTCCCACATTCCAACAGTGACTACACTTCCAAAAGTACTTCATTGGCTGCAAAGTGCCCGGTGATAGTGAAAGATGCTATGTAAATCCACAGGGCTGAAATTCATCAACTCATCGTCTGCTGCTGCCGACATTGCTCTTGCAGATCTGCCCAGTGCCACTTTGGAGATGGCCTGGAGCGAGCGGGAGGGGAGAGCCGCCGGGAACCGCAGACGGCCGAGTGGCGCAACTGACTTCCCGCCCACCGAGCTCCCAGATTCCTGTGGGTGGGATTTGGGGGGTGGACCGCTGTGAGGAGGCTGGTCGATCCCCGACGGTAAGTGTGAAGAACCTGAAAAAAAGGTTAGTGAACATTTTTTTTAAATTTCCACAGCGACTTACCTGCATGGGCGCCCCTGAAGGTCTTCCAATAGTTTTTTTACTTTTTAACTAATGATTTTTTTTCAGGTATTCGGCCCTCTGTGGGCCCGACTCCATTCTCGGCGGCACTTGGGAGGCAAGTGCCTCTGCCGCCGAGAATGAGACCTCCCACCCGCTGCCGCCCCGATTGGCGGCGTACACCATCCATTTGCCGCCTGCCAACCTTCGAGGGACCTCGGCGACGAATATCCCGCCCAAAGTACCGTCTGGTACCTCGTCGGCCATCGGCAGCACTTTGGGCGGCACTTGGGCGGGCGGAGGCCTTGATCAAAATCGGCCTCCTAGTATTTCTTTCTTTTTTCCGGAAGGTCCCCTTCCTGCTTGCTCAGAAGAGCAGATTACAATGGAAGACTGAGGGAAAGGAAAGAGATATCGGCGGGCAAGTATCCCGGACCATTTTAACTGCTCACATGCCCGGTTTGCATTGGACGGGCAGAATTATGATCAGCCATGATCATATTGAATGGCGATGCAGGCTCGAAGGGCCGAATGGCCTACTGCTGCACGTATTTTCTATGTTTCTATTAAAATCGCCCTTGCATTTCTGAATCCAGGTTCTTTACATGGATCAGAAACAATGGTTCCAACATTTACAGAGAAGCGGGAAGGGGGCAGGGGAGGGAAAGGAGTTCCAGATGGAAATCCCAAAAATATGTCCTGTTGAAACTAACAGAAGGACATATTTCCAAATGTTTTCACCAGGTTTCCCGCCCAACAGACAGCCTGATTGAAAGGGTTGGACAGAATAGCCTGCGGCACAAGGCCGCAGCCGAGGATCAGAGAACGGGAGGGCGAGATTGCGGTCGGGGGGGGGGCTCCTGGTTAGGGCCAAGAGATCGTGGTGGAGGCGGGGCTCGTGATCGCGGAAGGTCGGAGATGGTGGGGCATCAAGTGGGGAGATGGTGAGGGTGTGGGGGTGGGGGAGGGTTGGCCGATCACGGGGAGAGGAGGGGATGTGATCTTGTTGGGCCTGGAAGAAACATTCCTTCTCCTCCTGACCCACAAGCAGTGATGTAAGTGCATTTACTTTATGGATCAGGTCATTTTACCTGCCGGATTTCCCGCGGACCGGGAAACCCAGTCGAAATGGGAAAAAAAAAATCTGTAAATATGGAGGTTTGCAACCTTCTTACAAGATTTTACCTGCCGACCTGACTCCTGAGAGCAGATTGGTTGCCCACCCCTGTTTAGCTTCCGTTAAAAAGTGGGCAAGTTGAGGCTTGGTTTGACATTTTTCAAATTTTAACTTCTCACCTGACCTAAACCCACACTTTCCTGGAGATGTCTCGGAGCGGCTGCAGCGCATTCGGGAAGGGAAGGGTGAACAGCCAGCTATCATGGTACATATAGGTACCAACGATATAGGTGAAAAATGCGATGAGGTCCTACAAGCTAAATTTAGGGAGCTAGGAGTTAAATTAACAAGTAGGACCCCAAAGGTAGTAATCTCAGGATTGCTACCAGTACCAGTGTCAGAGTAGGAGTTGCAGGATAGCTCAGATGAATTCGTGGCTTGAGGAATGGTGCAAGGGAGAGGGATTCAAATTCCTGGGACATTGGAACCGGTTCTAGGGGAGGTGGGACCAGTACAAATCGGACGGTCTGCACCTGGGCAGGACTGGAACTGATGTCCCAGGCAGAGTGTTTGCTAATGCTGTCAGCGAGGGTTTAAACTAAAAAGGCAGGGGGATGGGAATCTATGCAGGGAGACAGAGAGAAGTAAAAAGGGGGCAGAAGCAAAAGGTAGGAAGAAGAAAAGCAGAAATGGAGGGCAGAGAAATCAAGGGCAAAAATCAAAAAGGGCCACATTACAACATAATTCTAAAAGGACAAAGAGTGTTAAAAAAACAAGCCTGAAGGCTCTGAGTCTCAATGCGAGGAGCATTCATAATAAGATGGATGAATTGACTGCGCAGATAGCTGGGATTACGGAGACATGGCTCCAGAGTAACCAAGGCTGGGAACTGAACATCCAGGGGTATTCAATATTCAGGAAGGACAGATAGGAAGGAAAAGGAGATGGGATAGCGTTACTGGTTAAAGAGGAGATTAACGCAAAAGTAAGGAAGGACATTAGCGTGGATGATGTGGAATCTACATGGGTAGAACTGCGAAACACCAAAGGGCAGAAAACATTAGTGGAGTTGTGTACAAACAGTAGTAGGAAGGTTGGGGATGGCAACAAATAGGAAATTAGGGACGCGTGCAATAAGGGTACAGCAGTTATCATGGGTGACTTTAATCTGCTTATTGATTGGGCTAACCAAACTGGTAGCAATACTGTGGAGGAGGATTTCCTGGAGTGTATAAAGGATGGTTTTCTAGACCAATATGTCGAGGAACCAACTAGAGAGCAGGCCATCCTCGACTGGGTCTTGTGTAACGAGAGAGGATTAATTAACAACCGTGCGGGGTCCCTTGGGGAAGAGTGACCATAATATGGTAGAATAATTCATTATGATGGAGAGTGACACAGTTAATTCAGAGACTAGGGTCCTGAACTTAAACAAAGGAAACTTCGACGGTATGAGACGTGAATTGGCTAGGATAGACTGAAGAATGATACTTAAAGGGTTGACGGTGGATAGGCAATGGCAGACATTTAAATATCACATGGATGACTACAACAATTGGACATCCCTGTTGTAAGAATAAAAAAGGGAAGGTGGCTCAACCGTGGCTAACAAGGGAAATTAGGGAAAGTGTTAAATCCAAGGAAGAGGCATACAAATTGGCCAGAAAATGCAGCAAACCTGAGGACTGGGAGAAATTTAGAATTCAGCAGAGGAGGACAAAGGGTTTAATTAGGAGGGGGAAAATAGAGTATGAGAGTAAGCTTGCAGAGAACATAAAAACTGACTGCAAAAGCTTCGAGAGATATGCGAAGAGAAAGAGATTAGTGAAGACTAATGTAGGTCCCTTGCAGTCAGAATCAGGTGAATTCATAATGGGGAACAAGGAAATGGCAGACCAATTGAACAAATACTTTGCTTTGTCTTCAGTAAGGGAGAAACAAATAACCTCCCGAAATTACTAGGGAACCGAGGGTCTCGCGAGAAGGGGGAACTGTAGACAGGTTAGCCTGACATCGGTGGTGGGGAAAATGTTGGAATCAATTATTAAAGATGTAATAGCAGCGCATTTGGAAAGCAGTGACAGGATCGGTCCAAGTCAGCATGGATTTATGAAAGGCAAATCATGCTTGACAAATCTTCTAGAGTTTTTTGAGGATGTAACTAGTAGAGTGGATAAGGGAGAACCAGTGGATGTGGTGTATTTGGACTTTCAAACGGCTTTTGACAAGGTCCCACACAAGAGATTCGTGTGCAAAATGAAGGCACATGATATTGGGGGTAATGTATTGATGTGGACAGGAAGCAGAGATTGGGAATAAACGTGTCCTCCTCAGAATGGCAGGCAGTGACTAGTGGGGTGCCGCAGGGCTCAGTGCTGGGATCACAGCTATTTACAATATACATTAATGATTTAGATGAAGGAATTGAATGTAATATCTCCAAGTTTGCAGATGAAAGTAAGCTGGGTGGCAGTGTGAGTTGCGAGGAGGATGCTAGGAGGCTGCAGGGAGAATTGGACAGGTTAGGTGAATGGGCAGATGCAGTATAATGTGGATAAGTGTGAAGTTATCCACTTTGGTGGCAAAAACAGGAAGGCAGATTATTATCTGAATGGTGACAGATTAGTAAAAGGGGAGGTGCAACAAGACCTGGGTGCCATGGTACATCAGTCATTGAAGGTAGGCATGCAGGTACAGCAGGCAGTAAAGAAAGCAAATGGCATGCTGACCTTCATAGCGAGGGGATTTGAGTATAGGAGCAGGGAGGTCTTACTGCAGTTTGTACAGGGCCTTGGTGAGACCACACCTTGAGTATTATGTACAGTTTTGGTCTCCTAATCTGAGGAAGGACATTCTTGCTATTGAGGGAGTGGAGCAAAGGTTCACCAGACTGATTCCCGGGATGGCAGGATGACATATGAAGAAAGACTGGATCGACTGGGCCTGTATTCACTGGAATTTAGAAGAATGAGAGGGGATCTCATAGAAACATATAAAATTATGATGGGATTGGGCAGGTTAGATGCAGGAAGAATGTTCCCGATGTTGGGGAAGTCCAGAACCAGGGGTCACAGTCTAAGGATAAGGGGTAAACCATTTAGGACAGAGATGAGGAGAAACTTCTTCACTCAGAGAATTGTGAACCTGTGGAATTCTCTACCACAGAAAGTTGTTGAGGCCAGTTTGTTGGATATAATCAAAAGGGAGTTAGATGTGGCCCTTATGGCTAAAGGGATCAAGGGGTATGGAGAGAAAGCAGGAATGTGGTACTGAAGTTGCATGATCAACCATGATCTTATTAAATGATGGTACTGGCTCGAAGGGCTGAATGGCCTACTCCTGCACCTATTTTCTATAGACCCAATTATCCGGCCACGCCGAAAACGGCGCAGCCCCGAGCTGCACGCCTGTTCTTCGCGCCTAAAAGTGCGCATGAAAAAAACTGCGACATTCTCCGGCTCCTCGGAGCTCGATCTTTGCTTGGCGCGGCGTGCTCTTCACAGCGGGGGGTGGAGCCAAACACTCGTGCCGATTCTGTCAGCAGTGGGGGGGCGGGTCTAATTTAAATGAGCCAACGTCATGCCGGCAACCCTGCGCATGCACGTTGGAGTGTGCGCACACGCGCAGTGTCAAACAAACATTGGCACTCGGCCATTTTTAAAGGGACTGGAGCAAAAGTGAAGATTTGTCTCTTGGACCCCTGGAAAGGCTTGTAATTTAATTTTTGTGATATTTTTGTGTGTGAGGGAGTGCTTTTAGCAACACTGTTGAATAAATCACCTGCTGAAATCAGTGAGTTCAGCTTTTTACTTGCAGAAGTTACTAAACTTGCAGAACCGGTGCTGCATTGGTGCATGCAAATTAAGGACTGTGTGTTTTGAGAAATAAGAGTGTCAATTCAACTTTGCAATCGATCAACGTCCACCAAGAACAAAGAATTTCTTGCATGAGGAAGTAGAGATATTAGTCAACGTAATTGAGCAGAGATGGCAGGAGCTAGATACCTGCAACAGAGGTCGCATAAAAGTGCCACCAAAAGAAATGAAGAAACGGTGGAACCAAGTTGCAGAAGATTACTGTGCAGTGGTGCATACCAGGAGATCTGGAAGCCAGTGTAAAAAGAAATGGCACGACCTTGGTCAAGTAGTTAGTGTAGGTAATATTTCCCATTTTTAATTTAACTTTAATTGTAACCTGGCTATCTGTATGTCCCACCTTGCAGACTGACACACTCTGTAAAAAGTTATATTTTACTCTTTGCAGAAGAAATTGGCCCACATCAAAAGGGAGGCAACTCGGACAGGAGGAGGCACGCCCAATCTGCATCCACTGACACCCTTGGAACAAAGGGTAGCTGCTATGATGAGTTGTACATGGAGAAAAGCAATCAATACAGCACAAGCTGGGCCTGCATGCGAGGAAGAGGGTAAGTCCTGAAAATGCATCGTGGCCCTTCAAATCAACCTGCTGCCTAACCTGCTATGAGTGAGAGTACTCATGCCACCCATCCGGCCCCCTCCCTTGCTGTTAAACATTTGACTGTTCTGATGTATTTTGCAGAACATGATGATGATGATGATGACAATGATGCTGCTGCCAACCCTGAGGATCCTGATGGCACAGAACAAGAACCAGTACAACCAGCTGCGGACGATCCAGACTGGATGATGGCAGCGATGACTGAAATGTCTGCAGGGGAGAGCTTCCAAATTAATGTTTATGAGCCCCCATCAAGGGGCATCAGAGTTTCAACCCCTAGCACAGGTCTTGGTTCCACCTTCCATGCTTTCGCTTCCGATGTTGCGGGTCCCAGTGGTGCTACTGGTATAATGCAGCATTCTACAGTCAGTGCACTACCATCCGAGCCTGCGCCTCCCTCTCGCATAGGTTCTGGTTCCACCTACTATGGTTTTGATTCCAACGCTGCGGGTCCCAGTGCTGCTGCTGATATCATGGAGCAGTTTACACCCATTCATCCAACATCCCAGCCCACGGCTCGCACTCGAGTGCTGTCGTCTGGAACACCGAGCGCCCCACCATCCCAGCCCGAACCTCTCTCTCTAGTACTGCCGTCTGCAGCACAGAGCGCCCTACCGTTCCAGACCGAGCCTCTCCCTCCAGTTCTGCCATCTGCAACACAGAACGTCCCACAGTCCCAGCCCGAGCCTCTCCCTCCAGTTCTGCCGTCTGCAACACCGAGCGTCCCACCGTCCGTGCCCGCGCCTCCCAGTGTAGTGGTTCCACAAGGCAGACCCAGACAGAGAAGGAGATTGGAGACACGCTCTCCTGAGATGCAGCGTGCAACAGATGCGACTCAGGTTGTGGCATTGGGTATGGAGACCAATGAGCTTACCCGATCACTCATCGGTGGCGTCAGTGCAGTAGGTGAAGAGTTGACGGTCCTGACGGGAGAAGTAGCAGTAATGACATGGGAACTTAGGGAGGGAATGTCCGAGGGAGTGCAATCGACGGCACAGGCCGTCAGGGAGGGCATGCAAATTACGGCACAGGCCGTCAGGGAGGGCCTGGTTGAGGTAGCTGCTGCAATAAGGGCACACAGCCCAGCCAATCAAATGACACCCCCATGAGGAAGTGAACATTCACTGAGATATGGATGAGACATGGTTGCAGCCTTTCTTTGCTGCTTTTGTTCTTGTTCTTGATGTAGCTGTAGTAGCGTTTTTCAAATTGAAATTGTTTTGTAAGTTTTGTAACTTTACAACTTATAAGGGATCTTATGGTTTTTAAGTGATCTTATCGTGTAAATGCTCTCACATTTTTTTGTATCTTATTTAATTTTGCACCTAAAAAAGTGATCCTGAAGTTTCAGTGTTCTTCAGAGTGTAAGACTTTTCACATTGAAACTGTTTTGTAAGTTTTGTAACTTTACAACATATAAGTGATCTCAGGGTTTTCAAAGTGATCTTATAGTGTAAATGCTCTCACATTCTATAACTTATTTAATTTTGCATCGAAAAAGTGATCTTGAAGTGTAAGTGATCTTAGAGTGTAAAATTTTTCACATAGAAATTGTTTTGTAACTTTTGTAACTTTACAAGTTTCTAAGTGATCTTAAAGTTTTTAAGTGATCTGCAAGAGTCATATTAAAAAGTATAGTTTGATACAACAAATATTTTATTACAGTGACGTTAACTTTTCAATAAAATATTTTTTCATTAAAACTGTTTCATGTTCCATTAACACAACACAACGTAGGAACAACTGCAAAGAATAAACATGTCCATGCACAACAGTGGTCGCAGAGCTCTCAGGCATCAGTAGTTGAAGCATTCACGGATGAGCTGCTGGCGCAAGGCTCGAGCAATCGTTAAAGGGGCACGATGGACGGCCCCTTCTCCGACCTCGTGCTCCGGCATCAGGCACTTGCATGCTTTCCTGATCGTCGTCATCATCCACATCCTGCTGTTCCGTAATATTATCATCATGCACTGGACCCTCACGTAGGTCTTCTGGCTCCACTACCAGCTCCTGCTGCCTCATGATGGCTAAGTTATGAAGCATGCAGCACATAACAGTGAAGTGACCGACAATATGAGGAGAGTATAGCAACTGGTCCAGGCATCGGAATCGCTGTTTCAATATGCCAATGGTCCTCTCAATGATGCTGCGCGTCGCATGTTGTATTGACGGTCAGCTTCTGTCCGTGTCATGCGTAGGGGCGTCATGAGCCAGGTGGTCAGGCCATACCCTTTGTCTCCCAGTAGCCAGCTCTGCCCTTCTGGCTGCTGCTCAAACATGTCAGATATAACGCTGTTGCGTAGGATGAACGCATCATGAGTGCTGCCAGGGTATCTCGCATCGACTGACATGATGCGCTGCTTGTCGTCACACACGAGCTGCACATTGATAGAGTGGAAACCTTTCCTATTTCGGTACTGCTTAGAATCCTCCACAGGTGCTCGCAAGGCTATGTGGGTACAATCAATGCAGCCCTGTACCTTTGGGATGCCGGCAATCCTGAAGAAGCCCACAGCCCTCTTATGGATCGCTTGTGCGGTCATTGGGAAATTGATGAAGTCATTCCTTCGCGCATACAGTGCAGCTGTGACCTGGTAAACGCAGGCATGTATTGCACGTTGAGAGATGATACACACATCTCCAGTTGTAGCCTGAAACGATCCCGAGGCATAGAACGAAAGTGCAGCTGTTACATAGAAACATAGAAACATAGAAACATAGAAAATAGGTGCAGGAGTAGGCCATTCGGCCCTTCTAGCCTGCACCGCCATTCAATGAGTTCATGGCTGAACATTCAACTTCAGTACCCCATTCCTGCTTTCTCGCCATACCCCTTGATCCCCCTAGCAGTAAGGACCTCATCTAACTCCTTTTTGAATATATTTAGTGAATTGGCCTCAACAACTTTCTGTGGTAGAGAATTCCACAGGTTCACCACTCTCTGGGTGAAGAAGTTCCTCCGCATCTCGGTCCTAAATGGCTTACCCCTTATCCTTAGACTGTGACCCCTGGTTCTGGACTTCCCCAACATTGGGAACATTCTTCCTGCATCTAACCTGTCTAACCCCGTCAGAATTTTAAACGTTTCTATGAGGTCCCCTCTCATTCTTCTGAACTCCAGTGAATACAAGCCCAGTTGATCCAGTCTTTCTTGATAGGTCAGTCCCGCCATCCCGGGAATCAGTCTGGTGAACCTTCGCTGCACTCCCTCAATAGCAAGAATGTCCTTCCTCAGGTTAGGAGACCAAAACTGTACACAATACTCCAGGTGTGGCCTCACCAATGCCCTGTACAACTGTAGCAACACCTCCCTGCCCCTGTACTCAAATCCCCTTGCTATGAAGGCCAACATGCCATTTGCTTTCTTAACCGCCTGCTGCACCTGCATGCCAACCTTCAATGACTGATGTACCATGACACCCAGGTCTCTTTGCACCTCCCCTTTTCCTAATCTGTCACCATTCAGATAATAGTCTGTCTCTCTGTTTTTACCACCAAAGTGGATAACCTCACATTTATCCACATTATACTTCATCTGCCATGCATTTGCCCACTCACCTAACCTAACCAAGTCGCTCTGCAGCCTCACAGCATCCTCCTCGCAGCTCACACTGCCACCCAACTTAGTGTCATCCGCAAATTTGGAGATACTACATTTAATCCCCTCATCTAAATCATTAATGTACAGTGTAAACAGCTGGGGCCCCAGCACAGAACCTTGCGGTACCCCACTAGTCACTGCCTGCCATTCTGAAAAGTACCCATTTACTCCTACTCTTTGCTTCCTGTCTGACAACCAGTTCTCAATCCATGTCAGTACACTACCCCCAATCCCATGTGCTCTAACTTTGCACATCAATCTCTTGTGTGGGACCTTGTCGAACGCCTTCTGAAAGTCCAAATATACCACATCAACTGATTCTCCCTTATCCACTCTACTGGAAACATCCTCAAAAAATTCCAGAAGATTTGTCAAGCATGATTTCCCTTTCACAAATCCATGCTGACTTGGACCTATCATGTCACCTCTTTCCAAATGCACTGCTATGACATCCTTAATAATTGATTCCATCATTTTACCCACTACCGATGTCAGGCTGACCGGTCTATAATTCCCTGTTTTCTCTCTCCCTCCTTTTTTAAAAAGTGGGGTTACATTGGCTACCCTCCACTCCATAGGAACTGATCCAGAGTCAATGGAATGTTGGAAAATGACTGTCAACGCATCCACTATTTCCAAGGCCACCTCCTTAAGTACTCTGGGATGCAGTCCATCAGGCCCTGGGGATTTATCGGCCTTCAATCCCATCAATTTCCCCAACACAATTTCCCGGCTAATAAGGATTTCCCTCAGTTCCTCCTCCTTACTAGACCCCCCGACCCCTTTTATAACCGGAAGGTTGTTCGTGTCCTCCTTCGTGAATACCGAACCAAAGTACTGGTTCAATTGGTCCGCCATTTCTTTGTTCCCCGTTATGATTTCCCCTGATTCTGACTGCAGGGGACCTACATTTGTCTTTACTAACCTTTTTCTCTTTACATATCTATAGAAACTTTTGCAATCCGTCTTAATGTTCCCTGCAAGCTTCTTCTCATACTCCATTTTCCCTGCCCTAATCAAACCCTTTGTCCTCCTCTGCTGAGTTCTAAATTTCTCCCAGTCCCCAGGTTCGCTGCTATTTCTGGCCAATTTGTATGCCACTTCCTTGGCTTTAATACTATCCCTGATTTCCCTTGATAGCCATGGTTGAGCCACCTTCCCTTTTTTATTTCTATGCCAGACAGGAATGTACAATTGTTGTAGTTCATCCATGCGGTCTCTAAATGTCTGCCATTGCCCATCCACAGTCAACCCCTTAAGTATCATTTGCCAATCCATCTCAGCCAATTCACGCCTCATACCTTCAAAGTTAGCCTTCTTTAAGTTCTGGACCATGGTCTCTGAATTAACTGTTTCATTCTCCATCCTAATGCAGAATTCCACCATATTATGGTCACTCTTCCCCAAGGGGCCTCGCACAACGAGATTGCTAATTAATCCTTTCTCATTACATAACACCCAGTCTAAGATGGCCTCCCCCCTAGTTGGTTCCTCGACATATTGGTCTAAAAAACCATCCCTTAGGCACTCCAGAAAATCCTCCTCCACCGTATTGCTTCCAGTTTGGTTAGCCCAATCTATGTGCATATTAAAGTCACCCATTATAACTGCTGCACCTTTATTGCACGCACTCCTAATTTCCTGTTTGATGCCCTCCCCAACATCACTACTACTGTTTGGAGGTCTGTACACAACTCCCACTAACGTTTTTTGCCCTTTGGTGTTCTGCAGCTCTACCCATATAGATTCCACATCATCCAAGCTAATGTCCTTCCTAACTATTGCCTTAATCTCCTCCTTAACCAGCAATGCTACCCCACCTCCTTTTCCTTTTATTCTATCCTTCCTGCAACAGACAGGGCAGTTGGCGTTCTGCTTCTGGGCTGCAAATCTGCTCTCACCATATCACAGATCTCAGTGACAACTTCTCTGCGAAAACACAGCCTTTTCACACAATCAGCCTCGCTCATGTCCAGGTACGAGCGCCTGGCTCGATATTGTTGACGTGGGTAAGGTCTCCTGCCCATCAACCTACGGGCTATGACGTTCCTGGTGCGGTGAGCTCTAACCAATTCTCTCCTATGCAGTGAATTGATGGTGAACCATTGCATAATATGTGCTGTTGACAATGCAGCACCCATTCTGCAAATTTAAATATAACACTGTCGATGTGGCTGCCTCTCCCTGTCCAAATGGCCTCAGTCCCTCTCACAGCTCGAAGGCTGCTGCTGTATGTTCGGCTGCCGTCGAGCCACTGACGCCGCCCCTAAAGCGTGGCCGAATGGCCTCAAGCACCATAAAGAGCTGCGTCGATCCGGTGTTGATTCTTCGGTTGCCAGCCAGCCACAGTCGCTGCTGCTATCTCATGGCCGAATGGCCTCAAGTCCGTCCGGTGTTGATTCTTCGCGGCCAGAGAATGACGGCCTGCCAGAAGCACCGCAGCTCAGCTCGAAGCTTGCTGGGGCTGCCGTCGAGACACTGACGCCACACCCCTGCCTGTCTCCAACATGAAAGGCCTGCCTGAAGCACAGCAGCTCGAAGGCTGCTGCTATTTCACACAGGTAGGGACATGGTTTATTTAGTCTTTTCTTTGCTTATAAATTTTTATTCAGGTTTGATTTATTTGTATAATATTTGTATAAGTATAACTAAGGATTGATTGTAGAATTTAATGACTTCCCTTCCCCCCACCCCCCTCGTTCCCTACGCCTAATTTGTAACCTACGCCTGATTTTCTAAGGTGTGGACAAGGTTTTTTCGAGCGTACAAAAATCTTCACTTACTCCATTCTAAGTTAGTTTGGAGTAAGTTTTCACTGCCAAAACTTTGAAAACAGGCGAAAGTGGCCGGACCCGCCCCCTTTTGAAAAAAAATTCTGTTCCAAAGTGAAACTGTTCTAACTGACTAGAATTGGAGCAAATGAAATGCTGAGAATTCAAATTTCTAAGATACTCAGTTCTAAACCAGTTGCTCCAAAAAAACAGGAGCAACTCAGGCCGAAACTTGGGCCCTTTGATTCTATCTTTCTATTAAAATTAACCCACTGTGGCATGAGCAGTAATCCTTCAGACACTCGACTCAGCACATCTCCCCAGCTTTTCACACGACTTTACCAAATATATGCTGCTGCTCCTCTTTCAGGCAGCTATTTTTATCTAATCTCTGCTTTTACTGAGGATGTCGAAAACCTTTTCTTCGTGTACCAACCGTTCATGTGAAAGCTGATTAAAGCGTTTTTGGAATCTAGATATATTACTTCATGAGGTTCCAACATTCACATCGGATATCAATTTTTTAAAGCAGGCAAGGAGGTTAGTCTGGCAGAACCCATCCCATCTGTATCATGTTGGCTAGTACAGATTAGCTTATTTTCATATTAGTAATGCTCAAATTTATTTCTAATGATCAAATCTATTTCACTAGTTATCTGAGTTTGCTTTGCACCTTTCTTGAAAATTGGCTTATTTACAACCAAAGTGGAACATTCCTTTTATTCATTGACTCATGATGATAGTCTGGACTTCATAGATTTCCTTGCAAGTTTCACTTACCTACTTGAGGAAACAGCATTTGTCCCTGGGCAATTATTGGTTTTGAGCCCTTTAAGCCTGTCTAGAATGGTCATGCAAGTGATATCGAAGCAATTAAAGTTATTTATAGAACCTCCTATAACAGGTACCATGCTATTACTGTCTTCACCAGTTAATACTTCTGGGAAATAATTATTTAGTATATGCTAACTCATCATTTTAGTTCATCATCATTTTCAATCACTTGCATCTTTAAGGAAACTCAATTCTTCATTCATAACCCTCTTGTTGTCTCAATGCTGGAAGAATTTCTCAATGCTGCATTTGTCTTCACAGCTACTTCACTCTTCATTTCTCCATCAGCCTTTACAAAAAACTTCAGTTTGGAAGGTCCTGTGTGAGTGTTATGATATGGGCTCATCCAAATATTTTTTTCATTTGCCCAGTACAAAGGATAATTTCCGCGTGCAAGCCCACACTTCCTATGGACCGAAATGTGACTTTCTGCATGAAGTAAACTGAGAGACAGCGTGCTCCAAGACAACAATAATGCTGTTGATCAGCTCACTAGAAATGGTGTGACATCCCTTCGCCCCTGGTCTTTCTGACTATTGGACAAAAAAACACTTTGACAAACCGTTTATCTAAAGCTATCAATTGGGGGTTGAACTTCAGCCTGCAAGGAATTCGTGTGATCCGGGCGCGGGGGTAGAGGACTATGGAACAGAACTCGCTTGTGGCAGATTTCCATCCTGCCTGCTCACACGAGAAATTACAACAAGGGGGCACTTCTTTCCCATGCTGCCCCCTTCTGCCCCCTCCCATCCCACCTACCATTGTAATGTCACTTTTGGAGGCAGGACTGACAGGATGCAGAGCTCCCCTGAGAGTTCTGTTCAGTGTACAGTTAGTGGTAAGTACATCTACACGAAGTAGACAAACATGCGTGTATGGCCCCCCCCCCCCAAGAGAACGTGTTTGACATTAGGAGAGCAACAGAGGGACAATGGAAGGGGCAGTGTGCGAAACCTTTCAAGTGGGTGATTTAGGCCAGACCAGCTTGCAGCTCCGTGACATCACAGCAAGAGCTGATCCACTGTACGTCTGATCACACCGGGAAACCCGACAGAGAAATTTTGATGGGAGTTGCCAGCTCCAGCAGGTTTATGCTTTTTATAGCACTCCTTGTGGGGCAGGAGGAGCAGGAATGCTCTTCCCCTCCCTCCAGCCCCTCAAGCAAACCCTCGGCCTCCCTTCTGATGATCACGGCCTCTCTCTAGCCCCCTCTGTAATCAATGACCTTTCCCCCTACAACTGATGCCTGATCCACAACTGTCGATCCCCCGCCCCCGCAATTGATGTCTGACCCACAATTTCTGGGAACCATCCCCAAGGTACCCCGGCTGTGGTCGCCTACCGTTGGTATTCCCACCCAAAAGAGAGCCTCCCGTTAAATTGAGCAGATATTCCATGGCATTGCCGGCTTTTCCCCACTCGCTCCCTGTAAATATCGGGGTCATGGAGTCCTGATGGGGGTTCCAAAACTAGGGGCCATCAATGTAAAATGGTCAATAATAAATCCAATAAGGAATTCATGAGAAACTTCTTTACTTATAGAGTGGTGAGAATGTGGAACTCACTGCCACAAGGAGTACTTGAGGTAAATAGCAAAGATAAAAGATTTGGAGGTGTAAATTCGGTCGCCCCTCTGTTGCGGCGTTAACCTGGGCGGAGCGGTAAATTTTGCGCCGGAAAGTGGTTTGCACCTGTAGCCTCAAAATTCACCAGGGCCCTGAGTGTGGAGCGGATTGCGAATGGCCTCTTTTAGGGCACTGGTCCAGCTGAGCAACTAAAATAGCCAAGGTAAACAGCCAGCCTCGGAGCGCTCTAAGAGAGGCTTCTGTGAAAAACAAATCTGAAAAAAAACACCAAAAACATTCCCAATACATTACTGACACCGCCGCAACATAAACCGCAAAAATAAAAAACAATCACACTGACCTGAGGACAACGTTATTTACCTCACTGCGGCCGCTACAGCTGGAACGCCAGCTTCCACAGACGTTCCCACTAGGGCACGCGACGGGTCACTACCGATCGGACACCAACCAAATATCGAGCCAGTGTCACAACCAGGGGCCTTGCACATCGGTCGCCCCTTAAAGGCGGTACTGCACCCGAAACCACCTGGAACCGGCACCGAATGTCCCGGCGGGGCACTGGAAGCTGGGCACCCGCTCGGAAGTGCTTACCGTCTACATTGCCGCCCCTTTGGGATGCTAACGGGAGCGGCAGAAGACCAAAATTCCAGCACTTGGATTGATATAGCGCCTTGTACAACAGTGAACGTCTCAAAGCGCTTTACAGCCAATGAAGTACTTTTGAAGTGTAATCGCTGTTATATAAGAACATAAGAAATAGGAGCAGGAGTAGGCCACCTGGCCCCTCGAGCCTGCTCTGCCATTCAATAAGATCATGGCTGATCTGATCATGGACTCAGCTCCACTTCCCCGCCTGCTCCCCATAACCCTTTACTCCCTTATCGCTCAAAAATCTGTCTCTCGCCATCTTAAATATAGTCAATGACCCAGCCTCCACAGCTCTCTGAGGCAGAGAATTCCACAGATTTAAAACCCTCTGAGAGAAAAAATTCCTCCTCATCTCAGTTTTAAATGGGTGGCTCCTTATTCTGAGACTATGTCCCCTAGTTTTAGTTTCCCCGATGAGTGGAAATATCCTCTCTGCATCCACCTTGTCGAGCCCCCTCATTATCGTATATGTTTCAATAAGTTCACCTCTCATTCTTCTGAACTCTGTTGAGTATAGGCCCAACCTACTCAACCTGTCTTCATAAGCCACCCCCTCATCTCCGGAATCAACCTTGTGAACCTTCTCTGAACAGCCTCCAAAGCAGGTATATCCTTCCATCGTGGGCCACCCCGACCTGCGTCTTCTCCGCAGGTCGGGGCTATAAAAAGAGCTGGAGTGAGCCACTGCAGCTTCCAGCACGAGCCAATACAAATGTGCGACGGCTTTGAGGTGGGCGACTGGGTGACGTCATCAGGACCCAGGTTGCCATTTGAAGCGTGGGCAGGAGCATCGGCGGGGCCCTGGTACAGCAGAGGAGCAGAAAGGTCGTTGCGGACGTGTAATGAATGATCGGGGCGGAGGAGTGATGAGGGATCGTGGCTGAGATTTGGTGGGTGATCGTGACGGAGGTTCGTCGAATGTTTGGTGCGGGGGTGCGGCAGGGGATCGTGGCGGAGGTGCGGCGAGTGTTTCGTGGCGGAGGAGCGGTGAGGGCTCGTGGCGGAGGAGCGGCGAGTGTTTCGTGGCGGAGGAGCAGCGAGTGTTTTTGTGGCAGAGGAGCGATGAGGGATCGTGGCAGGGATGCGGCAAATGTTTGTGGCGGAGGAGCGGCGAAAAATCGTGGCGGAGGAGCGGGGAGTGTTTTGTGGCGGAGGAGCGGCGAGAGATCGTGGTGGAGGTGTGGTGAATGAGGGTACAGGGACCAGAAGAGCCGAGAGCCCAGGGGTAGCACAGGCCTACCATGTGTGTGCATCAGGTCTGTGCAGCAGAGCAGGTCTCCAGTCTTCCTGGTTAAGCCTTGCCACTGGATAAAGGCCTAGTTTTGTCAAGCCCATGTGGTGGCTGGTGTGCAACAGTCACCACACATTAAAAAATTCCATGCATAGGCATCTTCCACCCCCTCAATTGGAGTTCAGGACTGGAACATCGGGTCCTTCATTGAAACATCTGGAAACTTGTGGAAGCAAGTCATCCTCGTTCGAGGGACCACCTATGATGATGATGATGATGATGATGATCCTTCCTTAAATACGGAGACCAAAACTGCACGCAGTACTCTAGGTGTGGCCTCACCAATACCCTGTACAGTTGTAGCAGGACTTCTCTGCTTTTATACTCTATCCCCCTTGCAATAAAGGCCAACATTCTATTTACCTTCCTGATTACTTGCTGCACCCGCATTCTATGTGTTTCATGCACAAGGACCCCCAGGTCTCTCTGTACTGCAGCACTTTGCAATTTTTCTCCATTTAAATTATAATTTGTTTTTCTATATTTTCTGCCAAAGTGGATGACCCCACATTTCCCCATATTATACTCCATCTGCCAAATTTTTGCCCACTCACTTAGCCTGACTATATCTTTTTGCAGATTTGTTGTGTCCTCTTCACAATTTGGTTTCCCACCCATCTTTGTATCATCAGCAAACTTGGCTACATTACACTCGGTTCCTTCATCCAAGTCATTAAAGTAGATTGTAAATTGTTGAGACCCCAGCACCGATCCCTGCAGCATCCCACTAGTTACTGTTTGCCAACCGGAAAATTACCCATTTATCCCAACTCTCTGTTCTCGGTTAGTTAGCCAATCCTCTATCCATGCTAATATATTACCCCCAACCCCGTGAACTTTTATCTTGTGCAGTAACCTTTTATGTGGCACCTTATCGAATGCCTTCTAGAAATCCAAATACACCACATCCACTGGTTTCCCCTTTATCCACCCTGCTCGTTACATCCTCAAAGAACTCCAGCAAATCTGTCAAACATGATTTCCCTTTCATAAAACCATGCTGACTCTGCTTGATTGAATTATACTTTTCCAAATGTCCCACTACTGCTTTCTTAATAATGGACTCCAGCATTTTCCCAATGACAGATGTTAAGCTAACTGGTCTATAGTTTCCTGCTTTTTGTCTGCCTCCTTTTTTAAATAGGGCGTTACATTTGCGGTTTTCCAATCCGCTGGGACCGCCCCAGAATCCAAGGAATTTTGGTAGATTACAACCAACACATCCACTATCTCTGCAGCCATTTCTTTTAAGACCCGAGGATGCAAGCCATCAGGTCCAAGGGACTTGTCTGCCTTTAGTCCCATTATTTTACCGAGTACTACTTCTTTAGTGATAGTGATTGTATTAAGTTCCTCCCTACCTATAGCCCCTTGATTATCCACTGTTGGGATGTTTTTAGTGTTTTCTACCATGAAGACCGATAGAAAATATTTGTTCAATGTTCATACCATTGTTGTAATCTATTGAAGGGAAAGCTCGATAAACACAGGAGGGAGAAAGGAAAAGTTGATAGGATAAATAGAGTGGGAGGAGGCTCGTTGGAGCATAAACACTGGGGCCAATTGGCCTGTTTCTGTACTGTAAATTCAATGAAATTCATTTGTTTCTGCATGGACAGTATTACAGTGAAAAAGGCAACTAATGAACAAGTCAAAATATGCCACATGTATACCCAGATCAAGCAGCTTCTGGCGACAGCATTGCTAATCAAGCGTGGACTTCGAAGGTAGCAGAACCCTTCAGTCATTTCCAGGATTGAGCCAAGCTGTGAGACTCATAGACAGGGCTGACTTTTGAAGTATTCATAAAAGCAGGTAAACCCTTTGAAAGCTTACTAAACGAAATAGACTGAAAATCTGGGAAGATCAGAGATCCAGTGATACATATTAATTATTTCTATCATGTGGTGAACCTTGTGTCTAACATTCGTTAATCAGACAAAATTCAACATGCAAAGGAGATATTTTAAACTCGTCACCAATCTGCCAGTCAGGGGCATCTTATAAAGAAACATCCAAATCTAATTTTTGTTTTTAGCATTCCCAGCACAGAGCTTCATCTATTGGTGTCCGCTGTGGCTCAGTGGTAGCACTATCACTTCCAAATCCGAAGGTAGTGGGTTTAAGTCCCACTCCAAAGCCTTGAGTATGTAATCTAGGCTGACACTTCAGTGCAGTACTGAGGGTATGCTGCACTGTTGGAGGTGCTGTCTTCCGGATGAGATGTTAAACCGAGTCCCTGTCTCCTCTCTCTCAGGTGGACATAAACATAGCTGTACCTATTAGGGATAACATAATGACAGTAGAAAAAAGTGACGCAGCTATCAGCAAGACAAAAATAGAATCCATATGGATAGGGATAAAAGATAATAAAGGATCAATCACACTAATATATGTAGTCTACACGCCACCTAATAGTGGAAGGGAGGTGGAAGAAATATGCAGACAAATTAGGGAAATGAGTATAAAACACAGAATAATAATCATGGGGGATTTCAACTACCCTGATATTAATTGGACGGAAAAGATAGGTAAAGGGGATAAGGGAATGGAGTTCCTACAATGTGCACAGGACTCCTTTTGAACCCAATATGTAAAAAGGCCTACAAGGGAGGATTCGCTACTGGATCTAGAGTAAAACTTGGGAAAATAAAATGGGCAACAATATTGGCAAAAAACGATGTCGAGCAGCAATGGGAAACATTTAAAATGGTGTTCAACAGAGTGCAGGAACAATATATTCCACTAAAAGAAAAGAACAAAATAAACACTAATGAGACTCCATGGATGAATAAAGCCATAAGGGAACAATTGAGGGTAAGGAAAGAGGCATACATTAAATACATAGACAGCAGGGGAGTGCATAATAAGGGAGAATATGAAAAGATTAGGAGAGAAGTCAAAAACAAATAGGAAGGCAAAGATAAACTATGACATTATATTATCAAGGAACATAAAACAGAATAGTAAAATATTTGACAGGCACATCAATAAACAAAATTATGGTTGGGAAGGGAATAGGGCCATTAAGGGATCGACAGAATAATACCACAGGTAACGATAGATGGCAGAAATATTAAATCATTATTTTGCTTCAGTATTTACTAGGGAGTTAGAACAGATGGACATGACATTGAATGATGAGATAAGTACATTTAAAATAAAAAAAGGGGATATATTAAATCAACTAATCAAACTCAAAGAGGATAAAACCCCCTGGTCCGGGTGGATTGCATCCACACATTTTAAAAGAATCTAGGGAAGAGATAGCAGAGGCATTACTACACATATATAATAAATCATTAGAAAAAGGTGTAGTGCCAGAGGACTGGCAGATAGCTAACGTAATACCTATATTTAAGAAGGGGGATAGAACATATCCAGGGAATTATAGACCAGTCAGCTTAACATCGGTGGTAGGAAAAATAATGTAATCCCTACTAAAGGAGAAAATAGATCATCTAGAAACCAAAATATAATAATAAATATTCAACATGGATTTCAAAAGGGATAGTCTTGTTTGACCAACCTCATTGAATTTTTTGAAGAGGTAACAGAGAGAGTAGACAACGGTAATGCAGTAGATGAAATGTATCTAGATTTTCAAAAGGCCTTTGATAAGGTACCCCATAATAAACTGATGAACAAGGTCAGAGAATGCAGAGTCAGGGGTTGCTCCACAGGTTAGCAAGGGCATAAAAAAGCAAACCAAGCACTACGGTTTATTTCTAGAAAATTTGTAAGAATAAAATTGTACATTAATGATAGAATTGATATGGAATGTATGTAATAAAGGTGAATTGTGTGTGTTATGTACAAATGTCGAAAGTGCAGATTATACAGGCTACAGTTTGAACATAAGAGACAAAATGGATGCATTCAAGTTCAAGTCTTCTCTGGGTGGGCAGAGCTTAAGGAACAAAAGGAGCATGACTTTGAAACCCATCAAAACTAAAAGGTGTTAATTGTACCTAATCAAGGAATTGCACCAATTACTCCAGACAGTCACATGTGTGAGGAAAGCCAATAAAAAACTGCTCCAAAACTAAGACCCAATCCTGGGGCTTTCTGAGAAAAAATGGACTGAAGAGATATAACAAGGCAAGCCCATGGTCCTATTCCTTATCTTTTCATTCTTTTCAGATGACCATGTGGCAAAGCAGGAAACCTCCCTCTCCAGAAGACCAGACCAAGAAGCAAGAAACTCTCGGGGAGGCGGGCAGTATATGTCTCTGTAAATCTGTAACTCATTACCTGACCTGTTGTAAGTAGGGTCCATAGGATACTAATAGACTGCTACTGTGTTCGATAGGCTACGTGCATGTGTGTGTGTTTAATAAACTTATTCCAAATTGTTTTAAAAGAATTGGTCTTGCTGTCAATTTAATGCCAGAGATTTAGAAATCTTACAAATATTGGGGGGTAGTCCGGGATTTGGTGAGACGGCTTTAGATCATTCTTTTAAACAATTGGAAATCTCAGGAGTTGCGATTCTAACCTGTGTTGCAAAGTTTAAAACTATAAACTGTTAAATGGATCGGGAGAGTTGTGTTTTAGAGGCAGTCATCTCGGTAGCTGAAACTGATTAAGGGGGGCCCACCAGTAATTAAATTCAAAAGACACAGGATGAAGGGATCAGTGATGTACAAAAAGCCAGCAAAAGATGTAGCTGGAACCTATCATGAGAAAAGACACGAAAAAGTGTCCATATGGGCACAATGCATCTGTAAGGGCCAACATGCGACCTTTGGGGAGCTTGTGGCATTTATCCAGGAGAGAGTAGATGAGGGCAAGCTAAGGCCCAAAGGGGCAAACGGTCTCTTGGCATTTGGAGTGCATTACTGTGCTCAGAGAGATGAGGAACTAACGAGGCAGGATGCAAAAGATTTCATAACTTAAGGGGAGAGATACAAGATTTAAGAGAAGTACAATTAAAAGATATTCGACTAAAAGAAAATTAGATTCAAAGTATAAAACTGCCTAACAAGCATCCGGTTTGTTAGGCAGTTAAAGGAGGGAGAAATCAAGCATTTGAGACAAGAAGTCGATCGATTAATCCGCAGTATCAGGCAATTAGAAAGAGGGGCTGAACAGGCAGCTTCGTTGCTACAGCAAATTTAAATGCTGCAGCAGCCATCGTTGAAGCAAACGAAAATAGATTAGAGTTCGAGAAATATAAATTGGAAAACTTGGGGCTCCAGCAGGTGGTATAAGATGTGAGGGGGGCATTAAGGGAAGCAATTAAGAGGCCACATAGGAAGGCGGATTACTCCCGGTGCCAACTAGAAATAGCACAGCGAGAGAGTAAGTTAGGGCAGCAGCAGGCCCTGGTGTGTCCGCAGTAACATGGAGCCATAACAGAGGCAACAGAAGGGGACAAGTGGGAGACAGATTGGGAAGAGGAAGGCAGTCAGTATAATCCCCAGGAGGGTGGTGAAGGATGGGATACCTTGGAGACACAAGGGCCAACTATGGCAGTAATAACCACTTCTTTATGGCGTAATGTGCATGGTCACATCACCAGTAACCATACCGACTCACGGCCCATTTCTGGTGCTGACGCCACGACGGGTAGCCATGAGTTGGGGCCCAGTAATAATGGGGACAACCGATTGGTAATTTAATCGGAGGTGGGCAGATTTCAGGAGGAGTCACCCCGAGTTAGAAGAGGGGAATTTAACACGAGGTCTCCTCTTGGCCTGTTCCACTTCTTTGAAGAATAATCTGCCAGACCCAATCCTACAGCGACTGATGCAGTCGTGACCGAGATCCTAAACCATTTAGGGATCCAAAACTTCAACTTAGTGGCTATGCTTAATCAGACAAAATAGATGGGACAGCTAGAGCCTTCAGTAATCGCCTATACGATATCTGTGAACGTACCCAGAACCAGGCACCTGGAAATGCTGCAGTAGGAAATAATCAGGAACAATTTAAGTCAATGTTCCTGACCCACTCCACCCTTTAGTTCCAACCACTCTGGGCATAGCCATGAGGCCCACTAATCAGTGAACAGATATAGAGACCAATGCTGGGAGATGGTAAAAGACCAGTTAAGGGTGAGGTCACCACCCAACACAAATAAATCAGTGTCAATGGTGCAGGGATCTAGGTACTATCACTTTAAGAGACAGTGCTTTAATTGTAACAAGGAAGGTCACCTAGCAAAAGACTGCAGCAGAGCCAGTCGGGCAGCGGATCACGATGCAACACATAGATACCTCCCAAGGGACGAACCCAAATCCTCTGGGATAGAACAACAATTGGCTCAGTTAGTTCATCATCGGCAATCCCTCGAAGCGAGGATAACTTGCTTCCACGACAAAAAGGGATGAGTTCACAGGTGTTTCAATGAAGGACCTAATATTCCAGATCCCGAACTACATCCTGGAGGGTGGAAGATACCTGTGCGTGGATTTTTTTAACGTGTGGTGACCGTTGCACACCAGTCACCACATGGGCTTGACAGAGCTAGGTCTTGGTCCAGTAGCAAGGGTTACCCCAGACGACTGGAGACCAGCTCCGCTGCACGGACCGAGCACGTACACATATCACAGTGTGGGCTGGTCCGTGCTGCCCCTGGGCCCTCGCCTCTTCTGGGTCCCAGACTCACGCCTCTCCTGGATCCCGGTCACTTCCTTCTACAATCTCTCGCCGCTCCTTCGCCCCTCCTGCTGTGCCTGCCCGCACTGCAATCAGCGACCTGGCTTCACAGCCGTCGCCCTCCTGCAGTGGTATGCCGCCGCACACTGCTCGCTCCAATGGTCCCCGCCTGCTGATGGTCTTGCAGGCCGGGACCATGCCACCGCTTGTTGCTCCCTCAGTTAGTTACCCTTCTAAAGAAGGACGAATCCAAGCCCTCTGGGACAGATCAACGATTGGAGCAGTTGATAACCCTCATGAAAGCCCAAATTGCCCCGGGGGGGGGGATGCAAAATCCTTTACCACAATTGTCAATTGGGTCGCCCTCCGCTGCCGGTCAGGTCAGCTCCACGCTGACAAATGCGCCTGAGGGAAAGGCACGTGGGAGCGAGTTGACAGGGTTCCCGACCTACACTGTCGAAAAAACATCTTCACCTGACCCACCACCGATTGAGCCCGCTATCACCACGAAAACTTCAGCCCCGTGTGTGCAAACTGGCTGCCATATTTCCCAACAACTGCTTTAGGATATCGTGAAAGGCGCTATAAAAATGTAATTTCCTTCTTTTACTAGTAATTCATTTGCGTGCCCTTGATTTTCGTTCCATTACATTTAATAGGCAGAAAATCTTGTGCTCATAAATCAGTCACCTGCCCAAATTCCTGATGTGCATTCACAGAGTTCTGGCCAGGAGTCTTGAAGATGAATATTTATACGATAGCATTTTATGATACAAACTATGACAGATTTTCAGATCCATTAAGATGTACATAGGATCCCGATTGTCACTGTGGGAGACAGCCTGTGTCGTGTACGCTTCGGCAAGTCTTACTGGCGGTGCAGCTGAAGAGGCCCAACAAAGGTAAGTTTCAAATTATTTTTATGTGGCACGAGAATGCACACAAATAACCAGGCTGCTCCACGATCACGCACCCCTCCCATCCTCCAGGACTTACTTTGCTGCTGGGAGGACAGCCTCCTGGTCACCGGATCTTGGCGCGCTGCACCAGGACCCGTTCAATTGGTGCCCGCAGCTTGCCATTTCTGTTTAAGTTGAAGCGCAGGTCTTGAAATGTCTCGGGCCTCTTTGCTCCCATGAGTGGGCATTCGGTGCGCTCCTCCAGACAGCCATCAAACTTAAAATGCACCCCCTCCCCAAAACATCCAAACTCCGTTCACAGTGCTCGCTCCTGGCTGTGCTGAGAGGGAAAACATCTTCACAGCAGCAGAGTGCCCCAGATCAAGGTGGGAAAGAAGTTAGCAAGAAGCAAATAAGTCTACTTCTTTGTCAGATAATCACAGAACGACATGCAGCACTCCAGAGGTTCTTTGATTAATTGTCAAGGGAGAGAAAACAATAGTTTCATGGAGAGTATTTGCATGTCCTTGCCAGACTGCTTTCATTTTCTTCACAGAATACATGTGAGTAGAATTCACAAATTAGCATTCATAGTGTAAAACTACACGTGGTAGAACTGCATATCATGAAGTTGGGCAAAGATCAGCATGACCCATATGATTTTCTGCCCAGTACAATGAATGGACAGACAATTGTGGCCGACTGACCTCCATATGCAAATTCCAACATTTACTCCTACTGCACAAAGCTCTGCAGCAGGAGTATTCATTGATAAAATCTATACTTCAGTTCATTTATAGACTGAGCTGTGAGATAACGCATTCATGTTCTCTTGGAAATCTTTCCGTTTGCTATTTCAACAGAAACACTAGCCCTGTGTTTTTAAACAGGTTAACAGCCCCATTAAAGTACTGGACAGAAGAATTATACTCAACTACACAATTCAATTGTATGCTGGTACTGTAGAGTAGTAAAAGACCATTCTGACTGGGAATAGAGTGGTCATATTTCTCTGGGTATAACTTTGGTCACAGCTTCAACAGAGTCTATCCAATCTCAATTATTTCTACCATCAGCATTAAGGAATCTCTTCCCGTGTCAGCTCTGTAAAGAAAAATGAAAAGCCACATTCATTTCAATGGATTTGTAATTGAAATATTTCCAATGGCCTTACTTCAACAATACTGATGGTGTCTTGTCTAGAAAACACCCACAGACAGTACAGATATCTGCAAAAGGACATCGACAGGTTAAGTGAATGGGCAAAAATTTGGCAGATGGAGTATAATGTTGCAAAAGGTCATGCACTTTGGCAGAAAAAATCAAAGAGCAAGTTATTATTTAAATGGAGAAAAATTGCAAAGTACTGCAGTACAGTGGGACCTGGGGGTACTTGTGCATGAAACACAAAAGGTTAGTATGCAGGTACAGCAAGTGATCAGGAAGGCCAATGGAATCTTGGCCTTAATCGCAAAGGCGATAAAGGGGAAAGCAGGGAAGTCTTGCTACAGTTGTCTAGGGTATTGGTGAGGTCACACCTGGAAAACTGCATACAGTTTTGGTTTACATATTAACGAAAATATATAGTTGCTTTGGAGGCAGTTCAGAGAAGGTTCGCAGGTTGATTTTGGAGATGAGGGGGTTGACTTATGAGGAAAGGTTGAGTAGGTTGGGCCTCTACTCATTGGAATTCAGAAGAATGAGAGGTGATCTTATCGAAACGTATAAGATTATGAGGGGGCTTGACAAGGTGGATGCAGAGAAGATGTTTCCACTGATAGGGGAGACTGGAACTAGAGGGCATAATCTTAGAATAAGGGGCCACCCATTTAAAACTGAGATGAGGAGGCATTTCTTGTCTCAGAGGGTTGTAAATCTATGGAATTCGCTGCCTCAGAGAGCTGTGGAAGCTGGGACATTGAATAAATTTAAGACAGAGATAGACAGCTTCTTAACCAACAAGGAGTTATGAGGAGCGGGCGGGGAAGTGGACCTGAGTCCATGATCGGATCAGCCATGGTCGTATTAAATGGCGGAGCAGGCTCGAGGGACCGTATGGCCTACTTCTACTCCTGTTTCTTATGTTCTTGTATACATTCAGTTGCTGACTGTGCATCAGATAATGTGTTCCTCTCAACTGCATAAAATTAAATTTTTGTTGCTGTAAAGGGAAGGGCTAGTTGCCTGGCAAGTATTGAGGGACGGCAGTATTATGCAGCTATGACCCCCGGGGTGACTTGCTCCTCATCAGCCTCATCTCCACCGTCATCTTCCTCCTCCTGTGCTGTCTGCTTCTGTGGTGGATCTGCAGGAATGGAGGACCGAAGGCAAGGATGGGTAAGCATCACCCCCTTGGGAGTAAAGAGACAGGGAAGGAGATGGTAAGGAGGTGCTGCCTTTCAGATGAGACGTTAAATCGTGGTCTTGTCTGTTCTCTCAGGTGTACAAAATAGATCCCACGGTGCTATTTCAAAGAAGAGCAGGGAAGTTATCCTCGGAGTCCTGGCCAATATTTATCCCTCAATTAACATCAATAAAACAGATTATCTGGTCATTATCATATTGCTATCTGTGAGAGCTTGCTGTGCGTAAAATGGGCTGCTGTGTATCCTACATTCCTACAAAAAAGTACTTCATTGGCTGTAAAGTGCTTTGGGATGTCCTGAGGTTGTGAAAGGCGCTATATCAATGCAAGTCTTCCTTTTATTCTTCAAATACTTGCACCAATAGATATGCAAACGAGAATACCAAGGAAACATCTGTGGATCTTTCTGTAGTGACCAGCAGCAGATGTAAGATTCTTTTTTTAAAGTGCAACAGCAGTGTAAATCACATCAAAGAAATTCTGGCCTATTTCTTTGTGTAGTGTGGATAAAATTGAGCAAGGCTGTGATGGTCACCCCCCACCTCTTGGTGATTGAATAACCCGATGATAGTCACTGTGCACGTTGGAGGACGGAGCGAGCTGGGGGTAGCAGAGCGATCCGGGGGTCAGAGTGCGGAGCAGAGCGAGCCGGGGGTCAGAGTGCGGTGCGGAGGGAGCCGGAGGTCAGAGTGCAGAGCGGAGCGAGCCGGGGGTCAGAGTGCGGAGCGGAGCGAGCCGGGAGTCAGAGAGTGAAGCGGAGCGAGCCGGGGGTCAGAGGGCGGAGCGGAGCGAGACGGGGGTCAGTGTGCAGAGCTGAGCTGGAGGTCAGAGTGCGGAGCGGAGCGAGCTGGAGGTCAAAGTGCAGAGCGGAGCGAGCCGGTGGTCAGAGTGCGGAGCGGAGCGAGATGGAGGTCAGAGTGTGGAGCGGAGCGAGACGGGGGTCAGAGTGCGGAGCGAGCCGGGGGTCAGAGTGCGGAGCGAGCTGGGGGTCAGAGTGCGGAGCGGGCCGAGGGTCAGAGTGCGGAGCGGAGCGAGCCGAGGGTCAGAGTGCGGAGCGAGCCGGGAGTCAGAGTGCGGAGCGAGCCGGGGGTCAGAGTGCGGAGCGGAGCGAGCCAGAGGTCAGAGTGCGGAGCGAGCCGGGGGTCAGAGTGCAGAGCGAGCCGGGGGTCAGAGTGCAGAGCGGAGCCGGGGGTCAGAGTGCAGAGCGGAGCCGGTCGGTAGTGTGGCACAGTCCTGGAAGGTAACCTCTCCAAATCAGGGTGCCCTGGGCTATCCAGTTTAAGGGTGTCATCACCACCCAGAAAGAACTTGTATTTAGACCATCAGCAGGCCGGGACCATTGGAGGGAGCAGTGTGCCACGGTATACCACTGCAGGGAGCAGTGCGTGCTGCTGCAGGAGGGCGACGGCTGTGAAGCCAGGTCACTGATCGCAGTGCGGGCAGGCACAACAGGAGGGGCGAAGGAGCGGCAAGAGTTTGTAGATGGAAGTGACCGGGGCCCAGGAGAGGCGAGGGCCCAGGGGCAGCACCGGCCAGCCCACACTGCGATATGTGTGCGTACTAGGTCCATACAGCAGAGCTGGTCTCCAGTCGTCTTGGTTAATCCTTGCCACTGGACCAAGAGCTAGCTCTGTCAAGCCCGTGTGGTGGCTGGTGTGCAACGGCCATCACACGTTAATAAAATCCACACATTGGCATCTTCCACCCTTCACGATGTAGTTCGGGATCTGGAATATTAGTTCAGGATCTGGAACATTGAAACACCTGTGAACTCACCCCTTTTTGGTGTGGAAGCAAGTCATCCTCGCTTCGAGGGATTGCCTACAATGATGACACACGTGAGAAACTGTTACTTGAACAGGGTATTAGAGGAATGCTGGCATCCATAGAACTCTACCCCAGAAAAACTCACCACCTTCAAAAGAGCAGGGGAGAAAATCAGAGAGTTTTGTCCCAAAAAAGGGCTTATAAGCACTTCCTGTGCAAAATTCTCCCAGTCCTCAGGTTTGCTGCTTTTTCTGGCCAATTTATATACCTCTTCCTTGGATTTAACACTATCCTTAATTTCCCTTGTTAGCCACGGTTGAGCCACCTTCCCAGTTTTATTTTTACTCCAGACAGGGATATACAATTGTTGAAGTTCATCCATGTGATCTTTAAATGTTTGCCATTGCTTATCTACCGTCAACCCTTTAAGTATCACTCGCCAGTCTATTCTAGCCAATTCACAACTCATACCATCGAAGTTACCTTTCCCCAAGTTCAGGACCCTAGTTTCTGAATTAACTGTGTCACTCTCCGTCTTAATAAATAATTCTACCATATTATGGTCACTCTTCCCCAAGGGGCTTCGCACAACAAGATTGCTAATTAGTCCTTTCTCATTACACATCACCCAGTCTAGGATGCTACCAGTTTGGTTAGCCCAGTCAATATGTAGATTAAAGTCGCCCATGATAAATGCTGTACATTTATTGCACGCATCCCTAATTTCTTGTTTGATGCTGTCCCCATCCTCATTGCTACTGTTTGGAGGTCTGTACACAACTCCCACTAGCGTTTTCTGCCCTTTGGTATTCCGTCGCTCCACCCATACAGATTCCACATCATCCAAGTTAATGTCCTTCCTTACTATTGCATTAATTCCCTCTTTAACCAGCAATGCCACCCCACCTCCTTTTCCTTTCTGTCTATCCTTCCTAAATGTTGAATACCCCTGGATGCTGAGTTCCCAGCCTTGGTCACCCTGGAGCCATGTCTCAGTAATGCCAATTACATCATATCCGTTAACTGCTATCTGCGCAGTTAATTCGTCCACCTTATTCCGAATACTCCTCGCATTGAGGCACAGAGCCTTCAGGCTTCTCTTTTTAACACACTTTGCCCCTTTAGGATTTTGCTGTAATGAGGCCCTTTTTGCTTTTTGCCTTGGGTTTCTCTGCCCTCCACTTTTACTTTTCTTTCTTCTATCTTTTGCTTCTGCCCCCATTCTACTTCCCTCCGTCTCCCTGCATAGGTTCCCATCACCCTGCTATATTAGTTTAACCCCTCCCTAACAGCACTAACAAACACTCCCCCTCGGACATTGGTTCCGGTCCTGCCCAGGTACAGACATGTCCCACCTCCCCCAGAACCGGTTCCAATGTCCCAGGAATTTGAATCCCTCCCTTCTGCACCACTCCTCAAGCCACATATTAATCTCAGCTATCCTGCGATTCCTACTCTGACTAGCACTTGGCACTGGTAGCAATTCTGAGTCTTAATTTTTAACTTTAGCTCCTAGCTCCCTAAATTCATCTTGTAGGACCTCATCCCGTTTTTTATCTATATCGTTGGTACCTATATGCACCATGACAACTGGCTGTTCACCCTCCCTCTCCAAAATGTCCTGTACCCGCTCCGAGACATCCTTGACCCTTGCAGCAGCGAGGCAGCATACTATCCTGGAGTCTCGGTTGCGGCCGCAGAAATGTCTATCTATTCCCCTTACAATTGAATCCCCTATCACTATAGCTCTCCCACTCTTTTTCCTGCCCTCCTGTTCAGCAGAGTCACCCACGGTGCCATGAACTTGGCTGCTGCTGCCCTCCCCTGATGCGTCAACAGTACCCAAAGTAGTGTATCTGTTTTGCAGGGGGATGACCGCAGGGGACAACAGAGGAGGACAAAGGGTTTAATTAGGAGGGGGAAAATAGAGTATGAGAGGAAGCTTGCTGGGAACATAAAAACTGACTGCAAAAGCTTCTATAGATATGTGAAGAGAAAAAGATTTGTGAAAACAAACATAGGTCCTTTGCAGTCAGATTCAGGTGTATTTATAATGGGGAACAAAGAAATGGCGGAGTAGTTAAACAAATACTTTGGTTCTGTTTTCACGAAGGAAGACACAAATCACCTTCCGGAAATATGAGGGGACAGAGGGTCTAGTGAGAAGGAGGAACTGAAGGATATCCTTATGAAGCGAGAAATTGTGTTGGGGAAATTGATGGGATTGAAGGCCGAGAAATCCCCGGTGCCTGATAGTCTGCATCCCAGAGTACTTAAGGAAGTGGCCCTAGAAATAGTGGATGCATTGGTGATCATTTTCCAACAGTCGATCAACTCTGGATCAGTTCCTATGGACTGGAGGGTAGTTAATGTAATGCCACTGTTTAAAAAAGGAGGGAGAGAAAATGGGTTATTATGGGCTGGTTGGCCTGACATCAGTAGTGGGGAAAATCTTGGAATCAATTATTAAAGATGAAATAGCAGTGCATTTGGAAAGCAGTGACAGGATTGGTCCAAGTCAGCATGGATTTATGAAGGGGATATTATGCTTGACAAATCTTCTGGAATTTTTTGAGGATGTAACTAGTAGAGTGGACAAGGGAGAACCAGTGGATGTGGTGTATCTGGACTTTCAAAAGGCTTTTGACAAGGTCCCACACAAGAGATTGGTGTGCAAAATCAAAGCATATGGTTTTGGGGGTAATGTACTGACATGGACAGAGAGCTGGTTGGCAGACAGGAAGCAGAAAATCAGGATAAACGGGTCCTTTTCAGAATGGCAGGCAGTGACTAGTGGAGTGCTGCAGGGCTCAGTGCTGGGACCTCAGTTCTTTACAATATACATCAATGATTTAAATGAAGGAATTGAGTATTATATCTCCAAGTTTGCAGATGACACTAAACTGGGTGGCGGTGTGAGCTGTGAGGAGGATGTTAAAAGGCTGCAGGGTGACTTGGACAGGTTAGGTGAGTGGGCAAAGGCATGGCGGATGCAGTATAATGTGGATAAGTGTGAGGTTATCCATTTTGGTGGCAAAAACACGAAGGCAGAATATTATCTGAATGGCGGCACATTAGGAAAGGGGAAGGTGCAACGAGACCTGGGTGTCATGGTTCATCAGTCATTGCAGGTTGGCATGCAGGTACAGCAGGCGGTGAAGAAGGCAAATGTATGTGGGCGTTTATAGCTAGGGGATTTGAGTATAGGATCAGAGAGGTCTTTCTACAGTTGTACAGGGCCTTGGTGAGGCCTCACCTGGAATATTGTTTTCAGTTTTGGTCTCCTAATCTGAGGAAGGACGTTCTTGCTACTGAGGGAGGGCAGAAAAAAGAGTGGGAGAGCGATAGTGATAGGGGATTCAATTGTAAGGGGAATAGATAGGCGTTTCTGCGGCCGCAACCGAGACTCCAGGATGGTATGTTGCCTCCCTGGTGCAAGGTTCAAGGATGTCTCGGAGCGGGTGCAGGACATTCTAAAAAGGGAGGGAGAACAGCCAGTTGTCGTGGTGCACATTGGTACCAACGACATAGGTAAAAAAAGGGATGAGGTCCGACGAAACGAATTTAAGGAGCTAGGAGCTAAATTAAAAAGTAGGACCTCAGAAGTTATAATCTCGGGATTGCTACCAGTGCCACGTGATAGTCAGAGTAGGAATCGCACGATAGCGCAGATGAATACGTGGCTTGTGCAGTGGTGCAGCAGGGAGGGATTCAAATTCCTGGGGCATTGGAACCAGTTCTGGGGGAGGTGAGACCAGTATAAACCAGACGGTCTGCACCTGGGCAGGACCGGAACCAATGTCCTAGGGGGAGTGTTTGCTAGTGCTGTTGGGGAGGAGTTAAACTAATATGGCAGGGGGATGGGAACCAATGCTGGGAGACAGAGGAAAACAAAAAGGAGACAAAAGCAAAAGTCAGAAAGGAGATGAGTAAAAGTGGAGGGCAGAGAAACCCAAGGCAAAGAACAAAAAGGGCCACTGTACAGCAAAATTCTAAAAGGACAAAGAGTGTTAAAAAAACAAGCCTGAAGGCTTTGTGTCTTAATGCAAGGAGTATCCATAATAAGGTGGATGAATTAACTGTGCAAATAGATGTTAACAAATATGATGTGATTGGGATTACGGAGACGTGGCTCCAGGATGATCAGGGCTGGGAACTCAACATCCAGGGGTATTCAACATTCAGGAAGGATAGAATAAAAGGAAAAGGAGGTGGGGTAGCATTGCTGGTTAAAGAGGAGATTAATGCAATAGTTAGGAAGGACATTAGCTTGGATGATGTGGAATCTATATGGGTAGAGCTGCAGAACACCATAGGGCAAAAAACGTTAGTGGGAGTTGTGTACAGACCTCCAAACAGTAGTAGTGATGTTGGCCAGGGCATCAAACAGGATATTAGGGGCGCTTGTAATAAAGGTGCAGCAGTTATAATGGGTGACTTTAATATGCACATAGATTGGGCTAACCAAACTGGAAGCAATACGGTGGAGGAGGATTTCCTGGAGTGCATAAGGGATGGTTTTCGAGATCAATATGTTGAGGAACCAACTAGGGGGGAGGCCATCTTAGACTGGGTGTTGTGTAATGAGAGAGGATTAATTAGCAATCTCGTTGTGCGAGGCCCCTTGGGGAAGTGTGACCATAATATGGTGGAATTCTGCATTAGGATGGAGAATGAAACAGTTAATTCAGAGACCATAGTCCAGAACTTAAAGAAGGGTAACTTTGAAGGTATGAGGCGTGAATTGGCTAGGATAGATTGGCGAATGATACTTAAGGGGTTGACTGTGGATGGGCAATGGCAGACATTGAGAGACCGCATGGATGAACTACAACAATTGTACATTCCTGTCTGGCGTAAAAATAAAAAAGGGAAGGTGGCTCAACCGTGGCTATCAAGGGAAATCAGGGATAGTATTAAAGCCAAGGAAGTGGCATACAAATTGGCCAGAAATAGCAGCGAACCCGGGGACTGGGAGAAATTTAGAACTCAGCAGAGGAGGACAAAGGGTTTGATTAGGGCAGGGAAAATTGGAGTACGAGAAGAAGCTTGCAAGGAACATTAAGACGGATTGCAAAAGTTTCTATAGATATGTAAAGAGAAAAAGGTTAGTAAAGACAAACTTAGGTCCCCTGCAGTCAGAATCAGGGGAAGTCATAACGGGGAACAAAGAAATGGCAGACCAATTGAACAAGTACTTTGGTTCAGTATTCACTAAGGAGGACACAAACAACCTTCCGGATATAAAAGGGGTCAGAAGGTCAGAGGGGCAGGGAGGTGTTGCTACAGTTATACAGGGCCTTGGTGAGGCCACACCTGGAGTATTGTGTACAGTTTTGGTCTTCTAATTTGAGGAAGGACATTCTTGCTATTGAGGGAGTGCAGCGAATGTTCACCAGACTGATTCCCGGGATGGCGGGACTGACCAATCAAGAAAGACTGGATCAACTGGGCTTGTATTCACTGGAGTTCAGAAGAATGAGAGGGGACCTCATAGAAACCTTTCAAATTCTGATGGGTTCAGACAGGTTAGATGCAGGAAGAATGTTCCCAATGTTGGGGAAGTCCAGAACCAGGGGTCACAGTCTAAGGATAAGGGGTAAGCCATTTAGGACCGAGATGAGGAGAAACTTCTTCACCCAGAGAGTGGTGAACCTGTGGAATTCTCTACCACAGAAAGTTGTTGAGGCCAATTCACTAAATATATTCAAAAAGGAGTTAGATGAAGTCCTTACTACTAGGGGGAATCAAGGGGTATGGCGAGAAAGCAGGAATGGGATACTGAAGTTGCATGTTCAGCCATGAACTCACTGAATGGCGGTGCAGGCTAGAAGGGCCGAATGGCCTACTCCTGCACCTATTTTCTATGTTTCTACCAGACTGATTCCCGGGATGGCAGGACTGACATATGAGGAGAGACTGGATCAATTGGGCCTTTATACACTGGAGTTTAGAAGGATGAGAGGGGATCTCATAGAAACTTATAAGATTCTGACGGGACTGGACAAGTTAGATGTGGGAAGAATGTTCCCAATGATGGGGAAGTCCAGAACCAGGGGACACATCCTTAGGATAAGGAATAGGCCATTTAGGACTGAGATGAGGAGAAACTTCTTCACCCAGCGAGTTGTTTACCTGTGGAATTCCCTACCGCAGAGTTGTTGATGCCAGTTCATTGGAAGTATTCATGAAGGAGTTAGATATGGCCCTTATGGCTAAAGGTATCAAGGGGTATGGAGAGAAAGCAGGAAAGGGGTTCTGAGGGAATGATCAGCCATGATCTTATTGAATGGTGGTGCAGGTTCGAAGGGCTGAATGGCCTACTCCTGCACCTATTTTCTATGTTTCTATGAATGCATAAACTGTCAAGCTACACCGTCATGCAAGGTTGATGCCTTAAAACATTTGATGAAATCTTGCTGTCAGGTCGGAGTTGATCAAAATTCTGCAGCAACATTAAGATGACTTTCCATTCAGGCATGATGCCACAACCCAGACAGTTGGCTCCTCAGCTTCTCACCCTGGACGGTGCCTTAGTATTTTTCTATTAACAGTAAAACTGTGTCTGTCAGTTGGTCCAATTCCTTCAATATCATGAGCAAAAATAATTATTGCCTCTCCACTCTCTCATTCTCTGTGACTGGCCTACAAGCTTTCTGTGCCCATTTCATCAACTAATTATGGTGCAAAGTCAAGCTGTTGTTTGTTTGTTGGAAACCTAATTGGCTGTGAAAAAGCAGATCTTGATTTTCACGATTTATAAACACGACATCTATATGCCAAGTACCATCATTTCTTGGCAAAATGAGTACCAGTATCTTTGAATACAAAGGCAGTACTATTGCAATGCCATCCTTTTCGCACACCAGCGCTCGAGACAACACACTTTGTCCTCACTAAGAAATGCCAGCACTTGTCAGACGCACAAAACACAGCGCTCCTTGCTGCAAATCTGTAACTGCGTTATTTAACTAATTCAGCACATGCCTCACAGTTAATGCCGTTATGAACAATTACTGTTGAAAAGCAACAACAGCTGCAAATTGTTCGGAATCACGCCAACCGCAGACTGCAAAAGCTTAAACCTTAAATCGAGAGTTAATTCAGTTTCAAACTGTGTAATTATTGAGAACTAAGGGGTCTGCTTGAGCTAAATGGTGCTGGTAATTGAATATTGATGATTATACGTCACATGAACTTTTCCCTGTGCTCTCTGAATGTATGGGTCTATTCAATACCTTGTTTTGTTCATGAGAAGACAATTTGACAGATGTAGATTAATTGCCGGCAATGCAAATAACTGCCTTGGGCTCTTTTTTTTCTCCCCTTCTAACGTAATATAATGGGGTTGTTATGCTGCAAACTGGGACCTTATACAGTTGCTCATGACAAATAAGTGGAGTAAATGTATGTGTTCTCTCTTTTTCCATATATATATCTATATATAGATATAAATATTTTAAAGTACTTCCTTTTTTACAGAAGGAAACTATTCCTTACCTGAAAGTTTTTGAAGTTTTAGCAAAGTTGTCATTTTACTTTTGGGATGGAGACCTGCAATCTAATGGAATATCAATAATCTCCTTAAATAGTCTGAAAAAGGCACATTTTACAAGTGAAAGATATTTACTATTAATCTACATTATCCCAATTGTCAGAGTTTGCCATTATTATAAAAGAAAAACAGGTGATAGCAACATTATATATGCACCAAATTACTGTGATTCTATAAACCTTGCAAGGGATGGAGTTGCCATTGTGTCTGTGAAGGGAAGAATATTACAAGCGGAAAAGGACATGAGAAAGTGCGGGCCGAAAACAGAGGCCATTTTGTCAGACCTCTGATCGGCGACAGTGCTGGTGTGTAAATTAAAATAACAAGAACTGTGAAAGTGTAAATCTGATAAAGCAAAACCCTTCATCGTTTTAAAACGGATTAACACTCCCAGTGAGAGAAAGGTTTCACATGAAATATGAACCTTCCTTTCTCTTTCAAATGCTGACTGACCTGTTGTGCCTCGCCAGCATTTTCTATTTTCATTCCACTAAATAAATAGAAACATAGAAAATAGGTGCAGGAGTAGGCCATTCGGCCCTTCTAGCCTGCACCGCCATTCAATGAGTTCATGGCTGAACATGCAACTTCAGTACCCCATTCCTGCTTTCTCACCATACCGCTTGATCCCCCCAGTAGTAAGGACTACATCTAACTCCTTTTTGAATATATTTAGTGAATTGGCCTCAACAACTTTCTGTGGTAGAGAATTCCACAGGTTCACCATTCTCTGGGTGAAGAAGTTTCTCCTCATCTCGGTCCTAAATGGCTTACCCCTTATCCTCAGACTGTGACCCCTGGTTCTGGACTTCCCCAACATTGGGAACATTCTTCCTGCATCTAACCTGTCTAAACCCATCAGAATTTTAAACGTTTCTATGAGGTCTCCTCTCATTCTTCTGAACTCCAGTGAATACAAGCCCAGTTGATCCAGTCTTTCTTGATAGGTCAGTCCCGCCATCCCGGGAATCAGTCTGGTGAACCTTCGCTGCACTCCCTCAATAGCAAGAATGTCCTTCCTCAGGTTAGGAGACCAAAACTGTACACAATACTCCAGGTGTGGCCTCACCAAGACCCTGTACAACTGTAGCAACACCTCCCTGCCCCTGTACTCAAATTCCCTCGCTATGAAGGCCAACATGCCATTTGCTTTCTTAACTGCCTGCTGTACCTGCATGCCAACCTTCAGTGACTGATGTACCATGACACCCAGGTCTCGTTGCACCTCCCCTTTTCCTAATCCGTCACCATTCAGATAATAGTCTGTCTCTCTGTTTTTACCACCAAAGTGAACAACCTCACATTTATCCACATTATACTTCATCTGCCATGCATTTGCCCACTCACCTAACCTATCCAAGTCGCTCTGCAGCCTCATAGCATCCTCCTCACAGTTCACACTGCCACCCAACTTAATGTCATCCGCAAATTTGGAGATACTACATTTAATCCCCTCGTCTAAATCATTAATGTACAATGTAAACAGCTGGGGCCCCAGCAAAGAACCTTGCGTTACCCCACTAGTCACTGCCTGCCATTCTGAAAAGTACCCATTTACTCCTACTCTTTGCTTCCTGTCTGACAACCAGTTCTCAATCCATGTCAGCACACTACCCCCAATCCCATGTTTTGATTGAATTAATATTGGGGAATGTAAGCTGAGAAACTACGCTGTGCGATATTAGTGTATGAACACTTAATAAATTCACACAAAATGATTTGGCCTGGGAATTTCTTCCAAAATTATTTGGCTCCGCTGCACTTCCAGCGAAATTATCCTGGCTGAGCGGGAGCAGCTCCGATGAAATTCATGCATTTTCTATGTTTGGTGACATAATCATTTCATATCCTTATTTTCAACAGTTTAAGGCCTTCGTTAAAATACAGATCAAGTCACTTCATCCCAACCTGTTCAGTATTTGGATGGCAATGCTGCACAGAGTCACTTTGAAGCTTTAATCTTCTTAACCTCCTATTGTATAAGTGATACTCTCAAATAGAACAGCTGGTGTACTTTGAGATCTGGTGTATGGACAATTGGTGAGGAGAAAATGGGGCTCGGCTGTGATAGCTTCCCTGGTTGAATAGCCCTTTGGCATTCTCTGTCTAGGCTCACACATAAAGAATGGCCAAATGAGTGAGGTATCAGAGAACTGCCCATGTATTAATATCCCAGCAAGGGTGTGCACCTTCAGGAGAGGAAAGGATATTATTCCTCCAAAAAGTCCTTCACTTTAAAAATAAATTAGATATTTCTTATCTGTTCATGCACTTATGATGTACGGTACTGACCTTTTACTGCACTGGATAGCACCAAAAATTCCATTATGATAATGGTAAATAATGAAAAATAAATCTCGTGTGTATTCCAGATTTCTCATTCATTGAAACTGAGAGCGTGGGCCTTGAGCTCGGATAGAATGAGACATGTAGAATCATAGAGGTTTACGACACAGGAGGGCATGCTGAACTGTAATCAAATGACAGATGCTTGGTGCAGCCTCGTCACTGGTCTCACACAGTAACTCACTTTCTCAGCTGCACTGTGCTGGTCTGTGGCTTCTCCCAGCATACACACTTCCTGATTTGTAAAATCTGACTGAATTGTCACTTGTGCTAAGCCACAAATGTTTGAGCCAGGACAATAAATTCTGAAGTAACTGCAGTAGCTGCTGCAATCTCATATCGCAGTTAACATATCTCAGTAGTCTCATTCCTTGCATTATCTCCTAGTTTGAGGCTTATTAACAATATTGCTTCATTGTTCTATGTACATACAACAAAAATTAAAATCAGGTATGGTCACAGATCAGTAGTGTTCTACCATTTAGTAGCAATGTATTCTCTCCCGCTCAAATAAAATGGCATTCACAATAAATTTAATGTATAACAGTTATGCCACCTAATATTGACATTTTTTTCTTATTATTTTCCACATAATTTTTAATATCCATTGTCTCTTCTTCTCTTTGGGTTTCCACATGACATGCCCTATTCCCCAGCCTATAAACTGGATATGGAATCTGGAAGGAACCTTAACTTCCCATCAATTTTCACCAATATATTAACTTCTTTTGAGAGGGGGGGGGCTGGGGAATCAGTAAAGCCTGATTTTGTCCTGAATTTGAGAAAAAAAACATGCTGAACTTTCCCATGGTTTTCTAATCTGCAGATGCACAGGCATTGCACATTGAAGAGTACTACTAATGACGATAGAGATGTTATTAATAGATACAGGTACATACAATCATTACAACATATCATTCACAGCGTGTACTTCAAAATTACATTTCAGCATCAACTATTTCATATTATCAGTCAAAGTTTTAAAATATTTGTGCTTCATGATGGTACATTAACCATTAAATTTAGCAGTCCACATTTTGCAGTACACAGTCCATTGACAAATACTCAAAAAGTACTTTATGATAAAATAGCTTAGTAGCATTTTGTGATCATGGAAATTTAAATATTACTGTTGGAACTGCCACTGAGTCCCGTAATTTGGTGCCTATGAACTGTGTAAATAACGGTTGATTGTCGTTTCGCTTAACTGTGTCTTGTTAGTCTCATGTTGTTCAAAACAAAAAGATTAGTAATTTTCTCAGAATTTACCCTGATTTCTTCGACTTGAATTTCCACCCCCCCCCCCAACCCCCGATTTTATCGCAGTTTTGGTGTCAAAAATAAAAACTGAACCCCTGCCCCCACCTCCTCCGCCAATCCACCACCCCCCCTGCACCCCCACACCACCGTAAAGAACAGGGCTTAAATCGGCAATAAAGACCATCATTTTAATTAGGAATCTGCTACCGTTGACTATATCTATGCTGCTCCCCAATCCTCCTCTGGGAGATACACAAAATTACCTGATGTGACTTGCTCACTAATCTTTCTTCTTTCCCTATGGAAAGTCACCCGGCCTTTTGCCTGAACTCACTGTTTGAGGAATCATAGGCATAAACTCATTGCATATTAGAGTGTGATGGCATATTAACTCCCTCCACCTCTGCACTGTCTGCGAGGATCTCTCCCAGTGTGACTGATTTTGCATTGGGGCAACAAAAATAACTTGCATTTATATAGCAGCTTTAACAGAGTAAAATGTCTCTAGGTGTTTCACAGAGAGCGTTATCAAGCAAAATTTGACACGAGCCACATAAGGAGATATTAGCACAGATGGCAAAAGCTTAGTCAAAGAAGTACAATTTAAGGAGAATCTTAAAGGAGGAGCGAGAAAGAGAGGTGGAAGTTTATTGCATTGCATTATATGGTATTTACAGTACAGAAACAGGCCATTCGGCTCAACAGGTCCTGCTCCATATGAGCCTCCTCCCACCTTCTTCATCTAATCCTATTATATCACATCTAATCATATCCTGCGGAGGTGGCAGGAGCAGGTCGGGAACAGCGAGGCCCATAAAAGGGGCCCAGAAGGCGGGAGAAGCCAGCTGGTGCAGGGGCAGAAGGTAAACAAAGAAGCAAAAAGAAACCAAAGTGTGACGTCACAGCCAAGCGGGTAAGTGATTGGCTCGTGGATTGGTGTGTATTTAATCTTTTTCTTTTCCTTTTTCTTTTCTTATCAGTAAGAAACCTTTGGCATTGTTACCAATTAGATTAATTTAAGGATTAAGTCATGGCAGGAGAGCCCAGACCCATGTTATGCTTCTCCTGTGCTATGTGGGAAGTCAGGGACGCTTCCAGTGTCCCTGACAACTACATGTGCAGGAAATGTATCCAGCTGCAGCTCCTGACAGACCGCACTGCGGCACTGGAGCTGCAGATGGATTCACTGTGGAGCATCCGCGTTGCTGAGGATGGCGTGAATAGCACATTTAGTGAGTTGGTCACACCGCAGGGAAAGGTTACACAGCCAGATAGGGAATGGGTGACCATCAGGCAGAGCAGTGGAAGGAAGGTAGTGCAGGGGTCCCCTGCGGTCATCTCCCTCCAAAACAGATACACCACCTTGGGTACTGTTGGGGGAGTTGACTCATCAGGGGAAGGCAGCAGCAGCCAAGTCCATGGCACCAGTGGTGACTCTGCTGCACAGAAGGGCAGGAAAAAGAGTGGGAGAGCGATAGTGATAGGGGATTCTACTGTAAGAGGAATAGATAGGCATTTCTGCGGCCGCAAATGAGACTCCAGGGTGGTATGTTGCCTCCCTGGTGCAAGGGTCAAGGATGTCTCGGAGCGGCTGCAGCGTATTCTGGAGGGGGAGGGTGAACAGCCAGCTGTCATGGTACATATAGGTACCAACGATATAGGTAAAAAATGGGATGACATCCGACAAGCTGAATTTAGGGAGCTAGAAGTTAAATTAAAAAGTAGGACCTCAAAGGTAGTAATCTCAGGACTGCTACCAGTGCCACGTGCTAGTCAGAGTAGGAATTGCTGGATAGCTCAGATGAATTCGTGGCTTGAGGAATGGTGCAAGGGGAAGGGATTCAAATTCCTGGGATATTGGAACCGATTCTGGGGGAGGTGGGACCAGTACAAACCGGACGGTCTGCACCTGGGCAGGATTGGAATGGATGTCCTAGACGGAGTGTTTGCTCATGTTGTTGGGGACAGTTTAAACTAAAAAGGCAGGGGGATGGGAATCTATGCAGAGAGAAGTAAAAAGGGGGCAGAAGCAAAAGGTAGACAGGAGAAAAGCAAGAGTGGAGGGCAGAGAAATCAAGGGCAAAAATCAAAAAGGGCCACATTACAACATAATTCTAAAAGGACAAAGAGTGTTGAAAATACAAGCCTGAAGGCGTTGCGTCTCAATGCGAGGAGCATTCGTAATAAGGTGGATGAACTGACTGCGCAGATAGCTGTTAACGAATATGATGTAATTGGGATTACGGAAACATGGCTCCAAGGTAACCCAGGCTGGGAACTGAACATCCAGGGTTATTCAATATTCAGGAAGGACAGACAGGAAGGAAAAAGAGGTGGGGTAGCGTCACTGGTTAAAGAGGAGATTAACGCAATAGTAAAGAAGGACATTAGCTTGGATGATGTGGAATCTGTATGGGTAGAGCTGCGAAACACCAAAGGGCAGAAAATGTTAGTGGGAGTTGTGTACAGACCACCAAACAGTAGTAGTGAGGTTGAGAATGGCATCAAACAGGAAATTAGGGACGCTTGCAATAAGGGTACAGCAGTTATCATGGGTGACTTTAATCTGCATATTGATTGGGCTTGCCAAACTGGTAGCAATACTGTGGAGGAGGATTTCCTGGAGTGTATAGGGGATGGTTTTCTAGACCAATATGTCGAGGAACCAACTAGAGAACAGGCCATCCTAGACTGGGTCTTGTGTAACGAGAGAGGATTAATTAGCAATCTGGTCGTGCGGAGCCCCTTGGGGAAGAGTGATCATAATATGGCAGAATTCTTCATTAAGATGGAGAGCGACACAGTTAATTCAGAAACTAAACTTAAAAAAAGGAAACTTCAATGGTATGAGACGTGAATTGGCTAGGATAGACTGGAGAATGATACTTAAATGGTTGACGGTGGATAGGCAATGGCAGACATTTAAATATCACATGGATCAACTATAACAATTGTACATCCCTGTGTGGCGTAAGAATAAAAAAGGAAGGTGGCTCAACCGTGGCTAAAAAGGGAAATTAGGAAAAGTGTTAAATCCAAGGAAGAGGCATATAAATTGGCCAGAAAAAGCAGCAAACCTGAGTACTGGGAGAAATTTAGAATTCAGAAGAGGAGGACTAAGGGTTTAATTAGGAAGGGAAAGTAAGCTTGCAGGGAACATAAAAACTGACTGCAAAAGCTTTTATAGAGATGTGAAGAGAAAAAGATTAGTGAAGACTAATGTAGGTCCCTTGCCGTCAGAATCAGGTGATTCATAATGGGGAACAAGGAAATGGCAGACCAATTGAACAAATACTTTGGTTCTGTCTTCACTAAGGAAGACACAAATAACCTCCCAAAAATACGAGGGGACCGAGGGTCTAGCGAGAAGGGGGAACTGAGGGAAATCCTTATTAGTCAGGAAATGGTGTTAGGGAAATTGAAGGGACTGAAGGCCGATAAATCCCCAGGGCCTGATAGTCTGCATCCCAGAGTACCTAAGGAAATAGAAGATGTATTGGTGGTCATTTTCCAACATTCCATGGACTCTGGTTCAGTTCCAATGGATTGGAGGGTAGCTAATGTAACCCCACTTTTTAAAAAAGGAGGGAGAGAGAAAACAGAGAATTATAGACCGGTTAGCCTCATCGGTGGTGGGGATAATGCTGGAATCAATTATTAAAGATGTAATAGCAGCGCAATTGGAAAGCAGTGACAGGATCGGTCCAAGTCAGCATGGATTTATGAAATGGAAATCATGCTAGACTAATCTTTCTAGAGTTTTTTGAGGATGCAACTAGTGGAGTGGATAAGAGAGAACCAGTGGATGTGGTGTATTTGGACTTTCAAAATGCTTTTGACAAGGTCCCACACAAGAGACTGGTGTGCAAAATTAAGGCACATATTATTGGGGGTAATGTATTGACATGGATAGAGAACTGGTTGGCAGACAAGAAGCAAAGAGTGGGAATAAAGGGGTCCTTTTCAAAATTGCAGTCAGTGACTAGTGGGGTGCCGCAGGGTTCAGTGCTGGGACCCTAGCTATTTACAATATACATTAATGATTTAGACGATGGAATTGAATGTAATATCTCCAGGTTTGCGGATGACACTAAGCTGGGTAGCAGTGCGAGCTGTGAGGAGGATGCTAGGAGGCTGCAGGGGGACTTGGACAGGTTAGGTGAATGGGCAAATGCATGGCAGATGCAGTATAATGTGGATAAGTGTGAGGTTATCCACTTTGGTGGCAAAAGCAGGAAGGCAGATTGTTATCTGAATGGTGACAGATTAGTAAAAGGGGAGGTGCAACGAGACCTGGGTGACATGGTACATCAGCCATTGAAGGTAGGCATGCAAATGGCATGCTGGCCTTCATAGCGAGGGGATTTGAGTAGAGGAGCAAGGAGGTCTTACTGCAGTTGTACAGTGCCTTGGTGAGACCACACCTTGAGTATTGTGTGCAGTTTTGGTCTCTTAATCTGAGGAAGGACATTCTTGCTATTGAGGGAGTGCAGCGAAGGTTCACCAGACTGATTCCCGGGATGGCAGGACTGAGATATGAAGAAAGACTGGATCGACGAGGCTTATATTCACTGGAATTTAGAAGAATGAGAGGGGATCTCATAGAAACATATAAAATTCTGACAGGATTGGACAGGTTAGATGCAGGAAGAATGTTCCCGATGATGGGGAAGTCCAGAACCAGGGGTCACAGTCTAAGGATAAGGGGTAAGTCATTTAGGAGTGAGATGAGGAGAAACTTCTTCACTCAGAATTGTGAACCTGTGGAATTCTCTACCACAAAGAGTTGTTGAGGCCAGTTCGTTAGATATATTCAAAAGGGAGTTAGATGTGGCCCTTACAGCTAAAGGGATCAAGGGGTATGGCGAGAAAGCAGGAATGGGGTACTGAAGTTGCATGATCAGCCATGATCTTATTGAATGGTGGTGCAGGCTCAAAGGGCCGAATGGCCTACTCCTGCACCTATTTTCTATGTTTCTATGTTTTTATTCTTTCTCCCTCACCTGTTTATCCAGCTTCCCCTTAAATGCATCTATGCTAGTCGCCTCAACTACTCCTTGTGGTAGGGAGTTCCACATTATAACCACTCTCTGGGTAAAGAAGTTTCTCCTGAATTCCCTATTGCATTTATTAGTGACTATCTTACATTTATGGCCCCTAGTTCTGGTCTCCCCCACTAGCGGAAGCATCTTCTCTGCCTCTACCATATCAAACACCTTCATAATCTTAAAGACCTCTATCAGGTCACCCCTCAGTCATCTCTTTTCCAGAGAAAAGAGACCCAGCCTGTTCAATCTTTCCTGAAAAGTATAACCTCTCAGTTCTGGTATAATTCTAGCAAATCTCTTTTTCATCTTCTTTAGTGTCTCTATATCCCTTTCATAATATGGCGACCAAAACTGTTCACAGTACTCCAAGTGTGGTCCAACCAAGGTTTTATAGTCGTTTCACAGATCTTCTCTGCATTTCAATTCTATCCCTCTAGAAGCGAACCCCAGTATTTTGCTTGCTTTTTTTATGGCCTTATTACATTAGTGGGAGTTGTGTACAGACCTCCAAACAGTAGTAGTGATGTTGGGGAGGGCATCAAACAGGAAATTATGGGTGCATGCAATAAGGGTGCAGCAGTTATAATGGGTGACTTTAATATGCACATAGATTGGGCTAGCCAAACTGGAAGCAATACGGTGGAGGAGGATTTCCTGGAGTGCATAAGGGATGTTTTTTTAGACCAATATTTCGAGGAACCAACTAGGGGAGAAGCCATCTTAGACTGGGTGTTGTGTAATGAGAGAGGATTAATTAGCAATCTCGTTGTGCGAGGCCCCTTGGGGGAGAGTGACCATAATATGGTGGAATTCTACATTAGGATGGAGAATGAAACAGTTAATTCAGAGACCATGGTCCAGAACTTAAAGAAGGATAACTTTGAAGGCATGAGGCGTGAATTGGCTAGGATTGATTGGCGAATGATACTTGAGGGGTTGACTGTGGATGGGCAATGGCAGACATTTAGAGACCGCATGGATGAACTACAACAATTGTACATTCCTGTCTGGCATAAAAATAAAAAAGCGAAGGTGGCTCAACCGTGGCTATCAAGGGAAATCAGGGATAGTATTAAGCCAAGGAAGTGGCATACAAATTGGCCAGAAATAGCAGCGAACCCAGAGACTGGGAGAAATTTAGAACTCAGCAGAGGAGGACAAAGGGTTTGATTAGGGCAGGGAAAATAGAGTACGGGAAGAAGCTTGCAGGGAACATTAAGACGGATTGCAAAAGTTTCTATAGATATGTAAAGAGAAAAAGGTTAGTAAAGACAAATGTAGGTCCCCTGCAGTCAGAATCAGGGGAAGTCATAACGGGGAACAAAGAAATGGCGGACCAATTGAACAAGTACTTTGGTTCGGTATTCACTAAGGAGGACACTAACAACATTCCGGATATAAGAAGGGTCAGAGGGTCTAGTAAGGAGGAGGAACTGAGGGAAATCCTTATTAGTCAGGAAATTGTGTTGGGGAAATTGATGGGATTGAAGGCCGATAAATCTCCAGAGTCTGATGGACTGCATCCCAGAGTACTTAAGGAGGTGGCCTTGGAAATAGCGGATGCATTGACAGTCATTTTCCAACATTCCATTGACTCTGGATCAGTTCCTATCGAGTGGAGGGTAGCCAATGTAACCCCACTTTTTAAAAAAGGAGGGAGAGAGAAAACAGGGAATTATAGACCGGTCAGCCTGACATCGGTAGTGGGTAAGATGATGGAATCAATTATTAAGGATGTCATAGCAGCGCATTTGGAAAGAGGTGACATGATAGGTCCAAGTCAGCATGGATTTGTGAAAGGGAAATCATGCTTGACAAATCTTCTGGAATTTTTTGAGGATGTTTCCAGTAGAGTGGACAAGGGAGAACCAGTTGATGTGGTATATTTGGACTTTCAGAAGGCTTTCGACAAGGTTCCACACAAGAGATTAATGTGCAAAGTTAAAGCACATGGGATTGGGGGTAGTGTGCTGACATGGATTGAGAAATGGTTGTCAGACAGGAAGCAAAGAGTAGGAGTAAATGGGTACTTTTCAGAATGGCAGGCGGTGACTAGTGGGGTACCGCAAGGTTCTGTGCTGGGGCCCCAGCTGTTTACACTGTATATTAATGATTTAGACAAGGGGATTAAATGTAGTATCTCCAAATTTGCGGATTACACTAAGTTAGGTGGCAGTGTGAGCTGCGAGGAGGATGCTATGAGGCTGCAGAGCGACTTGGATAGGTTAGGTGAGTGGGCAAATGCATGGCAGATAAAGTATAATGTGGATAAATGTGAGGTTGTCCACTTTGGTGGTAAAAACAGAGAGACAGACTATTATCTGAATGGTGACAGATTAGGAAAAGGGGAGGTGCAACGAGACCTGGGTGTCATGGTACATCAGTCATTGAAGGTTGGCATGCAGATACAGCAGGCGGTTAAGAAAGCAAATGGCATGTTGGCCTTCATAGCGAGGGGATTTGAGTACAGGGGCAGGGAGGTGTTGCTACAGTTGTACAGGGCCTTGGTGAGGCCACACCTGGAGTATTGTGTACAGTTTTGGTCTCCTAACCTGAGGAAGGACATTCTTGTTATTGAGGGAGTGCAGCGAAGGTTCACCAGACTGATTCCTGGGATGGCGGGACTGACCTATCAAGAAAGACTAAATCAACTGGGCTTGTATTCACTGGAATTCAGAAGAATGAGAGGGGACCTTATGGAAACGTTTAAAATTCTGATGGGTTTAGACAGGTTAGATGCAGGAAGAATGTTCCCAATGTTGGGGAAGTCCGGAGCCCGGGGTCACAGTCTAAGGATAAGGGGTAAGCCATTTAGGACCGAGATGAGGAGAAATTTCTTCACCCAGAGAGTGGTGAACCTGTGGAATTCTCTACCACAGAAAGTTGTTGAGGCCAATTCGCTAAATATATTCAAAAAGGAGTTAGATTTAGTCCTTACTACTAGGGGGATCAAGGGGTATGGCAAGAAAGCAGGAATGGGGTACTGAAGTTGCATGTTCAGCCATGAACTCATTGAATGGCGGTGCAGGCTAGAAGGGCCGAATGGCCTACTCCTGCACCTATTTTCTATGTTTCTATGTTTCTATTACGGGGAAAGGGCAGAGGAGTGGGACTAACTGAAGTGCTCTTGCGGAGAGCCAGCACGGGATCGACAGGCCAAATGGCCTTCTTCTGTGCTGTAACCATTCTATGGTTCTATGATTAACTTGCGTCGCTACTTTTAATGATTTGTGTATCTGTTCCACCTCGCCCCCCATCCCCCGCTCCCTGATTCCCCTGCTCCTCTACCCAATTAAGACATTTATTTTCCAAGCAATGTGTGGCCTCCTTACTCTTCATACCAACATATACCACCTCACACTTACCAATATTGAAGTTCATTTACCATATACACACCCATTCTGCAAAATTATTAATGTCTTCCTCTATGTTGTCGCAGTCCTCGTCTGTATTAACTACATCCCCCAATTTAGTGTTGTCTGCATATTTTGAAATCGTGCTTCCAATTCCTGAGTCCACATCGTTTATATAAATGGTGAACAACAGTGCTGCCCTTCAACCAGTCTGAGTAATTACCTTTAACCCCTTGCTCTCTGTTTTGTAGCCATCTTGCTATGTATTCTGCTGCTCATCCTCTGACTCCACATGCTCTGAACTTAGTCATGATTCTACTATGCGGTACCCTATCAAAGGCCTTTTAAAAAACCAAATATATTACTGCACTAATCTTATGTATTACCCTTTCTACCCTTTCTGTTACTACTTCAAAGAATTCAATAAAGTTAGTCAAGCATGACCATCCCTTTTGAAATCCATGCTGACGACTCTTTATTATATTTTCAGTTTCGAGATGTTTTTTCTATTACATTTTGAGTAAGAAATCCATTATCTTTCCTGCCACTGACGTTAAACTAATTGGTTTATAGCTCCCTGGACTTGTTCTATTTCCCTTTTTAAATATAGGTATCACACTAGCTGTGCATTATTGCCTTTTCTAATGAATTTTTATCTATATGTAATGGTGCCTCTGCTATCGCTTCTCTAACTTCTTTTGGTTTGTGTGGATGCAAACATATGGACCAGGGGTTTTATTCTCTCTAAGTTTGATTAGTTTATCAGTTATATCCCCCCTTTCTATCTTAAATGTCTTTGGGCCGAAAATTTCGGCCTCGCAAAATTGGTTTTCTGGGCGTGATGCGCATGCGCCGAAAACCGGTTTTTCCGATCTGTCAAGATTTCTCCATACAGATCCTCTGCATCCCCGGGAGAAGGACATCTGCATGGGAGAGATTGGGCTATTTGCCCAACTCATGCCCAGTGAATGTCCTTCAAACTTTTACGCCTGGTGAAAGCAGGCACATAGCTTACTTTTGTTATGTATGCATGCCTGTTTACTGTGTGATGTATGTAACACTGTTATGCCACACTGAATGTACCCTTATACTGTACACACCTTACCTGTACACCAGAGGGTGCTTCTGCTGGAGACCGAAGGATTACCTGCAAACTGCAGGTAACCCAGTATAAAAAGGAACTCACAGCTTGTTGTCCTCACACAGGAGCTGCAAATAAAGGACTACAGGTCTACGCAGTTTAAGTATCATACCCTGCCTTGTGGAGTCATTACGAAAGGTGCCTACATACACGACAACTTTTACCAGGGTAACATTTGTAAAACACATAAAAATTAAATTAAACACTCATTTTTATATTAAAAACCCTGCCTATTAAGGTAAGTTTATTTTTAACACTATTAAAACACATGGCCCTGAAATCCCAATTCTTTCTTCCCACGGGCGTTCGACTCAATTCTAGAGAAAAGATACGCACTTACCTTTTGCTGCTGCGCCCACCAGCGATCTCGGTCCTGAGGCCTCCTCTCCTTGCGCAACGGAGCGCGTGCACGTCGGGAGCTGAAGCTGGAGTCACGTGGCACTGGGCAGCCAATCCAGGTACAGTATTTTCTCATTCATACTAATGGGAACTCCGTAAGTAGGAGTCCTCATTATTAGGATTGAGAACCCCCCCCCCCCCAACACCAAAACACCAATAAAAAATATCAAAATAACATTAATTTAAATTAAAGTTAATAAATGTCTTAGAAAAAATATGTATTTTTCCGATTTTTTTTTTTTAACATTTTTTAATTATGGTTTAAAATAAACTTACCTTAGTGGGCTGCGTTTTTAACTTTAAAATGTATTTTAAAAATTTTATTTTTCTATGTTTTTGTATGTTTTAAAACTCTTACGCTGGAAAAAGTAGGCTAAGCGCCTGCTTTTATCAGGCGCAAGAGTTTTATGGACATTCGCAGGGCAAGAGATGGGTAAATACCGCAATCTTGCCCATGTGAATGTCATGGCTGCCGAGATGTGTTGGATCGGAAAACCGGCTTTTGCGATGCCTTCCCAGGTCCATACACACTCTGTACGTACCCGGGGAGGCCGGGATTTCAGGGCCGTTTATTTTTAACACTTTTAAAACACAGTTAAAAAATTTCCAAAAAATATTTTTCTTTTCTAAAACATTTAATTTCAATTAATTTTCAATATGTGAGGTTTTTAATTTATTTATTATGCTGTGTTTCTGTGTTTTAAGGATTTTTCTCATTGATAGTAATGGGAGTCCGTACAAACAGAGCTCCTATTTTTAGCAATGAGAATACTGCATAGTGATTGGTGGTCCAGGCCCATGTGACTCCAGCTTGTCCGTACGTACCTGAAAGACATCTTCCCATGTGCTGGGCAGCGAATCTAGATCACCAGGTACTTTCGTAGATTTTTTTCGGGTTGGAGGCGTTCGTACGAAGGAAGCTCCGATTGCAATTTTCACCCCAATATCTTTTTTGATCTCTTCTAATGTCATGTCCACCATGTTAGTCTCTCTGGTCTCCCCAAGGTGTGTATCCCTTAGTGGCTCTATCCCGATCCTGATTTTTCTTTTGTTATTTACGTATCAGTAGAATTTCATTTTGTTATTCCTCTTTGCATCCCTAATTGTTTTTTGAGTGATTTTCTAACCTGTTCATGTTGAGGAAAGGTGTAAAGGCCTTCGAAAGGTTACAGAAATGGTTTTCCGGGATGTTACCCGGGACGAGCGACTTCAGTTATGAGGAGAGATTGGAAAAGTTAGGACTGTTCTCCTTGAAACAGAGAAGCTTAAGTGACTGAATAGAGATTTTCAAGATGATGAGATATTTTGTTGGAGTAGAGAGAGAATAACTATTCCCTCTGTCGAGAGGGTCAATAACCGGAGGCCATAGATTTAAAATCATTGGCAAAAGATCTAGATGGGAGATGAGGAAAACCTTTTTCACTCGGAGATTTGTCAGGATCTGAATGCTCTACCTGAACAGGTGGTGGAAGCAGATTCCATAAATAATTTTGAAAGGGAGTTGGACAGGGACTTGAGGAACATTAGAGGGTGACGGACAAAAAGCAGGGATGTGGGACTAAGCACAACTGTTCCAAGAGCCAGCACAGGCATGACGGGCCGAATGGCCTCCTTCCGTGCTGTAAGTGTCTATGGGCACGAATTTGGCCGCCAAGAAAAGGTCTCGATGTTTTCTGGGCGCACTCTCCTCCCAGCGAGTTTGGTGAGGCCCTCACGCCGGCTGGGAAAGACCGCTGGGGAGCGTCCACTGGCGTGCGCCGGTGTGCAACACCGACAAAAGTCCTCCCGCCCGCTCCCTCCCGAGATTGGTCCGGGCGGTCCTCCGCTCCAGCAGCAGAAGAGACCACCACGTGGAGGCAGGTCTTACCTTCATGCTCCAAGAAAAGGTCAGTGCACTTGTTTTCTTCACTTCTTTTAAAACAGTGATTTTGTTGGATAGGGTCCTCTGAAGGATTTGTAGTAGTTTTTTTTCATGTGTTGAAAATGTTTTATTTTTCCCGTTTCCCCCCCACCTACCACCTGGGCCCGACTCTATCTTCAGTGTTTACTTTTCCGAGGATCCCATTTGCTGCCCAGAATCCGACCTACCGCCCACTGCCGCCCAGAATCGACGTGCAAGGCCCGTTTTTTTCCCACATTTTTCTACCAAACATCCACCCAGAGTACCGTCAGGATCTTAGCGGTGCTTTCGATGGTACATGGGCGGAACTTAGGTTTGACCAAACTCGAGCCCTATGATTCTATGAGAACATGGATTCTGCAGCAAGACTGTGTGTAGTTGAGGAACACCTGCTACAGTAAATATTTTTTAAATACCCCTTTAATAATATTGGAAATGTTACTTTGCTTGCAAGCAGCTTATGCTCAGCCTTCAATAACTGCCACTGAATACCCAGCTGTCTCAACTGACTTTTCTCCTAGCCAGGGGAAAATTAACATAACTAATTACCATGGGGAAAGCTGTTTGGGAGAGGGAGCAAATACATGACTGCAGACTGGAGAGCAGCATCAGCACAATTCAGAATCCCTTCAGTAGAAACACTTACAAACCCGTTACAATACAAACCTACATAAGAACTTTCCAGTCACCACAATTGCCCAGAAATCCAGTGGAGAGGAAGGAAACTGTGGTGGAACTCGTTTCTGCCAATTGCTTGCTGTATTAAGGAACTTCTAACTTAGAGGATCCTTCAACTGCCTGCCTCTCTCATCCTTCCACTGTCACTTTTGGGGGCATGTCTGGTGACATCGTGGGCTCTCCATTAAAGGAGGCGTACCTAATGTACAGAGCCCAAAGTGCTACTTCCAAACAGCAATCTATCCCCAATCTAGGCTGACACTCCCAGTGCAGTGCTGAGGGAGTGCTGCACTGTCGGAGGTGCTGTCTTTCAGATGAGACGTTAAACCGAGGCCCCATCTGCTCTCTCAGGTGGACGTAAAAGATCCCATGGCACTATTTCGAAGAAGCGCAGGGGAGTTATCCCCAGTGTCCTGGCCTATATTTATCCCTCAATCAACATAACAAAAAAAGATTATCTGGTCATTATCACATTGCTGTTTGTAGGAGTTTGCTTGTGCGCAAGTTGGCTGATGCGTTTCATGCATTACAATAGTATGGGCAGGTACAGCAGGAGCAGCGAGGTCGGGGCGAGGGAGCAGCGAGAGATTGCAGAGTGATGTGATCGGGGCCCAGGAGAGGTATGAGTTGGGGGCCCAGGAGCGGCATGGGTCCAGGGGCAGCACGGGCCAGCCCACACTGCAATATGTGTGCACATTAGGTCCGTGCAGCAGAGCTGGTCTCCAGTTGTCTTGGTTAATCCTTGCCACTGGACCAAGACCAAGCTCTGTTAAGCCTGTGTGGTGGCTGGTGTGCAACGGTAAAAAAATTCGCACACAGGTATCTTCCACCCTTCAACATTTAGTTCAGGATCTAGAATATTAGGTCCTTCATTGAAACATCTGTGAACTCATTGAACTCATCTCTTTTTGGTGTGAAAGCAAGTCATCCTCGATACGAAGGACTGCCTAAGAAGAAGAAGATAACAGTGACTACAGTCCAAAAGTACTTCATTGGCTGTAAAGCGCTTTGAGATGTCCGGTGGTCGTGAAAGGCACGATATAAATGCAAGTCTTTCTTTCTTTCAGTGCACGCTCCGAATGCAGCAACAAGGAGGCGTACTGAAATCCCACCAGGTCCATGGGATCGGTGCCTCTGGAGTTCTCGGTACAGCCGCAAGTGTCTACTCCTAAGTGTCCCCGTTCTCAGGATTTGCACTCAAGCACTGTGGGGCTAATTGTATATTCCAGGGATTAATGCGAAAGCAGGGTGATATCGGTTATATCAATAAAATCACAAGGAGCCTAAAACAAATATGGGTGCTGCAACTCCGAAATAGAAGAGAAATAAACAAAATCTATTTAGAAACATTTGGATGCCTGCCAGTATAAGCCCCATTGCTCTTGCTATCAATCCCGCCCATCCCTATAGCTGCTGTCCAGCACTATACATCTCATTAAAATAAAATTAAACAAAATTGTTAAATTGCTGCAATGGACATATGTGAGTGCATGCACAGATGGTTTCAATCTTTTTAATGTAATTTTGAGAATGAGTTTAATACAGAATGGTAGCAGCCTGGGTTGCAGAGAGAAGGAATTGGCAGAGAGAAGGCAGATTGTATTTAATGGAGCTGTCTGGCAGTATAAATGGGGTTAGGCAGCAGTAGTTTATCTAACTAGTGAGTCTGGAATATAGCATAAACGTGTTATCACTCTGACTCCTTTCTCAGGCATGAGAAATGGTGTTGCTGCATCTTTGCATGCTGTGAAATGCTCCAAAATGCAGAACCGTGGAAGAAACTGTGCAGAAGGGAAGAGAATTGAGATAGATGAACGGCTAGTGGGATTATTTCAAGTGGGAAAAGTCGACACAGAGACTTAGACAGATGTAGGCAAGCTAGGTTTCCAGAGTCTGTGCAGTAAACACAAATGTTCTGAGGGGTGGAGAGCTGATTAGCATCTGAAGCCCATCTACTACAAGAGCTGTAATTACCATCAAGCCGACTAAATACAAGTGGGATAAGAACAGGCAGCATTTTGAGTGATAATATAGAACTAAATTGGCAAACCAATTTAAGTTCAGGGAGGAAAGGGTTGATCTGTTCCTCCAAACTGACAATGATACAATCATAGCAATGACAGCACAGAAAGAGGCCATTCAACTCCGTGCACCTGTGCCAGTGCTAACTTTTTAACTGGCATTACTTTTTCCCCAGGGAAACTTTCTGTTTTTGAGCGTTTGTGTGAGTTGGGGCATGGCAAATGGAGCGGGGAAACCTGAAATGTGCTGACTCCCAGATCTGTCATATTCCACCCCATAACTCACATGTTATTTTCCCACCCCACAGCCTGCAAAGCACACTCTGCGGAAGGGAGAGTGGGATGGGGACAGGGACGGGGACTTGGTCAATGAAGCGCTGTTGCAAAAGAACTGAAGAAAGGAAGCAGTGAGAGGGGCTGTGATGGTAGGAGGCAAGAGGTAAGTAATGGCCACCTCTCCGTCTCCCAGACCATCCAGCCCAGCACAATGTGAAGCTGGGCTAATACCAAGCCCATTTTTAATTTTTTGGCCGGCAGTATTTAGGAGCTTTTGCCTCTTTATAACAGTCGCTCCATCCCTTCGAGTGCTGCAATGAGTTCCCTGCTACAGCATCACACTATGTTTTTCTCTGGCAGTGGTGGGACAATTACTAGGTGCTCACTCTGCATATTTAATTGACACCAACTCAGGAAAATAGGTTGCGGTAATGGTAAGGTGGGGCCATCGAGAGGGGGTCCTGCCAGTCGCTAACTCGCCTAGGGGAAAACTGACGGGATTGGATTAGCTGCCCGCTTTACTTTCCATTGAACTCTGGCCTCATGGCCAGCCTAAAATCGTTTTTCCCCAGCATTGGTGGCTGTCCCTTCACCATATAGGCTCTAAGCTATGGCCGTTCCTCCCTAAACCTCTGCACTGCCTCTCCTCTTTAAAACCATCCTTAAAACCCACCTCTTTGACCAAGGTTTTATTCACCCCTCCTTTGGCTCAGCGTCAATGTTTGTCTAATGATTCTTCCATGAAATATCTTGGGATGTTTTTCTATATCAAAGGTGCTTTACCAATGTAAGTTGTTATTGTAGTTGAGTGACGATTGTAGGAAAGTGTGTGCATATTGGATGGAGATGGCTGTGCTTGCTTGTGATGCCACCTGTTTGCTGGTAAATCCTGTCAAAGCCCAGACATGAATGATAACTACTTGGGTGAGGTATCAGAGGATGACCTACACCCCGTGACACCCAACAAGGATTCAATGCCCTTATCTGCACACAATGATATCAACATACCACAGAATCATTTAGCATTTGAGAAAGAAATGCAATGCTTAGTATTCATGAAATTAAAAGGAATTTTTCAGCATTCTTCAATATGGTGACTCCAACATACTTTGTCGTGAAGCAGTAGGACATGAGTCTATACTTCCCTCTTGCTGTATTAAGCAATGCCATAACAGTATACATACAAGAATGGATTGATCTGACTATGGTTGGAGATTTCATCCGAGCTACCTCCGCCGTACCTCTGCTGGAAGTGCGGCAGAAAGCCAGTTTACTCACAGTCGGGGTTTCCGTCACTCTTGCAACAAAGTTACAGTAGCATAGCAAAGCAGCTCTTGAGGAAATTCCTCTGATTTTCCTTCTCTCCCTCCGGGGATCACCTACCTTCCCACGATGGCACACTGCGTTCGGGAACTTACCATGTGAGGTAATGTGGACATCAATCTATTTCTTACTATTCTGAGGCGCAGCATATTGACCATTCAGGGTGCTACCCACTAAAGCAAATAAGAGACGCACGCTGGGATTTCCTTGGGGTTTCTCCCGATTGGCCACCGTAACTTCGGTGAATACCTGTTTTACATGTCTATCCGGGTCTCACCCCGACCTGTCACAAAGTTATTGGGAGAATCCCTGAGGGAATTCCTGGGGTAGATTTCGACATATTACTTTCTTTACAAAATCAGAAATGTTCATGTGCAGCAAGTCAATGTCTACAAGTCAAATCTATTCGAATGAAATGAAACAACTGAAACCCTATTTTCAAAAGCTTTTGAATGCTCTCTTTACGAGCTGATTTGTAACGTTAATAAAATCAATCCTCTGATTTTCTCTCTGTTCAATTATACCACTCTGCATTGTTTCCCTTACCCTCACTTGACTTCTCAGAGTAATCTTGATCTGGTGCAGCAGTCCCAGTGATCAGGGAGAGATCCTGTGGCGTCGCAATCACCCAACCTGCCAATCCATCTTCACCATCGGAAGAATATTCCAACTCGCACGCTGTCTCGAAATCGCAGTCGAATTCTGAAACAATATAAATAAGGTGCACATGAACCATCTTACAAGAAGAAATGACATGGCAAAGAAGAACTTGAAGTGTCCCGAGATGTTTCATCAGAGTCTTTAGCGCAGACCTTTCCAGGAATTGAGCTAGCCCGAAAAACCACCCATTGCGGGCGACGTTTCTTCTGGTTGATTTGTGCTTGTGACACCTTGGACACAGTAGGAAGGTTTCCCCTGCCTATTAGCGCTAGTGAAGTTGCAATTCTATTATTTTAGAATACTTTTCAAATGTTGCTAGAATATGAATATAAAAAATCGTCCTGCTGTGTTTACCCTGTTTATGACAAAGCAGCAAGAGGACACTTTGTCCCATGGTCGTCAGAACACAGCAGAAAATTCAAAATTGTGATCAAAACCATTATAAAGATTGGAGTAAAAAGCGATTTAGCACCTCAAAATGCCAGTTCGGCTCAGAGAGAAAGCAAGAACTGTCGATTCCTCTTGGTGGAGAAGACGAGGTTCAAACTGAAGTCACCAGATTTATGGCTACCACAAGTTATAAGGCTACAGTACAAAGCCTGCTTTAGTATAATCACTTATAGCCTGTCCCCACATAGGAGTGTTAACTGTCAATGGAGAAGGAGAGTGTAGGGAGAGTACTTTCTTTTCCAAATATATCCCATTTTTATAGAAGAAATTAATATTCTTATCAGATACTTCTTCAACAATCTTCTTCAAAAATGCTAACTTTATTCTAGCATGGAACATTACCTAAATGCTCCACCCTTGTTAGCCAGTGATATCAATTATGGGGAATGTCCCCGTGTGTCCCAGAAAATCCATTGCAAAAAGTAGGTCTGCAACTTCAAACCAACCAGTGGCTCAGTGGGTAGCACTCTCGCCTCTGTCAGAAGGTTGTGGGTTCAAGTCCCACTCACAAAACAATCTAGGCTGACACTCCAGTGCAGTGCTGAGGGAGTGCTGCACTGTTGGAGGTGCCGTCTTTTGGATGAGACATTCAACCGAGGCCCCGTCTGCTTTCTCAAGTGGACGTAAAAGATCCCATGACACTATTTTGAAGAAGAGCAGGGGAGTTATCCCCAGTGTCCTGGCCAATATTATCCCTCAATCAACATAACAAAAAAACAGATTATCTGGTCATTATCACATTGTGGTTTGTGGGAGCTTGCTGTGCACAAATTGTCTGCTGCGTTTCCTACGTTACAACAGTGACTACACTCAAAAGTACTTCTTTGGCTGTGAAGTGCTTTGAGATGTCTGGTGGTCATGAAAGGCGCTATATAAATCCAAGTCTTTCTTTTTTCTTTCAACCTGAGGACTCCTCTGAAGCCGGCTGGCCCCAGGAAGCCGTGGTATAGGATGTGAAATGTGTACTCCCATCAATTAGTATGGTTTCCTAGAGCAGGTAACTCTAGCACAGTATTTAGGGCCTGGCAGTCACCGTTGTTCAATTGACAGTTCCTCTGGGAAACTGTAATCAATCTCAACAGAGAAGCCCAGTAGAATGGAAGACCCTCACAGGGAGAGACTGATGTTTTTAAAAATGTCAAAAAAAGAAGATTTTTCTTTCCTCGTCCAACACTTTAATTCCCCTTTAAGCTGCTAGTGATTATATATATAAAATGATTGTGTTTCAAAAATAATTTGTCGACTGAGGGCGTATTGCTAGACAGCAGCACTGCATTCCTTTCAATCTGAAGAGTGACCTTTTGAGTGAGGACCTGCAGGATGACTGACACCCATGGAACCAGCAAGGAGTGTTGAGGCTGTTTTGCATTTCCAGCAATTATCAGATCGATAGAGGCTGGTGCATTCACTCCTCACATCCAATGCAGTCGGTGGGAGGCCGGCTCAAATTTGTGGTCAGACCTCATTAACATCACCATCATCATCATAGGCAGTCCCTCAGAATCGAGGAAGACTTGCTTCCACTCTTAAAGTGAGTTCTCAGGTGACTGAACAGTCCAATGCGGGAATTACAGTCTCTGGCACAGGTAGGACTGACAGTGGTTGAGGGAAAGGGTGGGTGGGGAGCCTGGTTTGCCGCACGCTCCTTCCGCTGTATGCGCTTGGTTTTTGCATGCTCTCGACGATGAGACTCGAGGCGCTCAGCGCCCTCCCGGATGCAGTTCCTCCACTTTGGATGATCTTTGGCCAGGGACTTCCAGGTGTCGGTGGGGATGTTGCACTTTATTTGGGAGGTTTTGAGGGTGTCCTTGAAATATTTCCTCTGTCCACCTTTGGCTCATTTGCCGTGAAGGAGCTCCGAATAGAGCGCTTGCAACGGTGCCCTGTCAAATTATTCAGCAGCAATATTGCTGCAATATACAACCTGCAGTATTATTCACAATTCTCTTACTCTCTGTACAGGTCAGCACTACCCTACTGTAATCCCACCATGGTCAATCTTTTCCTCCACCTCCTCCAATGCCTCCCCTCCAATCACAGAAAGGATACTTTGCTGCACCTTTTGCTCAACAGCTGCTGCTGCCCTCACAACGACATCCCCTCTTGGCCACATTTCTGCTTCGTCTCAACTATGTAATTTGACCCCAATTTGCATATATTAATGAAGCCCCCGCCTGTTTTCTGTGCAAACTCTGGACACCTAAATCCAGAGCCCGAAAATTGGAATGGCAGACCTCCAGCATTAAGTCAGTGGATCAATTCCCCACCCCCGTGATTCTGATCCCACCACTGCCCCACTTTCAGATGTAAGTGAGGCGATAGCAAGACGGAAATCGCTCCCAATGTCTTTGGATGGGGAGGGGGTGACAAATCGGGAAACCTCTGCCTTTGTTTCATATAGGTCCAGAAATCCCGGTTTCTCCTTCCCACGAGCATTTGACTGGATTCTGGAAAAAAGAAGCGCACCCACCATAAGCTGCTACACCCATGCGAGATCCAGGTCCTGAGGCCTCCCCTGACTGCGCGTCGCAGCGCGTGCATGTCGTGACGTGCGCAAGCCTGGAGCTAGAGTCACGTGGCTCTGGGCAACCAATCAGGTACAGTATATTCTCATTCATAATAATGGGAACTCTGTATGTTGGAATTCCCATTATTATGAATGAAAAACAGCCCCCAAAACACACAACCAATAATAAAAATAGCAAAAATGCACAAGATAATTTTATTAATTTAAATTAAAGCTATTTATGTATTTAAAATATATATATTTTTCCGATTGAAAAAAAAGTTTTTTTAGTTATGGTTTAAACTAAACTTACCATAGTGAGGAGGGTTTTTAACAATAACATGTGTTTTTAAAATTTTATTTTACAATGTTTTTGTGTGTTTTAAAACTCTTACGCCTGTAAAAGTAGGCTATGCGCCTGCTTTTATCAGACGCAAGAGTTTTGAGGCATTTTGCTGGGCAAGATTTGAGTAAATATTGCAATCTTGCCCAACAACTGTCCTCGCTCCTGAGATGCAGAAGATCAGTCAAGCTCCAGCTCGACAGATCGGAAAAGCCGGTTTTCAGCGCATGCGCATTGTGCACTGAAAATGGGCTTTCCCAATGCCTTCCCGGGTCCGTACACACTCCGTACGAACCCGGGAGGCCGGGATTTCAGGGCCATGGTTTATAAAATAGCTAGAGTTAAAATGGAAACCATCTACCCTCACCAAAATCTAAAATGGATGACTGCAAACGCTGCTTGTATGAGGAAACCATCATATACTTGGGTACGGAAACCGAGTCAAAAGCAGTTTTGATGGCTGAAACAGTTTATTTGAAATGTTAATATAAGTGGATTGACAGATATTGATGTAGACAGTCCTAATCTCTCTGGATGCTGAGTCATTATGGGAATCCAATATCATCATCTGGGGAAATGCATGAATTAAAGGGCAGTATCCAGACCTTGATATCTGACTTAACAAGGTGCAAGATCTGTTAAACTCTCTTATTTATTTCACTTGAAAAGAAAGCCGATGGCTTAACACACAGTTTGGGCTTCCAAGCTTTAAAGGCCCGATTGTAACTCGGGGTGGGAGTCAGGCGGGCGGGTGATAAACCGCAGCATCACCTGCGATTGTCTAGACTGTCACTGTTGTACTATCTCTTATCCTTTCCCGAAGTCAATCATAGCACAATGACACCTTCAAAGAGGATTTGGAACGAGACTCCAACATATAAAAATGTAACCCAGAGGAGTCAGTGAGTCAAGATTTCCAATAGGTAAAAAGGGACTAAGGATGGTCTGTCAAAGTTAAGAGGTGGTACCTGCTAGTAGGGCTAACATTTTAACCAAAAATGCAAGAGATATGCTTTTGTCCTCATTGCATTGTTTTCTGGGTGGAAAATGGAGGCAAACTGGACCAAGTTCAAGATGAAGGCAAACTGGACCAATATCAACATCCCACACCTGCACGAGGGACACCACTATATTGGCACAGGCTGCTTGTCAAACGTCCCTGGTGCTTGCCTGCCTGAAATAGGTGTTAAGCCCCTTGCATATACAAATAAGGGAATGTTTGAAGACCCCTGTCGGAAATGTGTTGAACTGGAGTGGAGTGGCGCACCAGGCCTGCTTTGCTCAGGATTACGAGTTCTACGCACGGTCTAAACAGGTTACAGCTGAAAGAGAACGCTGGAGGCCACAACAAAGTATTTTTTTCTATACTTGGCTTCATGTGCAGCAGGAGTGAGAATCGTGCAGACTATTACATAATAACAATCACGCACTTTGCTCCAGTGGGTCAGAATTACAGAGTGCTGAGTTCCAGCAGCGCCTTTAGGTACCTGATTAGTACAGGGTAGTTCAGGGATTGTTAGCAACGGGGCAAATTAATGGGCTTTAAACAAAACACTTTACAGTATAAACCGCCCTGTGAGTATAGCGGACAAATTGCGTTAGTACGAACACGTCCGTTATAAGCGGTGGGGACTGTACTGAAAAGGGAATGGTTTACTCTATGACACAAACCGGCATTATTGAATGTGATTTTAAGATGCAGTGCTGCATTGTATCTCAATAGCCATTTCACAGTTTTATTTTAGTTCTTTTAAATATTGATGAAGTTTGCATGAATTGAAGAAGTCTAGGGGGAAATTCGCTCGCACCTCTGTTGCGGCATTAATCCGGGCGGAGCGGTAAATATTGCGCCGGCAAATGGATTCTGTCTGCTGCTGCAAAATTCATCAGCTGGACCCTGGGTGAGGAGCGGAGTGCTAAGGGAGGCATCCAGACCTCTTTAAGGGCGCTAGGCCGGCTGAGCAACTGAAAATCCCGAGCTAAACAACCGGCCTCGGAGCGCTCTAAGAGAGGCCTCGAGTGCAAAAGAAAAACCTGAAAAAAAGCAACAAAAACATTCCCACTACATAAATCACGCCACCTCAATGAAAATCTCAAAAAATAAAAAATAAAAAACAATCACACTTCCCTGAGGTCGACATTACTTACCTCGCTGTGGCCGCTACAGCTTGGAACGTCAGCCACAAAATACAATCAAGCAGCTTCAGCATGGTTTTGTGAAAGGGAAATCGTGTTTGACAAATTTGCTGGAGTTCTTTGAGGATAAGAACATAAGAACATAACAAATAGGAGCAGGAGTAGGCTATTTGGCCCCTCGAGTCTGCTCCGCCATTCAATAAGATCATGGCTGATCTGATCATGGACTCAGCTCCACTTCCCTGCCCACTCCCCATAACCCTTTGCTCCCTTATGGTTCAAAAATCTGTCTATCTCCATCTTAAACATATTTAATGACCCAGCCTCCACCACTCTCTGGGGCAGAGAATTCCACAGATTTACAACCCTCTGTGAGAAGAATTTCCTCCTCATCTCAGTTCTAAATGGACGACCCCTTATTCTGAAATTATGCTCCCTAGTTCTAGATTCACCCATGAGGGGAAACATCCTCTCTGCATCTACCCTGTCGAGCCAACTCAGCATCTTATATATTTCAATAAGATCACCTCTCATTCTTCTAAACACCAATGAGTATAGGCCCAACCTGCTCAACCTGTCTTCATAAGTCAACCCCTTCATCTCAGGAATCTACCTTATCTGAACTGCCTCCAATGCAAGTATATCCCTCCTGAAATAAGGAGACCAAAACTGTACGCAGTACTCCAGGTGTGGCCTCACCAATACCCTGTACAGTTGTAGCAGAACTTCTTTGCTTTTATACTCCAACCCTCTTGCAATAAAGGCCAACATTCCATTTGCTTTCCTGATTAGTTGCTATACCTGCATACTAACTTTTTGTGTTTCATGCACAAGGATTACCAGGTCCCTCTGTACTGCAGCATTTTGTAATCTCCCTTCATTTAAATAATAATTTGCTTTATTATTTTTCCTGCCAAAGTGGATAACCTCACATTTTCCCACATTATACTCCATCTGCCAAATATTTGCCCACTCACTTAGCCTGTCTATATCTCTTTGCAGATTCTTTGTGTCCTTCTCACAACTTGCTTTCCCACCCACCTTTGTATCATCAGCAAACTTGGCTACATTACACTCGGTCCCTTCATCCAAGTCATTAATATAGATTGTAAATAGTTGAGGCCCCAGCACTGATCCCTGTGGCACCCCACTAGTTACCGTTTGCCAACTGGAAAATGACCCATTTATCCCAACTCTGTTTTCCGTTAGCCAATCCTCTATCCATGATAATATATTACCCCCAACCCCTGGAGCTTTTATCTTGTGGAGTAATCTTTTATGTGGCACCTTATCGAATGCCTCCTAGAAATCCAAATCCACCACGTGCCCTTTATCCACCCTACTCGTTACATCCTCAAAGAACTCCAGCAAATGCGTCAAACATGATTTCCATTTCATACAATCATGCTGACTCTGCTTGACTGTATTAAACTTTTCCAACTGTCCTGCTACTCCTTCCTTAATAGGTCCATGCAGCAGAGCTGGTCTCCAGTCGTCTTGGGTAATCCTTGCCACTGGACCAAGACCTAGCTCTGTCAAGCCCGTGTGATGTGCAACGGCCACCACATGTTAAAAAAATCCACGCATAGGCATCTTCCACCCTTCAGGATATAGTTCAGCTCCTTCATAGAAACACCTGTGAACTCATCCTTTTTTGGCATGGAAGCAAGTCATCCTCATTTCGAGGGACTGCCTATGAGATGAGGGATGATGAATAATGGACTCCTCAGCATTTTCCCAATGACAGAAGTTAGGCTAACTGGTCTACAGTTTTCTGCTTTCTGTCTCCTTCCTTTTTTAAATAGGGGCGTTACATTTGCGGTTTTGCAATCTGCTGGGACCTCTCCAGAATCCAGGAAGTTTTGGTAGATTACAACCAATGAATCCACTATCTCTGCAGCCGCTTCTTTTAAGACCCTAGGACGCAGGCCATCAGGTCCAGGGGACTCGTCCACCTTTAGTCCCATTATTTTACCGAGTACTTTTTCTTTAGTGATAGTGATTGTTTTAAGTTCCTCCTTCCCTATAGCCCCTTGATTATCTATTATTGGGATGTTTTTAGTGTCTTCTACCGTGAAGACCGATACAAAATATTTGTTCAAAGTCCCCACCTGTTCCCCATTATTAATTCCCCAGTCTCATCCTCTAAGGGACCAACATTTACTTTATCTACTCTCTTCCTTTTTATATACCTGTAGAAACTCTTACTATCTTTCTTGCTAGTTTACTCTCATAATCCATCTTCTCTCTCTTTATTATTTTTTCAGTCGTCCTTTGCTGATTTTTAAAAAATTCCCAATTCCCTGGCCTCCCACTAATCTTGGCAACATTGTATACCATTGTTTTCAATTTGATACCGTCCTTTATTTCCTTAGTTAGCTACGGATGGTTTTCCCTTCTCTTCAGGTCTTTCCTTCTCACTGGAATATATTTTTGTTGAGAATTATGAAATATCTCCTTAAATGTCTGCCACTGCTCATCAACCGTCTTACAATTTTATCTATTTTTCCAGTCCACTTTAACCAATTCTGTCATCATACCTTTGTAATCTCCTTTACTTAACATCAGGACTCTGGTTTGAGATCCAACTTTCTTTCCCTCCAACTGAATTTGAAATTCAACCATGCTATGATCGCTCTTTCCGAAAGGATCTCCTTTTTATCTCCTTACCTAAGAAAGGATATATTTGCCATAGAGGGAGTGCAGCGAAGGTTCACCAGACTAATTCCTGTGATGGCAGGACTGTTGTATCAGGAGAGATTGGATCGACTAGGCCTGTATTCACTAGAGTTTAGAAGAATGAGAGGGGATCTCATTGAAACGTATAAAATTCTGACTGGGTTGGATAGACTGGATGCGGGGAGAATGTTTCCCCTGGCTGGGAAGTCTAGAATAAGGGGTCACAGTCTCAGGATATGGGGTAGGAAATTTAGGACCGAGATGAGGAGAAGGTTTTTCACTCAGAGGGTGGCGAACCTGTGGAATTTTCTACCACAGAAGGCCGTGGAGGCCAAGTCACTGAATATATTTAAGAGGGAGATGGATAGATTTCTAGAAACAAAAGGCATCAAGGGGTATGGGGAAAAAGCGGGAATATGGTGTTGAGATAGAGGATCAGTCATGATCATACTGAATAGCGGAGCAGACTCGAAGGGCCAAATGGCCGACTACTGCTCCTATTTTCTATGTTTCTATGATCCTTTACTAAGAGATCATCTATTAATCTTGTCTCATGACACAGTACCAGATTTAAGATAGCCTGCTCCCTGGTTGGTTCCACAATGTACTGTTCAAGGAAATCATCCCGGATACACTCTATGAACTCTTCCTCAAAGCTACCCTGGCTAATTTGATTTGTCCAATCAATATGAAGATTAAAATTGCCCATGATTATTGCCGTACCTTTCTTACAAGCCTCCATTATTTCTTGATTTACACTCCGTCCAACAGTGTAGCTACTGTTAGGGGGCCTATAGACTACGTCCACCAGTTACTTCTTTCCCTTATTATTTCTTATCTCCACCCAATTCCATATCTTGATCTTCTGAGCCAATATCATTTCTTACTACTGCACTGATCTCATCCTTTACATTCAGAACTACCCCACCTCATTTTCCTTTCTGGCTATCCTTGCGAATTGTCAAATACCCCTGAATATTCAGTTCCCAGCCTTGGTCACCTTGCAACCACATCTCTGTAATGGCTATCAGGCTGACAAGATCGGTCCAAGTCAGCATGGATTTATGAAAGAGAAATCATGCTTGACAAATCTTCAAGAATTTTTTGAGGATGTAACTGGTAGAGTGGACAAGGGAGAATCAGTGGATGTTGTGTATTTGGACTTTCAAAAGGTTTTTGACAAGGTCCCACACAAGAGATTGGTGTTCAAAATTAAAGCACATGGTATTGGGGGTAATGTATTGACGTGGATAGAGAACTCGTTGGTAGACAGGAAGCAGAGAGTCGGGATAAACGGGTCCTTCTCAGAATGGCAGGCAGTGACCAGTGGGGTGCCGCAGGGTTCAGTGCTGGGACCCCAGCTATTTACAATATACAGCAATGATTTAGATGAAGGAATTGAGTGTAATATCTCCAAGTTTGCAGATAACACTAAGCTGGGTGGTGGTGTGAGCTGTGAAGAGGATGCTAATAGGCTGCAGAGTGATTTGGACAGGTTAGGTGAGTGGGCAAATGCATAGCAGATGCAGTATAACGTGGATAAATGTGAAGTTAACCACTTTGGTGACAAAAACATGTAGGCAGAATATTATCTGAATGGTGACAGATTAGGAAAAGGGGAGGTGCAACGAGACCTGGGTGTCATGGTACGTCAGTCATTGAAAGTTGGCATGCAGGTACAGCAGGCGGTGAAGAAGGCAAATGGCATGTTGGCCTTCATAGCTAGGGAATTTGAGTATAGGAGCAGGGAGGTCTTAATTCAGTTGTACAGGGCCTTGGTGAGACCTCACCTGGAATATTGTGTTCAGTTTTGGTCTCCTAATCTGAGGAAGGACATTCTTGCTATTGAGGGAGTGCAGCGAAAGTTCACCAGACTGATTCCCAGGATGGCAGGACTGACATATGAGGATCGACTGGGCCTGTATTCACTGGAGTTTCGAAGAATGAGAGGGAATCTCATAGAAACATATAAAATTCTGACGGGACTGGACAGGTTAGATTCAGGAAGAATGTTCCCGATGTTGGGCAAGTCCAGAACCAGGGGTCACAGTCTAAGCATAAGGGGTAAGCCATTTAGGACCGAGATGAGAAGAAACTTCTTCACTCAGAGAGTTGTTAACCTGTGGAATTCTCTATTGCAGAGAGTTGTTGATGCCAGTTCGTTAGGGAGTTAGATATGGCCCTGACGGCTAAAGGGATCAAGGGGTATGGAGAGAAAGCAGGAAAGGGGTACTGAGGTGAATGATCAGCTGTGATCTTATTGAATGATGGTGTCGGCTCGAAGGGCCGAAAGGCCTACTCCTGCACCTATTTTCTATGTTTCTATGTTCCTTAAACTGTTTATATCTATTTGTGCCATCAACTTATCTTTCTTGATACGTATGCTGCATGTATTCAGATAAAGAGATTTAAATTTTGTCTTTTTACCATTTTTCCCTACTCTGACCCCACTTTCTAATTCACTCTTATGTTTATACGCTCTGTCCCTTCCTGTCACACTCTGGTTATCATTACCCCAATCGCTACCCTGCACTATTGCCTTCTCCTTTCTCTTTGACTTTTTAAATTTCCACTTACCCACTATTTAGTTTAAAGCCCTCTCTCTCTACAGCCCGAGTTATTTGATTTGCCAGGACACTGGTCCCAGCACGGTTCAAGTGAAGCCCGTCCCAACAGAACAGCTCACTCTTTCCCCAGTACTGGTGTCAGTGTCCCATGAACCAAAACCCATTTCTCCCACACCAGTCTTTGAGCCACGTGTTTAACTCTCTGATCTTATTTCCCTATGCAAATTTGCTCGTGGCTCAGGTAGTAATCCAGAAATGATTACCTTTGTGGTTCTCCTTTTTAATTTAGCCCCTAGCTGCTCATACTCCCTCAGCAGAACCTTTTTCTTTGTCCTACCTATATCGTTGGTGTTATATATGTGGATTTGTATTTACTCTGTACAGCCACCAGAGGGCTCATCCCCTGGAGTCCCAAGAGATCCCATAATCCCTTGGGAGCACAGGTATTTCGGAAGGCTTCACAGGTTGGAGAGGCACTCTGGAGACCTGCAATAAAAGACTAAGGTCACACTTTACTTTGAGCTCACAGTGTTCAGTCTGACTCTTTCTCCATACACAACAGTTGGTAGCTATGTGGACCACAACAACTGGATCTTTCCCCTCCCACTCCAAGTTCCTCTCCAGCCCAGGGAGATGTCCTTACACAACCTTTGGGACTCAGGCTCTCGGCTGCAGAGAACAGCATCTATCCCCCTAATGATACTGTCCCCTATCATTACGTTTCTTTTTACTCCCCCCGCTTGATTGGCCCCCTGTACCACAGTGCTGTGGTCAGTTTGCTCATCCTCCCTGCAGTACCTGCTCTTGTCCACACAGGGAGCAAGAATCTCGTACCTGTTAGACAAGAGCAAGGGCAGCGGCTCCTCCATCACTCCATCCTGAGTCCCCATACCTTCCTCACTCATAGTCACACCCTCCTGTTCCTGACCACGGACCAAAGTTGAATTGATTAATCTATGGGGCATGACTGCCTCCTGGAATACAGCATCCAGGTAACTCTACCCCTCCCTGATGTGTCGCAATGTCTGCAGCTCGGATTCCAGCTCATCAACACGGAGCCGAAGTTCCTCGAGCTACAGACACTTGCTGCAGATGTGGTTACCGTGGACCTCAATGGGGTCAACCAGCTCCCATATACATCAGTAGTAACACATCGCCTGTCCTGCCATCTATAATGCATTTAATTAATTAAGTTTTCAAATTTTGAATGATTCGTTTTTAATCCCAGCTCTTAATTTAAACCAATGCCCAAGGAAAGAGAAAAATACTGATCAACCAATCACAAGGATGTAACGAGCAGGGTGGATAAAGGGGAACCAGTAGATATAATGCACTTGGATTTCCAGAAGGCAATCAATAAGGTGCCACATAAAAGGTTACTCCACAAGATAAGAGTTTCAGGGGTTGGGGGTAATAAGAACATAAGAAATAGGAGCAAGGGTAGGCTATACGGCCCCTCGAGCCTGCTCCGCCATTTAATACGATCATGGCTGATCTGATATATTAGCATGGATAGCGGATTGACTAACTAACAGAAAACAGAGAGTCAGGATAAATGGGTCATTTTCAGGTTGGCAAACAGTGACTAGAGGGGTGGCACAGGGATCAGTGCTGGGGCCTCAAGTATTTACTGTCACGGATGTACTTTTGGGATCACTAGCCACTAGATGACGTCACTGTTGGAGGCCATTGGGCTGCATGCACGTCTGTGCAGCTCAAGTATAAAATGCCAGCCATTTTTTATGCTAGGCACTTTGGGCCTTAATAAAGCAGAGCCAAGGTCTTGCAGTTAAACAGTACTCAGTCTAACAATTATTGCATACACAACATTTGGCGACGAGGCAACAAGACTCTTTGCATGCAAAAATGAGAGCACAATTGGATTGTTGGAGCGATTCGTGGAAAGAGAAGATTTGTGAGCCATTTGAGCCAGTTCTTAGTGGTCAACAAAATGGAGGAGGTCGGCGACGCAGATCGGCGCGGGGCAGTGTTCCTCACGGTTTGCGGTCCAAAAATTTATGGTCTGATAAAGAATCTACTCCTGCCTGTGAGTCCAACAGAAAAGACGTATGAAGAATTGTGTACACTGGTACAGGACCACCTTAAGCCAGACGAAGGCATTATCATCTCGAGATACAGATTTTACACACACGTTCGCTCAGAGGGCCAGAATGCGGCGGAATTCGTTGCAGACCTGAGATGTCTAGCGGGACCATGTATTTTCAGGGTAGTGTTGGCAGACATGCTGTGGGACTTCTTTGTAATCGGCATCAACCACGTAAACTACTGGCGTAAACTACTGGCGGTGGAGACTTTGGACTTGAACAGGGCCATCATGATCGCTCAGTCATGCATGACGACGGATAGAAGTCTAAAGCAGATATCAGTGAAAAATCGAAACTCGGCAAGTACTGTAAATATGATTGATCTGGCGTTTGGTAGAGCGACACATGGCAGGGCCTACCCGACTGCATACGCGAAACCTTGTGGCTGCCCAAAGTCTGCCAGTGGGAATGCATCCGATTTCTCTGTGTTGGCATTGTGGGGGAAATCACTGGCACCAGCAGTGCCGATTTAAGCAATATAGTTGCAAAGGCTGTCTGCGAGTGGGGCATCTCCAGTGTAAGTGTCCGCAGATGAGCAAGCGTGCTGCGACACACCACGTGGAAGTCAGACTAGCACGGATCCGGATACACAATCTGCGATACCAGAGGAGGAAGTGTATGGACTGTACTCGTTCCCAACTAAAAGCAAACCGATAATGATCAACGTGAAATTTAATGGGGTGCCGGTATCGATGGAACTGGACACGGGAGCGAGTCAATCGATAATGAGCCAAAGGGCATTTGATAAGTTGTGCGATACTAAGGCTGTGAGGCCCAGGCTGAGTCCAGTCAATGCCAAGTTGCGCATGTACACCAAATAACTCATAACGGTGATTAGCAGTGCCACAATTAAAATGTCGTATGACGGTGCGGTTCACGAGTTACCTTTATGGATTGTCCCAGGCAATGGCCCAATGCTGTTCGACAGGAACTGGCTTGAAAAAACTCAGATGTGATTGGAATGACATCAATGCATTGTCGTCGGAGAAAGATATATGTGCCCAAGTACTGAGCAAGTTCCGCTTGTTGTTCGAACCAGGTGTCGCAAATTCACAGGAGCCAAGGTGCAGATCTACGTTGACTCGGATGCAAGACCCATCCATCATAAAGCTCGGGCAGTTCGGTATATGATGAGGGAGAAGGTCAAAATCGAACTGGACAGACTCCAGCGTGAAGGGATCATATCACCGGTGGAATTTAATGAATGGGCCAGCCCCATTGTTCCTGGGTTGAAAAGTGATGGCACAGTCAGAATCTGTGGAGGCTACGATCAACAGAGTTTCGAAAGAGGATCAGTACCTGTAACCGAAGGCTGATGACTTGTTTGCAACGCTAGCCGGGGGGAAGTCATTCACCAAACTGCACCTGACGTCAGCCAACATGACACAGGAGCTGGTCGAGACGTCAAAGAGACTTACGTGCATTAACACGCATAAAGGACTGTTTATTTATCATAGGTGCCCTTTTGGAATTCACTCGGCTGCAGCAATATTTCAGAGGAACATGGAGAGCCTACTGAAGTCCGTTCCCAGATAACATCTATGTTCCAAGATGACATCCTGATCACATGTCATGACTCCGAGGAACATCTGAACATAGAAACATAGAAGATAGGTGCAGGAGTAGGCCATTCGGCCCTTCGAGCCTGCACCGCCATTCAATAAGATCATGGCTGATCATTCCCTCAGTACCGCTTTCCTGCTTTCTCTCAATTCCCCTTGATCCCTTTAGCCGTAAGGGCAATATCTAACTTCCTCTTGAATATATCCAATGAACTGGCATCAACAACTCTCTGCGGTAGGGAATTCCACAGGTTAACAACTCTCTGAGTGAAGAGGTTGCTCCTCATCTCAGTCCTAAATGGCTTATCCCTTATCCTTAGACTATGTCCCCTGGTTCTGGACTTTCCCAACATCGGGAACATTCTTCCTGCATCTAACCTGTCCAGTCCCGTCAGAATTTTATATGTTTCTATGAGATCCCCTCTCATCCTTCTAAACTCCAGTGAATACAGGCCCAGTCGATCCAGTCTCTCCTCATATGTCAGTCGTGCCATCCCGGGAATCAGTCTGATGAACCTTCGCTGCACTCCCTCAATAGCAAGAACGTCCTTCCTCAGATTAAGAGACCAAAACTGAACACAATATTCCAAGTGTGGCCTCACCAAGGCCCTGTACAACTGCAGTAAGACCTCCCTGCTCCTATACTCAAAACCCCTAGCTATGAAGGCCAACATACCATTTGCCTTCTTCACCGCCTGCTGTACCTGCATGCCAACTTTCAATGACTAACGTACCATGACACCCAGGTCTCGTTGCACCTCCCCTTTTCCTAATCTGCCGCCATTCAGATAATATTCTGCCTTCGTGTTTTTTGCCACCAAAGTGGATAACCTCACATTTATCCATATTATACTGCATCTGCCATGCGTTTGCCCACTCACCTAACCTGTCCAAGTCACCCTGCAGCCTTTTAGCATCCTCCTCACAGCTCACATCACCACCCAGCTTAATATCATCTGCAAACTTGGAGATATTGCACTCAATTCCCTCATCCAAATCATTAATGTATATTGTAAATAGCTGGGGTCCCAGCACTGAGCCCTGCGGCACCCCACTAGTCACTGCCTGCCTTTCTGAAAAGAACCCGTTTATCCCAACTCTCTGCTTCCTGTCTGCCAACCAGTTTTCTATCCACGTCAGTACGTTACCCCCAATACCATGTGCTTTAATTTTGCACACTAATTTCTTGTATGAGGCCTTGTCAAAAGCCTTTTGAAAGTCCAAATACACCACATCCACTGGTTCTCCCTTGTCCACTCTACCAGTTACATCCTCAAAAAATTCTAGAAGATTTGTCAAGCAGGATTTCCCTTTCATAAATCCATGCTGACTTGGACTGATCCCATCACTGCTTTCCAAACAACTTGGAAGAGGTTCTACATCTTCTGAAACACTCGAAGTGTGCCTTCATGGCACCAGAGGTCAAATTCCTGCTGATGGCATCAGGCCCATGGACGCGAAAATCAAGGCCATTAAGAATGCATCCAAGCCACAGAATGTGACGGAGCTGCCTTCGTTCCTGGGTCTACTCAACTACTTCGGTAACTTCCTACCTAAATTGAGCACCTTATTAGAACCACTGCACATGCTGCTAAGAAAAGGTGACAACTGGGTGTGGGGTGCATCTCACGACAGAGCTTTTGAGAAAGCCACTAATCTGCTTTGCTCTAACAAGCTGCTGGTACATTTTGACCCATGTAAACATTTAGTATTGGCCTGTGATGCTTCATCATATGGAATTGGTTGTGTACTCCAACAAGCTAATGAGTTGAGTAAACTTCAACCAGTCGCGTATGCTTCAAAAAGTTTGTCTAAAGCGGAAATAGCCTACAGCATGGTAGAGAAAGAAACACTAACCTGTGTTTATGGTGTTAAAAAGATGCATCAGAACCTGTTTGGTCTTTGGTTTGAACTGGAGACAGATCACAAGCCGCTCATTTCACTCTTCCCTGAAAACAAAGATATCAATACCAACGCTTCATTCCGCATCCAGAGGTGGGCGCTGACATTATCCGATTATGATTATGTCATTCGCCATAGACCTTGCACCGAGAATTGTGCCGATGCTTTGAGCCATCTGCCGTTGACCACACCGGAGGTGGAAACGCCACAACCGGCGGACCTATTGTTAGTTATGGATGCTTTTGAAAGTGAAGGAACCCCTGTCACGGCTCAACAAGTTAAGACCTGGACCAGCCAGGACCCGATTTTATCGGTGGTGAAGAGTTACACCCTCAAAACTGATTGGTCTGCCATACCCATGAAAATGTGCGAGGAGACCAAACCTTACATTCGTCGCAAAGACGGACTGTCTATTCAGTTGGATTGTATACTGTGGGGCAATCGTGTTGTTATGCTCAAGAAAGGGAGAGAGAAATCTGTAATGAGCTACATAGCACACATCCGGGTAAAGTGATGATGAAGGCCATCGCCAGGTCTCATGTATGGTGGTTGGGAATTGACTCCGAGCTGGAATCATGCGTGCATCAGTGCAGTACTTGCAGGCAGCTCAGCAAAGCATCAGCAGAATCGCCGCTGAGTCTGTGGTCATGGCCACCCAAACCATGGTCCAGGATCCACATAGACTTTGCAGGTCCCTTCCTGGGGAAGATGTTTTTAGTTGTGGTGGATGCAAAATTGAAGTGAATAGAGTGTATAATCATGTCATCCAGTACATCCACAGCTACCATTGAAAATCTCAGTGTCATGTTCGCGACACATGGTCTGCCCGACATCGTTGTTAGTGACAGCGGATCGTGCTTCACCAGTCAGGAGTTTCAAGAGTTCATGAAACTCAATGGTATCAAACATGTAAGGTCAGCAATTTTCAAACCTGCATTCAATGGGCAAGCAGAACGTGCTGTCTAAATCATAAAGCAGAGTATGAAGCGAGTAACTCAAGGGTCACTGCAGACCCGCCTGTCATGCATACTGCTGAGTTACAGGACAAGACCACACACGCTTATCGGGGTCTCGCCTGCTGAACTAATGATGAAGAGAGGTTTTAAGACCAAGCTATCTCTTGTACACCTTGACTTGAATAATCATGTTGAATATAGAAGTCAAAGTCAGCAAGGGTATCACCATCGCGCAGCTGTGTCACGCGATATTTCTGTAAATGATCCTGTATATGTTCTGAATTATGGTCAGGGTCCCAAGTGGATCGTTGGTACTTTCAGGGCCAAGGAGGGAAACAGAGTATTTATTGTCAAGCTCAAAAATGGGCAAACATGCAGGAAACATATGGATCAGACAAAGCTGCGGCACACAGATGAACCGGAACAGTCGGAGGAAGAGACAATCGACGACCAACCAATTTACCCCCAGTCATTAGAGGACTCAGTCGTCATCAGTGAATCGGGACTTTCAATCACTGACATGTTCAATGAAAATGGACTTTCAATCCCTGACGTAGCCATTTCCACTCCCACCAGGTCAGCCACCCAGCCACCAGTCACAACAGACTCTGAACACTCACCCAAGGCTGGAGTTGAACTGAGACGGTCAACCCGGGAGCGTAAAACACTGGACTATTCCAATTTGTAAAAGACTGTGTTAATATCTCAGAGGGGGGGTATTGTCATGTATGTACTTTTGGGATCACTAGCCACTAGATGGTGTCACTTTTGGAGGCCACTGGGCTGCACGCATGTGTGTGCTGCCCAAGTATAAAAGGTCAGCCATTTTGTATATTAGGTACTTTAGTCCTTAATAAAGCAGAGCCAAGGTCATACCTCTTGGAGTTAAACAGTGCTCAGTCTAACAGTTATTGCATACACAACATTTACAATCTATATTAATGACTTGGATGAAGGGACCAAGTGTAATGTAGCCAAATTTGATGAGGATACAAAGATGGGTGGGAAAGCAAGTTGTGAGGCGGACACAAAGAATCTGCAAAGGGATATGGATATGTAACTGAGTGGGCAAAAATTTGGCAGATGAAGTATAATGTGGGAAAATGTGGGGTTGTCCACTTTGATGGGAAGAATAAAAAAGCAAATTATTATTTAAATGGAGAGAGATTACAAAATGCTGCAGCACAGAGGAACCTGGGGGCCTTGTACGTGAAACACAAACAGTGAGTATGCAGGTACAGCAAGTAATCAGGAAGGCAAATGGAATATTAGCCTTTATTGCAAGAGTGATGGAGTATAAAAGCAGGGAAGTCCTACTACAATAGTGCAGGCTATTGGTGAGGCCACACCTAGAGTACTGTGTACAGTTTTGGTCTCTGTATTTAAGGAAGGATATACTTGCATTGGAGGCAGTTCAGAGAAGGTTCACCAGGAGAAGGGGTTGTCATATGAAGAAAGGTTGAGTATATTGAGGCTATACTCATTGGAGTTTAGAAGAATGAGAGGTGATCTTATTGCAACATATAAGATTATGAGGGGGTTCGACAGGGTAGATGCAGAGAGAATGTTTTCCCTCGTGAGGGAATCTAGAACTAGGGGGTATAGTTTCAGAATAAGGGGTCGCCCATTTAAAACAGAGATGAGGAGGAATTTCTTCTCTCAGAGGGTTTTAAATCTATGGAATTCTCTGCCCCAGAGAGCTGTGGAGGCTGGGTCATTAAATATATTTAAGGTGGAGATAGACAGATTTTTGAGCGATAAGGGAGTAAAGGTTTATGGGGAGCTGGCAGGGAAGTGGAGTTGAGGCCAAGATCAGATCAGCCATGATATTGAATGGTAGAGCAGGCTCGAGGGGCCAAATGGCCTACTCCTGCTCCTATTCCTTATGTTCCTTATGTTCCACAGGCTTTCCCAACATGGCGCTCCACTTAGCATTACAGGTTGGGCGCAATCCAAATATCGAGCCGGTGTCACAACCAGGGGCATTGTACATTGACTCACCATCATCATAGGCAGTTCCTCGGGATCGAGGAAGACATGCTTCCACTCTTAGCATGAGTTCTTAGTGGCTGTACAGTCCAATACGCGAAGCACAGTTTCTGTCACAAGTGGGACAGGTAGTCATTGGGGGAAAGGGTGGGTGGGGAGCCTGGTTTTCCGCACGCTCCTTCCGCTGCCTGCACTTGATTTCTGCATGCTCTCGGCGACGAGACTCGAGGAGCTCAGCGCCTTCTCGAATGCACTTCCTCCACTTAGGGCAGTCTATGGCCAGGGACTCCCAGGTGTCAGTGGGGATGTCGCATTTTATCAAAGAGGCTTTGAGGGTGTCCTTGTAATGTTTCCCCTGCCTGCCTTTGGCTCATTTGCCGTGGACAAGTTCCCGGTAGAGCGCTTGCTTTGGGAGTTTCGTGTCTGGCATGCGAACTATGTGGCCTGCCCAGCGCAGCTGATCAAGTGTGGTCAGTGCTTCAATGCTGGGGATGTTGGCCTCGATGAGGACGCTACTGTTTGTGCGTCTGTCCTCCCAGGGGATTTGCAGGATCTTGCGGAGACATCGCTGGTGGTATTTCTCCAGCGACTTGAGGTGTCTACTATACATGGTCCACGTCACTGAGCCATACAGGAGGGCGGGTATCACTACAGCCCTGTAGTCCATGAGCTTGGTGACAGTGTTGAGGGACTGACCTTTTCCTCAGGCGGCCGAAGGCTGCACTGGCGCACTGGAGGCGGTGTTGGATCTTAGCATCAATGTCTGCTCTGGTTGATAGGGGGCTCCCGAGATAGGGGAAGTGGTCCACGTTGTCCAGGGCCATGCCGTAGATCTTGATGTCTGGGGGGCAGTGCTGTGCGGCGAGGACAGGCTGGTGTAGGACCTTTGTCTTACTAATGTTTAGCATAAGGCCCATGCTTTCATATGCCTCGGTAAATATGTCGACTATGTCCTGGAGTTCAGCCTCTGTGTGTGCACAGACGCAGACGTCGTCCGCATACTGTAGCTCGACGACAGAGGGTGGAGTGGCCTTGGACCTGGCCTGGAGACAGCGAAGGTTGAACAGCTTCCCACTGGTTCTGTAGTTTAGCTCCACTCCAGCGGGGAGCTTATCAACCGTGAGGTGGAGCATGGCAGTGAGGAAGATTGAGAAGAGAGTTGGGCCAATGATGCAGCCCTGCTTGACCCCGGTCCGGACATGAATTGGGTCTGTGATGGATCTGTTGGTAAGGATCTCGGCTTGCATGTCGTTGTGGAGCAGGCGGAGGATGGTGACGTACTTTTGGGGGCATCCGAAACGGAGGAGGACACTCCCTAGATCCTCGTGGTTGACAGTGTCAAAGGCCTTTGTAAGGTTGAAGAAGGCCATGTTTAAGGGCTGGCACTGTTCCCTGCATTTTTCCTGCAGCTGTGCTATCAAAAACCACTTCCGGGAGGTAATGCTCTGTGCCCCTCGAAACTGGCACCGAATGTCTTGGCGTGGCACTGGAAACTGGCATTCACCCGGAAATGCTTACCACCACCATTGCCGCCCCTTTGGGGTGCTAACAGGGGCGGCAGAAGACCAAAAATCCAGCCCAAAGGCTTTCGAAAGCAGATACTTTAAACCAACAAATGCTCCTGTGTCCTGAAGTGACATTTTTGCATTAAAAGCTTGCTATTTATTGTGATTATAATTATCTTAATTATGGCAACATAATTCCAGTTGCAAATAACATGCAAATCATTTAACAATAAAAAAATACATTACTGTATTGAGTCCGGAAGGAATCGGTATTGGTAGTGATTGTTGCTACACTTAGTAACAGCACAGGTCTCAATCAATGGAAGCAACAATAGTCATTATTATTCATTCTTACACAGAGGTGCTATATTTAATGGAGCAGTGCAATAGTTATTAGTGACCTTCTTTAAAAGAGAATTTTGTTTTATTGGTTTCAATAGTTTACTAACAACTAAAATCCTATTCCTAATAAAAACAGAAGTGGTTGAAAATGCAAACGCAGGCTAGTCGGCAATTGAAAGACAAAGGCAGACTAAAGTTTTTTTTTGGTGGCGGGGGGGTCCTTCCTCGGTTGTGCTTTAAATTTTAAACTTCAAACATTAACCTGTCTTTCATTTCAGATGCTGACTGAGTTGTAGTGCATTCCAGTGTTTATTGCAGATTTCCAGCAATCAACAGTGACTGCATTTTAAAAGGAATTCAATGATTGTGAAATCCTTTACATCTAAAGACAAGAAAGAAAGAAAGAAAGAAAAAAAGAAAGAAAGAAAGACTGACTTTGATTTATATAGCACCTTTCATGACCACCGGACGTCCCAATGTGCTTTACAGCCAATGAAGCACTTTAGTCACTGTTCTAATATAGGAAACGCAGCAGCCAATTTGCATACAAACAAGCTCCCGCAAACAGAAGTGTAATAATGACCAGATAATCTGTTTTTTATTATGTTGATTGAAGGCTAAATATTGGCCAGGACACTGGAGATCACTTCCCTGCTCTTCTTTGAAATAGTGCCATGGGATCTTTTACATCCACTTGAGAGAACAGACGGGGCCTGGGTTTAATGCCTAATCTGAAAGCACTGCACTGGAGTGTCAGCCGAGATTTGTTTACTCAAGTCCCTGGATGTGACTTTAACCCATAACCTTCTGACTCAGAGGCGAGTGTGCTACCCACTGAGCCATAGCTGACACATGAAAGGTTGCTATATCAATGCAAATCTGCTCATCAATGCAAGTTTGTTCACTGATTTGTAGACTTATTTCCATAACTAATAAGCCCTGTTGATTAAAATTCAATCGTGAATTATAATAACGTCTGAAGTGAGAAAGAAATCATTCAGCCAATCGAACCCAGTCCATCTAATCATTAAGTGATCCTTTATGTTGTTCGTTTTACAGCTTTTAATTATCACATTCCATACAATGTAATAAATACATTGGAGTAGAAATTCCTACGTCCCGGGCCCATACGAAGTTTCTACGGACCCGGGAAGGTATCGGAAAAGTAATGTGCATGCGCTGAAAACTGGCTTTTCTGCAGATCGGGAGCGAGGACGTTTGTACAGGCAAGATTGCGGGATGTACGCATATCTTGCTCGGCAAATGTTCGCAAAAATCTTGCGCCTGAAAAATAAATACATTGTATTGTTGAAAAGTCTGCCCACTAAGGTAAGTTTATTTTTAACCCGAATTACAAAACTTTAAAAAAGTCAGAAATTTTATGTGAGGTCTGTTTTTTATTTTTTATTAGTCTATGTTTGTTTTCTTTCCCTTTAATAGCACTGAGAACTCGTAGTTACATGAGTCCAAGTGCTATTCATGGGAACCTGTGAAATACCTACCTGATTGGCTGAGCAGTCACACGTGACTGCATCTTCTGCGTCGGAACCGTCTGGGCGGGAGCGCGCTTCACAGCCCGGGAGGAGAAGGCCTCCCCATCGGAAATCAGGGCGCATCCTAGACCACCAGGTACTTTCGTAAAAAATATCCAGCGAGGAGGAAATTGCGCATGGGAAGACCCCCATTTATTCTATCCTGACATCATCTGTTTTAACTTCAGGGGGTGATGCTACAAACTGGGACTCCCAGTGAGGAGCAGCACTTTTGCGGAGCTCACCTCAGGAAACTACAAGTGACCATCCAGTAATTTTCTGCCATTAATTTTAAGGGACAGAAAAGCATGGGCTGTATGCCCAAAATGCACTTTATGGTGCTGTGAGTGTCAGACCATGGAATCACCACTTTAAGGACTGCTTATATTCCAGTCGAGGCAGTTATGGAAAGTACTGAAACTCCTGGGACTGAGAAACTGCCCTATTAACATGCCAGGATTAAGATCCTCACACAACCTTCAAGGTGTCCCTGACGATTACGTGTGCGGGAAGTGTATCCGCCTCCAGCTCCTGACAGACCGCGTTGCGGAGTTGGAGCTGAGGGTGGATTCACTCTGGAGCATCCACGATGCTGAGAATGACGTGAGTATCACGTGTAGCGAGTTGGTCGTACCACAGGGAAAGGGTCCACAGCCAGATAGGGAATGGAAGACCAACAGGAAGAGCAGTGCAAGGAAGGTAGTGCAGGAGTCCCCTGTGGTCATCCCCCTGCAAAACAGATACACTGCTTTGGGTACTGTTGAGGGGGATGACTCATCAGGGGAGGGCAGCAGCAGCCAAGTTCATGGCACCGTGGCTGGCTCTGCTGCACAGGAGGGCAGGAAAAAGAGTGGGAGAGCAATAGTGATTGGGGATTCAATGGTGAGGGGAATAGATAGGCGTTTCTGCGGCCGCAACCGAGACTCCAGGATGGTATGTTGCCTCCCTGGTGCAAGGGTCAAGGATCTCTCGGAGCGGGTGCAGGACATTCTAAAAAGGGAGGGAGAACAGCCAGTTGTCGTGGTGCACATTGGTACCAACGACATAGGTAAAAAGAGTGATGAGGTCCTACGAAACAAATTTAAGGAGCTAGGAGCTAAATTAAAAAGTAGGACCTCAAAAGTAGTAATCTCGGGATTGCTACCAGTGCCACGTGATAGTCAGAGTAGGAATCGCAGGATAGCGCAGATGAATACGTGGCTTGAGCAGTGGTGCAACAGGGAGGGATTCAAATTCCTGGGGCATTGGAACCGGTTCTGGGGGAGGTGGGACCAGTACAAACCGGACGGTCTGCACCTGGGCAGGACCGGAACCAATGTCCTAGGGGGAGTGTTTGCTAGTGCTGTTGGGGAGGATTTAAACTGATATGGCAGGGGGATGGGAACCAATGCAGGGAGACAGAGGGAAACAAAAAGGAGGCAAAAGCAAAAGACAGAAAGGAGATGAGGAAAAGTGGAGGGCAGAGAAACCCAAGGCAAAGAACAAAAAGGGCCACTGTACAGCAAAATTCTAAAAGGACAAAGGGTGTTAAAAGAACAAGCCTGAAGGCTTTGTGTCTTAATGCAAGGAGTATCCGCAATAAAGTGGATGAATTAACTGTGCAAATAGATGTTAACAAATATGATGTGATTGGGATTACGGAGACGTGGCTCCAGGATGATCAGGGCTGGGAACTCAACATCCAGGGTATTCAACATTCAGGAAAGATAGAATAAAAGGAAAAGGAGGTGGGGTAGCATTGCTGGTTAAGGAGCAAATTAAGGCAATAGATCGGAAGGACATTAGCTTGGATGATGTGGAATCTATATGGGTAGAGCTGCAGAATACCAAAGGACAAAAAACGTTAGTGGGAGTTGTGTACAGACCTCCAAACAGTAGTAGTGATGTTGGGGAGGGCATCAAACATGAAATTAGGGGTGCGTGCAATAAAGGTGCAGCAGTTATAATGGGTGACTTTAATATGCACATAGATTGGGTTAACCAAACTGGAAGCAATACGGTAGAGGAGGATTTCCTGGAGTGCATAAGGGATGGTTTTTTAGACCAATATGTCGAGGAACCAACTAGGGGGGAGGCCATCTTAGACTGGGTGTTGTGTAATGAGAGAGGATTAATTAGCAATCTCGTTGTGCGAGGCCCCTTGGGGAAGAGTGACCATAATATGGTGGAATTCTGCATTAGGATGGAGAATGACACAGTTAATTCAGAGACCATGGTCCAGAACTTAAAGAAGGGTAACTTTGAAGGTATGAGGTGTGAATTGGCTAGGATAGATTGGCGAATGATACTGAAGGGGTTGACTGTGGATGGGCAATGGCAGACATTTAGAGACCGCATGGATGAACTACAACAATTGTACATTCCTGTCTGTCGTAAAAATAAAAAAGGGAAGGTGGCTCAACCGTGGCTATCAAGGGAAATCAGGGATAGCATTAAAGCCAAGGAAGTGGCATACAAATTGGCCAGAAATAGCAGAGAACCCGGGGACTGGGAGAAATTTAGAACTCAGCAGAGGAGGACAAAGGGTTTGATTAGGGCAGGGAAAATGAAGTACGAGAAGAAGCTTGCAGGGAACATTAAGACGGATTGCAAAAGTTTCTATAGATATGTAAAGAGAAAAAGGTTAGTAAAGACAAACGTAGGTCACCTGCAGTCAGAATCAGGGGAAGTCATAACGGGGAACAAAGAAATGGCGGACCAATTGAACAAGTACTTTGGTTCGGTATTCACTGAGGAGGACACAAACAACCTTCCGGATATAAAAGGGGTTGGAGGGTCTAGTAAGGAGGAGGAACTGAGGGAAATCCTTATTAGTCGGGAAATTGTGTTGGGGAAATTGATGGGATTGAAGGCCGATAAATCCCCAGGGCCTGATGGACTGCATCCCAGAGTACTTAAGGAGGTGGCCTTGGAAATAGTGGATGCATTGACAGTCATTTTCCAACATTCCATTGACTCTGGATCAGTTCCTATGGAGTGGAGGGTAGCCAATGTAACCCCACTTTTTAAAAAAGGAGGGAGAGAGAAAACAGGGAATTACAGACCGGTCAGCCTGACATCGGTAGTGGGTAAAATGATGGAATCAATTATTAAGGATGTCATCGCAGTGCATTTGGAAAGAGGTAATATGATAGGTCCAAGTCAGCATGGATTTGTGAAAGGGAAATCATGCTTGACAAATCTTCTGGAATTTTTTGAGGATGTTTCCAGTAGAGTGGACAAGGGAGAACCAGTCGATGTGGTATATTTGGACTTTCAGAAGGCTTTCGACAAGGTTCCACACAAGAGATTAATGTGCAAAGTTAAAGCACATGGGATTGGGGGTAGTGTGCTGACATGGATTGAGAACTGGTTGTCAGACAGGAAGCAAAGAGTAGGAGTAAATGGGGACTTTTCAGAATGGCAGGCAGTGACTAGTGGGGTACCGCAAGGTTCTGTGCTGGGGCCCCAGCTGTTTACACTGTACATTAATGATTTAGACGAGGGGATTAAATGTAGTATCTCCAAATTTGCGGATGACACTAAGTTGGGTGGCAGTGTGAGCTGCAAGGAGGATTCTATGAGGCTGCAGAGCGACTTGGATAGGTTAGGTGAGTGGGCAAATGCATGGCAGATGAAGTATAATGTGGATAAATGTGAGGTTATCCACTTTGGTGGTAAAAACAGAGAGACAGACTATTATCTGAATGGTGACAGATTAGGAAAAGGAGAGGTGCAACGAGACCTGGGTGTCATGGTACATCAGTCATTGAAGGTTGGCATGCAGGTACAGCAGGCGGTTAAGAAAGCAAATGGCATGTTGGCCTTCATAGCGAGGGGATTTGAGTACAAGGGCAGGGAGGTGTTGCTACAATTGTACAGGGCCTTGGTGAGGCCACACCTGGAGTATTGTGTACAGTTTTGGTCTCCTAACCTGAGGAAGGACATTCTTGCTATTGAGGGAGTGCAGCGAAGGTTCACCAGACTGATTCCCGGGATGGCGGGACTGACCTATCAAGAAAGACTGGATCAACTGGGCTTGTATTCACTGGAGTTCAGAAGAATGAGAGGGGACCTCATAGAAACGTTTAAAATTCTGACGGGGTAAGACAGGTTAGATGCAGGAAGAATGTTCCCAATGTTGGGAAAGTCCAGAACCAGGGGACACAGTCTAAGGATAAGGGGGAAGCCATTTAGGACTGAGATGAGGAGGAATTTCTTCACCCAGAGAGTGGTGAACCTGTGGAATTCTCTACCACAGAAAGTTGTTGAGGCCAATTCACTAAATATATTCAAAAAGGAGTTAGATGAAGTCCTTACTACTAGGGGAATCAAGGGGTATGGTGAGAAAGCAGGAATGGGGTACTGAAGTTGCATGTTCAGCCATGAACTCATTGAATGGCGGTGCAGGCTAGAAGGGCCGAATGGCCTACTCCTGCACCTATTTTCTATGTTTCTATGTTTCTAAATGGGGCAAAATAACCCCACAGATAACATGAATCTCAGGCCTTTAAATTTAGCCATTAGGAAACCGCCTTGCTGGCCTGTATGAACAGCTAGTCCATGGACGGGAAAGGTCCTCCAGCAACAGATGTGCTGCTGCTGGCATTGGTGCCTCCAGAAGAGTTGGAAAAAGCCAGACACTCCTCATGATGGAGTAGTTGTACATCATTTAATTACAGCTCTTCTATTGAAGTTGTGACTACTCAGTGGCAGTCCAGTACTTTAAAGGGACCATTATATAATTGCATATAGGTTCATGCCAGTGGAAGAGTTAATCACTACCCTCTGACACAAGCTTGAAACTGCCTTTGTCGACATCAGACCCAGCTGTGATTTTCCTTCCAGTCTGTCAACACACACTAAGCGCGCATATAGACAATGCCCACATTGCCGAGCTATCAAGAAATCTGGACAAGTGGAACAGTGACCCAACAAGCAGTTCAGGAGACAATGGGAGGAAACTTGCTAAATAAACCTTTTTCTGAGCAGGCTGGTTTGTCAGGGAGTTCATTCAGAAATGGTCACGAGGCATGTTGTGGAAGAACTCCAGCTTTGGGTGGGACAACCTCTACAAGTTGTCGAATCTCACTTAATGTTCATGCATAGACATAGGTGCAGAGAAATCGCGCTATATTGAATAGAGCAAGAACTTACAAAGTGGCACGAGTAAAACTTGCATTACCCCATTTCAGTCAGAAATAGATTTCAATAGAACAAAAATCCGGCAGGTTCTACCATGGGCAGGTGATCCACTCTCACAGGAAGCAAAGTTGAAAATTTCCCCCAATGTATGGCATGAAGGATTTTACATGTTTACACCATTTATTGAATAGTATGTCCACATGAATAAGCTTTTGTTTTATGTAAAATTAAGTTTTCATTACAGTATGAAATAAATAAATTATTTTTGGATCAGTAGCTGTTGTTGAAACTTCTGTATGAGTTCTTGCACGAGGTTTGAAAGCTGTGTAACATTACGTATCTTTTCAAAATAGAAATTATGTCAAGCAGATGGTACCAGCAGCAACATTTTTTTTAACAGTCCAGAGAGAAAGCAGTTCTTGCAAAGTACTGTTTGACAGCATTTCTCACACCGCCTGCTAATGCTAATGCTTATTTCATGTCCTACTTGTACTTACCCTCCTTTGTACTCTCTCATAAGAACATAAGAATTAGGAACAGGAACAGGCCATCTAGCCCCTCGAGCCTGCTCCGCCATTCAACAAGATCATGGCTGATCTGGCCGTGGACTCAGCTCCACTTACCCGCCCGCTCGCCATAACACTTAATTCCCTTATTGGTTAAAAATCTATCTATCTGTGACTTGAATACATTCAATGAGCTAGCCTCAACTGCTTCCTTGCGCAGAGAATTCCACAGATTCACAACCCTCTGGGAGAAGAAATTCCTTCTCAACTCGGTTTTAAATTGGCTCCCCCGTATTTTGAGGCTGTGCCCCCTAGTTCTAGTCTCGCCGACCAGTGGAAACAACCTCTCTGCCTCGATCTTGTCTATCCCTTTCATTATTTTAAATGTTTCTATAAGATCACCCCTCATCCTTCTGAACTCCAACGAGTAACAACCCAGTCTAATCAATCTATCATCATAAGGTAACCCCCTCATCTCCGGAATCAGCCGAGTGAATCATCTCTGTACCCGCTCCAAAGCTAGTATATCCTTCCTTAAGTAAGGTGACCAAAACTGCACGCAGTACTCCAGGTGCGTCCTCACCAATACCCTGTACAGTTGCAGCAGGACCTCCCTGCTTTTGTACTCCATCCCTCTCGCAATGAAGGCCAACATTCCATTCACCTTCCTGATTACCTGCTGCACCTGCAAACTAACTTTTTGGGATTCATGCACAAGGACCTCCAGGTGCCTCTGCACCGCAGCATGTTGTAATATCTCCCCATTCAAATAATATTCCCTTTTACTGTTTTTTTTTCCAAGGTGGATGACCTCACATTTTCCGACATTGTATTCCATCTGCCAAAACTTAGCCCATTCGCTTAACCTATCGAAATCTCTTTGCAGCCACTCTGTGTCCTCTACACAACCCACATTCCCACTAATCTTTGTGTCATCTGCAAATTTTGTTACACGACACTCTGTCCCCTCTTCCAGGTCATCTACATATATTGTAAACAGTTGTGGTCCCAGCACCGATCCCTGTGGCACACCACTAACCACCGATTTCCAACCCGAAAGGACCCATTTATCCCGACTCTCTGCTTTTTGTTAGCCAGCCAATTCTCGATCCATGCTAATACATTTCCTCTGACTCCGCGTACCTTTATCTTCTGCAGTAACCTTTTGTGTGGCACCTTATCGAATGCCTTTTGGAAATCTAAATACACCACATCCCTCGGTACACCTCTATCCATCATGCTCGTTATATCCTCAAAGAATTCCAATAAATTAGTTAAACATGATTTCCCCTTCATGAATCCATGTTGCGTCTGCTTGATTGCACTATTCCTATCTAGATGTCCCGCTATTTCTTCCTTAATGATAGCTTCAAGCATTTTCCTCACTACAGATGTTAAACTAACCGGCCTATAGTTACCTGTCTTTTGTCTGACCCCTTTTTTAAACAGAGGCATTACATTAGCTGCTTTCCAATCCGCTGATACCTCCCCAGAGTCCAGAGAATTTTGGTAGATTATAACGAATGCATCTGCTATAACTTTCGCCATCTCTTTTAATACCCTGGGATGCATTTCATCAGGACCAGGGGACTTGTCTATCTTGAGTCCCATTAGCCTGTCCAACACTACTCCCCTAGTGATAGTGATTGTCTCAAGGTCCTCCCTTCCCACATTCCTGTGACCAGCAATTTTTGGCATGGTTTTTGTGTCTTCCACTGTGAAGACCGGAGCAAAATAATTGTTTAAGGTCTCAGTCATTTCCACATTTCCCATTATTATATCCCTCTTCTCATCTTCTAAGGGACCAACATTTACTTTAGTCACTCTTTCTCATTTTATATATCGGTAAAAGCTTTTACTATCTGTTTTTATGTTTTGCGCAAGTTTACTCTCGTAATCTATCTTTCCTTCCTTTATTGCTTTCTTAGTCATTCTTTGCTGTCGTTTAAAATTTTCCCAATCTTCTAGTTTCCCACTAACTTTGGCCACTTTATACGCATTGGTTTTTAATTTGATACTCTCCTTTATTTCCTTGGTTATCCACGGCTGGTTATCCCTTCTCTTACCGCCCTCCTTTTTCACTGGAATATATTTTTGTTGAGCACTATGAAAGAGCTCCTTAAAAGTCCTCCACTGTTCCTCAATTGTGCCACCGTTTAGTCTGTGTTTCCAGTCTACTTTAGCCAACTCTGCCCTCATCCCACTGTAGTCCCCTTTGTTTAAGCATAATACGCTCATTCGAGACACTACTTCCTCACCCTCAATCTGTATTACAAATTCAACCATACTGTGATCACTCATTCCGAGAGGATCTTTTACTAGGAGATCGTTTATTATTCCTGTTTCATTACACAGGACCAGATCTAAGATAGCTTGCTCCCTTGTAGATTCTGTAACAAACTGTTCTAAGAAACAATCCCTCATGCATTCTATGAATTCCTCCTCAAGGCTACCCCGTGCGATTTGATTTCACCAATCGATATGTAGGTTAAAATCCTTCATGATTACTGCCGTTCCTTTTTCACATGCCTCCATTATTCCCTTGATTATTGTCCGCCCCACCGTGAAGTTATTATTTGGGGGCCTATAAACTACGCCCACCAGTGACTTTTTCCCCTTACTATCTCTAATCTCCACCCACAATGATTCAACATTTTGTTCGATAGAGCCAATATCATCTCTCACAGCTGCCCTGATATCATCCTTTATTAACAGAGCTACCCCACCTCCTTTCCCTTCTTGTCTATCTTTCCGAATTGTCAGATACCCCTGTATGTTTAATTCCCAGTCTTGGCCACCCTGCAACCATGTTTCTGTAATGGCCACCAAATCATACCCATTTGTAATGATTTGTGCCATTTACTTTATTTCGAATGCTGCGTGCGTTTAGGTAGAGTGTTTTAATACTAGTTTTTAAACCATGATTTTTAGTTTTGACCCCTCCTGCAGCCCCTTTATATTCATACATATTGTCCCTTCCTATCACCTTGTGGTTTACACTTACCCCAGTGCTACTCTGCTCTGTTGCCTCCTGCCTTTTGCATTCTTTCTTGGGGTCCTGTTCATCTGAGCTCTCCAGGGTTCTTGAAGGGGATTTAGCACCACAGCAATATAAAACAAACCATCACCAAATGCATAAACAGGTCTATAATGTTTCTTTTGTATGGTTCATGATGGATGTTAATTGAGCTATCAATTCCAACGCTGACACACATCTTGTACAATCTGCAAGATGTACTGCAGCAACTCGCCAAGGCTTCTTCGGCAGCACCTCCCAAACCCACGACCTCTACCACCTCGAAGGACAAGGGCAGCAAGCACATGGGAACACCACCACCTCCAAGTTACCCTCCAAGTTACACACCATCCTGACTTGGAAATATATCGCCGTTTGTGAGCCGCTTTCTTGAACCACTGCAGTTCATGTGGTGAAGGTACTCCCACAGTGCTGTTAGGGATGAAGTGCAGTATTTTGACACAGCGACGATGAAGGAACAGCCATATATTTTCAAGTCAGGATTGTAATATAGTTCCCGCTAGTGGACTACTGCTCCACCTAGTGGGCAACCAATGTAATGCAACTACTGACGTAAATACAATAAAAGGATCATGTGGAAAAGTCACATGTTGACCGTTGGAGCCATCTTGTGGAGTGTGTTTGTGAGTGATGTCATAAAAATATGTTCCATTGACGAATGAGGATAGGATAATTAGATTCCCTAGCTGAAATTTTTGTTGGTGGATAATCCAGCCAACCAACAGAAAGACATTGTGAGGTAAATTTCAAGCACACTCGGCTGAACTGTTGACACTGCCAGAGTCCAAATGGCCCCGCCTATGGGAATAATAGGGCACTTGGGTGCATTCCATCGTGATCGAGAGACTTTTGGAGCATATGTGGAGCGGCTAGAAATGCTTATCACCGTGAATAGTATTGTCGAAGTCCCCGATGATGAAAACTGTAACTGGGTGATGTTAGAAAGGAAACGGGCTATTTTCCTGACTGAAGCAAGCCCCGAGGTAGATGAAACCCTGAAAAATGTGCTTGTTCCCATCAAGCCGAAGATCACACCACTGATGGAGATTGAGCACTACAGTCTCGAGCCCCTAGAAATTGCTGAAAGTTATTGTTTTGGAATACGAGATCAATTAATTGATGAGGGTATCAGTGAGTACATTGTAGCTTTATAAAAGCTATCCTTTCACTGTCATTTCGGAAACTTTCAGGACCGAGCATTGTGTGACCACTTTGTTTGTGGCATGAAAAATGAAGCAGTCAGAAGAAAATTGTTGACAACCCCTAACTTGATTTAGCTTGTCAGACACTATGTTGATGGATATGGCTGACCGGTACTCCCGAGAATTTCACACCATTTCCAGTCATGACACCTGAGGTGACACCTGCAGGTTAAAAGTAAAAGGCAGTTGGGCCACAAAGCCTCAGCAACTGGCTACAGTAAGAGTGAATTGAAGTCGTGCTATCGGTGTCTGGGACAACACAGTGCTCAAAGCTGTCCATATGTGAAGGCAGAGTGTTTCTTCTACAAGAAAACTGGGGATCTTATGAAGATATGCCGACTGAAGAGTAAACCAACTTTCAAGGCTATAAGTAGAAATTGCCAGAGGCGACATAGCATTGAAGAGAAGCAACAGGACAAGTAGGTTCTGGAGGTACACGTCATCACAACCACAAAGGTATCTTACAGCGATTTGCAAAGTATCATCATCCAAGTAAACATTGCAGGAACCAGGATATCCATGTAAATCGACACTGGTGCATCCATGAGCATAGTACCATAATCATTATATCTCAACAATTTGCATGATTTTCCACTGGAGAAATCGAAGATAGAGCTGCGAGGCTACTCAGGAGAGCAAATTCCTGTTGTAGGATGCATCACCATACCGGTGAAATACAAGGATCAGTTTCAGAGCTTGCCTTTCACTGCAGTGGCAGGAGACAAGCCTGCCTTGATAGGTAGAAATTGGTTGGGATCACTGAAGCTGGATTGGAATGAGATTTTTTGTGTAGAAACAAAATTTGCATCGAAAGATGATGTCATCAAGCAGTATCTAAAGGTGTTCCACAAAACAGGCAGTCTGATCCAAGGCTTAAAGGTGAGTGTCAGAGTGCAGAAGGACACAAGACCAGTTTACTACAAGCCACATCACATACCATACGTACTCAAGGAGAAAGTTGGGCAAGAACTCAAAAGGCTAGAAACTGAGAACATTATCACTAAGGTAGAAGTGTTCTATATTTCAGACACTGATGAACTGCCAGTCACTGCTGAAGAGATTGGTAGAGCAAACAAACGTGACCCAGTTATGTCAAAGGTATATGCTTACATAGCAAATGGATGGTCAAACCAGGTATCAGAGGAAGATATTCATCCATACTTTGTTCGGAGGAATGAATTGTGGATAAATATTGTATCATGTGGGATGCAAGAGTAGTTATCCCAGATAAGTTCAGGTCCAAATTGTTAGGAGATCTTCATGACCAGCACCTGGGAATGTGATGACCAAGAGTTTTGCATGCAGTTACTTATGGCGGCCAGGTTTAGATAAAGATATAAAATACATCATTAGTCAGTATACGACATGTCAATCGGTAAGCAAGAAACCACCATCAGTACCATTACAGCCATGGTGTGGCAAAGGGTACATATAGATTTAGCTGAGCTGGAAGGACAACATTTGTTCATAATGACTGATTGCCATTCGAAGTGGGTAGAGGTATTTCCGATGTGGAAAATAACAACAGGTAAAACACTAGACAATTTGTTAAGATTGTTTTCTTCATATGGCCTCCCAGAAGAAATTGTGTCTGATAATGGACTGTCATTTAAGAATTTGCACAGTTCATGAGCAAAAATGGTGTGAAATAAGTTCCATTGTACTACCCTGCTTCAAATGGTGCAGCGGAGCGCATAGTACAAATTGTAAAACGTGCCCTCATCAAGCAAATGTTGGATCCAAATCCAAAGAAACGGCAGTTGTCATTGGACCACAAATTGGCAAATTTTCTAATTACTTATCATGATACTCCTCATACAACTATTGGTAGATCACCAGCAGAGTTGTTTTTCAAACGACAGCCACGAGCCAAGCTATTGTTGTTAAAGCCAAACTTGGCATAGTCAGTAGAAGAGAAACAATTAAGACAGAAACAGAATCATGATAGAGGTAGAGTAAGAGAGAGAGAGTGTGAAATTGAATCAGAAGGTTAGAGTGAAGAACCATCACCATAAATGGTTGAAGTGGTTACCAGGAAGAGTATTGAGTATATATGGCCCTCGTACATATTTGGTCAAGATGTTTGATCATGGAAAGGTTAGGTTTGCTCACATTGATCATATTTATCTACAAATGTGGAATGAGTTGAAAGTTGGAATGATTCAATTATTTCTAATGAGCCAGATAGTCTTGTTACAAGTAGAGTACCAGTAGCAAATCCTATATCAGATGTACTAGATACAAGTCCGAGAGAAAGTCAGAATTCAAAACTGAGTCTGAGTCAGGCAGAAACACATTCTGACGTCAGAGAGTCCAAATGTAGATCAAGGGCATCCCTTGAAGAAAAACTCTCCTCAGGCTCAGCCTAGAATGAGTCTAAGTTCTATAACAAGTTTGGAAAGTTATGTTCAAGAGTGAAGGTATCCTCTTCAATATAGAACACCAGTGGTTAAGTTTGATTTGTTAATATGGCAAAATAAGTCCATGGGCTAGATTTTACACTTTTGTGCATATCACCAAAAAATGGGCGTTATTTCTGGCGTGGGCGGTAAAAATGGGTTTTCAGATCACCGGCTTCTGGCCCATTCTCAAAGCACCTAGTTTCCATTTATGAATTTGGGCGTTACCGCGAGCGATATGAAATTGGCGGTGGCGTTAAATCTTGCTGACCTTCTGCCGTAAAGTGTCGCTGTCCTTAGCAATGGAATGGCATCGCTCGATTCCTGCGATTCAGGAGGTCAAGAATCATCATGACATGCGCAGAAGAGGAGACAGAGAGAGAGGGAGCTGAGAGGGACTGAAAGCGTGTGTGGCTTGTGGTGTGTGCTTGCTTGGCTGTTGTGGGAGGCACGAAGGAGATTCACCAGCAGCAAAAAGCCTACTAAGCATCAAGAACATAGAAACATAGAAAATAGGTGCAGGAGTAGGCAATTCGACCCTTCGAGCCTGCACCACCATTCAATAAGATCATGGCTGATCATGCAACTTCAGTACCCGACTCCTGCTTTCTCTCCATATCCCTTAATCCCTTTAGCCGTTAGGGTCACATCTAACTCCCTTTTGAATATAATTAACGAACTGGCCTCAACAACTTTCTGTGCTAGAGAATTTCACAGGTTCACAATTCTCTGAGTGAAGAGGTTTCTCCTCATCTCGGTCCTAAATGGCTTACCCCTTATCCTTAGACTGTGACCCCTGGTTCTGGGCTTCCCCAACATCGGGAACATTCTTCCTGCATCTAATCTGTCCAATCCCGTCAGAATTCGATATGTTTCTATGAGATCCCCTCTCATTCTTCTAAATTTCAGTGAATATAAGCCTAGTCGATCCAGTCTTTCTTCATAGGACAGTCCTAACCTTCGCTGCACTCCCTCAATAGAAAGAATGTCCTTCCTCAGATTAGAAGACCAAAACTGTACACAATATTCAAGGTGTGGCCTGACCAAGGTCCTGTACAACTGCAGTAAGACCTCCCTGCTCCTATACTCAAATCCTCTCGCTATGCCATTTGCCTTCTTCACCACCTGCTGTACCTGCATGACAACTTTCAATGACTGATGTACCATGACACCCAGGTCTCGTTGCACCTCACCTTTCCTAATCTGTCACCATTCAGATAATATTTTGCCTTCCTGTTTTTGCCACCAAAGTGGATAACCTCACATTTATCTACATTATACTGCATCTGCCATGCATTTGCCCACTCATCTAACCTGTCCAAGTCATCCTGCAGCCTCTTAGCATCCTCCTCACAGCTCACACTGCCACCCAGCTTAGTGTCATCTGCAAACTAGGAGATATTGCATTCAATTCCTTTGTCTAAATCATTATTGTATATTTTACATAGCTGGGGTCCCAGCACTGAGCCCTGCAGTACCCCACTCGTCACTGCCTGCCATTCCGAAAAGTTGGCACCGAACTTTTGTCCAACAAATAAGATATAACATGGAAGGGATGGTGGAGGCCCCGGAGCTGGTAGCCAGGAACACTGGTGGCAGAGGGTCCCAGAGCGCGGCACTTTACCCCAAGGAGCTGCAACCCCATTGCCAACCACACATGAGAGCCAGGAGCAACATCTTGCTTCTGGCTCGGAGCACATTCCCACTTCGGGACCGTCCTCTCCTGTATCCATCCAAGCAGCGTTTCGATCGTCATCCCTCCCCCCCCGCCCCCGCCAACAATGAAGCATCGCCTGAGGAGCTCCTTGGCCAGGTGGCTTGGAGTCAGGAGGGGAACGATAAGGGGTAAAGGTAGGGAAGAGAAGCAGGGGGGCGAGGGGGAAGATTTGTTTTTTACAGAAATACAGATGATTTCAGACAACTGTTCGGTTTAAATGTTTTTTATTTAACAAAACCTTGTTGCGCATTGGCTCAGATAGCTGCACCGTTACACACTGGTGATTCCTTAACATCAAAGGGTATAATTACACTTAACTTCAATCAACTTAAACTTTAACTGTCACCAAGGTGATGCCCACCTTTGATGTATCACCTGCACACCCAGCAGTGTGTCATCCTTGTAAATAACACCAACGTTCTTTCAGGCAAAGTGATCATTGATGAGCTCCTGACATAAGGCTCTTGCAGTTATCATGCCACCTCGGGCCCATTCATGCGGACTACAGGGGGGCGGGGGCATGGCTTCAGTGTCAGCCTGATTGTCTGGGCCAATATCAGTGTCCAGCTCCTCGTCCTCCTCTTCCTCTCTCTGGTGAGGTGGACTGTCAGACTCATCAGGCAATTCTTGTCCCCTCCTGATAGCCAAGTTATGCAGCATGGAGCACACCACCACAACTTGAGCTACCTGCTCAAGGTGGTATTGGAGCTCGCCTCCTGAGTGGTCCAGGCATCTAAAGTGCTGCTTCAGCACTCCAATAGTTTTCTCCATGATATTGCGAGTGGCTCTGTGGCTCTCGTTGTGTCTCCTCTCCGCTTCGATGTGGGTGTCACGCAGCGGGTGTCATCAGCCAGGTGGCGAGGCCATATCCTTTGTCACCAAGCATCCAGCATTGACCTTGTGGCTGATAAACAAGTCAGATACAGTGCTCTCACACAGGATGTGAGCATCATGGATGTTGCCCAGAAATTTAGCATTCATGGCCATTATAATTTGCTGGTGATCGACAGCGCGTTGAACATTCAGGGAGTGGAATCCTTTGCGGTTCCTGAAAATCTCTGCATCCTGAAAAGGTGCCCGCATCATGATGTGTGTACAATCTATTGCTCACTGCACCTTGGGGAAGTTTGCAATTCTGGAGAATCCTAAAGCCCTCTCACTCTGTGCCTCCCTGGTCATAGGGAAGTTGATCAAGTCCCTCCTGTGTGCGTACAGGGCTTCAGTGACCTGTCTAATGCAGCAATGTGTGGTATGCTGAGACAGACCGCAAATGTCACCAACTGAAACCTGAAAAGAACCCGAGGCATAGAACGACAGTGCCGCGGTGACTTTCACCTCGACGGACAGTGCAGTACTGATGGTGCTGGCAGGCCGCAGATCTCCGCTTACGAGCTGGCATACCTCAATGATACCCTCTTGCAAACAATGCAGTCTCCGAAGGCAGGTGGTGTCAGGCAAGTCGAGGGGGATGTAACGTCTGGTCGCCCTCATCAGTCTGGCACGTCTTACATTGGGCACATAATGCTGTGGAGCGTACCTTCGGCCATCTCGAGTCTGCAGCATGTAATTGGTCATCAAGAGAGGGTGAGAAAGGACAGGCCCTCTTGCAATAGCTCTCTGTTTTCCACCGATTAGTCACAAACAATGAATGTCCCGATGAAGACACCTATTAAGTTCCAATCGGTTACTATGGTCAAGATGTTTCTACAGATGTTCACATCAACTCCAATGACCTCCAAAGTACATCTGAACTCCCTCGAGGTTGAAGCACAGCAGCCTTTTAAAGGATGCCACATGTGATGTAGAACATGGCATCCATAACGCTGTGATTAGTTCCGGTTAGTTCCACTTTCTCCGGGCGTTTTTTTGTGCGAGTGATATTGTGGGCGATATGTGTGCGAGGTGGTTAAAATGACGCTGGGCGATCTCATGGCCGCTAGTTTTGGCAAATATACTCTTTCTGACAAAATAAAGTGGGCAGTTGGTATTATTGAATCTCGGCGTTAATTCCGTGCGGAAAGTAACGCTGGGCGATATTATGGGTGTTGATTTCGCCCATTCTGATGATTCCGCGCAAAAAAAGTGGGCGGGCGGTATTATTTTTTCCTGGCATTATGCACATGGGGAAAGTAATGCTCGCCGATAAGTTTCCGAATAATGCCCGTCAGTTTTCATTTTGTGGCTAAATGGGCGATATATGGGCGTTATATGCCATTTCAGCGGTAAAATGGACATTAAGTGGCCGCTAAGCATGCAAAAAAAGTGGAAAATCTAGCCCCATATCTTTTGTTGTGTATAACCATGCAAGTTATGTATAATGATTATTTTGTTATGATTACATCTTCATTAAGAAGGGAGAAGTGTAATATAGCTCCCCCTAGTGGACTACTGTTCCACCTAGTGGATAACCGATGTAATGCAACTACTGATGTAAATAAAATAAAATGGTCATGTGAAAAAGTTACATGATGGCAGTTGGAGCCATCTTGTAGAATGTGTTTGTTATAGTGATGTCGTAAAAATATATCACAAGGATGGTGTGTGATTTGGAGGGGAATGTGCAGGTGGTAGTGTTCCCATGCGCTTGTGGCCGTTCTAGGTGGTCGATGCATGTGTTTGTGAGGAGCTGTTGAAGACACCTTGGCAAGTTGCTGCAGTGCATCTTGTAGATGGTGCACACTACAGCTATGGTGTGTCGGTGGTGGAGGGAGTGAATGTTTAAGGTGTTAACATTGAAAAATATTATAAGGGCATTGTCTTCATTAAAAAATATTTTCATTTGAGAAGGAAGCACCAATAAAAAAAATCATGGGGAATCTTCATCATAACAGCATCATGTGCAATGATGTATTTGAATGTAATTCAAATCATCGTGTTGGCTAAACAAACATTTTTGCCAAAATCTAATGAGTAAAGGCTAAAATTACACAACTGGTACATTAGCACCTGAAAGAGGTTAACATGTTGGCTGTAACTCTTCATCAGAATTGACATGGTTTTGCTGGACGTTTCTCAAACACTTTTTCAAGAAAAGATCTCTTTGTGTTTAGTGGTAAACATGTTAATTATTCAATGAGGATGGGGAGTGTTATTTGTTGGATACACTACTCACCGTATGGTCTTTGATAAGTCGATAAAGGTGTTTCATCTTTTAGCAGCCAAGTGAAGTTCCAGGTACCCAGACTGTTATTTGCAATCCACCTGGTTTCTTCAGATTGAGGTACACCGGCAACTGCAACACAAACAACATCATTGCCATTGTTTTAAAGTGTAACACTTAAAAAAATGGGGCATCTCAAATTTAGTAAAAAATATACCCCATCCTTAACAACCAGTAGATGCATGCTGTCAATGCACAAGCTATGTTAATGGGATAGTAATGGCTTGTACTAGTCTAAATTCAACCGGCGCTATCCTACTCCAACCTTGTTGCCTGTAAAATCCTACTGTAAGCCTGCTGTGTATGGAATCCTACACCAATCCTGTCGCGGGTACTGTCTTATACCAAGCTGTTGCTGCAAGAATGTTGTTGCTTCCTGTGATGTGATGGTAACCATTGAAACTAGCACAACCTGCTCAACCTCTTTCATCAGAGGTTTCAGTCCCCTGGGATGGCAATAAACAATCTAGATTTCTCTAGTTTTGGCTTTGGAGGGTTAGCTGATTTGTCAGATCTTGTAAGACCGTTTCACCACTTGCCTCCTGACGTATTTGTTGATTGTTGAATGGGTTATTTGGTTATTTCTCCCATAGCTACTTAATAATTAGCTGTAATCTCATATCTTTGCCAATCTGATAGCTGAAATATCTCATCGCATTAATCTTCCCCCACCATTTAGTGCATGCTGCGCATACAGCTGAAATATTCTCCCTTCGATTTTTTTTTAAGTCCACCTGAAAAAGAAGCCAGCATCAAATGATGTTTCAATCCTTTTGTCTCAGATACCAGGAACTGAAGTTATACCTAATCACTGACAGCAAGAATCTTTGTGATGAATGTATACATGTGTTAAAGGCACCAAGTTACAAGGAAGGGACAAGAACAATAAAAGGACAATGTTTACTGCAGTGGGATGCTCACAGTTTTGTATACATTGTAAACCAATGCAAACAATAATTTGTTATAGCCCAAGTAATAATATCATATTATAGATTTGTGAATTTTCCATGACATGACCAACCCAAAGTTTACTGAGGAGATATTTCTTCACCTCATTCTGTCTCTATCCAATTTAATAAGGATTGTTCTGATAAGATTTACAGCTCTACTTAACTGAGTTCCATCCTTGCTGGCTCGCAATGTAGACCTGATCTCAGGCAATGTAAAAGTTAATGGGCGGACATAGAAGGCCAAATGACATTTGTGTGAGTTTTTGTAACCTTCTCCTGAAATTAGTCATATTGTTTAGCTTCTGCCAGGAGACAGAAGAGTTATGAGCGTGTGTTTTTTTTTTTAATTGAAAAGCAAGTGTACGGCAATGTAGTGCAGCAGCTCAGTGCTTCAATGTGCTGCGTCACAGAATGGTTGGATGGAGCTTGACAGTCACATTAAGCTCCATTGGATCCAGTTGTTGACCTCAGCACTGTCGTCAAGGGAATTCACCAAGTCGAGTCCAAGGAGAGCTAAAATCATTAGAGGGAATTTCATCCTGGAATGCTCTTTTATGCCTGTCAGTCAGCTCCAGTGGGATGGTCAACTTTAGCCCAGTGAAAGCTGCGTATCAGGGAGACCTGAGGGGTGAATTTCCTCAGCAGCTCTCCCCACTCCACCACCATAACCTCGGCAGGAGTTCAGCGGAAACCCTGCTTATGCAGGCAAAAGAGCTTTCTGCCCAAGCAACGATGTCAGAACAGGAGTAGCCCCGAGGGAATTCACCTCCAAACTGAGAAGAATCAATTAATAATATTTTTTAAAACTGTAACTATATTCTGTACCTGCAGGATTAATGGGCCAGATTTTGCTGTCGAAATAACAGTGAGATTAGTGATGCTCCCCATTATTTATACCATAAATAAATATGCCACAAATGCCATAGCAACTTCTGGCGAGGGGCAGACGTGCAGTTAAATGCAAATATCCAATGGTTGCTGTCCGAGGTCCGTGAAAACAACATTTCACCATCTGCCTCACCATTGACATGCATCGAATGTTGAAGTTGTTGTATTTGCATGGTAGATATGAACCAAACCCTCGACAGATATTTAGGACTGATAATTATGTGTAAGTACTCTTTTAACGAATTGATAAGTGTTAATGACTGACAAACAACCTCTCTGGCACTGAAACTATTGGCCCGGATTTTCCGGGGCTCATGATCGCGTAGACAGTGCGTACGCGGCCATAAGTGTCCTACAAATTCTGGGTTTCTACCTGCAGTATGCATGCGCGAAAACCTGGAACATGCTCTGTCAAATTTCAGCTTGACAGATCCACCATCTGCACAGCGAATGCCTGTGAAACTCTTATGCATGGTAATAGCAGGCATAGGGCCTTCATTTACCAGTTAGTTAGAGGTTATTTTTAACCCCTTTAAAATGTTTTCATTTATTTTTCAAAGAAAATTGTTTTAAATGTTTAATTTAATTGTATTTTTATTAATTTTGAACATGTAATGATTTATTTTTATTTAACTGGTGTGTTCTTTAGGGGATTTCCTATTCATGCTTTATGGGGATTCCGTTCATCAATGGAATCCCCAGAAACATCATGGGGATTCCTCATTCTGATTAGTTGGGCGGGCCCACGTGATCCCAGGTTCGCTTACCGCCTGCATCCCTGGGATCCATGGGCCTTTACGCAAGTATCGTAAAAGCCCAGGAGCGCAAGTGTTTGAACCTCCAGAACCAGCAGCTAGGTTCGTACTTTTTTTGCAGTTTGGAGGCATTCATAATAACATAAGAACATAATAAATAAGGGCAGGAAGTAGGCCTTTTGGCCCCTCGAGCCTGCTCCACCATTTAATATGATCATGGCTGATCCAATCATGGACTAAGTTCCACTTCCCTGCCCGCTCCCCAGAATCCCTTATTCCCTTATCGGTTAAGAAGCTGTCTATCTCTGTATTAAATTTATTCAATGACCCAGCTTTCACAGCTCACTGAGGCAGCGAATTCCACAGATTTACAACACTCTGAGAGAAGAAATTCCTCCTCATCTCAATTTTAAATGGATGACCCCTTATTCTAAGATTATGCCCCCGAGTTCTAGTCTCCCCTATCAGTGGAAACATCCTCTCTGCAACCACCTTGTCAAGCCCCCTCATAATCTTATACGTTTCGATAAGATCACCTCTCATTCTTCTGAATTCCATTGAGTAGAGGCCCAACCTACTCAACCTTTCCTCATAAGTCAACCCCCTCATCCCCGGAATCAACTGAGTGAACCTTCTCTGAACTGCCTCCAAAGCAAGTATATCCTTTTGTAAATATGGAAACCAAAACTGTATGCAATATTCCAGGTGTGGCCTCACCAATACACTGTATAACTGTAGCAAGACTTCCTTGCTTTTACAGAAACATAGGGCCCAAGTTTCCACACGATAAAAAACGGGCGCCCCTCCAAGCTAGGCGCCCGTTTTTCAAGCCTAAAACGGCGCCTAAAAAAAAACTCGCGATTCTGGAGCGCCCTGCAGCTCCTTGTCTGCCTGGCGCGGCGCCCAGGGGGGCGGAGCCTACACTCGCGCCGATTTTGTAAGTGGGAGGGGGCGGGTACTATTTAAATTAGTTTTTTTCCTGCCGGCAACGCTGTGCGTGCGCGTTGGAGCGTTCGCGCACGCACAGTGTGAAAGAAACATTGGCACTCGGCCATTTTTGCAGTTCTTTGTAGCTGTTTAATTTTTGAACATTTTTTAATAAAAGCACATTGCCATCAGCACATCAGCACTGAGGCTACCCTTCTCACTGTCTCCTTCCCCCCTCCCCCGCGGGAAGAACGGGCGCCTCCCCCCCCACCCGCGGGAAGAACGGGCGCCTCCTTCCCCCCCGCGGGAAGAACGGGCGCCTCCTCCTCCCCCCGCGGGAAGAACGGGCGCCTCCTCCCCCCCCGCGGGAAGAACAGGCGCCTCCCCCCCACCCGCGGGAAAGAACGGGCGCCTCCCCCCCACCCGCGGGAAGAACAGGCGCCTCACCCCCACCCGCGGGAAAGAACGGGCGCCTCCCCCCCACCCGCGGGAAGAACGGGCGCCTCCCCCCTCCCCCGCGGAAAGAACGGGTGCCTCCTCCCCCCCACCCGCGGGAAGAACGGGCGCCTCCTTCCCCCCCGCGGGAAGAACGGGCGCCTCCTCCCCCCCTGCGGGAAGAACAGGCGCCTCCCCCCCACCCGCGGGAAAGAACGGGTGCCTCCTTCCCCCCCGCGGGAAAGAACGGGCGCCTCCTCCCCCCCCCGCGGGAAGAACAGGCGCCTCCCCCCCACCCGCGGGAAAGAACGGGCGCCTCCTTCCCCCCCGCGGGAAAGAACGGGCGCCTCCTTCCCCCCCGCGGGAAGAACAGGCGCCTCCCCCCCACCCGCGGGAAAGAACGGGCGCCTCCTTCCCCCCCGCGGGAAGAACAGGCGCCTCCCCCCCACCCGCGGGAAAGAACGGGCGCCTCCTTCCCCCCCGCGGGAAGAACAGGCGCCTCCCCCCCACCCGCGGGAAAGAACGGGCGCCTCCTTCCCCCCCGCGGGAAAGAACGGGCGCCTCCTCCCCCCCCCGCGGGAAAGAACGGGCGCCTCCTTCCCCCCCGCGGGAAGAACGGGCGCCTCCTTCCCCCCCTGCGGGAAGAACAGGCGCCTCCCCCCCACCCGCGGGAAAGAACGGGCGCCTCCTCCCCCCCCGCGGGAAAGAACGGGCGCCTCCTTCCCCCCCGCGGGAAGAACGGGCGCCTCCTCCCCCCCCTGCGGGAAGAACAGGCGCCTCCCCCCCACCCGCGGGAAAGAACGGGCGCCTCCTCCCCCCCCGCGGGAAGAACGGGCGCCTCCTCCCCCCCTGCGGGAAGAACAGGCGCCTCCCCCCCACCCGCGGGAAAGAACGGGTGCCTCCTTCCCCCCCGCGGGAAAGAACGGGCGCCTCCTCCCCCCCCCCGCGGAAAAGAACGGGCGCCTCTCCCCTCCCCCCCCCGCGGGAAGAACGGGCGCCTCAGGCTGACTGCAGCATTCTCCGTGCCTGAAGCACTTTCACACAGGTAGGAAGATGATTTATTTAATCTTTTCTTTGCTTATAAATGTTTATTCAGGTTGGATTTATTTGTATAATATTTGTAGAAGTATAAATAAGGATTTATTGTAGAATTTAATGACTTCCTTTCCCCCCCCCACCTCGTTCTGGACGCCTAATTTTTAAGCTGCGCCTGATTTTTTAATGTGTAGAACAGGTTTTTTCAGTTCTACAAAAATCTTCACTTGCTCCATTCTAAGTTAGTTTGGAGTACGTTTTCACTGTGGAAACTTTGAAATCAGGCGTCAGTGGCCGGACACGCCCCCTTTTGAAGAAAAAATTCTGTTCAAAAGTAGAACTGTTCTACCTGACTAGAACTGCAGAAAAAAAAATGTGGAGAATTGCGATTTCTAAGATAGTCCGTTCTCCACCAGTTGCTCCTAAAAATCAGGCGCAAATCATGTGGAAACTTGGGCCCATAGAAACATCGAAAATAGGTGCAGGAGTAGGCCATTCGACCTTCGAGCCTGCACCACCATTCAATAAGATCATGGCTGATCATATTCCATCCCTTTTGCAATAAAGGCCAAGATTCCATTGGCCTTCCGATCACTTGCTGTTCATGCATACTAACCTTTTGTGTTTCATGCACAAGTACCCCCAGGTCCCGCTGTACTGCAGCACTTTGCAATTTTTCTCCATTTAAATAATAATTTGCTCTTTGATTTTTTTCTGCCCAAGTACATAACCTCACACTTTCCAACATTATACTCCATCTGCCAAATATTTGCACACTCACTTAGCCTGTCCATGTCCTTTTGCAGATTTTTCCTCCTCACACATTGCTTTTCCTCCCATCTTTGTATCGTTAACTTGGCTACGTTACACTCGGCCCCTTCATTCAAGTCATTAATACATATATTGTAAATAGTTGGGGTCCCAGCACTGATCACTGCCGCACCCCACAAGTTACTGATTGCCAACCCGAGAATGAACTATTTATCCCGACTCTCTGTTCTCTGTTAGTTAGCCAATCTTCTATCCATGCTAATATATTATCCCCAACACGGTGAACTTTTATCTTGTGCAGTAACCTTTTATGTGGCACCTTGTCAAATGCCTTCTGGAAGTCCAAATACACCACATCCACTGGTTCCCCCTTATCCACCCTGTTCGTTACATTCTCAAAGAATTCCCCAAATTTGTCAAAAATGATTTCCCTTTCATAAATCCATGCTGACTATGCCTGACTGAATTATGTTTTTCCAAATGTCCTGCTGCTGCTTCTTTAATAATGGACTTTTCCCAACCACAGATGTTAGACTAACTGGTCGATAGTTTCCTGCTTTTTGTCTGCCTCCTTTTTTAAATAGGGGTGTTACATTTGCAGTTTTCCAATCTGCTGGGACCTCCCCAGAATCCAGGGAATTTTGGTAAATTACAACCAATTCATCCACTATCCCTGCTGCTACTTCTCTTAAGACCCTAGGATGCAAGCGATCAGGTCTAGGAGATTTATCTGCCTTTAGTCCCATTATCTTACTGAGTGCCACGTCCTTAGTGATTGTGATTGTGTTTAGTTCTTCCCCCCCCCAATAGACCCTTGATGATCCACTGTTGGGATACTGTTAGTGTCCTCTACTGTAAAGTCTGATACAAAATATTTGTTCAGAGTTTCTCCCATCTCCATGTTCCCCATTACTAATTCCCCGGTTTCGTCCTCTAAGGGACCAACATTTACTTTAGCCACTCTTTTCCTTTTTATATACCTATAGAAACTCTTGCTTTCTGTTTTTATACTTTGTGCTAGTTTACTTTCATAATCTATCTTCCCTTTCTTAATCATTTTTTTAGTCATTCTTTGCTGGCTTTTAAAAGCTTCCCAATCTTCTGTCCTCCCACTAGTTTTGGCCACTTTGTATGCATAGAACACAAGAACATAAGAACATAAGAACATAAGAACATAAGAATTAGGAACAGGAGTAGGCCATCTAGCCCCTCAAGCCTGCTCTGCCATTCAAAAAGATCATGGCTGATCTGGCCGTGGACTCAGCTCCACTTACCTGCCTGCTCCCCAAACCCTTAATTCCCTTATTGGTTAAAAATTTATCTATCTGTGATTTGAATACATTCAATGAGCTAGCCTCAACTTCTTCCCTGGGCAGAGAATTCCACAGATTCACAACCCTCTGGGAGAAGAAATTCCTTCTCAACTCGGTTTTAAATTGGCTCCCCCGTATTTTGAGGCTGTGCCCCCTAGTTCTAGTCTCCCCGACTAGTGGAAACAACCTCTCTGCCTCTATCTTGTCTATCCCTTTCATTATTTTAAATGTTTCTATAAGATCACCCCTCATCCTTCTGAACTCCAACGAGTAAAGACCCAGTCTACTCAATCTATCATCATAAGGTAACCCCCTCATCTCCGGAATCAGCCTAGTGAATCGTCTCTGTACCCCCTCCAAAGCTAGTATATCCTTCCTTAAGTAAGGTGACCAAAACTGCACGCAGTACTCCAGGTGCAGCCTCACCAATACTCTGTACAGACCTCCCTGCTTTTGTACTCCATCCCTCTTGCAATGAAGGCCAACATTCCATTCGCCTTCCTGATTACCTGCTGTACCTGCAAACTAACTTTTTGGGATTCATGCACAAGGATCCCCAGGTCCCTCTGCACCGCAGCATGTTGTAATTTCTCCCCATTCAAATAATATTCCCTTTTACTGTTTTTTTTTCCAAGGTGTTTTTAATTGGATACCATCCTTTATTTCTTTAGTTAGCCACGGATGGCTATCTTTCCTTTTACACTCTTTCCTCCTCACTGGAATATATTTTTCTTGAGAGATGTGGTGTTAAATGTATGTCACTGTTCATCAACCGTCCTACACTTTAATCTATTTTCCCAGTCCACTTTAGCCAACTCTGCCCTCATACCTTTGTAGTCTCTTTTATTTAAGCTTAGTACGCTGGTTAGAGATCCAACTTTCTCACCCTCCATCTGAATTTGAAATTCAAACATGCTGTGATCACTCATTCCAAGGGGATCATTTACTAGGAGATTATTTATTAATTCTGTCTCATTACACTGGACTAGATCTAAAATAGCCTGCCCCCTGGTTGGCTCCATTAAATACTGCTCAAGGAACCCACCCTGATGCACTCTATGAACTCTTCCTCAAGGCTACCCTGACCAATTTGATTTGTCTAATCTATATGGAGGTTAAAATCACCCATGATTGTTGCTGTTCCCTTTTTACAAGCCCCCACTATTTCCTGGTTTATGCTCCAACCAACAGAGTTGCTACTGTTAGGGGGCCTATAGACTATGCACACCAGTGACTTTTTCCCCTTATTTTTCCTTATCTCCACCCAAACTATTTCAACATCCTGATCATTTGAGACAATATCATTTCTCACTATTGCAGTGATTCTATCCTTTATCAACAGAGCTACCCCAACTCCTTTTCCTGTGGGAAGCCTCCGACCACAAATTCAGGCCCATTATAAATGTGGAGTCTCATTCTTTCAGATTGTGAATTGTTTTAGCAGATTTTAAGATGGTAAATTTCTTTTTACTTTTCCTTTCTGTCTCTTTTTCCTCCCGCTCTGAATCCACTTTCCTTCCCTCTCTTTATTTCTCTTTCTGCACCTGATTTGACAATGAATTCACCCGCTTTAATTCGTCCTCCTTCCCAGTCCTTCCGCTGTTTATTTCCCAATCCTTCAATCTCATTGGTTAAGGAGCTAGCTTGTTGGTTGCCCTGTTCACTCAGGTTCCAGATGCCCCGTTTCTCTCACTGCAACGTTATCAGTTCACACTTTCAGCTACATTTTGTTGCAACAGGACATCTAACAGATGCTGTTAGTGGGCCTGCTGCAGCACAATCTGTCCCAATCAGTTGCTGTTTGGCTAATCTCTGGAGCAGAGCTCCTGCCGTTCAGCTCTTGCAGTCGGCTGTGGAGAAAAGTTGCTGCTGGTTAATTATTGCAATCAGTGCTGCGGGATAAACTGCTGTGGCTCAGCTGTGCAGTCAGTGGTGTGGAGACAAGTTGCGGCTGTTTAATTATTGCACTCAGTGATCCAGGAAAACTGCAGTCAAAGCTGTGGGAAACTGCTGCTATTTAATTAAGAACATAAGAAATAGGAGCAGGAGTAAGCCATTCGGCCCCTCGAGCCTGCTCCACCATTTAATAAGATCATGGCTGATCTTGTACCTCAACTCCACTTTCCTGCACTATCCCCATATCCCTTGATTCCCTTAATATCCAAAAATCTATTAATTTCTGTCTTGAATATACTCAAAGACTGAGCCTCTACAGCCCTTTGGGGTAGAGAATTCCAGAGGTTCTCCACCCTCTGAGTGAAGAAGTTTCTCCTCATCTTAGTCCTAAATGGCCGACCCCTTATACTGAGACTGTGACCACTGGTTCTAGACTCCTCAGCCAGAGGAAACATCTCCCTCATTCTGCTAAACTCTCGAGAATATAGGCCTAGTCTCACAATCCCCCATACCAGGAATCAGTCTGGTGAACCTTCATTGCCGTCCCTCAATGGCAAGTATATCCTTCCTTAGGTAAGGAGAGCAAAACTGTACACAATACTCCAGGAGCGGTCTCACCAGGGCCCTATATAATATAAGATGTCTTGAGGCCAAAATTGCCTCCGCCTTTAAGACCCATTGCCACCTCTAAGAGGCCTTACCGACTGGGGGCAGACAGATGGGCTGACCTGTCCTAAATTGCCCCTGGGCTGGGAGCAGCAGGAACGGGTTTCCACGCCACTCGTGCTGTCGCCCGTCGGGCACGCGCCGACCTCCTTCCGACCGGCGGCGAACCTCTTTCCGACCCCCGCAGGAAATTGCCCTGCAGGAAGCTGCGTGTGCCTGGGCGGCGCGCCCGCCCTTAAAGGGGAAGGCGCGCTGCCGGCACCCCCATTTTATTTTAATTATCAGCCAACTCCGAGGTCGGCCTGATAATGGTGGCAATGGGTTTGGCCGGGCCACCAACAGCCAGCCAACCATCCCTCCTTGGGTACCAGGCCGCTGGCCCCACCGAAACCCTCCCTGGTGGCAGAGCTTGCAGCGACCCTCCCCTTTAGCTGAAGGGGAGAGACATTGTGACGCGTCAGTGCGATGTGGCACGCCTGCGTCACGCTGATGTCAACAGCAACGTGCTGACGGCCGGTCTGATCCAAGGGCACTTCCGCCCCAACCAAAAAAAATAAACAAACAGCTGAATATTGCTCGAGTTTCTGCCCTATGGGTTGGGGCAGAGAGAAAACTACAAAACTGGGGAGTGTGCCAATTTTTCGTCGGGGGCAATTTTAGCCTCTTTTACGTTTATACTCAAATCCTCTTGTAATAAAGGCCAACATACCATTTACTTTCTTAATTGCTTGCTGGATCTGCATGCTAACTTTCAGTGATTCATGTACAAGGACACCCAGGTCCCTCTGAATACCAACACTATACAATCTTGCACCATTTATAAAATACTCTGCTTTTCTATTATTCCTACCACTCACTTAGCCTGTCAATATCACAGTGCTGTTTAATTATTGCCATCAGTGCTGCGGGAAATTGCTGCTGTTTAATTATTGCAGTTAATGCTGTGAGGAACTGCTGCTGTTTAATTATAAGAACATAAGAAATAGGAGCAGGAGTAGGCCATCTGGCCCCTCGAGCCTGCTCCACCATTCAATAAGATCATGGCTGATCTGATCCTGGACTCAACTCCACTTCCCCGCCAGCTCCTCATAACCCTTTACTCCTTTAACTTTCAAAAATCTGACTATCTCTACCTTAAATATATTCAAAGACCCAGTCTCCATAGCTCTCCGGGGTAGAGAATTCCAAAGATTCACGACACTCTGACAGAAGAAATTCCTCCTCATTTCCGTTTTAAATGGGTGATCCCTCATTATGAAACTATGCTCCCTAGTTCTAAATTCCCCCATGAGGGGAAACATCCTCTCTGCACCTACCCTGTCAAACCCCCACATAATCTTATACATTTGAATAAAATCACCTCATTCTTCTAAACTCCAATGAGAAAAGGCCCAACCTGCTCAACCTTTCTTCATATGACAACCTCTTCATCTCAGGAATCAACCTCGTGAAACTTCTCTGAACTGCCTCCAATGCAAATATATTCCTCCTTAAATAAGAAGACCACAATTTTACAGTTGTAGCAGGACTTCCCTGCTTTTATACTCCATCCCCTTTGCAATAAAGGCCAACATTCCATTTGCTTTCCTAACTACTTGCTGTACCTGCTTGCTAACATTTTGTGTTTCATGTACAAGGACCGCCAGATCCCTCTGTACTACAGTATTTTGTAATCTCTCCCCATTTAGATAATAATTTCCTTTTTTATTTTTCCTACCAAAGTGGATAACCTCAATGTTCCCATATTATACTCCATCTGCAAAATTTTTGCCCACTCACTTAGCCTATCTATATCCCTTTGCAGATTCTTTGCGTCCTCCTCAAAACTTGCTTTCCCACCTATCTTTGTATCATCAGCAAATGTGGTTATATTATACTTGGTCTCTTCATCCAAGTCATTAACATAGATTGTAAATAGTTGAGGCCCCAGCACCGATCCCTGTGGCACCCCACTCATTACAGTTTGCCAACCACTATCCATGATGATATATTACCCAAAACCAAGTGAGCTCTTATCTTGTGCAGTAACCTTTTATATGGCATCTTATCAAATGCCTTCTGGAAATCCAAATACACGACACCCACTGGTTTCCCCTTTATCCAACCTGCTCATTGCATCCTCAAAGAACTCCAGCAAATTTGTCAAACATGATTTCTCTTTCATAAAACCATGCTGACTCTGCTTGACTGCATTATGATTTTCTAAATGTCCTGCTACTACTTCCTTAATGATGGACTCCAGCATTTTCCCAATGACAGATGTTGGGCAAACTGGTCTATAGTTTTCTGCTTTCTGTCTCCCTCCTTTCTTAAATAGAGGTGTTACATTTGTGGTTTTACAATCTGCTAAGACCTCACCAGAATCCAGGGGATTTTGGGAGATTACAACAAAAGCATCCACTATCTCTGAAGCCATTTCTTTTAAGATCTTGCAGTCAATGATCCAGAAAAATCACTGCTGTTTAATTATTGCACTTAGAGCTGCGGGAAATTGCTGCTGTTTAATTATTGCAGTCAGGGCTGCGGGAAATTGCTGCTGTTTAATTATTGCAGTCAGGGCTGTGGGGAAACTGCAGTTTAATTATTGCAGTCAGGGCTGCAGGAAACTGCTGTTTAATTATTGCAGTCAGGGCTGCAGGAAACTGCTGTTTAATTATTGCAGTCAGGGCTGTGGGGAAACTGCTGTTTAATTATTGCAGTCAGGGCTGCAGGAAACTGCTGTTTAATTATTGCAGTCAGGGCTGTGGGAAACTGCTGTTTAATTATTGCAGTCAGGGCTGCGGGAAACTGCTGTTTAATTATTGCAGTCAGGGCTGCGGGAAACTGCTGTTTAATTATTGCAGTCAGGGCTGCGGGAAACTGCTGTTTAATTATTGCAGTCAGGGCTGCAGGAAACTGCTGTTTAATTATTGCAGTCAGGGCTGCGGGAAACTGCTGTTTAATTATTGCAGTCAGGGCTGTGGGGAAACTGCTGTTTAATTATTGCAGTCAGGGCTGTGGGAAAACTGCTGTTTAATTATTGCAGTCAGGGCTGCGGGAAAACTGCTGTTTAATTATTGCAGTCAGGGCTGTGGGAAAACTGCTGTTTAATTATTGCAGTCAGGGCTGTGGGGAAACTGCTGTTTAATTATTGCAGTCAGGGCTGCGGGGAAACTGCTGTTTAATTATTGCAGTCAGGGCTGTGGGAAACTGCAGTTTAATTATTGCAGTCAGAGCTGCAGGAAACTGCTGTTTAATTATTGCAGTCAGGGCTGCGGGAAACTGCTGTTTAATTATTGCAGTCAGGGCTGTGGGGAAACTGCTGTTTAATTATTGCAGTCAGGGCTGTGGGAAAACTGCTGTTTAATTATTGCAGTCAGGACTGCAGGAAACTGCTGTTTAATTATTGCAGTCAGGGCTGTGGGAAAACTGCTGTTTAATTATTGCAGTCAGGGCTGCAGGAAACTGCAGTTTAATTATTGCAGTCAGGGCTGCAGGAAACTGCTGTTTAATTATTGCAGTCAGGGCTGCGGGAAACTGCTGTTTAATTATTGCAGTCAGGGCTGTGGGGAAACTGCTGTTTAATTATTGCAGTCAGGGCTGTGGGGAAACTGCTGTTTAATTATTGCAGTCAGGGCTGCGGGAAACTGCTGTTTAATTATTGTAGTCAGGGCTGCAGGAAACTGCTGTTTAATTATTGCAGTCAGGGCTGTGGGGAAACTGCTGTTTAATTATTGCAGTCAGGGCTGTGGGGAAACTGCTGTTTAATTATTGCAGTCAGGGCTGTGGGAAAACTGCTGTTTAATTATTGCAGTCAGGGCTGTGGGAAAACTGCTGTTTAATTATTGCAGTCAGGGCTGTGGGGAAACTGCTGTTTAATTATTGCAGTCAGGGCTGTGGGAAAACTGCTGTTTAATTATTGCAGTCAGGGCTGTGGGGAAACTGCTGTTTAATTATTGCAGTCAGGGCTGCAGGAAACTGCTGTTTAATTATTGCAGTCAGGGCTGTGGGGAAACTGCTGTTTAATTATTGCAGTCAGGGCTGCGGGAAACTGCTGTTTAATTATTGTAGTCAGGGCTGCAGGAAACTGCTGTTTAATTATTGCAGTCAGGGCTGTGGGGAAACTGCTGTTTAATTATTGCAGTCAGGGCTGCGGGAAACTGCTGTTTAATTATTGCAGTCAGGGCTGCAGGAAACTGCTGTTTAATTATTGCAGTCAGGGCTGCAGGAAACTGCTGTTTAATTATTGCAGTCAGGGCTGTGGGGAAAATGCTGCTGTTCAGCTGCGCTATGTGAAAGTTATGACAGTTTTTGCTGCAGGGAAAGGCAGTAACACTTGATTTAATATCCTCGAAAATATGAAAGCATTATCTATTTCTTTTGTTTTCAGATGTTGAAGCTGTAAATCAAATTGGATCAACGCAACCTGTCTGTTGATGTTTAACCACAAATGTCTGTTTACATGGGAGCTGTGCACTGGTTCTGAAAAACTATTATAGTGCTGGCGAGATTTGCCTAGACCTTTGTCTCCTCAACTACCTGAGTAAAATTCTGTGTGGATACACATAGACATAGTGGAAAGGTGAGATTCCCTTGGCGCTTGCTTGTATCCTATCATTAGCACTGGTGTAGTGTCAGATCAAACCTGAGCCAACTCACTTTGTCCCTTCGTTTCGATTGATATTGTAGCACATTTCTACTTCAAAATGCCTGCTTTGGTGTTTGACTGAGAAAATGGTGGACATACAGACATTCTCAGATGTAATGTCTGTAAGCTTGTAATGTTTGGTGCTCCACATTGTGGATGTGGACGTATTGTGTACTGCAACTGCAGAGTTAATAAATAAACAGAACCAGGCAGATTCCGGAGGCTTCCGAGAGAGCTGCCTGCCATGTTAGAAGCTGTGTGTGCTTGTGCTCTATGAAGATATCATATTTGGTGATGAGTAGGGATTTTTCGGATGTTTTAAAGCTTAAATTTTGTTGGGGAAGGATTCAGCCAGCCGACAGAGAGACTTTGGAAGTTTCTTTTTTGGAAAAAATCTACAAAATCCGAGGTAAAATACAGCACACGGTTTGAACAGCTAGAGATTAAAATGGCAGGTGTAATCGGACATTTGGGGGAATATAGACACAACTGGGAACATTTTAAAGTGTATGTGGATCGGCTAGAAATGTATTTCACTGCAAATAACATAATCGAAGTTCCAGACAATGCAGCCCAGAACCGGGCTGTGTTGGAACATAAGAAAGCGATCTTCTTATCGGAGGCGGGTCCGGCATTGTACGAAACCTTTGTAAATCTGCTTGTGCATGACGAGCCAAAGGACACAACGCTTAAAGAGATTTTAACGAAGCTGGAGCAGCACTATAACCCCAAACCGTTAGAAATTGCTGAAAGCTACCATTTTTGGATTCGGTATCAAAAGACTGATGAAAATATCAGTGATTACATCATAGCATTAAAAAAGCTATCGATGCACTGTAATTTTGGAAACTTTCAAAACCGAGCATTACGGGATCGTTTTGTTTGTGGGGTGAAAAATGATGCGATCAGAAGGAAGTTATTGATGACGGATGACTTGACTTTTGAGATTGCTTGTCAGACAGATGGGCATGGCCGAACAATATTCACGAGAGTTAAATAATAATTATGGTCATCATTCAACCGAGGTAAATCACCTGCAGGTTCAAAGTAAAAGATGGTGGGGGCCCAAAGTCTCAGAAACTGGAAATTCTAACAGAGCGTCGAAGTCGTGTTATCGGTGCCTGGGACAATACATTGCTCAACATTGTCCATATGTGAAGGCAGGGTGTTTCTTCTGCAGAAGACTGGGCATCTTGCATAGGCATGCCGACTGAAGGGTAAACCAGCTTTTAAAGCTATGAGTCCAGTGTTCAAAGCTATGAGTAGAAATCCCAAGAGACTACATAGCATTGAAGAACAACAACAGGATGAGGAGATGTTAAAGTTACACGTCATCAGGAGCACGAGGTTAACGGACAGCTATTCGGAAAGCATCAAAATCCACATAGATATTGTGGGATTCAAGATACCAATGGAAATTGACACGGGTGCATCCGTGAGTGTACTACTGGAGTCACTGTATCTCGACAAATTGCGTGATTTCCAACTGGAGAAATCCATGATAGAGCTGCGAGGCTACTCGGGAGAGAAAATTCCTGCGGTAGGTCGTATCACCATACCGGTGAAATATAAATATCAATTTCAGAACTTGCTTCTAAGAGTAGTGAAAGGAGACAAGCCTGCCTTACTAAGAAGAAATTGGTTGAGCTCACTGAAGCTGGATTGGAGTAAGATTTTCTGTGTGGAAGCGAGATTTTCATTAACGGATGAGGTTATCAAGAAGTATCTGAAGGTGTTCTGCGAAATGGGCAGTCCGATCCAAGGCTTCAAGGCGAGTGTCAGGGTACAGAAGGACGCTAGATCAGTTTACTACAAGTCACGTTCCGTACCATATGCACTCAAGGAGAAAGTTGAGCAAGAACTCAAAAGACTAGAAACTGAGAACATTATTTGTAAGATAGATCAATGTAATTGGGCTACACCCATTGTTGTTGTACCTAAGTCCGATTGTAAGGTAAGATTGTGTGGTGATTATAAAGTAACCGTAAACCAGATTCTAGAGGATAATGTCCCCAATACATTGCCGAATATAGAAGATTTGTTCACAAAACTGACAGGTAGTCAGATCTTCTGAAAACTGGATCTTACGAATGCCTACTTACAGCTTGAATTACATGAGGAGTTCAAGTCATGTTTGACTATAAATACTCATCTAGGCCTATATCAATTTAATAGGCTACTGTTTGGAGTGTCTTCTGCCCCTGCCATGTTCCAAGGGGTGATGAACCAGATTTTGCAAGGTATTGAAGGGGTAGTATGTTATTTGGATGACATACTAATTTCAGCACCAAATCGGCAAATTCATAATAACATATTGAAAGAAGTCCTCAAACGGCTAGAGAAGCACAGAGTATGAGTGTCTGCACGTAATGTGTGAGTTATTTAAAAACTCAGTGGAGTACTTAGGGTACAGAATAGACAAAGATGGTTTACATCCAACCATGGAAAAATTGGATGCAATTAGAAATGCACCCACTCCCAGGAATGCCACTGAACTTCGTTCATTCTTTGGTCTTTTGAACTATTATGGGAAGTTCCTACCAAATTTGGCTACAGTATTACATCCACTGAATGAACTATTGAAAAAACAGGTCCATTGGAAGTGGTCAAAAGAATGCGATACAGCATTCTAGGAGTGTAAAAGCAAATTGGTAGAGAGCACCATGTTAGTTCACTATGACATATCTAAGGAAATTAAGCTAGCATGTGATGCCTCTCCGAATGGAGTTGGGGCAGTGATCTCTCATGTATTAAGTAGTGGGGAGGAGAGACCAATTGCTTTTGCTTCACGCACTCTCAGTGCCAGTGAGAATAATTATGCGCAAATTGAAAGGGAAGCTTTGGCATTAATTTTTGGGGTCAAGAAGTTTCACAAATACTTGTATGGTCATAAGTTTACCATCGTTACGGACCATAAGCCCCTAACAGCAATCCTCCATCCAAAGTCCCCAGTTCCAACATTAGCTGCAGCCCGAATGCAGAGATGGGCTTCGATTTTGTCAGCATATACATATGATATTGAATACAGACGATCAGCTGATCACAGTAATGCTGATGCAATGTCTAGATTGCCTTCCCCATCAGAAGTTACACCCGATAGGGAAGAAGTGTTTTATTTTTCATACATTGATGAACTGCCAGTCACAGCTGAAGAGATTGGTAGAGCAACCAAATGTGACCCAGTGATGTCAAAGGTGTATGAGTATATTGCAAATGGATGGCCAAACCAGGTAACAGACAAAGATAAACATCCATTCGTCATTCGTAGGAATTAATTATCAGTCGATAAAGATTGTATCATGTGGGGTGCAAGAGTGGTTATACCAAATAAATTCAGGTCCAAATCATTAGGAGACCTCCATGACCAGCACTTGGGAATGTGCATGACCAAGTGTTTTGCACGCAGTTATTTATGGTGGCCAGGTCTTGATAAAGATATAGAGTACATCGTGAGTCAGTGTACGACATGTCAATTGGTAAGCAAGCAACCACCACCAGTACCATTACAGTCATGGAAATGGCCTCCCAGGGTGTGGCAAAGGCTACATATTGATTTAGCTGAGTTAGAAGGACAACAATTGTTCATTGTGATTGATAGCCATTCGAAGTGGGTTGAGATGTTTCCAATGTGGAAAATAACAAGTAAAGCATTGGACATTTTACGAAAATTATTTTCTTCATTTGGCCTCCCTGAAGAAATTGTTTTGGATAATGGACTACAATTTCGTTCAGAAGAATTTGCACAATTCACGAGCAAAAGCAGTGTGAAACATACCAAGGTTCCACCATACCATCCTGCTTCGAATGGTGCAGCAGAGCGCACTGTACAAATTGTAAAACATGCCCTCATAAAACAAATGTTAGATCCAAATCCAAGGAAATGACAGTTGTCATTGGATCACAAATTGGCTAATTTTTTGATTACATATCGAAATACTCCTCATACAACTACTGGTAGAACACCAGCAGAGTTGTTTCTCAAACGAGAGCCACGAACCAGATTCTCGTTCTTAAAACCAAATTTGGCACAGTCCGTAGAAGAGACACAATTAAGACAGAAAGAGAATCATGATAGAGGTAGAGAAAAAGAGAGAAGTGTGACATTAAATCAGAAGGTGAGAGTGAAGAACCATCACCATAAATGGTTAAAGTGGTTACCAGGAAGAGTGGTGAAGATATGTGGTCCTCGCACATATTTGGTAAAGATGTTTGATAATGGACAGGTTAGGTTTGTTCATATTGATCATATTTTACCTAGACATGGAAGGAGTTGAAGATGGGAATGATTCAATTATTTCTGACTCATCAGATAGTTTTGATATACCAGTAGCAAATCCTAAATCCAATGTACTGGAAACAAATCCAGGAGAGAATCAGAATGAAAGTCTGAGTCCGAGTCAGGAAAATAAAGAGCCTGAAGTTAGAGTGAGTTCAAATGAAAATCAAGGAAATTCCGTGGAGGAAAACGTTCCCCAGGATGAGCCTCGAATGAGTTTAGATTCGAGACCATGTTTGGAAGGTTCTGTTTGAGAGTGAAGGTATCCTCTTCAAAACAGAAAACAAGTGGTAAAGTTAAATTTGTAAATATGGAAAAAAATAAGTTTATATCCTGTGTTATGTATAAACATGAAAGTTATGTATGATGTTTGTTGTAATAACTTCTTCAGTAAGGAGGGAGAAGTGTAATGTGTGTAGGCTTGTAATGTTTGTAGCTCCACACTATGGATGTGGATGTATTGTGTACTGCAACTGCATAGTTAATAATAAACAGAATCAGGCAGATTCCGGAGGCTTCCGAGAGAGCTGCCTGCCATGTAGGAAGCTGTGTGTGCTTTTGCTCTGTGAATATATCACATCAGAGGAGTTGTATAAATAAAATTATCAAAACAAACTAGTATCAGCCCAACATGAAAGTAGCAGAAGGAATGTCATGCAATCGTTTGTAAGCTAATGTCACAAATAATTATTTTTAGATTATTATTACATAACCACCTGGGACAGACTTATAGGCACGTACTTAACCCTAAACTTTGCTCCGCCTTTAAAACGCGTTATCAATAATATCAAAGTATTTGTGAATTATCCACACATTGCCCTGAAAGGTTACTCTTTTTTTAGGTAATATATTATGAATTTCTCTCCTTTCTCCCATTTTCTGTATGCATTTAAATAAATTGAATCTTTCGAGTGAAATCCAAACAAGGGATTAAATTCTACTGAAAAAGGAGGTTGAGGCAAAAATATTATTTTAATAAACTGTTTCAAAAACTTTCACTAGCAGCACCCACTGTCCACAACTGGTATGACAAGTTGAAAAACAACTACTGAACTAATAAAGGCTTACTGTATAACAGTACAATGCAAAGGACACTGTTGACTGTGGTGAGGGTCTGTGAATGCTGAAATCATTAATGTCTGCAACACTTCAACTGGACAATTATGTGGGGGTTTTAGCTGGGACTGGTAAACAATATTAACCAGATATTCATATTATTAGTGAAGATAGAGTAATTAACTCATCGGTGAAAAAGCACAACTGTATGGAAACCCCCAAGCCTGGCAACAAGCAAGGGTCACCATTATGTCAATGAGTACTCAATTAAAGTTCATTTGCGGGTCATTGTACTTCGAGCACTTTCCATTGCTGCAGTATTCTCATCATAGCTTTTATTGAAATACCAGCGGGTCTTCCATGGCATTGCTCAGTGAGTCAAAAGATGTTTGCGAGTGTCCTGGCGAGAGACAGTGCAGGAAATGCATAGTGGCAATGTGTGTTTTGATTGCTTCCTGAGGTATTTACACCAGTCAGAAAAGTGTGATGGATTATGTGCACTACTGACACATTTGAAGTTTGTTCCATGCAAGAAATAACACATTAATAAATTAAATTAGGTAGCACAGTGATTACTTGTTTTGATAAATTACTTCTTTCTTCCTGTCCTTTTCAACACCACACATTATTCAGTCAAGCAATAAGATGAATACTTGCTTCCAGACCTTTGCTAAAGCTGCAATGCAGTGAGCAATGTGGAAGTACAGAAGATTGGTCATTGATAATTTCCTTTCCAAACTTCTCTCCCCCCTCCCTTTAGGGACACTCCCAGTATCATTTGTCAATTTCCTACAACAGCAAAACAGAGATGTAAATTTAACCATTTATAAAATTGTGGTATGAACCTATGCCAAGCAAATTTGATTAAACATCACTTCCCACATCCTCAAAACTTAATCAATGTTGGGACAGTTTATTGCATTCAGAACTGTGATGCTAGACGTCACCATCTAATTAAATCAATTACCCAAAGAGTATGATTACTCAGGAATAAATGCAGTTGTTAGCGGTGCAGTGTTACAGTAAGAACTGAGCGATGGGACACAGGTTCAGCCAATATAGGAAAACCCCTAAGGGCAAGGGGGAGGAAGGAAAGGTCCTGGTCCATGGAGAGGGGGAAATATCAGAAGAGTCACAAACAATGACCTCTTCCACCTCTGCCACAAGCCAGTATCAAGGCAACATTGCTGTAGGCCTAAGGGTAAATTGTCTGCCCTCCTTCTAGATTGCAAGGAATGTCTTTCCTACTGGTGTATAAGTTATAAAAAGTACATTTAGAATCTGTGCATTTTACTTCCTGGTTTGCTTTTTGTGAGAATCCTTCAATGTGATTGGCTGCTTAGCCTGCTTGATGACATCACTGTTGCTGTAGGCTGGAGATCCACTTGTGTTGGCGGTAGGTTCAAACAAAGGTTGGTAGAAGTGCCACAGTGATTACTAGGTCTTTATGGGCAACTTTCTTCGAGGTCAATGGCAAAATCTTTCGCTACGCTGCTGACTGCAAATTCTGGGCCAATGAGATTTGTGAGGAACGTTGAGGAAGCTATTGAGAATCATTTAAACTAGATTGATTGATAAAATAATAAAAATTAAAATGACATCACCGGCACCACCTTTAAGGGCGGCCATGCTGCCAACCAACAAGAAGTGCACCGACAGAAAATGCTGTCGGGGGCACCGGCCGGCAGCGCCGCTCCCGCGGGGCAATTCCACAAAAGGGATATTTCCTGCGGGGCAATTCCAGAAAGGGGGTCACCGCCTGTCAGTAAGGGGTCGGCGTTTGCATGCCGCGGCAGGGAAACAGGCGGAGCGGTCCCCTATACCGTTCTGACCCTGAGAAAGGGCAATTTACAAAATGGTGGCCCCTCCGCGGAGAGTCAGCGCCAATTCTGCGCTGCCCTGTGGCCGCCGCTTTCAGACGGCCAGAGGCCTTATCGGAATGGGTAATTTTGGCCCCTCTGTGTATTACAGAACAGTGTGATGGGTATAGTATTATAGTGGATATGTGATTGGGCTAGTAATCTAGAGCCATTGACTAATAATCCAGAAAATGTGAGTATAATTGAGTCCCACACTAACATGGTCGACTCTTAATTTTCCCCTGAAGTGGCCTAGAAAGCCACCCAGTTGTAGCAAACTGCTACTGCCACCTTTTGAGGCCATGGGCAATAAATCCTGGCATTGCTAGCAATGCCCACATCCAAGAATTAATTGTTTAAGAATTGAACCTGATCTGACAAAGATCACTTGATCGCAGCTACAAGATCTCATTTCCATGATTGTTGGGAATATTTTGATGCTTGTCACCTAGGAATGTGAAGTAACTTGATCTCCGCAAATATTTCCTTGAGAAAAGAGCATTTCAGTAGAAATTTTAGTTGGAAAAGTCTGCCATTATCTTAATCTTGGAGTGTCAGCTGTGGCTCAGTGGGTAGCACACTCACCTGAGTCAGAAGGTTGTGGGTTCACCTCCCACTCCAGGGTCTTGAGCACATAAATCTAGGCTGACACTCCAGTGCATTGCTGAGGGAGAGCTGCACTGTTCGAGGTGCAATTTTTTGGATGAAACGTTAAACCGAGGCCCTGTCTGCTCTTTCAGGTGGACATAAAAGATCTCATGGCAATATTTTGAAGAGCAGGGGAGTTATCCCTGGTGTCCTGGCCAATAGTTATCCCTCAGTCAACATAATAAAAACAGATTATCTGGTCCTGATCACATTTCTGAGCGCAAATTGGCTGCCAGGTTTCCCACATTAAAACAGTGACTACACTCCAAAAGTACTTCATTGGCTGTAAAGTGCTTTGAGATGTCCATTGGTCATGAAAGGCACTATTTAATGCAAGTCTTTCTTTCTTTCAGTTCACAGTGTGAAGGGAAGGGCTATTTTAGAGAAAGACCCATGCAAGAGGAAAGAAGAAAACAATATTGGGCTTGAATTTGCAGTCGGAGGCTTCCCGCGGGCGAATGGCATCGAATCGCAGGAATAGTCCGAACCTACCCAAGGATCCCGGCAGTTTCGCACGCCTGGAGCTCTACGCATATGCCTGAGTAAAGGTTCACAGGCGCCCTGGGATCACGTGAGCCAGGCTAACCCATCAAAAAGGGCAATCCCCATTTTGCTTCTGGGGATTCCATTGCCGTACGGAATCCCCATAAGCATGAATAGGAATCCCCTAAAAAACACAATTACACACCAGTTAAATAAAAATAAATCATTGCATGTTCAAAATTCATTAAAATACAATTAAATTAAACATGTAAAACAAAAATGTAATTTTTTGAAAAACAAATGTAAACATTTTAAAGGGGCTAAAAATAATCAATATTGGTTTAAATTCTTACGGCGTACACCTAAGAGTCTTGAGGGAATTCACTGGGCAGTAGTAGGGCAACTAGCCACACACGCCGCCAGCGAATGTCCAATCCCCGGGGATGACACATCGCAAGTCCTGGATTTTCGCGCACCTGCAGTATACGGAAACCCTGAATCTGAGGGGCCCTTACGGCCGCATACCTGTCCAGAAAATCCGGCCCACTGTCTTCCATTATATCTGTCAATGGGCTAAAGCTTCTTGGAAAGTGGGAATAAAACTGTAAACTGTGGTTTTCTGAGAATTCATTTATTGTAATTGCTGCACATTTCTTCCAAGCTGCCGTCTGTAATCTTTCTGAATTTATGTCCCGAGTACTTCTCCATGTTCCACCTGCTTCTTACAGTGAGCCGTTCAAGCTCCATTTCGGAACAATTTCCATCTGTTGGCTTCATGGCCATTTTATTAAATCTCATTTCCTTGTGTCTTACAGTGAAAGTGTTTGGCTATTTTGTTTTTCTCAGTCTTCATCAGTTATGGGCAGTGCCTAACCACGTTGACCCCTCAGCCAAAGCAGCCAGTTTCTGATCTCCACACCCTTGCCCTAAGGTCCCTCCAGCCAGGGCCACCATCAGTCAAGGCTCGAAGAATACAGTTTATAGGGTTTAAAAAAAAAACAATGACATTATATCAACAATTCATACTTCTGTAAATCAATGCAGGACTAATTCATCTAACCGTAAAGATTGTGAGTTTGCCAAACAAAGTCATTTACTTTAGTTATGTTCTAAGGCCCCGATATTGGTGGCCTTACTGCCTACTGCCGCCGAGTTTTGCTGCCGTTTTTCTCTCCTCGCCATTTTCTGCTTGGGCTGGAGCGGGCGGGTGGGGTGTACCGCCGGGAACCGCCCGCTGACACCCTCTGGCGGCCAAATAGCGTAAGTGGCCTCCTGCCCGCCGAGCTGCCAGATTGGTGCGGGTGGGAGTTGGCGCCAGCAGGGGGAAGGACTGCTGCGTGGAGGCTGTTCTAACCCTGATGGTAAGTACAAAGAAGGGAAAAAAGGGTAAGTAAAAATATTTTTTAAATTTTTTTTGCAGCGACTTACCTGGATGGGGTCCCCTGAAGATGTTCCGGTGTTTTTTTTTGTTTCCCATAATTTTTTCTTTGCAGGTCCCCCACCCTCCCCGGGCCTGACTCCATCCTCACTGCCACTTGGACGGCACGAGCCTTTGCTGCCAAAATTGACGGCTTAAGCCATTATTTTGCCGGTTGGTACTATTTTAGAGGAATCTTCCAGGTAAAGTACAACCTGGTCTCTCGGCGGCCATCGGCGGTCCTTTGGGCGGCACTTGGGCGGTCCCTGGCTTCGTCCGATTTCAGCCTCATAATGTTTTTAGCAATTCCTCTCCCCTCCAGTTTTCTTCCCTGCTCTCCTGAAGGGACGATTCTTGCTAGGTCATGTTCCCACAGACACTGACTGTGCTCCAGCAGCTCACTGGCTATACTTGATGCATGAGCCTAGACAATCAGCATCAGCAGGCAATTTAACCACAACCTGACAGACTGCGTTATGGCACTGAAGCTGTGACTGGATTCGCTCTGGAGCATCCACGATGATGAGAATGCCGTGAATAGCAAGTCTAGTGAGTTGGCCACACCGCAGGAAAAGGTTGCACAGGCAGATAGCAAATGGGTGACCAACAGGAAGAGCAATGGAAGGAAGGTAGTGCAGCGGTCCCCTGTGGTCATCCCCCTGCAAAACAGATACACCGCTTTGGGTACTGTTGAGAGGGATGACTCATCAGGGGAGAGCAGCAGCAGCCAAGTTCATGGCACCATGGGTAGCTCTGCTGCCCAGGAGGACAGGAAAAAGAGTGGGAGAGCTATAGTGGTAGGGGATTCTATTTTAAGGGGAATAGATAGGCGATTCTGCGGCCGCAATCGAGACTCCAGGATGGTATGTTGCCTCCCTGGTGCAAGGGTCAAGGATGTCTCGGAGCGGCTGCAGGACATTTTGAAGGGGGAGGGTGAACAGCCAGTTGTCACGGTGCATATAGGTACCAACGATATAGGTAAAAAAATGAAATGAGATCCTACAAGCAGAATTGAGGGAGCAAGGAGTTAAATTAAAAAGTAGGACCTCAAAAGTAGTAATCTCAGGATTGCTACCAGTGCCACATGATAGTCAGAGTAGGAATTGCAGGATAGCTCAGATGAATACGTGACTTGAGGAGTGGTGCAGAAGGGACGGATTCAAATTCCTGGGACATTGGAACCGGTTCTGGGGGAGGTGGGACCAGTGCAAACCGGACGGTCTGCACCTGGGCAGGAACGGAACCAATGTCCTAGGGCGAGTGTTTGCAAGTGCTGTTGGGGAAGGGTTAAACTAATGTGGCAGGGGGATGGGAACCTATGCAGGGAGACAGAGGGAAGTAGAATGGGGGCAGAAGCAAAAGATAGAAAGAAGAAAAGTAAAAGCAGAAGGCAGAGAAACCCAAGGCAAAAATCAAAAAGGGCCACATTACAGCAAAATTCCAAAAGGGCAAAGTGTGTTAAAAAGACAAGCCTGAAGGCTCTGTGCCTCAATGCGAGGAGTATTCGTAATAAGGTGGACGAATTAACTGCACAGGCAGCGATAAACGATTATGATATAATTGGGATTACGGAGACATGGCTACAGGGTGACCAAGGCTGGGAACTCAACATCCAGGGGTATTCAACATTCAGGAAGGATAGACAGAAAGAAAAAGGAGGTGGGGTAGCGTTGCTGGTTAAAGAGGAAATTAACGCAATAGTAAAGAAGGACATTAGCTTGGATGATGTGGAATCTGTATGGGTGGAGCTGCGGAATACCAAAGAGCAGAAAACGCTAGTGGGAGTTGTGTACAGACCACCAAACAGTAGCAATGAGGTTGGGACAGCATCAAACAAGAAGTTAGGGATGCGTGCAATAAAGGTACAGCAGTTATCATGGGCAACTTTAATCTACATATAGATTGGGCTAACCAAACTGGTAGCAATACGGTGGAGGAGGATTTCCTGGAGTGTATTAGGGATGGTTTTCCAGACCAATATGTCGAGGAACCAGCTAGAGGGATGGCCATCCTAGACTGAGTGATGTGTAATGAGAAAGGACTAATTAGCAATCTTGTTGTTCGAGGCCCCTTGGGGAAGAGTGACCATAATATGGTAGAATTCTTTATTAAGATGGAGAGTGACACAGTTAATTCAAAGACTAAGGTCCTGAACTTAGGGAAAGGTAACTTCGAGGTATGAGGTGAGAATTGTCGAGAATAGACTGGCAATGAAACTTAAAGGGTTGACGGTGGATAGGCAATGGCAAACATTTAAAGATCGCATGGATGAACTTCAACAATTGTACATCCCTGTCTGGAGTAAAAATAAAACGGGGAAGGTGGCTCAACCGTGGCTAACAAGGGAAATTAAGGATAGTGTTAAATCCAAGGAAGAGGCATATAAATTGGCCAGAAAAAGCAGCAAACCTGAGGACTGGAAGACATTTAGAATTCAGCAGAGGAGGACAAAGGGTTTAATTAGAAGGGGGAAAATAGCGTATGAGAGTAAGCTTGCAGGGAACATCAAAACTGACTGCAAAAGTTTCTATAGATATGTGAAGGGAAAAAGATTAGTGAAGACAAACGCAGGTCCCTTCAGTCGGATTCAGGTGAATTTATAATGGGGAACAAACAAATGGCAGACCAGTTGAACAAATACTTTGGTTCTGCCTTCACGAAGGAAGACACAAATAACCTTCCGGAAGTACTAGGGGACCGAGGGTCTAGTGAGAAGGAGGAACTGAGGATATCCTTATTAGACGGGAAATTGTGTTTGGGAAATTGATGGAATTGAAGGCCGATAAATCCCCGGTGCCTGATAGTCTGCATCCCAGAGTGCTTAAGGAAGTGGCCCTCGAAATAGTGGATGCATTGGTGATCATTTTCCAACAGTCTATCGACTCTGGATCAGTTCCTATGGAGGGTAGCTAATGTATCACCACTTTTTTAAAAAGGTGGGAGAGAGAAAACGGGAAATTATAGACTGGTTAGCCTGACATCAGTGGTGGGGAAAATGTTGGAATCAATTATTAAAGATAAAATAGCAGCACATTTGGAAAGCAGTGACAGGATCGGTCCAAGTCAGCATGGATTTATGAAAGGGAAATCATGCTTGCAAATCTTCTAGAATTTTTTGAGGATGTACTTAGTCGAGTGGACAAGGGAAAACCAATTGATGTGGTGTATTTGGACTTTCAAAAGGCTTTTGACAAGGTCCTACACAAGAGATTGGTGTGTAAAATGAAAGCACATGGTATTGTGGGTAAGGTATTGACGTGGATAGAGAATTGGTTGGCAGACAGGAAGCAAGAGAGTCGGGATAAACGGGTCCTTTTCAGAATGGCAGGCAGTGACTAGTGGGGTGCCACAGGGCTCAGTGCTGGGACCCCAGCTCTTTACAATATACATTCATCATTTAGATGAAGGAATTGAGTGTAATATCTCCAAGTTTGCAGATGACACTAAACTGGGTGGCGGTGTGAGCTGTGAGGAGGATGCTAATAGGCTGCAGGGTGATTTGGACAGGTTAGGTGAGTGGGCAAATGCATGGCAGATGCAGTATAATGTGGATAAATGTGAGGTTATCCACTTTGGGGGCAAAAACACGAATGCAGAATATTATCTGAATGGCAGCAGGTAAGGAAAAGGGGAGGTGCAACGAGACCTGGGTGTCATGGTTCGTCAGTCATTGAAAGTTGGCATGCAGGTACAGCAGGTGGTGAAGAAGGCAAATGGTATGTTGGCCTTTATAGCTAGGGGATTTGAGTATAGGAGCAGGGAAGTCTTACTGCAATTGTACAGGGCCTTGGTAAGGCCTCGCCTGGAATATTGTGTTCAGTTTTGGTCTCCTAATCAGAGGAAGGACTTTTTTGCTATTGAGGGAGTGCAGCGAAGGTTCACCAGACTGATTCCCGGGATGGCAGGACTGACATATGAGGAGAGAGTGGATCAACTGGGCCTTTATTCACTGGAGTTTAGAAGGATGAGAGATGATCTCATAGAAACATATAAAATTCTGACGGGACTGGACAGGTTTGATGCAGGAAGAATGTTCCCAATGTTGGGGAAGTCCAGAACCAGAGGACACAGTCTAAGGATAAGGGGTAGGCCATTTAGGACTGAGATGAGGAGAAACTTCTTCACTCAGAGACTTGTTAACCTCTGGAATTCCCTACCGCAGAGAGTTGTTGATGCCAGTTCATTGTATATATTCAAGAGGGAGTTAGATATGGCCCTTATGGCTAAAGGGATCGAGGGGTATGGAGAGAAAGCAGGAAAGGGGTACTGAGGTGAATGATCAGCCATGATCTTATTGAATGGTGGTGCAGACTCGAAGGGACGAATGGCCTACTCCTGCACCTATTTTCTATGTTTCTATGTTTCTATGAGCCTGATCCTCTCCTCGCCACAAAACCCTGAACACACATTTTCCAGCACGGGTCACTGGACAGCAGGTGTGGGAACCCTACATTATATTGTTCTGTCCCTAACACAGGGTCTACCCTAACACAACCTGCTATTTGATAAATTAGCACTGACCTGAGATCTGCCAGTTCTGTACAGACAAGTTCCACTGTTATGCTGGTTTTGTCCTGAGTTGTGCAGACTCCAATAGCAGCAAATTCCAAACCATAAATTAACACACTGAGATTTTATTCGAGTTCCACACCATGCAGAAAGCTGCTTTAAATATTACTCCAACCCTGTTATTAATGAGATATCACTCAACAGACGTCTGGTTGGGCGACACAGTTATAAATGTACGATCTCAGTCACAGGTGTGGTGGATCTGCTGGGTCTGCAGAAGTCAAAATAAAGAACCTAGAATGTGTAATAAAACTCAGTAGCAAAATGTTTTGAGGCGACAAACTCCTTTCCTTAATAAACTGCTGATGGATTAATACCCACATTAGAGCGACTGAGCAAGACCCACGATTCTCAGTGCCAATGTTTGTGGAAGAACTAATGGGCTGTTTTGCTCTTGGTTTCTTCTCAACCTCTTAACCCTCTCCCCACCCCCCTCACCCCCCTGCCCCCTCACCCCTCACCCCCCTGCCCCCTCCCCCAACCCCTCACCGCACCCCACCCCCTCACCCCCCACACCCGCCCTCTCACCCCCCCACCCCAACCTCCCACCCCCTTACCCCTCCCGCCCCACTCTCCCACACCCTCACCCCACACCCGCCCCTCACCGCCCCACCCCAACCCCTCACCACCTCATCCCTCCCGCCCCCTCCCCTACACCCTCACCCCCCACACACCCCCGCCTCCTGCTCCTCCCCACCCTGCCCCCATCCCCGCTCTCTCACCCCCACCATGCCCCCCGCCCCATCATTCCCTCCCCCACGCCATCACCCCCCACTCCACCCCCTCACCCCTCCCCACCCCTCACCCTCATCCCCCACCATCTCCCCCACCCCCTGACCCCTCTCCCACCTCCCCACCCCGCTCCCTCACACCCTCAGCCCTCCCCTGCCCCCTCACCCCCCCAATCCGCCCCCTCACCCCCTCGCCCCTTCCCCACCTGCCCAACCTCCCCCGCTCCCTCACCCCTCCCCCGCCTCCTCACCCACTCACCCCTCTCAACCGCCCCCTCACCCCTCTCCCCACGTCCTCACCCTGCCACCCTCTCACCCCCCGTCCTGCCCCTCAACCCCTGCCCCCTCGCCCCCCCTGCCCACCCTCCCCCACCGCCTCACCCCTCCCTGCCCTCTCACCCCTCCCCCGCCCCCTCACCCCCCACTGCCCCCACCCCCCACCCTGCCACCCCCGCCCCCTTAACCCCACCCTGCCCCCTCACCCCACACCCCATCATTGCAGCAGCAATCAACTTGAAGGAAAGAATGGACAAGAACCACCTTGGTTGGGCTTGGCTTCATAAACTGGACCATCTGCTAGGATGATTTCAAACCTCATCTATACCTTTCTCCTTCAACTAGGAGAGAATCAAATCTATTATGTTCATTCATCCTCTATGTTCCCACTTGCACCTTGTAGTGTATGTAGGCACCTTTAGTAATGACTCCACGAGGCAGGGTGTAATACTTAAACTGTGTAGACCTGTAGTTCTTTACTTGCAGCTCCTGAGTGAGGACAACAAGCTGTGAGTTCCTTTTTATACTGGGTTACCTGCCGTGCGCAGGTAACCCTTAGGTCTCCAGCAGCAGCACCCTCTGGTGTACAGGTAAAGTGTGTACAGTATAAGGGTACATTCAGTGTGGCATAACAGTGTTCCAGACATCACACAGTAAACAGGAATGCATATACAACACACCTCATGAAGCCAAATATGCTCTTAGCCCTATTTTCATTCTTATTCAGTTGAATCCATACTTATTGCACCATCTCTTAGTCAAACTCATTCTTTTCAATGATTTCAAAAGTGTGGAACTTTTTCCCCACAATCTCCAAACTTTCAAAACATAAAATTGGTATCACGTAATGACTACTGCTTCATTTATCTTGTCTCTTTCCTAACCTTTTCAAGCTCGGTGATGTCCTGCAGAGCATAATATTTGGTCAAGCAGAGGCATCCATTCACCTCAAAAGCACAAACGTGACTAGCTGTGGCATGCTGTGTCTGTCACACGGATATCAGGGGGCAGCTGAGTGTTATTAAAGTATTCTTCTCTCCATTCTTATCCACCTTCCCTGAGAACAGACCAGAGCAGCACCTGAGGCACAGACTGTCCATCACGACTGCGTGGCAATGATTCGACCGGAACGACCTAAAAGTACCTTCCCGGCTCCAGTGGCAGGACTCCTGGGAAGGAAGATCGAATTCACAGGCACTCTTCCAGCTTTGGTAGCAGAATCGCGGGAGAGAAGGATCAAGGCAGTCGACCTCGAGGACAGAGGCAAGATGGCGTCCCTGCTACAGCGAGGTGCAGCTTGGCTGAAAAAAAAGATGGCCACAGCCATACCACAAGGTGCAACGCTGAGGGACCAACACGTGGTGTTTAACAAAGGATTTGATTGGGGTAAAGCCAGCAGGGTTCTCTTAAAGGAGACCTGCAACCAACTGAACTTAAAGAAACATTGTATGCATGGCAATCGATGTAACGAACCGATTAAGATTGTGAACAAAATGTTGTTGTGAAGTGTCGGTACCAGCCCTAATGTAAAGAACAAAATGTTGCGAGATGTCAGGAATAGAGTGCCCCCAAAAGTAGCAAGCGAGCGAATTCGGGAGTGTAAAGGCGCCGATCCTAATGCCCTGCCCCAGGTGTCCCCACAAGTTATAGGCCAGGACCTCAGGAGGGTGAAGGAACTGATCCTGATATACTGCCCCAGGTCTATCACCCGATGGCACTTCGCCACGGACCTGGAAGTGAAAATAGTTGGAGATGGCGCAGCCCCCAGACCCAGTCGCTACCTCGGCCATGTCCGGGAGTGAAAGGTCAGAACCAACGAGTTCTTCAAACGGGACCTGGAACAGCCAGGTTCCCAACACCGTTAGAGAGCAGGCAGAAGATTCTGCAGCCCTCAAAGGAGGACAGGGAGGCCACACACATCTGTGGCTCTGCCCACCACTAGGCAACAGCAAAGGCCCTGAGTCCTGGCTAGGTGAGCAAACCAAGCCCACCCTGCTAGCAGGGGGCACAGCGCCGCCATCAGACGGCTAGGACCCCATCCGGTTGCTCTGGAACCCGCATCCTCGCATACCTGTACTGCTACCTCAGTACTGACCATGACTGAACCATGAATGCACTCTACCCAATCCTGGCGCACGACCGTAAAACGTAACGAATGTAAGTCATTGAACCAAGGTGTCACGATACAAACTGTAAAACTTTCTTTGTAATTGCACTGTGTCTGATCCTGTATGTTAATGTAATGGGCCAGCTGCACGATCTTGCTTTGGGGGAGAGGGGGGGTGGGGGGAATGGATGTATGTAGCCATGGACACACACATGGATCACACTCAGAATCCTCTGGAACCTCCACTGCATCATCGAACCATCTAAACTGGTAACCACTACCCAACGTTGTGGGAAAAGAACTTGGGGGTTAACAGGGAGAGAGCCAAGCCAAAGCACAGCCAAGGTGCAAGGGTTATTGGCACTTAAGTCTGGGGAGAGTTAAGCCAGAGCACATAGTGCAAAGGTAATTGACACAAAGGACTTGGGGGAGAGTGATGTTATATATGTAGACTATACTCTGTGTAGTCACTGTATAGTTGCATAAGATGGAGACTTGTTTACCTGATGTACTGTCAATAAGGTTTACACTGTGTATATACTATGCTGGCACCACTAGAGGGTGCAACTGGTGGAGACTGGGTTTCCTGCCCTGGTGGCAGGGGCTGTATAAAAGGGTGGCCACCATGCGGCTGCCTCACTCTGGAGTTACGAATAAAGGACCAAGGTCACTATAGTTTGAGTACAACACATTGCCTCGTGGAGTCATTCGTAAGTACATTACAAACATAACAGTTTCTGCATCCATCACTCTTCCAGGCAGCGAGTTCCAGATCCCCACAACCCTGCGTAAAGAAGCCCCCCCTCAAATCCCCTCTAAACCTTCCACCAACCATCCATTCCAGGCAGCATCCTAGTAAATCTCCTCTGAACCCTCTCTAATGCAATCACGTCCTTCCTATAATACGGTGACCAGAACTGCACGCAGTACTCCAGCTGTGGCCTAACCAAAGTATTATACAATTTAAGCATAACCTCTCTGCTCTTATATTCTATGCCTCGGCCAATAAAGGCAAGCATTCCATATGCCTTCTTAACCACCTGGCCTGCTACTTTCAGGGATCTGTGGACAAGCACTCCAAGGTGCCTTTGTTCATCTACACTATTAAGTGGCCTACTGCTTAAAGTGTATACCCATTCCTTATTAGCCCTCCCAAAGTGCATCAGCTCACACTTGTCTGAATTAAATTCCATTTGCCACTGCTCTGCCCACCTGACCAGTAGATTGATATCCTCCTGCAGCCCATGACTTTCCTCTTCATTATTAACCACACAGCCAATTTTAGTGTCGTCTGCAAACTTCTTAATCATACTCCCTATATTCAAATCTAAATCGTTGATATATACCACAAAAAGCAAGGGACCCAGTACTGAGCCCTGCGGAACCCCACTGGAAACATCCTTCCAGTCACAAAAACATCCATCAATCATTACCCTTTGCTTCCTACCTCCAAGCCAATTGTGGATCCAACTTGACACTTTGCCCGGTATTCCATGGGCTTTAACCTTCATGACGAGTCCACCATGTGGGATCTTATCAAAAGCTTTGCTAAAGTCTATGGGCCCAAGTTTCCACATGATTTGCGCCTGATTTTTAGGAGCAACTGGTGGAGAACGGACTATCTTAGAAATCGCAATTCTCCACATTTTTTTTTCTGCAGTTCTAGTCAGGTAGAACAGTTCTACTTTGGAACAGAATTTTTTCTTCAAAAGGGGGCGTGTCCGGCCACTGACGCCTGATTTCAAAGTTTCCACAGTGAAAACGTACTCCAAACTAACTTAGAATGGAGCAAGTGAAGGTTTTTGTAGAACTGAAAAAACCTGTTCTACACATTAAAAAATCAAGCGCAGGTTACAAATTAGGTGTCCAGAACGAGATGGGGGGGGGGGGGGGGGCGGGGGGAGGAAGGGAACTCATTAAATTCTACAATAAATCCTTATTTATACTTCTACAAATATTATACAAATAAATCCAACCTGAATAAACATTTATAAGCAAAGAAAAGATTAAATAAACCATCTTCCTACCTGTGTGAAAGTGCTTCAGCCAGCCTCACAAGTTCGTTCGTTCGTTCCCGACGGCAGGGGGGAAGGAGGAAGCCGTTCCAGACGGCGGGCGGGCGGGAGGGAGGGAATGCGGGACCGACCGACCGACCGACTGCCCGCCCGACCGTAGCGGGGGGGGAGGAAGCCGTTTCAGACGGCGGGCGGGCGGGAGTGTGGGCCCGATCGACCGAACGCAACGGGGTGGGGGGGGGGAGGAAGCCGTTCCAGATGGCGGGCAGGAAGTAGACAGTGAGATGGCTGCAGGAAGTCTCAGAAGTTGAGCGGGCCGTCGGGAATGGCTGCTCAACTTCTGAGGCTTCCTGCAGCCTTCTCAGTGCTGATGTGCTGATGGCAATGTGCTTTTATTAAAAAATGTTCAAAAATTAAACAACTACAAAGAACTACAAAAATGGCCGAGTACCAATGTTTCCTTCACACTGCGCATGCGCGATCGCTCCAACGCGCACGCGCAGGGTTGCCGGCAGGAAAAAAACTAATTTAAATGCCCCCTCCCACTTACAAAATCGGCGCGAGTGGTAGGCTCCGCCCCCTGTATGCCATGCCAGGCAGACAAGGAGCTGCAAGGCGCTCGAGAATAGCGCGTTTTTTTTTAGGCGCCGTTTTAGGCGCGAAAAATGGGCGCCCAGCTCGGAGCGGCGCCCGTTTTTTATCGTGTGGAAACTTGGGCCCTATAATACTACATCGTATACACTATCCTCATCGACCCTCTTGGTTACCTCCTCAAAAAATTCAATTAGGTTAGTCAGACACGATCTTCCCTTCACAAATCCGTGCTGACTGTCCCTAATTAATCCTTACCTTTCCAAATGCAGATTTATCCTGTCTTTCAGGATTTTTTCCAATAATTTTCCCACCACTGAGGTTAGGCTGACAGGCGTGTGATTACTCGGCTTATCCCTTTCTCCCTTCTTGAACAAGGGTACTCTAATCCTCCGGCACCATGTCCAGATCCAAAGAGGACTGGAAAATCATGGTCAAGGCCTATGCTATTTCCTCTTTTACTTCGCTCAACAGCCTGGGATGCGTTTCATCCGAGCCTGGGGACTTATCGACTTTCAAAGCTGCTAAGAACATAAGAACATAAGAACATAAGAATTAGGAACAGGAGTAGACCATCTAGCCCCTCGAGCCTGCTCCGCCATTCAACAAGATCATGCCTGATCTGGCCGTGGACTCAGCTCCACTTACCCGCCCGCTCCCCGTAACCCTTAATTCCATTACTGGTTAAAAATCTATCCATCTGTGACTTGAATATATTCAATGAGCTAGCCTCAACTGCTTCCCTGGGCAGAGAATTCCACAGATTCACAACCCTCTAGGAGAAGAAATTCCTTCTCAACTCGGTTTTAAATTGGCTCCCCCGTATTTTGAGGCTGTGCCCCCTAGTTCTAGTCTCCCCGACCAGTGGAAACAACCTCTCTGCCTCTATCTTGTCCATCCCTTTCATTATTTTAAATGTTTCTATAAGATCAACCCTCATCCTTCTGAACTCCAACGAGTAAAGACCCGGTTTACTCAATCTATCATCATAAGGTAACCCCCTCATCTCCAGAATCAGCCTAATGAATCGTCTATGTACCCCCTCCAAAGCTAGTATATCCTTCCTTAAGTAAGGTGACCAAAACTGCATGCAGTACTCCAGGTGCAGTCTCACCAATACCCTATACAGTTGCAGAAGGACCTCCCTGCTTTTGTACTCCATCCCTCTCGCAATGAAGGCCAACATTCCATTCGCCTTCCTGATTCCCTGCTGCACCTGCAAACTAACTTTTTGGGATTCCGGGATTCATGCACAAGGACCCCCAGGTCCCTCTGCACCGCAGCATGTTGTAATTTCTCCCCGTTCAAATAATATTCCCTTTTACTGTTTTTTTTCCCAAGGTGGATGACCTAACATTTTCCGACATTGTATTCCATCTGCCAAACCTTAGCCCATTCGCTTAACCTATCTAAATCTCTTTGCAGCCTCTCTGTGTCCTCTACACAACCCGCTTTCCCACTAATCTTTGTGTCATCTGCAAATTTTGCAACACTACACTCTGTCCCCTCTTCCAGGTCATCTATGTATATTGTAAACAGCACCGATCCCTGTGGCACACCACTAGCCACCGATTTCCAACCCAAAAAGGACCCATTTATCCCGACTCTCTGCTTTCTGTTTGCCAGCCAATTCTCTATCCATGCTAATACATTTCCTCTGACTCCACGTACCTTTATCTTCTGCAGTAACCTTTTGTGTGGCACCTTATCGAATGCCTTTTGGAAATCAAAATACACCACATCCATCGGTACACCTCTATCCACCATGCTCGTTATATCCTCAAAGAATTCCAGTAAATTAGTTAAACATGATTTCCCCTTCATGAATCCATGCTGCGTCTGCTTGATTGCACTATTCCTATCTAGATGTCCCGCTATTTCTTCCTTAATGATAGTTTCAAGCATTTTCCCCACTACAGATGTTAAACTAACCGGCCTATAGTTACCTGCCTTTTGTCTGCCCCCTTTTTTAAATAGAGGCGTTATATTAGCTGCTTTCCAATCCGCTGGTACCTCCCCAGAGTCCAGAGAATTTTGGTAGATTATAACGAATGCATCTTGTTGTAGGTATTAGGCACTCTAGGGCAATGGCACCTGTAGGATAAGGTTAGAAATATACCTGCAGTATAAGGTTAGAATTAAATATGTAACTTGTACCATAAAATGGCTACCAGTGAAGCCTCAAGGGATTTCTGTTAGCTGAAATAGACCGCATTCCTGGAGACTGATACTTGTTGTTCCCACACAGAACCAGCAAGCAAGCTCTGCAGGTGTCTGTAATCAGCCAGGCCTCAGAACTAAATGTTCTAGTAACAATACGACTCTGTAGCAGGATTGAGATAAGGAGGCTACCCAAAGATAGTATCCAAGGACAGTAAGATAAGGGAGGCCCAGGCCATGTTACAAGACACATGAGTCATTCCTAGCAACACACCCCTTAGCAACACATCTTTTGGCAACACATGAGCCACTTTATGTTTAGAAACTAACTTTACCTATTGGTCTAATTGAATTTATAATCAATATGATTGGATAGTATGTAACTGTACTAAACTGTTGTAAAACACATGTTGTAAAACATATAAAAATCCATGAAACCCTTTGTTCTGCGGAGAGAAGCTTGGATCCAGTCCTGTGACTTCCTCCCCGCTGGCGTCAACAAAGGCCGCACTGGCGTTGGAACCGACTCTGAGTGTTGAGTGATTCTTCTGATAAACACAAACACTAACACATCTGCTATAACTTCCGCCATCTCTTTTAATACCCTGGGATGCATTTCATCAGGACCAGGGGATTTGTCTATCTTGAGTCCCATTAGCCTGTCCAGTGATAGTGATTATCTCAAGGTCCTCCCTTCCCACATTCCCGTGACCAGCAATTTTTGGCATGGTTTTTGTGTCTTCCACTGTGAAGACTGAAGCAAAATAATTGTTTAAGGTCTCAGCCATTTCCACCTTTCCCATTATTAAATCCCCTTTCTCATCTTCTAAGGGACCAACATTAACTTTAGTCACTCTTTTCCGTTTTATATATCTGTAAAAGCTTTTACTATCTGTTTTTATGTTTTGCGCAAGTTTACTTTCGTAATCTATCTTTCCTTTCTTTATTGCTTTCTTAGTCATTCTTTGCTGTCGTTTAAAATTTTCCCAATCTTCTAGTTTCCCACTAACCTTGGCCACCTTATACGCATTGGTTTTTAATTTGATACTCTCCTTTATTTCCTTGGTTATCCATGGCTGGTTATCCCTTTTCTTACCGCCCTTCTTTTTCACTGGAATATATTTTTGTTGAGCACTATGAAAGAGCTCCTTAAAAGTCCTCCACTGTTCCTCAATTGTGTCACCATTTAGTCTGTGTTTCCAGTCTACTTTAGCCAACTCTGCCCTCATCCCACTGTAGTGCCCTTTGTTTAAGCATAGTACACTTGCTTGAGACACTACTTCCTCACCCTCAATCTGTATTACAAATTTAACCATACTGTGATCACTCATTCTGAGAGGATCTTTTACTAGGAGATCGTTTATTATTCCTGTCTCATTACAGAGGACCAGATCTAAGATAGCTTGCTCCCTTGTAGGTTCTGTAACATACTGTTCTAAGAAACAATCCCATATGCATTCTATGAATTCCTCCTTCAGGCTACCCCGTGCGATTTGATTTGACCAATCGATATGTAGGTTAAAATCCCCCATGATTACTGCTGTTCCTTTTTCACATGCCTCCATTATTCCCTTGATTATTGCCCGCCCCACTGTGAAGTTATTATTTGGGGGCCTAAAAACTACGCCCACCAGTGACTTTTTCCCCTTACTATATCTAATCTCCACCCACAATGATTCAACATTTTGTTCATTAGAGCCAATATTGCAATATTGTCTCTCACAACTGCCCTGATATCATCCTTTATTAACAGAGCTACCCCACCTCCTTTCCCTTCTTGTCTATCTTTCCGAATTGTCAGATACCCCTGTATGTTTAATTCCCAGTTTTGGCCACCCTACAACCACGTTTCTGTAATGGCCACCAAATCATACCCATTTGTAATGATTTGTGCCGTCAACTCATTTACTTTATTTCGAATGCTGCGTGCGTTTAGGTAGAGTGTTTTAATACTAGTTTTTAAACCATGATTTTTAGTTTTGACCCCTCCTGCAGCCCCTTTATATTCAGTGGCCCTTTTTGTTTTTTGCCTTGGGTTTCTCTGCCCTCCACTTTTACTCATCTCCTTTCTGTCTTTTGCTTTTGTCTCCTTTTTGTTTCCCTCTGTCTCCCTGCCCCCCTGCCATATTAGTTTAACTCCTCCCCAACAGCACTAGCAAACATTCCCCCTAGGACATTGGTTCTGGTCCTGCCTAGGTGCAGACCGTCCGGTTTGTACTGTCCCACCTCCCCCAGTACTGGTTCCAATGCCCCAGGAATTTGAATCCCTCCCTGCTGCACCACTGCTCAAGCCACGTATTCATCTGAGCTATCCTGCGATTCCTACTCTGACTAGCACGTGGCACTGGTAGCAATCCCGAGATTACTACTTTTGAGGTCCTACATTTTAATTTAGCTCCTAGCTCCTTAAATTCGTCTCGTAGGACCTCATCCCTTTTTTTAACCTATATCGTTGGTACCAATGTGCACCACGACAACTGGCTGTTCACCCTCCCTTTTCAGAATGTCCTGCACCCACTCTGAGACATCCTTGACCCTTGCACCAGGGAGGCAACATACCATCTTGGAGTCTCGGTTGCGGTTGCAGAAATGCCTATCTATTCCCCTTACAATCGAATCCCCTATCACTATCGCTCTCCCACTCTTTTTTCTGCCCTCCTGTGCAGCAGAGCCAGCCACAGTGCCATGAACTTGGCTGCTGCTGCCCTCCCCTGATGAGTCATCCCCCTCAACAGTACTCAAAACAGTGTATCTGTTTTGCAGGAGGATGACCACAGGGGACCCCTGCACTACCTTCCTTGCACTGCTCTTCCTGCTGGTTTTTCATTCCCCAGCTGGCTGTGGACCCTTCGCCTGCGGAAAGACCAACTCGCTACACGTGCTACTCATGTCATTCTCAGCATCGTGGATGCTCCAGAGTGAATCCACCCTCAGCTCCAATTCCGCAACGCGGACCGTCAGGAGCTGGAGGCGGATACACTTCCCGCACACGTAGTTGTCAGGGACACCGGAAGTGTCCCTGAGTTCCCACATGGTACATGGTAAACTCCTTAATACTTCCTATCACACTTTCCTCGACAGCAGTATCTGCATTGCCCCTTTCCTTGTGAAAACAGATGCAAAGTATTTGTTAAGAACCCTCCCAACATCTACCGCCCCAAACACAAAGATTACCGTCATGGTCACTAATAGGCCCTATCCTTTCTTTAGATACCCTCCTACTCTTAATGTATTTAAAGAACATCTTAGGGTTTTCCTTAATTTTACTGGCCAAGAATTTCTCGTGCTCTTAGCATTCCTAATATCCTTTTTAATTTTTCCTCTTAACTTTCTATATTCCTCTAAAGATTCTATAGTATTTAGCCATTGATATATGACATAAGTGTCCCTTTTTTTCTTAATCCTCCCCTGTAAGTCCCTAGACATCCAAGGGGCTCCAGAATTATTTTTCCCAGCCTTTTTCTTTAAGGGCACATGTTTGGCCTGAGCCTTCCAGATCTCCTCCTTGAATGCCTCCCACTGTTCTGACACTGATTTACCCACAAGTAGCTGTTTCCCGTCCACCATGGCCAAATCACTCCTTAACTTAGCAAAATTAGCTTTTCCCCAATTCGGAACTTTTATTCCAAGCCTAGTCTTGTCCTTATCCATAACCAACTTAAATTTGACTGAATTATGGTCACTGTCACCCAAGTGCTCTCCCACTAATACCTCTTCAACCTGCCCAGCTTCATTTCCCCAAAACTAAATCCAAGACAGTCCCATCTTGTGTTGGGCTTGCTATATGGTGATAAAAAAGTTCTCTTGAACGCATTTCAAGAATTCCACGCCCTCTATACCCTTCACACTAAATTTGTCCAAATCAATATTTGGCTAGTTAAAATCCCCTACTATTACTACCCTATGGTTTTTGGACTTCACAGCAATTTGCCTACATATTTGCTCCTCTATCTCCCTCCCACTGTTTGGGGGTCGATAATACACACCCAGTAGTGTGATCGCCCCTTTTTTATTTTTCAATTTGACCCATATGACCTCATTTGATGATCCCTCTAACATATCATCCCTCCTCACCACTGTAATAGTTTTTTAAATCAGTACTGCAACCACCCCCCACTCCCCCCTCCCCCCCTATCTTGTCTAAAAATCCTGCAGCCAGGAATATTAATCTGCCAAACCTGCCCCTCTTTCAGCCATGTTGCTGTAATGGCTATAATGTCATACTCCCAAGTGTCTACCTGTGCTGTTAGCTCATCCGCCTTATTCGCTATACTCCTTGCATTAAAGTATATACCATTCAGCAGAGGAAGACCTCCTTGCTTACTACTTACTAAACCCTGTTTCCTCTGTCTTACAGATTCACTTTCTAGTCTCCCTCCCTTCTTTAACAGAGGCACTCCCTCCCATCCCCCTTCAAAGAAGCATTGTCCCTACCCCCTCCTTCCCACAGGCACTCTCTCAGCCGAATGCTCTCCTTGCTGCTGGCTCAAGTTCCAGCTCCTGATGTTATTGCTTTGCTCCAAGCTGGAGGTGGGGATTCCCGATCCAGCAAATGGCCTCGCAAGACCAGGAATTCCCACCCACAGTTAATGACTCAAGAATCTGCGCCTGGTGCAAAACAACGTATCAGGGTAGGAGTTGGAGTTTGAAGTGGCCAAAGAATGAACACCAGGGAGCAGGACGACAGCCAGCAGATCAGCTGTTACAGCACAAGTTTGCACTATAGCAACTGCTTTGTTGCTCCAAGGGGACGAACGGTGTGCTTATTTGCATGCAGTGCATACCCCGACCTGCAGCCCGAGCTAGACAAGCATCACAAGACTAATTTGAGAACCACGCCTTCCTGTTCTTCCCGAAGGAGCCGAATACTTAGTGGTGAGCAGTCTATAAATAAGTATTGTATTTCTTTAATGTTTCATAAAAATCCAATTTGTGCGGTGATTGTGTCGGTTCTGGATTACAGATTGCTGCTTTTTACAGTGACTCAGTTTGGAAGATACATGAGCCGACATCCACTTTCCAGATTAGTATATAAAAGATATTTTATAACAGCTTTAATAAAACCTACTGCAACATCTGAGATCTCTCTATCCCTGCATCGTATAGAACTCAAGACAGTCAGTTTGAGCTGAGCAATAAAGGCACCTTGAACAGACTCCCAACAGCATTGTCCAATTCGTAGGCAGATTTGATTTTCAAAGAAGCTTTATAATTTACTTCATTTAAGCTCGGGGATGAAGTGCTCTGTCATCATACAGGCTGTCAATCTGAGACTAGATCTGGCAGGGTCTGTGTCTTTTCATCACTCCTTCACTTACATACAAGCCATATACCAAAGCTCAGACAGCCTAGAACAGTGTCAATAGTGAATACCAATGTGCACTCAAACAATAAAACTTTTTTATCCCTGAGAAAACTCATATTTCTGCGACAAAAATCAGTGGGGATGAAATTGTCCCTTCCCTTAAGGCCTGTTACCGCTGGATATCAGCAGCCATGCTGTAGAGTGCAATGGCCGTCAATTTTTTGTGGAATGGCCGCCATTCTGAAAATTCTGCTCCTGCAGTATCCCGGCGGTGACCCGCCCCCCTCACTACTGCCCCGCTGCTGCCGATCCGTCCCAAGTGCGTCATCAGAGCGCGTACCGCCGATGTGTCCCCCCACGAACGTGAAATTCTGAGAAAAAAAATCTTGTTTCCGCCGCTCGGTGCCACCGGCAGCTTTTTCTGCCAGTGCAGTGAGCTTGGAATCCTTATAAAATGGCGGTGCGGCTGCCATTATCCCGGCGGATAAAGGGGCGGACCTACTGCCACGGCTGCCATCTTTTTTTTTTGTCGGGCGTCTGCCGGGTCGGGCTGAAAATTATGCCCCCCGGTTCAGCTGGGCTGCCAACAAGTAGCCTGGCACCCCCTCTTGAGTGCCGGGGCTGCTGGCCCGGCTAAAACCCTCCTTGGTAGCCCAGTGGGCCTACCTTAAAGAATAGCAGCGGCCCTCCCCTTTCAGTGACGGGGGGAGGCGTGGTGATGCACCAACATAATGACATTATCAGTGCTACGCTGATGATTGACAGCGGCGGACACTCCGCCCACCCCCCACTTCTGCCCCTCTACTTACCGAACTTCTGCTCACCGCCGCACTTACGCCCCCATTATGACCAACTTCCGGGCCGCTCAAAAAAAAAAGCTAAAGAGTGTAATTTCAAGCAAGAGGCCACCACATCTACCGCTGCAGTAAAAACCGTCGAAACACAGCAGGTGCGCCGCGTTTTCGGCGGGGGGGTATTTCGGCCCCAATGTATTTCTCATTTGATTGAGCGACTGTTTATCTTGAAGGACAATTCATGTGAACCAGCAGTTCACATGTGACCAAATAACCCTAAAAGTCCATGCTCCCTGAAACCTGCAAGTTAAAATGGCTGGGGTCTGGTTCCGCCCGGCTGCCATGTTAACCCTTCACCAGTGCCATTCCCGCCAGATGGGAAGGTTTACAATCGGAGCTCACGTGTCAGAAATGATTACAACAGCAGAAGATCCAGAATCTCCTGTACTCCAGGGGTCAACTATCTCCTCCACTAGGTCACCGTTTACAATCTTCCAACACCTGTTCTGAAAGCTGCCAGACAAACCTCAATTTAACTAATTAATTTGGGAGACTGATTTGGTTTAGCAGATTATTCTGCACATTCTGCCTTCTTAGGAGACTTGCTGGCATCAGTCCAGATCACAGCTGGTACATGAAGGGGTCAAATTCTCCAGCAAACCTAGGAGCACGATATTTGCCCTATGCAACATGCTTTTAGATAAGTGGAATGGATAATAAGATTGGTAATTGTAATGTATTTGCTTCATGGGTTCTTTGCTTAAGAATTCATAGCAACACATTGCTATTAAGAAGTTGGTTTATTAACAAAGGTTTAACAAACACACTACACATTACCAGTTCATCCACTAGGCTCACAACTGCATACCTTATCGTGGATGACCTAGACCCAACTGACTGGGGTTTTATTGAGTTTTGAGAACATCACGTGACTGGCTAAGCTACTCACAATGCAACAGCTCTACAAACCTGTGAGAATGCTCACAGGCACATACATTACAGTAATATCTGTTTGCGATCACATTTCAGTTAAGGTTACCACCTGTACCAGGTGAATGAATGAAATGAGGGGAGGAGCTTGCATTTATATAATGCCTCAGAATGTCCCAAAGCACAATCAGTAAAGTGTAATCAATTTGCTCACAGCAAAGTCACAAGAACACAAGAAATAAGAGCCTGCTCTGCCATTTAATAAGATCATGGCTGATCTGATCATGGACTCAGTTCCACTTCCCTGCCCACTTCCCATAACCCTTTATTCCCTTATCGCTCAAAAATCTGTCTAAGAACAAACAGTCCCACAAACAGTACTGAGATCATGACCATATAAGCTGTTTTGGTGGTATTGGTTGAGGGATAAATATTGTCCAGGACATCGGGAAGAACTCCCTTGCTCTTTTATGAATAGTGCTATTAAGTGTCAGCTTCAGCTCAATCATTAGCACCCTTACCTTGGAGTCAGAAGGTCGTCGGTTCAAGTCCCACTCCAGAGACTTGAGCACATAAATCTGCAGCGCTGAGGGAGGGTTGCATTGTCAGAGGTGCCGTCTTTCGGATGAGACATTAAACTGAGGCCTTGTCTGCTCTCTCAGGTGGATGTAAAAGATCTCATGGCACTATTTTGAAGAAGAGCAGGGGAGTTATCTCTGGTGTCCTGACCAATATTTATCTCTCACTAAAACAGAATATCTGGTCATTATCACATTGCTGTTTGTGGGAGTTTGCTGTACACAGATTGGCTGCTGTGTTTCCTACATTAAAACAGTGACTACACTACAAAAGGTACTTCATTGGCTGTAAAGCGCTTTGGGACATCTGGTGATCGTGAAAGGCGCTATATAAAAGCAGTGACCGGATCGGTCCAAGTCAGCATGGATTTATGAAAGGGAAATCATGCTTGACAAATCTTCGAGAATTTTTGAGCATGTAGCTAGTAGAGTGGACAAGGGGGAGCCAGTGGATGTGGTGTATTTAGACTTTCAAAAGGCTTTTGACAAGGTTCCACACAAGCAATTAGTGTGCAAAATTAAAGCACATGGTATTGGGGGTAATGTATTGACGTGGATAGAGAACTGGTTGGCAGACAGGAAGCAAAGAGTAGGAATAAACGGGTCCTTTTCAGAATGGCAGGCAGTGACTAGTGGTACAGCAAGGTTCAGTGCTGGGACCCCAGTTATTTACAATATACATTAATGATTTAGACAAAGGAATTGAATGTAATATCTCCAAGTTTGTAGATGACACTAAGCTGGATGGCAGTGTGAGCTGTGAGGAAGATGCTAAGAGGCTGCAGGATGACATGGACAGGTTAGGTGAATGGGCAAATACATGGCAGATGCGGTATATTGTCGATAAATGTGAGGTTATCCATTTTGGTGGTAAAAACAGAAAGGCAGATTATTATCTGAATGGTGACAGATTAGTAAAAGGGGAGGTGCAACGAGACCTGGGTGTCATGGTACATCAGTTATTGAAAGTTGGCATACAGGCAGCAGGCGGTGATGAAGGCAAATCGCATGTTGGCATTCATTGTGAGAGTATTTGAGTATAGAAGCAGGGACGTCTTACTGAAGTTGTACAGAGCCTTGGTGGGGCCACACCTTGAATATTATGTACATTTTTGTTCTCCTAATCTGAGGAAGGACATTCTTGCTATTGAGGGAGTGCAGCGAAGGTTCACCAGACTGATTGCCGGGATGGCAGGACTGACATATGAAGAAAGACTGGAACGACTAGGCTTATATTCACTGGAATTTAGAAGAATGAGAGGGGATCTCATAGAAACATATAAAATTCTGACGGGATTGGACAGGTTAGATGCAGGAAGAATGTTCCCGATGTTGGGGAAGTCCAGAACCAGGGTCACAGTCTTAGGATAAGGAGTAAGCCATTTAGGACTGAGATGAGGAGAAACTTCTTCACTCAGAGAATTGTGAACCTGTGGAATTGTCTACCACAGAAAGTTGTTGAGGCCAGTTCGTTAGATATATTCAAAAGGGGGTTAGATGTGCCCCTTACGGCTAAAGTGATCAAGGGGTATGGAGAGAAAGCAGGAATGGGGTACTGAAGTTGCATGATCAGCCATGATCTTATTGAATGGTGGTGCAGGCTCGAAGAGCCGAATGGCCTTCTCCTGCACCTATTTTCTATGTTTCTATGTTTCTATAAATGCATATCTTTCTTTAATATAGTGCACACAGCACCAAGGTTCCACCACATTCAGTCTGAAAGCAAACCCACTTACCTCTGTACTACCACTACCCTTGTTTGAGCTTGGGTGTCGGATATCTGGAACTCTTCATTGGTCTCCCTCTCAGCTTCAGCTAATGGAGGTTGCACCTCCTTCAAGCTCTGTGAGTACTGTGCTGGTAACTCACTAGATTGTGCAAATGGAAGTGATTGTGTCGCCACACTGGTTAAAGTTGTTGTGCAGCCTGAAGGCAAAATTCAAAAGTACTTGGTTCCTGCAGAGGGCCCAGGATATTAGCAGTGTATGTCTATTTCAAGACAAATCACCATCATCATCATAGGCAGTCGCTCGGAATCGAGGAAGACGTGCTTCCACTCTTAGCATGAGTTCTTAGGTGGCTGTACAGTCCAAGACAAGAACCACAGTCTCTGTCACAGGTGAGACAGACAGTGGTTGAAGGGAAGGGTAGGCGGGGAGCCTGGTTTGCCGCACGCTCCTTCCGCTGCCTGCGCTTGGTTTCTGCATGCTCTCAGCGACGATACTCGAAGAGCTCAGTGCCCTCCCGGATGCACTTTCTCCACTTCGGGCGGTCTTTAGCCAGAGAGTCCCAGGTGTCAGTGGGGATGTCGCACTTTATCAGGGAGGCTTTGAGGGTGTCCTTGTAACGTTTCTTCTGCCCACCTATGGCCCGTTTGCCATGGACGAGTTCCGAGTTGAGCGCTTGCTTTGGGATTCTCGTGTTTGGCATGCGAACTATGTGGCCTGCCCAGCGGAGCTGATCGAGTGTGGCCAGTGCTTCAATGCTGGGGATGTTGGCCTGGACGCTAATGTTGGTGTGTCTGTCCTCCCAATGAAAAGCTAGATTTTGCTTGTATTTTTCATGGGATCATGACTTCCTGCTATCTTCTATAAACGGTGGATACCACATTGCTCAGCTGGTGCTTTCCTCCCAGGCTTGTTTTGTAGACGTGGATTGGGCTAGAGCTGAATAGTATTGTCCTCCTGGCAGTACTTCTTGCAAAATCAAATTCACGTGATTTTCTCTTCAATCTTTCCATCCTGTCTCCAATGGCCGGAATGTTTGCCTGCAGACCCGCTGGGAGTGGGGGGCTCCCGTAGCGCACGGGAAACCTGGAAGTCTGGGCTTTCCCACACGATGTGGCGATTTCATTCCCCCGCGTGCCTCTGACATCATTGACAGGTTCCCTGCCAGAAGTCAGCCCGATTGACGGGCTTGGCTTCCAGTTGGGCCGGGAGCACTCTGGAGGAGGCCACAGGACTAGGTAGGTCCGTTCCCCGACCCCGGAGGGAAATAGCTCCAATTCCGGACAGGGAGTAAGGTCCTCGACCCCGGGGGGGGGGGGGCGAAACCATTCCCTGACCCCAGGGGTGGTCTGATCCTAGGGTGAGTGGGAGGTTTGTATGGGGGAGGGTGGGGGGAGATTGGGGGGGGCCGGGGGAAAGCACTCTTGCTCCTCCAAGCCCACAAGGAGTCCTCCCTGAGTCTGCCCTCGCATTGTTGCAGCTGCCGGGATTCCCGAGGCCCAGGAACCCTGACCGGCCACAGTAAAACCTGCAAAGCAGGTTAAATCCAAGGCTTCCAGCCTCATTATCACATCTAACATGCCAACCTGTCTCCTGGGAGCAGGTTGGCTGCCCGCCCTTGTCTCGCCTCGGGTAAATCCTGGACGTTTATGGGTTGGAGCTTCCAATTTTTCCCCATTTAACCCCCAGCTGCACCCACTCCCACCTGCTCATCGATGTTAAAATTTTCCCCGTATATCTGCTCAACACCTCTGTATTGGCAGAACATTGATTTCTTATAAAAGTCATTCCATACTTGTGAACTTGTTAAGCTGTGCTGTGATGCGATGATAAACTTTATGAACAGTGCACAGCACAGGGTAAGAGAGACGTCACAAGCCAGATCCACTCGTAAATTTTTCACATTTGACAACAAGTCTGTGAGAGACGTAAATTTCCAACACTCAGAATTCTGCCACATTGTTGGGGCAGTGCAGAGGAAGTTTAACTCTCCAGTTGGCTGTGGTAGACGAGACCTGGGAGTGCTTTATGCTGACACTGACTAGTTTATATGAGCATTCCATTTCTCACTGCTGGCATCCATTACCTTAATGGTCGCCTTTATTTTAGAGAGCGAGGCAGATGCAGATAAATAAACCACACTAATTATTAATAACCACCTCCAACTGAAATCGCCCTGCTTTTATATACTGTGATGGCAAATAAATATTTCAACTTACTTGGTGGTTGGGAAGTGAAGTAGCAACAAAGGCCAAAGATTAATGGAGCGAAGCATGGATTGAGGATTTTTAGAAAAGCTCTACTTTTTATGCTCCTGTCTGCTTGCAGTGTCTGTGCAGCAAAAGGTAACAAAACCTCCCAGCTGCTGCTTTCAGACCTTTTACAGTGAGATTAACCCACACAAGTTGCAGTATGTTTGCTTTTTTATTTCAATGTTAAGGGTAAAGGCTACAGCTGCCAGTCCTCAACGTCTGCAAATGAAAAAGAATAAAAATGCTCCCCAAGTGCAGCAATATCCTAAATCCATTTAAAAAGAACATGTTTATGATTTTGTTACCCATGAGCCACACAGCCAGGAAGTCAAGAAGTAAATAGGAAAGCATGGAACATGTAGAGGCCATTCAACCTTTCAAATTGAGTGCAGACTGTGCAATATTTTGCATATCATAGATTGCTACTTAATCTCCTAAGGGAAATTTGATAGAAGCAGGTTCCTGCCCTTGTTAATATTATAACATTTCCGTTTACATCTTTTTCATATCAAACTATAGATACTCCAATGTATTATGAATTTGAAATTAAATCCTGTTGGCTCTTTTCTGAAATAAATCCTCTTTGCTTTATATGTGGCAAAGTGGGCTAAAGCAAGATACAAATATTATCTATAGGCATAACGGTATAATGGGTTGCTCTCAAGACCAAACGTCTTAATATGCAACTTGCTGTCAAATGCAAACATGAAATTCATTACGGTCCGGAGGCTAAAATTCAAACCCTTCTGTCTGAAAATGAAATTCAGATTTATAACAAATTGTTTGCCTATTGGAAAAGTTCCCCGGTGTCGCACCGGGAGGTAAGATCGGTTTTGTTGAAAAAATGGCGGCCTCCTCGCTTCCATCCACTTTTGACGTGGGACATGGTGGCTGCCATTTTGGTGAGGGCCATTGCGCAGCCATTGACAGCGCTGCTCTCTCAAATTTAAATAAGCAGATCGTGATGCCAATCGGTGTGCAACACCTGATTTGACGCCACGACCGCAATTTTGGACTTTTCGCTCTCCATAACGCGGTGTCCTGAGTATGCACATCAAAGCGTGCGTGAAGTAGCCCTGCAGTGATGATGTCAGTGCTTCTTAAAGGGACACACACATCTTTCAGGTGAGTTTGGATTTTGGCTTTTGGACTTCTTTCAAAATCTTTTAGTGAAGTAGTGGCTTGATGCAATAGATTTAAAAAGTTGGTAAAGTGTGCAGGGAGTGCTACTGGATGCTTGCAAGACTTCAGATGGTATAGGAATGCCTCTGAGAAGACAGAAAATGCTGGAAATATGCAGCAGGTCAGGCAGCATCCGTAGAGAGAGAAACAGAGATAATGGCTGGAGTCTTCCCAGGCTGCAAGTGTGGGTTTGGAGACGGCCTCGCTGTCAAAATGGCCTTGATTAACAGCGGGGTAGGATCCCACTCTGAACTTGCCTCCGTGTGAGTTTCTCATCTGTCAGATCTGCGTTCAGATAGCAAACCTGACAGCAAATGGCGGGACAGGTGATTAATGTCATTAAAAGGGACTTAACTGCTAGTTAAGAGGATTAAAAGCAGGCACTTACAATTTTACCTACCTTTTGATGAGTTTGCCATTCCTTGGTTTCACACCAGGTAAGTGTGTCGGGTTCTCAGTGACTCTCTATTGCTTTGGTTAGCTGACAGCTGCAGAAGTGGTATAAAAGCTACCATTTCACAGCTGTTCACTTTCCAATGTTAGAGGCTGAAGCCTTCAGGTTTTGGAAGAGACTTTGAGCAGTATGCAGTTTGGAAGTGTTTGCAGTGAACTCTCTATTCACTGTCACCTCCTTGGAGCAACCTCTCTCACCATTGACAGGTCGCTTCTGTCATCTCAACCTCACCTGCCATCTATTCCAGCAGCATCGGTGCCCCTGAAAAAACCTCACCTTGGTCCTTAGAATCAAAACACGATCAGCCCCAACACCAACATCACTAAACACACCAGCATCACCAACAACAACACCAACCTTCTCTGCAATCATCTGATGCTGCACAGGACACAGGGCATCAGCACCTGACCACATTGCTGCCTGGGAGGCCAGAGATGGCCTCACCATGGCTAGATTTACTTCACTTCATTCTGTACACCCTGACTGCCATATGATGCGCCAGGTTGGCGCCAGCTCTATAAAGCATCCATGCAATGTCCAACCCATTTCTTTCACATTCATCACCATTGTAGGCGTATTAAGCCACTTCCAAAGGTGCACATAAATCTTTGTGTTAGGATAGTGTTCAAAATAAAGGTTTCAATGCTTGACAACACATTAGCAGAAACTTTACATGAACATTGGCTACCCTTGTGTGTTGTTAGGTGGTATGGTGGTTAGGAGTCAAGCTTGATCGCAACCTGTTATATACACATCTCTAGAACCTTAGGAAGAAACTAAAGATTCAGAACAACTTGATCCATAAACTCGCCGGTTCCACATGGGGAGCAGACGCTCAAACCCTACGTACAGCAGCACCTGCCTGGTGTATCTGCAGCGGAGTACTGCTCTCCAGCATGGCTATCAAGTCCGCATGTCAAATCCGTTGATGTCCAACTGAAATCTACTATGAGAATTATCACTGCTACTCTTTTAGCCACACCAACACCTTGGCTCCCCATGCTTGCAAGCAAAAATGGTATGTTGGCCTTCATAGCTAGAGGGTTTGAGTATAGGAGCAGGGAGGTCTTACTGCAGTTGTACAGGGTCTTGGTGAGGCCACACCTGGAATATTGTGTTCAGTTTTGGTCTCCTAATCTGAGGGAGGACGTTCTTGCTATTGAGGGAGTGCAGCAAAGGTTCACCAGACTGATTCCCGGGATGGCAGGACTGACATATGAGGAGAGACTGGATCAACTGGGCCTTTTTTCACTGGAGTTTAGAAGGATGAGAGGGGATCTCATAGAAACATATAAAATTCTGACGGGACTGGACAGTTAGATGCAGAAAGAATGTTTCCGATGTTGGGGAAGTCCAGAACTAGGGGACACAGTCTAAGGATAAGGGGTAAGCCATTTAGGACTGAGATGAGGAGAAACGTCTTCACTCAGAGAGTTGTTAACCTGTGGAATTCCCAACTGCAGAGAGTTGTTGATGCCAGTTCGTTGGATATATTCAAGAGGGAGTTAGATGTACCCCTTATGGCTAAAGGGATCAAAGGGTATGGAGAGAAAGCAGGAAAGGGGTACTGAGGTGAAAGATCAGCCATAATCTTTTTGAATGGTGGTGCAGGCTCGAAGGGGCGAATGGCCTACTCCTGCACCTATTTTCTATGTTTCTTTTCTATCACACAACCACATCTACGCCGTGAATATGCAGTCTGCAGAGAATACAACCGCTACACTAACAAAGACATGCCGATCCAGGCCGACTTCAACAACCTACCACCAACCTGTCTCAAATCTGGAAGAACATCTTGGACCATCGCAGAAGCCCTTAAGCAATCTCCGCTCACTGATGGCGAAATGCTTGGAAGAACTGTGACTTATGGAATGGATTCCTTATAGAGGAACCCACAGATCAACCTGTAGGATCAAACCTTCCTCGCAAACTGTGGACAACCATCAACTGCCTCAAAACAGTCATGGTAGATGCTGCAATCTTTTCCACAAGTGGAAAATTAAAGCATCCCCATCATGCGACTGTGGAGCTCCTAATCCGAGCCTGGAGCATATCACTGAGCACTGTCCTCAGAGGAAATTTGCAGGCAGCCGAAAAGATATCCACACTGTTACACCGGAAGCTTTGGCCTGGATATCCACATTGACATTTTGATTTGCTTTGCTTACAACCATACGAAAGAAAAAGAAGGTGTTGTGATTGGACAAGGATGAGGGTGAGTGTGAAGGGTGGCTAGTGAGATGGGGATGTGAAAATGTAGATAGAGAGGGATGGGTGGAGATGCAAGGTAAGTTGGTGTGAGTAAGGATGTGCAGGAGTAGGGTAGGGAAGACAGAGTGATGGGGATGTGATGATTGCACAAGCAGGGATGTTGTCAGGAGGACCTGGCTGCAGTGGCGCAAACCTTTCAATGAGCTCAGTCGATCATGAAACGTTACTACAAAGCCACACTCAACCTCATCTTGCTGTGCCATTCATCACATCCCCATCACTCTGCCTTCCCTACCCTATTCCAACACATCCTTACTCACACCAACTTACCTTGCACCTCCACCCATCCCTCTCTCTCTATCTATATTATCACTTCCCCATCTCACTCGCCACCCCTCACACTCATCCTTGTCCAATCATACCAACTAACAACACACAAGGGTAGGCACTTGAGTCCTTTAGCCGATGTTCATGTATAGTTAATGTTGATGTGCTGTCAAACATTGAAACCTTTATATTCAGAATTTTGCAATCTTGGACAGATTTGTGAGCACCTTTGGAAGCGCTGTATTATAGTGCTGTGTGTTGTATTATAGTGCTGTGTGTTGTATTATAATGCTGTGTGTTGTAATATGGTGATGTGTGTTATACTATAGTGCTTTGTGTTGTAATATAGAAACATAGAAACATAGAAAATAGGTGCACGAGTAGGCCATTCAGCCCTTCGAGCCTGCACCGCCATTCAATAAGATCATGGCTGATCATTCCTTCAGTACCCCTTTCCTGCTTTCTCTTCATACCCCTTGATCCCCTTAACCGTAAGGGCCATATCTAACTCCCTCTTGAATATATCCAATGAACTGGCATCAACAACTCTCTGCGGCAGGGAATTCCATAGGTCAACAACTCTCTGAGTGAAGAAGTTTCTCCTCATCTCAGTCCTAAATGGCCTACCCCTTATCCTAAGACTATGTCCCCTGGTTCTGGACTTCCCCAACATCGAGAACATTCGTCCCACATCTAACCTGTCCAGTCCCGTCAGAATCTTATTTGTTTCTATGAGATCCCCTCTCATCCTTCTAAACTGCAGTGAATAAAGGCCCAGTTGATCCAGTCTCTCCTCATATGACAGTCCAGCCATCCCTGGAATCAGTCTAGTGAACCTTCGCTGTACTCCCTCAATAGCAAGAACATCCTCCCTCAGATTAGGAGACCAAAACTGAACACAATATTCCAGGTGTGGCCTCACTAAGGCCCTGTACAACTGCAGTAAGACCTCCCTGCTCCTATATTCAAATCCCCTAGCTATGAAGGTCAACATACCATTTGCCTTCTTTACCACCAGCTGTACCTGCGTGCCCACTTTCAGTGACTGATGAACCATGATACCCAGGTCTCATTGCACCTCCCCTTTTCCTAATCTACCGCCATTCAGATAATATTCTGCCTTCGTGTTTTTGCCCCCAAAATGGATAACCTCACATTTATCCACATTATATTGCATCTGCCATGTATTTGCCCACTCACCTAATCTGTCCAAGTCACCCTGCAGCCTCTTAACGTCCTCCTCACAGCTCACATCGCCACCCAGTTTAGTGTCATCCGCAAACTTGGAGATATTACACTCTATTCCTTCATCCAAATCGTTAATGTATATTGTAAATAGCTGGGGTCCCAGCACTAAGCCCTGCGGCACTCCACTAGTAACTGCCTGCCATTCTGAAAAGGACCCGTTTATCCCGACTCTCTGCTTCCTGTCTGCCAACCAGTTCTCTATCCACGTCAGTACATTACCCCCAATACCATGCGCTTTGATTTTGTACACCAATCTCTTGTGCGGGACCTTGTCAAAAGCCTTTTGAAAGTCCAAATGCACCACATCCACTGGTTCTCACTTGTCCACTCTACCAGTTACATCCTCAAAAAATTCCAGAAGATTCGTCAAGCATGATTTCCCTTTCATAAACCCATGCTGACTCGGTCCGATCCTGTCACTGCTTTCCAAATGGGCTGCGATTTCATCCTTAATGATTGATTCCAACATTTTCCCCACTACTGATGTCAGGCTAACCGGCCTATAATTACCCGCTTTCTCTCTCCCTCCTTTTTTAAAAAGTGGCGTTACATTAGCTACCCTCCAGTCCATAGGAACTGATCCAAAGTCGATAGATTGTTGGAAAATGATCACCAATGCATCCACTATTTCTAAGACCACTTCCTTAAGTACTCTGGGATGCAGACTATCAGGACCCGGGGATTGGCCTTCAATCCCATCAATTTCCCTAACACAATTTCCCGCCTAATAAGGATATCTTTCAGTTCCTCATTCTCACTAGACCCACTGTCCCCCAGTACATTCGGAAGGTTATTTGTATCTTCCTTTGTAAAGACAGAACCGAAGTATTGGTTCAATTGGTCTGCCATTTCTTTGTTCCCCATTATAAATTCACCTGAATCCGACTGCAAGGGACCTATGTTTGTCTTTACTAATCATTTTCTCTTCACATATTTATAGAAGCTTTTGCAGTCAGTTTTTATGTTCCCTGCAAGCTTCCTCTCGTACTCTATTTTCTCCTTCTTAATTAAACCCTTCGTCCTCCTCTGTTGAATTCTAAGTTTCTCCCAGTCCTCAGGTTTGTGGCTTTTTCTAGCCAATTTATATGCCTCTTCCTTGGTTTCAACACTATCCTTAATTTCCCTTGTTAGACATGGTTGAGCCACCTTCCCAGTTTTATTTTTACTCCAGACAGGGATGTACAATTGCTGAAGGTTATCCATGTAATCTTTAAATGTTTGCCATTGCTTATCCACCGTCAACCCTTTAAGTCTCCTCTGCCAATCTATTCTAGCCAATTCGCACCTCATACTGTCGAAGTTACCTTTCCTTAAGTTCAGGACCCTCGTTTCCGAATTAACTTTGTCACTCTCCATCTTAATAAGGAATTCTACCATGTTATGGTCACTTTTCCCCAAGGGTCCTCACACAACAAGATTGCTAATTAGTCCCTTCTCATTACACATCACCCAGTCTAGGATGGCTAGCTCCCTGGTTGGTTCCTTGACATATTGGTCTAGAAAACCATCCCTAATACACTCCAGGAAATCCTCCTCCACCGCATTGTTACCAGTTAGGTTAGCCCAATCTATATGTAGATTAAAGTCGCCCATGATTACTGCTGTACCTTTATTGCACACATCCCTTATTTCTTGTTTCATGCTGTCCCCAACCTCACTACTACTATTTGCTGGTCTATACACAACTCCCACTAGCATTTTCTGCCCTTTGGAATTCCGCAGCTCCACCTATACCGATTCCACATCATCCAGGCTTATGTCCTTCCTTACAATTGCATTGATTTCCTCTTTAACCAGCAATGCCACCCCGCCTCCTTTTCCTTTCTCTCTATCCTTCCTAAATGCTGAATACCCTTGGATGTTGAGTTCCCAGCCTTGGTCACCCTGGAGCCATGTCTCCGTGATGCCAATCACATTGTATCCGTTAACTGCTATCTGCGCAGTTAATTCATCCACCTTATTCCGAATACTCCTTGCATTGAGGCACAGAGCCTTCAGGCTTGTCTTTTTAACACACTTTGCCCCTTTTGAATCTTGCTGTAATGTGGCCCTTTTTGCTTTTTGCCTTGGGTTTCTCTGCCCTCCACTTTTACTATTCTCCTTTCTATCTTTTGCTTCTGCCCCCCTTCTATTTCCCTCTGTCTCCCTGCATAGGTTCCCATCTCCCTGCCATATTTGTTTAACTCCTCCCCAACAGCACGAGCAAACACTCCCCCTAGGACATTGGTTCCGATCCTGCCCAGGTGCAGACCGTCCGGTTTGTACTGTTCCCACCTCCCCCAGAACCGGTTCCAATGTCCCAGGAATTTGAATCCCTCCCTTCTGCTCCATTTCTCAAGCCACGTATTCATCTGAGCTATCCTGCGATTCCTACTCTGACTAGCACGTGGCACTGGTAGCAATCCTGAGATTACTACTTTTGAGGTCCTACTTTTTAATTTACCTCCTAGCTGCCTAAATTCATCTCGTAAGACCTCATCCCATTTTTTACCTATATCGTTGGTACCTATATGCATCACGACAACTGACTGTTCACCCTCCCTTTTCAGAATGCCCTGCACCCTCTCCGAGACATCCTTGACCCTTGCACCAGGGAGCCAACATACCATCCTGGAGTCTCGGTTGCAGCCGCAGAAATGCCTATCTATTCCCTTTACAATTGAATCCGCTATCACTATCGCTCTCCCACTCTTTTTCCTGCCCTCCTGTGTAGCAGAGCCAGCCATGGTGCCATGAACTTGGCTGCTGCTGCTCTCCCCTGATGAGTCATCCCTCTCAACAGTACCCAAAGCGGTGTATCTGTTTTGCAGGGGGATGAACGCAAGGGACCCCTGCACTACCTTCCTTGCACTGCTCTTCCTGTTGGTCTTCCATTCCCTATCTGGCTGTGGACCCTTTATCTGTGGTAAGACCAACTCACTAAACATGCTATTCACGTCATTCTCAGCATCGTGGATGCTCCAGAGTGAATCCACCCGCAGTTCCAGCTCCACAACGTGGTCCGTCAGGAGCTGGAGGCAGACACACTTCCCGCACACGTAGTCGTCAGGGACACCGGAAGTGTTCCTGACTTCCCACAGAGTACAGGAGGAGCATAACACGTGGCCGAGCTCTCCTGCCATGACTTAACCCTTAGATACACTTAAATTGGCAACAACAATGCTAAAAGTTAATTACTGATATATATAAGGACAGGAGAGTGGAGAGCACCAGTTCCAACTGTCGCAGGAGAGAGATTATATTATAGTGCTGTGTGTTGTATTCAAGGGCCCAAGTTTCCACAGGATAAAAAACAGGCGCCCCTCCGAGCTGGGCGCCCGTTTTTCGCGCCTAAAACGGCGCCTAAAAAAAAACTCGCAATTCTGGAGCGTTCTGCAGCTCCTTGTCTGCCTGGCGCGGTGCCCAGGGGGGCGGAGCCTACACTCGCACCGATTTTGTAAGTGGGAGGGGGCGGGTTCTATTTAAATTAGTTTTCTTTCCTGCCGGCAACGCTGCGCGTGCGCGTTGGAGCATTCGCGCATGCTCAGTGTGAAAAAAACATTGGCCATTTTTGTAGTTCTTTGTAGCTGTTTAATTTTTGAACATTTTTTTAATAAAAGCATATTAGCACTTGCAGCCTTCTCACTGTCTCCTTCCCCCCCCCCCCCCCCACGGGAACGAGCGGCTGCAGAATTCTCCCTGGCACTTTCACACAGGTAGGAAGATGGTTTATTTAATCTTTTCTTTGCTTATAAATGTTTATTCAGGTTGGATTTATTTGTATAATATTTGTAGAAGTATAAATAAGGATTTATTGTAGAATTTAATGACTTGCCTTCCCCCCCCCTCCCCCCCCCCACCTCGTTCTGGACGCCTAATTTGTAACCTGCGCCTGATTTTTTAATGTGTAGAACATGTTTTTTCAGTTCTACAAAAATCTTCACTTGCTCCATTCTAACTTAGTTTGGAGTACATTTTCACTGTGGAAACTTTGAAATCAGGCGTCAGTGGCCGGACACGCCCCCTTTTGAAGAAAAAATTCTGTTCCAAAGTAGAACTGTTCTACCTGACTAGAACTGCAGAAAAAAAAATGTGGAGAATTGCGATTTCTAAGATAGTTCGTTCTCCACCAGTTGCTCCTAAAAATCAGGCGCAAATCATGTGGAAACTTGAGCCCCAAGTGCTGTGTGTTGTATTATAGTGCTGTGTGTATATTATAGTGCTGTGTGTTATATTATAGTGCTGTGTGTTATATTGTAGTGCTGTGTGTTATATTATAGTGCTGTGCTGTGTGTTGTATTATAGTGCTGTGTGTATATTATAGTGCTGTGTGTTATATTATAGTGCTGTGTGTTGTATTATAGTGCTGTGTGTTATATTATAGTGCTGTGCTGTGTGTTGTATTATAGTGCTGTGTGTTATATTATAGTGCTGTGCTGTGTGTTGTTTTATAGTGCTGTGTGTTATATTATAGTGCTGTGTGTTATATTTTAGTGCTGTGTGTTATATTATAGTGCTGTGTGTTATATTATAGTGCTGCGTGTTGTATTATAGTGCTGTGTGTATATTATAGTGCTGTGTGTTATATTATAGTGCTGCGTGTTGTATTATAGTGCTGTGTGTATATTATAGTGCTGTGCTGTTTGTTGTATTATAGTGCTGTGTGTTATATTATAGTGCTGTGTGTTGTATTATAGTGCTGTGTGTTATATTATAGTGCTGTGCTGTGTGTTGTATTATAGTGCTGTGTGTTATATTATAATGCTGTGTGTTGTATTATAGTGCTGTGTGTTATATTATAGTGCTGTGCTGTGTGTTATATTATAGTGCTGTGTGTTGTATTATAGTGCTGTGCTGTGTGTTGTATTATAGTGTTGTGTGTTACATTATAGTGCTGTGTGTTGTATTATAGTGCTGTGTGTTATATTGTAGTGCTGTGTGTTATATTATAGTGCTGTGCTGTGTGTTATATTATAGTGCTGTGTGCTATATTATAGTGCTGTGCTGTGTGTTATATTATAGTGCTGTGTGCTATATTATAGTGCTGTGCTGTGTGTTGTATTATAGTGCTGTGTGTTACATTATAGTGCTGTGTGTTGTATTATAGTGCTGTGTGTTATATTGTAGTGCTGTGTGTTATATTATAGTGCTGTGCTGTGTGTTATATTATAGTGCTGTGTGTTGTATTATAGTGCTGTGTGTTATATTATAGTGCTGTGCTGTGTGTTGTATTATAGTGCTGTGTGTTATATTGTAGTGCTGTGTGTTATATTATAGTGCTGTGCTGTGTGTTGTATTATAGTGCTGTGTGTTGTATTATAGTGCTGTGTGTTGTATTTGAACTCTTCAGTCTATTTTGCATTGCACATTGTCCCATCCTAAAAAATTATCTTTTATGCTGTCATAACTTTTCCTTTGACCTTGCATTACAAACTTTAAAAAAAATAGAGCACTGCAGGGATTTGTTTTCATGATATTATGAAACTTTTAGTAGCTTTGTTAATTTTCCAACTCTAACTCTATCTCTTGAAGTGGTGCTGCTAATTAACACAACTTGGAACAACTGAGGCTAGAGTATAAATTATTGATTACTGGGTCAAGTCAGCTGCACCTTTGATAGAGAATCTTGGAACACGCTGCAGCCTGCACATAAACGTCTAACCTTTTCTCTTGCAGAATGATGCCAGCAGTGAATTGCACTGACATAATGATGTATGGGTCAATCCGTTACTGAACGTGATACAAAAAAAAGGATATGTGGCAGTACGCCAGGAATGAGAGATGTTCTCTTCAATAGAATTTTACTTAATCTGTAGCATTTCTGCCAGTTAAAAAAATCTATAATGAACAGTGTAAGTAAATACTTTTCATTCTGATTTTGTTTCCTGTTGTGTCCACACAAGTAAGCGATTTGAACATATTGAGTAATCTGTGCTGTAACCTGAACACTGAATGCACTACAACGAAGAGAGACCTTTCTCATCTGTTTTCTCTTCACAGCTCACCCAGCCATTGAATTTGTTCCTTTTGCCTTTTATTTTGGAGGGGCCTGAACACTATGGAGACAGCTCTTACCCAGCTTCCATTGTGGTAGTAAGAGCCCTCTATTAAAGACAGAAGGCCTGTGCTTTGAATAGAAGTCTTTCACCCCTGTGATGAGCACTGAGATAATGAGAGACGGAAAATGAAAACACTCACACTCCCCCCACAGGCAGATGGGCAATGAAGAGACAAGTTAAACTGAGAGAGCACAGGGAAAGTGGGAACAGTAAGAATGAGGATGAGAGAGGAGAGAAAATGCCATTAATCTGCCACTTGTAGCCTATAGAGCAGATGCAGCTTGTCATGTTTATGCTTTTGGCATGTTTCTTTTGTTGAATGCCTCTCCAATAAAATAATCAATAAATATGCAACAGATGAAACAGAGGGAAAGATAATAAAAAGGAAATTTACATTTAAAAAAAGGAGAAACATTTGTGCTTGGGATATATTCAGCGTGATGCCTCAATATGTACAATAAATTCTCTACAAATGAGCCACAATGGGGTAGCACAGTAAATCCAAAGAGACTGCAAGGTAACTTAAACTGAAGTTTACTTGATTATATGAAGAAGATTGGAAAGGCTCATCAGGCAAATTATTCACTTTAGCAAAGGGCTCAACTACCAGGAGAGACAATTTAAAATTAGGAGGCTAGGCATAAAAGGGAAGTAGACTGTAGCATAAATTACCAGGGACAGTTACTGTGGTGATAATTAAAACTGGTTTTAATAGCCGAGCAGATATGCTTTCTCAGAAAAAGAAATGGGACTTATAGTGAGACATTGAGCAGTTGGGTTGAGTTCAGTCAATGAGTGACAGGCTCATTTACACGACTGTTCTGCATATTTACTGTTTTACAGCTTCACAAATGGCGGAGAGGCAGGCAGATTGCGTCAGGTAAGCTTGAGGGCAGGGCTTGGGAAGCAGTCCTGCTCCTCCTGGCCCACAAGCGGTTTCATTATTCTGAAGGGGATGTTCCTTCGGCAACACGCTGGTCCACTCCTCAATCACCCCCAACTCCTCATCCCCTTCCCCCGGCACCTTCCCATGCAAGTGCAGGAAATGCAACATCTGCCTTTCACCTCCTTCCTTCCCACCGTCCAGGGCCCCAAACACTCCTTCCAGATGAAACAGAGATTTACTTGTACTTCTTTCAAACTACTATTCGCTGCTTCCGATGCAGTCGCCTCTAAATTGAGACCAAACACAGATCGGGTGATCGCTTTGCTGAACGCCTCATTCAGTCCACAAGAGTGGTACTGAGCTTCTGGTTGCTTGTCACTCTGTCCTTTGTCCCATTCCCACTCTGGCCAATTAAAAGGAAGCGGATCTGGTGACATCATTTGATGACACATCATCAGCCGGTTGCCTTAGAGGGACCATGTCCACATTCATTTTGACAGGTGTGCTGTCAGTGTTCCACAGCATTGAGATGTACGGCTGCACCCAGGCTCTCCCATGACTCCCTCTATATGCTTATGGAGGGAGTCACAGCACACAGGAAAGCTCTCTTCCCTTCAAATGGGTGGAAGAGACCTACCCAGGAGACCAAGGCAGCCTGGTTGCACATTGCACAGGAGGGCACAAGCAGGGATGTTGCCAAGAGGATGTGGCTGCAGTGGTGCAAACCTTTCAATGATCTCAGTAGCTCACCAAACGTTACTGCAAAGTCACACTCAACCTCATCCTGCTGTGCCACTCATCACATCCCCATCACTCTGCCTTCCCTATCCTACTCCTGCACATCCTTACTCACACCAACTTACCTTGCACCTCCACCCATCCCTCTCTCTCTATCTACATTATCACATCCCCATCTCACTAGCCACCCCTCACACACACCCTCATCCTTGTCCAATCATATCAACTAACACACAAGGGCAGGCACTTGGATGCTTTATGCAATGTTCATATGAAGTTTCCGTTAATGTACTGTTAAACATTGAAATTTTTCTTTTCAACATTTTGGGTTCCTGGACAGATTTGTATGCACCTTTGGAAATAGCTTAGTGAATGGTGAAACAACGGTGTCCCCCGCAATGGTGCTGAGTGTGAAAGGAATTTGCTTGGGCATTGAAAGGATGCTTTATGGTGTTGGTTTGGAGTGGTGCCAATCTGGCGCATCATGTGGCAGCCAGGGTGTACAGCGTCGTGAAGTAAATGTGGCCATGGTGAGGCCATCCCTGGCCTCCCGGGCAGCAATGTGGTCGGGTGCTGATGCCCTGTGTCCTGTGCAGCAGCAGGTGATTGCGGAGAAGGTTGGTGTCTTTGTTGGTGCTGCTGGTGTGCCTGGTGCTGCTGGTGTTGGGGCTGATCGTGTTGGGTTTCTGAGGACCAAGGTGAGAAATTTTCAAGGGCACCAATGCTAGATGGCAGGTGAACTTGAGTGGACAGAAGCGATCTGTCAATGGTGAGAGAGGTTGTTCCAATGAGGTGGCACTGGATAGAGATTTTGCTGCAAACACTTGTAACCTGCATAAAGCGCAATCTGCCTTCCAAATGCAGTAAGCAACAGCTTTTGATCTTGGAAAGTGAACAGCTGTGCGATGGGAGCTTTTAAAGCACAATTGCAACTGTCAAGTGAAGAAATTATTTCAGGTCTGTTCAGCCCTGACAGACACCACATCTGGGGCAAGGGCCAGTGTAAAACGAAGTGGAACAGTGCAGGGAGAAAGTTGGCTGAGGACAGGAAAGACAGGTTCAACGTTAATGGGAGTTGCTCAGATTGGAGAAGGGTTGGAAGCGGTTACCCTGGGCTTCAGTGTTTAAAAATGAGGAAGGGAAAAACCGAGCAATTAGTTAGTTTGACCTCAATGGTGGGCAAATTACTGGGATCAATTGTGAGGTGCAGTATAAACCTTCATTTAGAAGAACATAGATTAATCAAGGTCAGTCCACATGGATTTGTTAAGGGAAATTTGTGTCTGACTAACTTGATTGAGTTCTTTGAGGAGGTAACAATGAGGGTTGATGAGGGTAGCGCGTTTGATGCAATTTACATGGAGTTTAGCAAGGCTTTTGACAAGGTCCCTCAGGCTGAGCAAAAAAGTAAAAGCCCATGAGATCCAAGGGAGAGTGGCAAATTGGATCAAAATTTGGCTCAGTAGCAGGAAGCAAAGGGTAATGGTTGAGGGGAGCTTGTGTGACTGGGAAGATGTTTTCACTGGGGCTCCACAGTGGAACCTTACTCAGTCCCTTACTTTTTGTAGTATATATTAATGATTTAGACTTAAATGTCGGGGGCAGGATAAAGACATTTGCAGATGGTACAAAAATTGGCCGTGTGTTGGACAGTCAGGAGGAAAGCTCCAGACTGCAGAAAGACTAAGGAGCCGCCCTTTTAAAACTGAGATGAGGAGAAATGTCTTCTCTCAGAGGGTTGTAAATCTGTGGAATTCTCTATTCCAGAGAGCTGTGGAGGCTGGGTCATTGAATATATTTAAGGTGGAGATAGACAGATTTTTGAGCGATAAGGGAGCAAAGGGTTATGGGGAGCGGGCAGGGAAGTGGAGCTGAGTCCATGATCAGATCAGCCATTGTCTTATTAAATGGCGGAGCAGGCTCGAGGGGCCAAATGGCCTACTCCTGCTCCTATTTCTTATGTTCTTATGTTCTTAAAGTAACATGTCGGCGGGATGACCCGGTCAGATTTTTTGTCCCAACTGACCCCCCAAGAAATGCTCCCCGTGGAATCAGGGTCCACATGTCAGCCGATGAGACCCAGCTCTACCTCTCCACCACTTCTCTTGACTTTGCCACTGCATCCATGTTGTCAGACTATTCGACATCTAGTCCTAGTTGAGCTGCAATTTCCTCCAGTAAAACATTGTTAAGACTGAAGCCATTGTCGTCACACAATCGGTCACAAACTCTGCAACCTCGCCATCGATTTTGACCCCTCCTCTGCCACTGTCTTAGGTCAAACCAAACTGTTTGCAACCTCAGCATCCTTTCTGAGCTTCCACCCGCTGTTCAAAACCCTCGTGCCCTTGCCCTTCCATACCTCTGTAGAGTCCTCTGGCCCTACAAACCTACAAAAACTCTGCATCACTCCAACTACGGCCTTGTGCATGCCCCATTCCCTCAGCCATCTAGGCCCTAAGCTCTGCAATTCTATCCTTAAACCTCTCTGCCTCTCCATCTCCCTCTCCTAATCTAAAACCATCCTGAAAACACACTTCTTTGACCAAACTTTTCAGCACCCTCCTAATATCTCCTATTTGGCTCGGTGTAGATTTCTGTCTGATTACTGTCTGGAGTGCCTTGGGACATGTTACTATGTTAAACACACTATATAACTGCAAACTGTTGCTGTTCTTCCACACTGCAACTTACTCTTTAATGTCTAGCTGCAGCACTTTATAAACTGCTGCCTTGACAAATTGTCCGGTCTGGTGGCACACAGGTCCTTGAATCTGAGGTGTCTATGGACCTGCAGGTTATGTCCCATCATCAAGTTGTTCTCCTCATCCAAGTCACACAGTACTATGGGAGTTGATGCAGTGACTTCCATCCTTCTAGTCTTCCTTGGTGGTATTTGGATTGCTGCATCTATAAACCATTTTAAATGCGAATACAAAACTGAGAACTGATGCTTGTGGAAAAAGAGAACCCTGCCGCCCCCCCCCCAACAAATGCACAATAATCAATGGAACACCGTCATGATTCTCCGTGAAGAAAGAACAAGAGTTGTAAATGCTGCGAAAATAACAACTTTAAGGGGCTCTACTAAGCAGGTCTCACATGCTGTAGCATTGATGCGCCCAGTTAAAATTGATGTGGAATTCGGTGTGAGACTTAATTTACTTAATTTTAATATTTTTAACAAGGCCTGTATATGCTGGTTGCAAATTTTCACTAAAATGCCTTAAGACAGCTGTTGGAAAATGAGGCTAGCTGAAAATCAGCTTGCAGCGGATTAGATGGATGACCTACGCCTGCTACTTGTGAGAGTCACGTTAGTGGGGCCTCATAAAATTGGGGCTTATTAGTATTGGCCGAGCACTTGAACATTTTGACAATAGGCCCAGGAGCAGTGCACTCTCACAAAATAAATTATTAGATACTGGAACCAGCACAAATATGCAAACTGCATCCATCTATATCAGTTCTTCAAATAAAAGCCTGTGATAAATATAACAATCTGCAAATTAAATTAAAAATAAAAACTGAGTATACCATGACGTGATGTTACTTATTTTAGTAATAATAAATTAGAAACTAACCTGGATTTGTTCCAAAGTATTTGTGCTTATTCATTTAATTTTCTCAATTTTACAAATTTAATTCCCAGGAGCTACCTCCATACAATGGCTTTTGCCCAGCTGAGCACAGTAATTTGTAACTTAAGCTAATATAATCTCAGGGAACTGGACTTCATCCATCAACTCTGATAGTTAATATCATGATAAATACTAACTGATGAATCACTCTTCAGGAATATTTTCTCACTATGCCCCTATCATAATCCAAATGGTTCCAGTGTAATTTATCAAAGTTTGGAAACATTTGATAAGAAAATTGTTTCAATTTTGTTGAGGATATAAATATTGGAAAAAAAATAAGAAAATAATATCCATACTCTTCGAGAGATTTTTTATTATTAGTGGCAAGTGATAGAAAAACAATACCTAACCACATTCTTGACATTTCCTGGTTATAACTGTTTAGAGTTTCATTTCCAGCCCCGCTGCGATGTCAGTACTGTGCATTCTCTGGTGAGATACATTTCAAAACACAAAAATTATGGAAGAATAGGCGATTTAGCTTCCTGTGTTTTACATATTCTTTTCCAGGCTTGTTCTGAACGTGAGTGTGATTTTTCCACGGGATTTACGCCCAGATATCTGCGTAATCTGGGCGGAATCAAATGAAATAGAAATATTTAAAAATAGAAAAAAAATCAAAGCTAAAGGCACTGTATCTGAATGCGCGAAGAATTTGCAACAAAATACATGAATTAATAGCGCAGATAGAAATTAATAGGTTTGATCTAATAGCCATTGTGGAGACATGGTTGCAAAGTGACCCAGGTTGGGAATATTCCAGGATACTTAAGAAGAGATAGGCAAAATAGAAAAGGAGGAGGGATAGCCCTAATAATAAAGGATGGGATAAAGACAGTCGAGAGAAAGGATCTTAGCTCGGAAAATCAAGAAATGAAATCAGTTTGCGTGGAGCTTTGAAACAACAAGGGGCAGAAAACATTGGTGGGGGTTGTTTATAGGCCCCCAAACAGTAGTTCTAATGTAGGACAGAGTATAAATCAGGAAATTAGAGGTGCATGTAACAAGGGTAATACAGTAATCATGGGGGACTTTAATCGACATACAGACTGAAAAAAACAAATTTGCAGTAATACTGTGGAGGACGCGTTCATGGATTGTATACAAGATAGTTTTTAGAGGATAGTATGTTGAGGAACCAACTAGGGAACAGGCTATTTTAGATCTAGTATTGTGCAATGAGAACGGGTTAATTAATAACCATGTAGCAGAGGGGCCTTAGAGAAGAGTGACCATAATATGGTAGAATTCTATATTGAGTTTGAAAGTGATTTAGTTAAATCCGAAGTTAGGGTTTTAAATCTAAACAAAGCACATTGTAGGTATGAGGGGCGTGTTGGCTAAGGTAGATTGGGAAATGACATTAAAAGGTATGTCAGTCTTCTTAGGCGGTCCCTCGAAGCGAGGATAACTTGCTTCCACACCAAAATGGGATGAGTTCACAGATGTTTCAATGAAGGACCTGATATTTCAGGTCCCAAACTACATGTTAAAGATAGGGTGGAAGATGCCTGTGCATGGATTTTTTTTAACGTGCGATGGCCATTGCACACCAGCCACCACATGGGCTTGACAGAGCTAGGTCTTGGTCCAGTGGCAAGGATTGACTAAGATGACTGGAGACCAGCTCTGCTGCACGGACCTAGTGCGCAAACATATCGCAGTGTGAGCTGGCCCGTGCTGCCCTAGGGCCGCTGTTGGGCCCCGAACTCATGCCTCCCCTGGGCCCTGATCATGTCACTCCTCGATCACTCGCCACTCCTTCGCCCCCCACCTCGCCACTCCTGCTGTACCTGCCCACGCTCCAATCAGTGACCTGGACCTTGGTGATGTCCAAGACGCCCTCTTGCACCAGCTCACGCTGCTCCCTGGTGTTTCCTCGCAGGTTGGGGCCGCCACGCTGCTCCCAGGCCACTCACCTTTTATGGCCCCGACCTGCTGCTGGTGTTTCTTCGCAGGTCGGGTCCACTATGACAGTAGACAAGCAATGGTTAGCAATCCAGTCACCCTTTTCGCTGCCATTGCTCTCCTGTTCCAGCACAAAGATCTATGTCACTGATTGGAGTGTGGGCAGGTACTGCAGGAGCCGCAAGGTCGGGAAGAAGGAGGGACATAATTGGGGCCCAGGAGAGGCGTGAGTTCGGGGCCCAGAAGAGGCGAGGGCCCAGGGGCAGCACGGGCCAGCCCACACTGCAATATGTGTGCGCACTAGGTCTGTGCAGCAGAGCTGGTCTCCAGTCGTCTTGGTTAATCCTTGCCACTGGACTAAGACCTAGCTCTGTCAAGCCCGTGTGGTAGCTGGTGACAACGGCATCCACACATTAAAAAAATCCATGCACAGACATCCTCCACCCTTCAATATGTAGTTCTGGACCTGGAATGTCAGGTCCTTCATTGAAACACCTGCAAACTTTTTGGCGTGGAAGCAAGTCATCCTCGACTCATCGAGGGACTGCCTATGATGATGATGAATGGTTAGCATTTAAAGAATTAATATATTACTTACAACAAATATACATTCCTTTAAGGCACAAACACCCCACAGGAAAAATGGTCCCATTTCAGAAGGCCTATTTCGATAAGATGCCACACATGTGGTAAGTGAACAAAATTAGGGCTCATGGGATTGAGGGCAATATACTAGCATGGATTGAGGATTGGGTAACAGACAGAAAACAGAGAGTAGGAACAAACGGGTCCGACTATAACTAGTGGGGTACCGCAAGGTCAGTACTTGTGCCTCAGCTGTTCACAATCTATATCAATGATTTGGATGAGGGGACCAAATTTAATATATCCAAGTTTGATGATGGTAGGTGGGAATGTAAGTTGTGAGGAGAATGCAAAGAGGCTTCAAGATGATATAGACAGGCTAAGTGAGTGGTGAACAAACGGACCTTGGAGTGCTCGTCCACAGATCCCTGAAAGTAGCAGGCCAGGTGATAAGGTGGTTAAGAAGGCATACAGAATGCTTGCCTTTATTGGCCAAGGCATAGAATATAAGAGCAGGGAGGTTATGCCTAAATTGTATAATACTTTGGTTAGGCCACAGTTGGAGTACTGCGTGCAGTTCTGGCTGCCGTATTACAGGAAGGATGTGATTACACTCGAGAGGGTGCAGAGGAGATTTATGAGGATGCTGCCTGGAATGAAAAATCTTAGCAATGAAGACAGATTGGATAGGCTGGGTTTGTTCTAATTGGATCAGAGGAGGCTGAGAGAAGATCTCATTGAGGTGTACAAAATTTTGAGGGGCCTTGATATAGTGGATAGGAAGGACCTATTTCCTTTAGTGGAGGGGTCAATTATGAGGGGGCATAGTTTTAAGGTGGTTGGTGGAAGGTTCAGAGGGGATTCGAAGGGAGGATTCTTCACGCAGAGGGCTATGGGGGTCTGGAACTCACTGCCTGGAAAGGTGGTGGATGTAGAAACCCTCACCACTTTTAAAAGGTGCTTGGATGGGCACTTAAAGTGCCGTAACCTGCAGGGTTACGGAACTAGAGCTGGTAAGTGGGATCAGACTGGATAACCTCCTGGCGCAGATACGATGGTAAGTACTGCAGGGAATTGAATACGGCCAGGGTAATCTCCTGGACTAGTTTTGATCGCCTGAATGGTTCAGAGAGGAATTTTCCCAGATTTTTTTTCCCCAATTGGCCTGGGTTTTTATCTGGTTTTTGCCTCTCCCAGGAGATCACATGGCTCCGGTTGGGGTAGAGTGTAGAATGTTGTGGTGCAAGGGGTGTCGCAGTTGTGTGGGGCGGACTGGTTGGGCTGGATGCTCTTCAGCTTTCTGCCATTGTTCATTGTTCATAGGTTTATGTGTAACCTTCAGGGCTGCTAACCGAGGGCCGTGTGGTTCTATTTCAGCCAGCACGGACACGATAGGCCTAATTGGTTCCTTTTGCGCTGTAGATTTCTATGTTCTATGTTTCTATGTTGGTGTTCAGAGGGACCTGGGTATCCTTGTACACGAATCACTGAAAGTAATTAAGAAAGCAAATGGTATGTTGGCCTTTATTACATGGATTTGAGTATAAGAGTAAAAATGTTTTATTGCATTTATTTAGGGCCCTGGTGAGACTGCACCTGGAGTAATGTGTACAGTTTTGGTCTCCTTACCTAACGAAGGATATACTTGTCATAAAGGGAGTGCAACGAAGGTTCACCAGACTGATTCTTAGGATGGGGAGCATTGTCCTATGAGGAGAGGTGGAGCAGACTAGGCCTGTATTCTCTAGAATTTAGAAGAATGAGAGGTGATCTCATTCAAACATACAAAAATCTTACAGGGCTTGATACGGTAGTTGCAGGGAGGATGTTTCCCCTAGCTGGGGAGCCTAGAACCAGTCTCAGAATAAGGGGTTGGCCTTTTAGCACTGAGCTGAGGAGAAATGTCTTCACTCAGAGCGTTGTGAATCTTTGAAATTTTCTACCCCAGAGGGCTATGGAGGCTCAGTCGTTGAGTATATTCAAGGCAGAGGTCAACAGATTTTTGGATATTAAGAGAATCAATGGATATGGGTATAGTGCAGGAAAGTGGCATTGTGGTACAAGATCAGCCATGATCTTATTGAATGGCGGAGCAGGCTCAAGGGGGTAAATGGCCTACTCCTGCTCCTATTTCTTATGTTCTTATGAAATAGCGTTAAAGATCACAGAATTTTAGACATAAATGAGTTGTGCCCATAACCACTTTCCGCTGGCGTAGCCGCGATCTTTTACACTGGTTCAAAAGTCCATTTGCCTGAAGCAGTCCCCGCCCACAAAACTGGCCATGCCCCCAGGTCGGATTGGTGTGGTTCTGCCAATTTCACCCGCTTGGAGGTGTTCATCACATTGCGCCCGGAAAGTCGGATGCACAGGCACCCATAGTCACATCAATCCAGCGTTAATCAGCTGTACCTGCAGTGTCCGGCAGTCAATGGAAGCTCCACTCAGATCTGTTTGTCCTGTTGCTGCAGCGATTACTTTAAATTCAGTCTAAATTTAGTTCAGGCTTATACTAATTTGCTTGCATGGAAAATTGAGCAGAACCTCAACTCAACAAAACCGCTGCAGTGTCCAGCGCAATCGAGGTGCAGTTTGCCGATTGCGACCCTGGTGGAAACTCCACACCACTATTTATATTTCTGTCCCAACTCCAGACCTCTCCACGCTCTGCTAAATTAGGAACTGATCCACTTAATTAATGGAATCATTAATTACTACACTCAGTGACCGTGTCTTCCATAAGTGGATGACTTTAAGGGAAAAAGTGTTCCGTTAGTATTCGCACACTTGTTAAGTTGGCATTAAGATGTACTGAATTTGTGAAATAAGATACAAGACATTAACTTTTTTCAAATCAGTTTCCTGAAATTTCCCGATGGACAAAATGTTGATGTATACATTTACACACAGACGCACTATTATCAGGTTTTTTTGCTTGTTAAGCAATTTACAAATTTGTGCAGAATTACTCAGGCTTGACTTCATTTCATGTTAGTGTCACCCAAATAACAACTGGCATTCAAGTAGCCGAGGGAACCACCAGAGCGGGAGAAATTGAACAAAGCCACTCAACTGTACCACCTGCAAGATAGTTGCTGCGGAAAATCTCAGTATGCCGGATATAACTGACGGAGAAGCGAGTGCAGTGGGAGAGGAGAGCCAGGGGAAGTCAGACGGCAAATATGGGATCTATATATAGGATATATAGATATACACATATAATATAAAAATATATATATGGTAGATATATATAGATATGGCATATATACGTATGTCACATATATAATATCCTGCCTGTTTGCTGATCCTATTAATATGCTTCTGATGAAGGTACAAACACAAAACATCAACTAACTGTTCTCTCCAGAAATTCTGATTGACTTACTGTGCGTTTCCAGTTTCTTTACAGCAAGATTCAAAAGGGGCAAAGTGTGTTAAAAAGACAAGCCTGAAGGCTCTGTGCCTCAATGTGAGGCGTATTCGGAATAAGGTGGATGAATTAACTGTGCAGATAGCAGTTAACGGATACGATGTGATTGGCATCACGGAGACATGGCTCCAGGGTGACCAAGGCTGGGAACTCAACATCCAAGGGTATTCAGTATTTAGGAAGGATAGACAAAAAGGAAAAGGAGGCAGGGCGGCGTTGTTGGTTAAAGAGGAAATCAATGCAATTGTAAGGAAGGACATTAGCCTGGATGATGTGGAATCGGTATGGGTGGAGCTGCGGAATTCCAAAGGGCAGAAAACGCTTGTGGGAGTTGTGTATAGACCAGCAAATAGTAGTAGTGAGGTTGGGGACAGCATCAAACAAGAAATAAGGGATGTGTGCAATAAAGGTACAGCAGTAATCAAGGGCGACTTTAATCGACATATAGATTGGGCTAACCTAACTGGTAGCAATGCGGTGGAGGAGGATTTCCTGGAGTGTATTAGGGATGGTTTTCCAAACCAATATGTCGAGGAACCAACCAGGGAGCTGGCCATCCTAGACTGGGTGATGTGTAATGAGAAGGGACTAATTAGCAATCTTGCTGTGCGAGGCCCCTTGGGGAAGAGTGACCATAACATGGTAGAATTCTTTATTAAGATGGAGAGTGACACAGTTAATTCAGAAACTAGGGTCCTGAACATAAGGAAAGGTAACTTCAATGGTATGAGATGTGAATTGGCTAGAATAGACTGGCAGAGGATACGTAAAAGGTTGACGGTGGATAAGCAATGGCAAACATTTAAAGATCACATGAATGAACTTCAGCAATTGTACATCCCTGTCTGGAGTAAAAATAAAACTGGGAAGGTGGCTCAACCATGGCTAACAAGGGAAATTAAGGATAATGTTAAAACCAAGGAAGAGGCATATAAATTGGATAGAAAAAACCACAAACCTGAGGACTGGGAGAAATTTAGAATTCAACAGAGGTGGACTAAGGGTTTAATTAAGAGGGAGAAAATAAGAGTGCCAGAGGAAGCTTGCAGGGAACATAAAAACTGACTGCAAAAGCTTCTATAAATATGTGAAGAGAAAAAGATTAGTAAAGACAAACGTAGGTCCCTTGCAGTCGGATTCAGGTAAATTTATAATGGGGAACAAAGACATGGCAGACCAACTGAACCAATACTTCGGTTCTGTCTTCACAAAGGAAGACACAAATAACCTTCCGAATGTACTGGGGGACAGTGGGTCTAGTGAGAATGAGGAACTGAAAGATATCCTTATTAAGCGGGAAATTGTGTTCGGGAAATTGATGGGATTAAAGGCCGATAAATCCCTGGGTCCTGATAGTCTGCATCCCAGAGTACTTAAGGAAGTGGCCCTAGAAATAGTGGATGCATTGGTGATCATTTTCCAACAGTCTATCGACTTTGGATCAGTTCCTATGGACTGGAGGGTAGCTAATGTAACGCCACTTTTTAAAAAAGGAGGGAGAGAGAAAACAGGTAATTATAGACCGGTTAGCCTGACATCAGTAGTGGGGAAAATGTTGGAATCAATCATTAAGGATGAAATCGCAGCCCATTTGGAAAGCAGTGACAGGATCGGACCGAGTCAGCATGGATTTATGAAAGGGAAATCATGCTTGACGAATCTTCTGGAATTTTTTGAGGATGCAACTAGTTGAGTGGACGAGGGAGAACCAGTGGATGTGGTGTGTTTGGACTTTCAAAAGGCTTTTGACAAGGTCCCGCACAAGAGATTGGTGTACAAAATCAAAGCGCATGGTATTGGGGGCAATGTACTGACATGCATAGAGAACTGGTTGGTACACAGGAAGCAGAGAGTCGGGATAAACGGGTCCTTTTCAGAATGGCAGGCAGTTACTAGTGGGGTGCCGCAGGGCTCAGTGCTGGGACCCAAGCTCTTTACAATATACATTAACGATTTGAATGAAGGAATAGAGTGTAATATCTCCAAGTTTGCAGATGACACTAAACTGGGTGGTGGTGTGAGCTGTGAGGAGGACGCTAAGAGGCTGCAGGGTGACTTGGACAGATTAGGTGAGTGGGCAAATACATGGCAGATGCAGTATAATGTGGATAAATGTGAGGTTATCCATTTTGGGGGCAAAAACACGAATGCAGAATATTATCTGAATGGCGGCAGACTAAAAGAAGGGAAGGTACAACGATACCTGGGTGTCATGGTACATCAGTCACTGAAAGTGGGCATGCAGATACAGCAGGCGGTAAAGAAGGCAAATGGTATGTTGGCCTTCATAACAAGGATATTTGAATATAGGAGCAGGGAGGTCTTACTGCAGTTGTACAGGGCCTTAGTGAGGCCTCACATGGAATATTGTGTTCAGTTTTGGTCTCCTAGTCTGAGGAAGGATGTTCTTGCTATTGAGGGAGTACAGCAAAGGTTCACCAGACTGATTCCAGGGATGGCTGGGCTGTCACAAGAGGAGAGACTGGATCAACTGGGCCTTTATTCACTGGAGTTTAGAAGGATGAGAGGGGATCTCATAGAAACATCTAAGATTCTGACGGGACTGGACAGGTTAGATGCGGGAAGAATGATCTCGATGTTGGGGAAGTCCAGAACCAGGGGACATAGTCTTAGGATAAGGGGTCGGCCATTTAGGACTGAGATGAGGAGAAACTTCTTCACTCAGAGAGTTTTGACCTGTGGAATTCCCTGCCGCAGAGAGTTGTTGATGCCAGTTCATTGGATATATTCAAGAGGGAGTTAGATATGGCCCTTACGGTTAAGGGGATCAAGGGGTATGGAGAGAAAGCAGGAAATGGGTACTGAAGGAATGATCAGCCATGATCTTATTGAATGGCGGAGCAGGCTCGAAGGGCCGAATGGCCTACTCCTGCACCTATTTTCTATGTTTCTATGTTTCTGCTTTTGTTCCCGAGAGCCTTGTCGGACTATGCTGGCAATCTACCTATGTGCTGCAGACCCACATGATGCGACCAATCCGGCAGGGACAGCCTCTCCTATTCCACATGTGGGAGTCTGTATGCTTTGGCACACTTCTCTTGTTACTGCAACAACGCATCTGTTCGCAGGAAACCTGCAACAACTGCAGAACTGTCCGCCAGGCCCTGTGCTGCTGCTCACGTGTCGGTATTTTAGGCCAAACCTTGAAGGTGGTCAATGATTCCTATCAGAATAACTGGTCAAATGTTTCCTTGCCAGTGCCTGAAAGGATCCTGTGGCAGGAAAATTTAGTCCCATTATCATTTTTACTGTTTCTGGCTGTCAAGTGCTGATGTTGCACATGGTGATTTCTCTTCACTTGGAGGGGATCTTGAAGGAGATAGTGCCCCCACAACATTATTGTTCTTGCCCTGCTTCGTGGTAAGGGTTGTGGAGGAGGAAGGTGTAATCCAAGTAACCTTGGTGAGCTTCTGCAATGCACCCTGTATATCATACATCGTGTAGCTAAGGTGTGCTCGAGATTGATGGGTGGATATTGAGTGGTAGGGATGCCAATCAAGTAATCTACTTTGACCAGGATGGCGTCAAGCTTCTTTAGTGTTGTTGCAGCTACAAACAACCAATGGAGTAGTGACTTTTCCCTCACACACCTGACTTGAGTTTTGTAGATTGATGGAGAGACTTTGAGAGATCAGGAGGTGAGCTACCCATTGCAGAGTACCTAATCGCTGCTCTTGTGGCCACATATCAGGAATTTCCTCAAGGGTTCTCCCAATCGGCCAACATCATTTTGACAGATGATTGGCATAATCCCTGTTTACTTAGTTTATCCACAGTGTAAGAATTCGGCAAAAACTGACTTTTGGACATTGCTTGGACACATTTTCTGTTACTGCAGAAAGGCAGACATGGGGCAGGTCCAAACATGCCCCACAGGAATACACATCAGCTGGGCAGGGATGGGTAAATGGCTGAAAGCAGGAACATCATGGTTGATGGGCGCCTTTTGTCATGGAATGGGAACCCATCAGTGAGACATTAAGTAAAGTGGCCGGTGTTCCGGCCATCAAAAGACAAAGGAAAGCTATTTGACCACAGACTTGTCAGAGCCAGATCCACAGGAAGAGGCCCAGTTGATAAAGGAACAGGCCAAAGACTTGATTTTGCTTTTCAGTTGGACTGCCTCAGGCAAACTTTTGACGTGAAAAGAAGCTTTTTGCAAGTATAAGAGACGGCAGTTGCAGCCATCTCTCTCTCTCCTCCCTCTTCTATGCCTGCTTACTTCGTTCAATGCACCAGGACTGAACACTCCATCTGGAACAGAGAGAAGAAACACCAGCAAAGAGAGCCTCGCTATTTCAACTGTGAAGCTGACCTTGAGACTGGACTTGAATATCACAGATTGGTACAGATCGGGAGAAGCAGTGAGTAAAGCAGAGGGGTAATTGGTGAGCATTTATCCCAGCCCACACATCTTTAAGACCACCACATAGTGTGAAAGGGTGTCGTGTGTCCCAACCAAGCTTTAGGGGTTTTAGTGGGGAGGCTTTTGCAAGGATCGTAAGCGTACGCACAATTCTGTTGGACAGATTTCAGAGGTGCACTTTTGAATCTGGGCAGGGGTGTTTTAGACGTGGGTACATCGCGTTAGGGGCCTGTTTAGACGGGCCAGAACTGTGTGTTGTACTGTGTTTGTTTGATTTACACGATCAGGGTGTGCTTTGCTGGATGCAGGTGTGTGTTTTAACTTCAATAAAAGCATTATGACGGTGGAGACCGAAAGACCTGTCTGTGACTGTATATTACTGTTCATGACTATAATTCTGTGGTCTAGAACTGTTGTAAGAGGGGTGATTTGAAACCACCAGGGGCAAAACCGCTTACAACAGTTTCCACCAATTGTCTACCAAAGTTTGCAGGTGACTGGGGAACCCACAAGAAAATTCCTGATGAAGTGGCTGGTCCGATTAAGCTTCTGCTCAATGGTGATGTTGGTGATGGGGAATTACATTTCCAAGCATGTTGTGATCTTCCATGATTATATTTTTAAAACCCCGTGGGGAATATTTCTTCAAAAATCAGTCACTGGTGAACAATGATACTTCAAAGATATTCAAAACCTTGCTGAACATGAAAATTTGAACCAATATTTCAAAGTTAACTGGACAAAGGCTGTTGAGAGTTTGCCAAATATGTATCAGTTATTGATTTTTCAGAATCCTTCCTGTATCCTTGTAAGCATACGGCACTTCATTTTAGGCAGAGCCACAGAGATTATTGAAGATTTAACAGGGCAAGCCAGTGAGTTAGTGCAGATACGTGTGGAGTTCAAAACAACCCTGACTATTTCAGTTCATTTATAAATATTAGGTTAGGTCTTTCTGGAGTCATGGGTAACATTTAAAAAAACAATAAAAGCAGGAAAGCATAATTATGACAAATTAACCATTTTACAAAAAACCTAAATAGGCCAAGTGGAAGATCCATTTTCAATCACCAGGTTATCAGTTTTGTCCACATTCTGGTATGGTCCACTTACCCTCACACTATAGAATCGCAAGCTATAATTCCCATGCAACACGTAAACTGTGGCAGTGAAAAGAGTTTTCTGAGCTCTGCTGGTGATTCAGTGGACAATTACACTGCTCACTGTGGAACTGAATCCTATCAGTAGCTGTAAGAGAAATGCTGGCCCGAACCTGATCACAGGCTCGATTCCTCCATCCATATTCAGTTAGTTGATCTCAGCTAGGCCTGACGTTGGAGGACTCCAAATGGCTTCACACCCTGACTTAGGAAAGGAGTGGGGGGGTGGGGGGGGGGGGGTTAGGGGGGAAGGGGAGGGGACAGAACCACTTCTATTCCCTCTAACAATGAACCATACTGGAAAATACACATCTGTGAATATTGGATGAGGACAGGATCAGATCGGCTGTGATTCCTTCCACAGTCAAATGACCCAATGACCATCACTGTATAGGTTCACAAATCACTTGTTACTGAAGGGCTGCCCATGTAATCAAACACTATCAACTGTCAGAACCTTAGGATAGGAAGAGATTCACTAGAAGAAAGTGGAACAATAGAAAACTGGAAATGTTGAAAATCTGCAATGAAAACAAAAAATAGTGCTGCTGTGCTCTCTCATCCAAATCATTACTGGTCTCTGTTAAATACTGCTTGACTTGCTGTACATTTGCAATATTTTCTGTTTTTATTACAGTTTGCTTAATTTAGCCAACCCCCGAATCAAAATGTATAAGTATATTAAAGGGTAACAATATAGTAACGTACCTGTGGAGAAACAGAGTTAACTCTGTCTTTCTCTCTCCACAGATGCTGCCTGAGCTGCTGAGTATTTCCAGCATTTTTTGTTTTTATTTCAGATTTCCAGCATCCGCAGTATTTTGCTTTTGTAAATATAGTACTGTAATTGGGCCATTCACAAACGTTCATCTTGTTTCAATACATTTCTGATCATTTTGGTAAATTTCTGCATAAAAGAAATCCAAAACACAAACTGCAGCAATAAAAATGAGACCCCCCCAAAAACTCTAAAAGTAAAGTGGTTATCTAGCTTTGCGCCACAATTTGTGAAATACGCTACTCCGGCCCTGACGCGTGGAATCTAAATGGAATCAAAAATTTTTCCTATTGTTTAGAACCACATCGCAGTGAGTCAATTTATCCTCCACAAGTGAATACCCGAGCTCCACAGATTACTGTCGCAGGTCAGTCCATGCTGTCCCTCATTTAACCAGCATTTTGACGCAATAGAGAGGTACATTTTCCAATGGCTCCACCGTTGGCTCGGAGCCTCGCAGGCAGCAGGTGAGAGTCGGGGAAACCATGTCCGAGTGTCAGTTGTTACATCTGGGAGCTTTGCTATTTTTATTAAAATAATGTTGCTGCTGCCAATGCTTGCCTTCAGTGGTTCTCTGGATTTCCCTTTCTTGCTATTCTGACTTCAGACCCCAGACAGGATAGAGCTTCCCCCACCACAGCCCAAGTTTCTGACTCCCCCCCCCCCCAGGCCAAGTTCATGCCACCCCCAGCTGAAGTTCCTGATCCCATCCCAGCCCAAGTTCTTGACCTTACCCCACCCGCCCGTTATAGATGGGGCATTGTGTGTGGGTCATGGATTGTTAACAGGTTTATAGGGTATGAAGTGAATAGTGACAGTGTCATTACTTCTGGATTTCATCCACTCCAATGATTTCCTTGTCACACACGCACCGAGCTTTCCGAGACTGATTCCTGGGATGGCGGGACTGACATATCAAGAAAGACTGGATCAACTGGGCTTGTATTCACTGGAGTTCAGAAGAATGAGAGGGGATCTCATAGAAACGTTTAAAATTCTGACGGGTTTAGACAGGTTAGATGCAGGAAGAATGTTCCCAATGTTGGGGAAGTCCAGAACCAGGGGTCACAGTCTAAGGATAAGGGGTAAGCCATTTAGGACCGAGATGAGGAGAAACTTCTTCACCCAGAGAGTGGTGAACCTGTGGAATTCTCTACCACAGAAAGTTGTTGAGGCCAATTCACTAAATATATTCAAAAAGGAGTTAGATGTAATCCTTACTACTAGGGGGATCAAGGGGTATGGAGAGAAAGCAGGAATGGGGTACTGAAGTTGCATGTTCAGCCATGAACTTATTGAATGGCGGTGCAGGCTCGAAGGGCTGAATGGTCTACTCCTGCACCTATTTTCTATGTTTCTATGTTTCTATGTTTCTTTGAATGTTGCTGTTATTTAATGGCACCATGCAAAGGGAGCAACGTGCGGTGACCCGGCCCGGAAATCGGCGCGGTCCCGGCCTGCAAGTCCATCAGCAGGGCGGGGCCATTAGAGGGAGCAGCGTGCGGTGGCATACCGCTGCAGGGAGCAGCGCGTGCTGCTGCAGGTGGGCGATGGCTGACTGCAGTGCGGGCAGGTACAGCAGGAGTGGCGAGCTCGGGCGAAGGAGCGGCAAGAGTTCGTAGAGAGATGTGATCGGGGCCCAGGAGAGGCGTGAGTTCGGGGCCCAGAAGAGGCGAGGGCCCAGGGGCAGCACGGGCCAGCCCACACTGCGATATGTGTGCGCACTAGGTCCGTGCAGCAGAGCTGGTCTCCAATCATCTTGGTCAATCCTTGCCACTGGACCAAGACCTAGCTCTGTGAAGCCCGTGTGGTGGCTGGGGTGTAACGGCCACCACACGTTAAAAAAATTCATGTACAGGCATCTTCCACCCTTCAGGATGTAGTTCGGGATCTGGAATATCATTGAAACACCTGAGAACTCATCCGTTTTCGGCGTGGAAGCAAGTCATCCTCGACTCGAGGGACTACCTATGACGATGATGACAAAGTGCTGAGCATGGATATTTCTTGCCAAGTTCTGAACATGTGGCGATGAGGAGTTCACAGAGAACCATCAAATGCGAGTGCAAGAACGCAGCTGAAGCACTGGGATTTTCACCCGTAACTACTCAGGGCCTGCACACACACAGCAGAGGAGACCTGTCTTTGTCGCTTCTGCTTTACAAGATTATCGATCACACAGCTCTCCCATCTGTTTCGGGATGACCAACAGACAGCATCTGGAACCGAGATGGCTCGTCCTGTGCATTTGTAGCGTTTTCAAATTAGGGCGAGGGAGTCCCATCAGACAAGTGGGCTTAGACAATGCTCTGTGCTACAGGCCTCCCACCGTGAGCCTGTACACGTGGCCAGTTCTGCCCCATTATTGCAAAGTCGAGGGAACAAAAAGCTTTACATATTTAACCCAACTCTATATTTCTTTACATTCAGTCAAAGCCCAGCTACTTTTATCACAAGAGGAATCAGCGAAATGAAAGATACAGGTACTTGCAAATTTAGGATGAAATATTCGACCATGAGAGAGCATTGAATAAGAAATGGTCATTCAGCCCATTGAGACTACCACTCCCACAGACATGCAAAATGTTAATAGCGCGTTGCAATTTCCAGTGGAATATCTGTGGGAAAACTACCAGTTTTGTGCTAAACTATAAGCAGTTTTGTTCTGTAGATGTGCACATCCTAACAAACTGAATTGAGATTTTCCCAAACCCATTTCACTTACTACCCCTACGGCTAGCTGAGAGAGAAGTCTTTCATCCCAGCACTCTGTACAGAATTTGAACTCAAGTCCCAGGAGTTAAAGGATAGTTTGATAAGTCCCCGGTCTCTCCAGCTCCCCAGTTTTATCTGCATGAGGCAACAGGCACAAATGGGGAATGAAAGGCTGTTGGGTCACCAAGGAGAAACCAGCATCTTCAGGACAGTGGACATCATGGTGGTAAAATCAGCCACAGGCCTGAAAGTAGCATCCAGGGATCGAGGAAGGATTCCCAATACACGTGCTACATTTTAAAAGGGCAAATTCTCAGCTCCGTCTCAAGCCTCATACTGGAGGCAGTGTCAAGTTGCATGCGAGAGTTATGCAGCTTGAATACACAAAATCAATGCCATAATATATGCATCATCCCCCAAAGCTACTGTCAACACAGCTGCAGGGGAAATCAGAAAGCAATCTCAGAAATAGAAGGAGAAAAATTGTAAGAGTGGAAGAGCTCATTCGGGACAGGTAACCCAAGCAGTACTGAAGCTCCAAGTGCCAATCCCCCTGCCCCATTCAGCAATCTGAATAAGTGTGAACCTTACTACATTCAGTAACACGCTCTCTGCTGGTGTTCCTTCTTACTGAGTTCCTTCAGTCTTTGGGCTAGAAATTCACTATCTCCCCGGCTGGGGTGCTAACTTTTTAGAAGTTGGAAATTTAGCGACAGGCGCTAATCAATCTCGCTGCCCACTAAATTCAGTCTCAGCGCTCAAAGAACACGGGGAGCGCTAAATCAAGCGCTAATGGTGTAGGTGAGTAGTGTTAGGCTCTAAGTGATATGAATATGCGATGTTGTGTAATCGGGAGTGAGCAATGGTGAAGGCGCCTTCCAGCCATTAAAGGGGAGGGTTACTGGAGTCTGCGCACCAGCCCCCAATGATTCGGGGAGTGCGGAATGACGATATGCTGTGGGATGAATTGCAAGGTCCTTTGACGGCCCGCAACACTCCGGCAGTCTTTACTTGGCTGCAGATACATCCTGCGCTCTCTGCCACTCAGAACTGATGTTTGGAACGCAAGTTCCTTGACAGCTGTGGCGCAAGCCTCGAAGTAGTGCCCCGACAGCTGCAAGCCGGCTAGTTCATGCCTCCGCTCCCTGACGTAGTCGGCACTAGGCAGGGGACGTTACTGCTGTTTGCAGATTGGCCGTCCAGATGTCACGATCTTCATGGTGAAAGATGCCGAGATGCTAACTGTTATCGCCGGTACTATGGGGCTGACAAATTTGCCATGCGGCGCGGGGTGTTGCCTGAGCGCCCCATTAGCACCCCCACCAGGCGCTAACTGGGAGCGCTAACATGCCGAAGTTCTCCCCCATTGTGTTTCAGCAATATCAGCCTACTCCAGAGATGTGAGCACAAAATTTAGGCTGACACTGCAGTGCAGTGCTGAGGGAGTGCTGCACTGTCGGAGGTGCCGTCTTTCGGATGAGATGTTCAACTGAGGCCTATCTGCTCTCCCATATGGACATAAAAAATCTCATCGCACTATTTTGAAAAAGAGCAGGGGAGTTATCCCCGGTGTTGTGGCCAATATTTATCCCTCAACCAATATCTCTAAAACTGATTATCTGGTCATTATCACAGTGCTGTTTGTGGGAGCTTGCTGTGTGCAAATTGGCTGCTGCATTCCCACATTACAAAGTGACTACACTCCAAAACGACTTCATTGGCTGTAAAGCATTGTGAGATGTCCAAACGTTGTGAAAGGCACTGTATAAATGCAAGTCTTTCTTTCTGTCTTTCTTACTGCTAAGGAGGCAGCATGATTTTAACAGATCCAGTGACATAATGGACCCTTGAGTCTCAGCATTGAGAGAAGGGTTGTTTTTGATTATCACTCAGGCTGTCTTTGAAAATCCACTATTGATACTTAGTACTATTTGTAAAGATTGTTGGTTGAAGGATTGTGAACCGTGGGTCATGGTTGACATTGATTCAAAAAACAGCCAAACACTGAAGACTTGTTGGACTTTCAAGTAGTTGAAGGCTTTTGAAAGATCCCGTGTCGCACAGTCTGTTGGCAATGCGGGAGAAGGATGGTGCCTGGCCACGTGTCAGCAACCCAGGGTTTTATTTACCATTGGCACACTGTGTATTAAACACAAGTTCATTTTACTTTGCAAGTAGATTGTCTGCTAATGACATTCCTAGGCAGAATGTATAATTAGAACCAGCCATACATGGCTCTAGAGCTGGCAGTACCAGGAGACAGGCTGCATGCCTCCAACTATTAAGATAATTGAACCACACCTCAATAACAAAAACTTTAATTTATATAGTAGTTGGTTCAGTTGGTATCTTGCTGCTGTGTTAGAAGGTTGTGGGACATTCCAGGGACGTGAGTGCAAAATCCAGGCTAGCACTTTGGTGCAGTACTGAGGGAGCGCTGCACTGTCGGAACCCCCGTCTCCCCTCTCAGGTGGACACAAAAGTTCCCATGGCACGATTCAAAGAAGAGCAAGGGTGTTCATCCTGGTGTCCTGACCAATATTTATCCCTCAACCAACATTACAAAAAAAATTATATGATTATTATTTCATTTGTGGGACTTTGCTGTATGCAATGTGGAGCCACGTTTCCTACATTACAACAGTGACTATACTTCAAATGTACTTGGCTGTAAACAAATGTTGATGTCCCAAGGTCGTGAAAGACTCTACATAAATACAAGTTCTTTCTTTCATACAGAATGAGGGCATCTAAGCTGTAGCCCATAGGCTACATGAGGCCCTTAAGCACAGATAATCTAACGCTCAAAGCCCAAGCAAATCAATCATTATTCATTAGTTTGTTCAGTTTGAAATGGTGAGCACGGCAGCTCGGAAAGAGCTGTTCTTAGTGTTAAAAACATAAAATGGTGGTACAGGTAACATTCAACAGGTTAGGCAGCATCTCTGGAGAGAAAAAAACACATGGCTAACATTTCAGGGACATGACTTTTTGTCGACCTGAAATGTTAACCCTGTGTTTCTCCCATCAATGTTTCCACATTTTCTTTTTATATTTCAGATTTCCAACCTCTGCAGCAATCATCTTTTTGTTCTTAGTAAAGTCGCTTCATTTGTCGATAAATCTTAAATCAGAACAAGATCTGTTGGTGTCAGCAAATTTAAATATGTGCAAATTTCTGGGAACATGGAATAAACTTTACTTCAATAATGTTACACAATTGTGCTCCCAGTGCAGAGCTTTACCTCCCAGGAGTTCAGACCAGACATCCAGGTAGTCTCTCCTATTAAAATATCTTTCCTATTCAAATAAAATTGTTGAAGAGACAATTATGGGAAGGATTTTCTCAAATTTCCAACATACACTCCCAGCAAGGAGGAAGCTCTGCGTTGGAATTAGGCATTTGTAAATTTACCCCTTAAAGCAGTGGGCCTTGAGGACCCACGGTCCGTATCTATGCGGCCGACAAAGGCTTGGCTACTCCTGAAGTCGAAGAATGTCTCCGACTACATTTTGAGGAGAGGAGGATGGCAGATGGGGAGGGGGCAGGGTGGAACTGAAAGCATAGTTGAAAGGAGAGTATAGCTTTTCACTTGGTTAATGTGTGTGATGGAATTTATATTGTTTCACCGTTGGTTTATTTAAGGATATATGCAGCCAGCAATCCTTACTAAACCAATACTAATCAACTTTAACCTACAATCTTGCCTCTGCATGCATTTTGATTGGTGAAGGCAATATATTACATATTTACATATATTATGACAAAGGACTTTTTGAGTATTTGTTTTTAGATAGAAATATTGTGGAGCCATCAATCAATCGTGTATCGGCACTTGGTATTAATGACATTGGGAAAAAACATTGATCAGCATGTCATGTATTCAAATAGGTTTTTGAGATTTGTTATAGATTTCAGTGTAATCATTTAAACAGTTCAGGAAATGAGAACCACATACCATGGCACCATCAGAACTCATCAACATCCAGGGAACGTCTAATTTGTTCTCAATGATAGAGTCTGCCCTTACCAATCAAAATGCACGCAGAGGCAAGATTGTGGTTTAAAGTTGACTAGTATCAGTTTAGTATTTAAAGAGGGATCATGGGGTAGATCATGAGGAGCCCTGTCATTTAGCTCACACTGCAAAATATGGGAATGCTAGCCAACAATTTGACACTTTTTAAATGGGTATGAATACCAATGATCTTACATTGGTAGAAACACCTATACTTACAGTGACTGTGCCGATGGGACTCTGCCCTCTTTGTGCACTTACTGTGGTAATGACTTTCACTTTGATCAAGTTCAAAGCAGTGTTTGTTCTCTGCTACAAGCTGCAACTGTGGGACGGTCATGTACACCATTCCATTCTGTATCACCCGCATCATATGAAACAGGTGCCAGCCCAGTTCAGACTACATTGGTAAGTTTGATGAGGCACCGCAGGGAGGGTCACTGATCATGGTTGAGGGAAAGTGAAGAAGGGCTAACCAATGCTGTTGGAGGCATAGTATGGCTACTGGATTTGCTCAGTTGCGTTATGATTCTGACCAAGGGGATCTCTGGTGAAATGATGATCCTTCATGATCATGAACTGGTGAGCAAGTCAATTTCCAGACTGCATTTGACAATGCAAGTTGGTCTGGTTATCGTTGTTCATTCTACCGTCCAATTCAAATATGTGGTGCAGCAAGACAGCTCTGGAGAATGCCATTGTTCAATGTATAACATCAATGTGATCTACAGGGCAGATCTTGGGCACATAGGCAGCTCATCCAAAACTCTGCTGTCTGTGTCCTAACTCGCACCAAGTCCCGTTTACCCATCACTCCTGTGCTCGCCGACTTACATTGGCTCCAGGTCCACAATTTTAAAATTCACATCCTTGTTTTCAAATCCCTACATGATCTCGCCCCTCCCTACCTCCAGCCCTATAACCTTCCAAGATACCTGTGCACCTCCAATCTAGCCTAGTTTAAAAAACATCCGCCCTCTAAATTGGCCGCCCCCCAGATCGAATTACTCACCGTTGGAAGTTTCCGCTAATTGCATTGGTTTGCAGGCCTTCGAGAAGGCTCTAAAAATTAAACTGGCTCTTCTTTAGGCACAATCACACTAATACGAACATTTTAAAAGCTCTTTTAAAATGGCGAGGAGAGGCCTATAAAAAGGCCCAGCGGCAGTTCGAGCGGGGAGTTCGGAGAGGCGGGAGTCTGGGGACGTCGGAGGAGAGGCCTATAAAAAGGCCCAGCGGCAGTTCAAGCAGGGAGTTCAGAGAGGCTAGCTGGTGCAGCTGCAGCAGAGGCAGAAGGTAAACAAAGAAGTAGAAAGAAATCGAAAGCTAACATCACAGCCAAGGGGGTAATTGATTGGCTGGTGATTGGTGAGTAGTTTTTCTTTTTCTTTTCTTTATCAGTAAGTAACCTTTTGCATTGTTGTTGCCAAATTAAGTTAATCTAGGGGTTAAGTCATGGCAGGAGAGCTCAGACACGTGTTATGCTCCTCCTGTACTATGTGGGAAGTCAGGGATGCTTCCAGTGTCCCTGACGACTACCTGTGCGGGAAGTGTATCCGCCTGCAGCAGCTGACAGACCGCATTGCGGCACTGGAGCTGCGGGTGGATTCACTCTGGAGCATGCACGATGCTGAGGATGTTGTGAATAGCATGTTTAGTGAGTTGGCCACACCACAGGTAAAGGGTACACAGTCAGATAGGGGATGGGTGACCAACAGGAAGAGGAGTGGAAGGAAGGTATTTCAGGCGTCCCCTGCAGTCATCCCCCTGCAAAACAGATACACCGCTTTGGGTACTGTTGAGGGGGATGATTCATCATGGGGGAGCAGGAGCAGCCAAGTTCATGGCACTGTGGGTGGCTCTGCTGCACAGGAGGGCAGGAAAAAGACTGGGAGAGCTATAGTGATAGGGGATTCGATTGTAAGAGGAATAGATAGGCGTTTCTGCAGCCGCAATCAAGACTCCAGGATGGTATGTTGTCTCCCTGGTGCAAGGGTCAAGGATGTCTCGGAGCGGGTGCAGGGCATTCTGAAAAGCGAGGGTGAACAGCCAGTTGTCGTGGTGCATATAGGAACCAACGATATAGATAAAAAAACGTGATGAGGTCCTACAAGATGAATTTAGGGAGCAAGGAGCTAAATTAAAAAGTAGGACCTCAAAAGTAGTAATCTCAGGATTGCTACCAGTGCCACGTGCTAGTCAGAGTAGGAATCGCAGGATAGCTCAGATAAATACGTGACTTGAGGAGTGGTGCACAAGGGAGGGATTCAAATTCCTGGGACATTGGAACCGGTTCTGGGGGAGGTGGGACCAGTACAAACCGGATGGTCTGCACCTGGGCAGGACTGGAACCAATGTCCGAGGGGGAGTGTTTGCTACTGCTATTGGGGAGTGGTTAAACTAATATGGCAGGGGGATGGGAACCTATGCAGGGAGACAGAGGGAAGTAGAATGGGGGCAGAAGCAAAAGATAGAAAGAAGAAAAGTAAAAGTGGAAGGCAGAGAAACCGAAGGCAAAAAGCAAAAAGGGCCACATTGCAGCAAAATTCTAAAGGGGCAAAGTGGGTTAAAAAGACAAGCCTGAAGGGTCTGTGCCTCAATGCGAGGAGCATTCGGAATAAGGTGGACGAATTAACTGCGCAGATAGCAGTTAACGGACATGATGTAATTGGCATCACGGACACATGGCTCCAGGGTGACTAAGGCTAGGAACTCAACATCCAGGGGTATTCAACATTTAGGAAGGATAGACAGAAAGGAAAAGAAGTTGGGGTGGCATTGCTGGTTAAAGAGGAAATCAATGCAATAGTAAAGAAGGACATTAGCTTGGATCGGTATGCTGCCAAGTTATTCTGAATAAATTTGTACATTCTGTTGTGTATTTGAAAAGCATGCACTCCCATGTTCCGCCACCAGGGAGCGCATCCCCTGAAGTCCCAAGGGATCCCAGCATCCCATGGGAGCACTGTATATAAGCCAGCCCCTAAGGCCTGTTACTCACTCTGGAGTGTCTTAATAAAGACTGAGGTCACTGTTACTTTAACCTCCCTGTGTGCAGTCTCATCTGTGTCAGCAACACAACGAGTACACTAATCCAATGCAAAGATGCAGAAAACTGTGGGCATCCTGCTGAAGTTCTCGGCGGGTGAGGATTGGGAAGCCTATGTTGAACGGTTAGACCAGTACTTTGTAGCCAACGAGCTGGACGGAGAAGGAAGCGCTGCAAAAAGGAGAGCGGTCCTCCTCACAGTCTGCGGGGCACCGACCTACAGCCTCATGAAGAATCTTCTGGCTCCAGTGAAACCCACAGATAAGTCGTATGAGGAGCTGTGTACACTGGTTCGGGGGCATCTTAACCCGAGGGAGAGCGTGCTGATGGCGAGGTATCGGTTTTATACGTACCAGCGATCTGAAGGTCAGGAAGTGGTGAGCTACATCGCTGAGCTAAGGCAATTTGCAGGACAATGTGAGTTTGATGGCTACCTGGAGCAAATGCTCAGAGATGTTTTTGTACTGGGCACTGGCCACGAGACCATCCTACAAAAACTTTTGACTGTAGAGACACCGACCCTCAGTAAGCTCATTGCGATAGCACAGGCGTTTATGTCCACCAGTGATAACACCAAACAAATCTCTCAGCACACAAGTGCTAGCAATGTTCATAAATTAACTGGAACTGAGTTTGCGAGCAGAAATGTACAGGGCAGAAACCACGAATCTGCAACTGCCAGCAGGCCTCAGGTGACCCAGATGACTCAGAGTCTGCAACAAAGGATGAATGCAAGGCAATTCACACCTTATTGGTGTTGTGGAGGCTTCCATTCAGCCTATTCATGCCGCTTCAAAGGGTATGTTTCCAAGAGCTGTGGAACAACGGGGCACCTGCAACGAGCTTGCAGATGAGCTGCAAGCTCTGCAAAACCTGTTAACCACCACGAGGCAGAGGAAGATCAGTCCATGGTGGATCAAAGCAATTTTGAGCCTCAGAGAGAGGAGGCAGATGCTGAAGTACACGGGGTGCACACATTTTCGACGAAATGTCCACCATAATGCTAAATGTAAAATTGAATGGCTTACCCGTAGCCATGGAACTGGACATTGGCACGAGCCAATCCATCATGAGTAAAAAGATGTTTGAGAGACTGTGGTGCAACAAGGCACTCAGACCAGCCCTGAGCCCCATCCACACGAAACTGAGAACATACACCAAAGAGCTTATCACTGTCCTGGGCAGCGCCATTGTCAAGGTCACCTACGAGGGCACGGTGCACGAACTGCCACTCTGGATTGTCCCGGGCGATGGCCCCACACTGTTTGGAAGGAGCTGGCTGGGCAAAATCCGCTGGAACTGGGATGACATCCGAGCGCTATCACATGTCAATGAGGCCTCATGTACCCAGGTTCTGAACAAATTTCCTTCCTTTTTGAGCCAGGCATTGGAAACTTTTCCGGGACAAGGGTGCAGATCCACTTGGTCCCAGAGGCACGAACCATTCACCACAAGGCGCGAGCGGTACCTCACATGATGAGGGAGAGAGTGGAAATCGAGCTGGACAGGTTTCAATGCGAGGGCATCATCTCCCCAGTAGAATTCAGCGAGTGGGCCAGCCCGATTGTTCCAGTACTCAAAAGTGATGACACGGTCAGGAATTGCGGCGATTATAAAGTAACTATTAATCGTTTCTCACGACAAGACCAATACCACTACCTAAGGCAGACGACCTATTTGCGACGCTGGCAGGAGGCAAGACATTCACCAAGCTCGACCTGACTTCGGCCTACATGACGCAGGAGCTGGAGGAGTCTTTGAAGGGCCTCACCTGCATCAACATGCACAAGGGACTGTTCATCTACAACAGATGTCCATTTGGAATTCGATCGGCTGCAGCGATCTTCCAGAGAAACATGGAGAGTCTACTCAAGTCGTTATCACGCATGGTGGTTTTTCAGGACGACATATTGGTCACGGGTAGGGACACCGTCGAGCACCTACAAAACCTGGAGGAGGTCCTCCAGTGACTGGATCGCGTAGGGCAGCGGCTGAAGAGGTCGAAATGCGTCTTCACGGCAACATAAGTGGAGTTTTTGGGGAGAAAGATCGCGGCGGACGGCATTCGATCCACAGACGCCAAGACGGAGGCTATCAGGAATACGCCCAGGCCACAGAACATCATGGAGCTGCGGTCGTTCCTGGGACTCCTCAACTATTTTGGTAACTTCTTACTGGGGTTAAGCACCTTCTTAAAGCCCCTACATGTGTTATTGCATAAAGTTGGGAACTGGGTGTGGGGAAAAAAAACAAGTAATTGCTTTTGAGAAAGCCAGAAACATTTTATGCTCCAACAAGCTGCTTGTATTGTATAACCCATGTAAAAGACTCGTGCTAGCATGTGACGCGTCGTCGTAAAAAGTCGGGTGTGTATTACAACAAGTTAACTTTGCGGGGAAGTTGCAACCTGTCGCCTATGCTTCCAGGAGCTTGTCTAAGGCCGAGAGGGCATCCAGCATGATTGAGAAAGAGGCATTAGCGTGTGTGTTCGGGGTAAAGAAAATGCATCAGTACCTGTTTGGCCTCAAATTTGAGCTGGAAACCGATCACAAGCCCCTCATATCCCTATTCGCTGAAAACAAGGGGCTAAATACTAATGCCTCAGCCCGCATACAAAGGTGGGCACTTGCGCTATCAGCATATAACTATACCATCCGCTACAGGCCAGGCACCGAGAACTGTGCGGATGCTCTCAGTCGGCTACCATTGCTCACCACGAGGGTGGAAATGGCACAGCCTGCAAACTTGTTGATGGTGGCGCAGCCCGCAGACTTGTTGATGGTCATGGAAGCATTTGAAAATGATAAATCACCTGTCATGGCCCAGCAGATTAGGACTTGGACCAGCCAAGATCCTCTGCTGTCCCTAGTAAAAAAACTGCATGTGTACTGCATGGGAGCTGGGCCAGCATCCCTGTTGAAATGCAAGAGTAATGATGAAAGCGATAGCCCGATCCCACGTGTGGTGGCCCGGTATCGACTCTGACTTAGAGTCCTGTGTACGGCAATTCAGCGTGTGTGCTCAGTTGAGCAACGCGCCCAGAGAGGCACCACTAAGTTTGTGGTTCTGGCCCTCCAGGCCATGGTCGAGGATCCATGTCGACTATGCGGGCCCGTTTCTCGGTAAAATGTTCCTGGTGGTGGTGGATGCTTTTTGAATGTGAAATAATGTCGGGAAGCACCAGCACTGCCACCATTGAAAGCCTGAGGGCCATGTTTGCCACTACGGCCTGCCTGACATACTGGTCAGTGACAACAGGCCATGTTTCACCAGTGCCGAGTTTAAAGTGTTCATGACCCGCAATGGGATCAAACATGTCACCTCGGCCCCGTTTCAACCAGCCTCCAATGGGCAGGCAGAGCGGGCAGTACAAACAATCAAACAGAGCCTTAAACGAGTCACAGAAAGCTCACTCCAAACCCGCCTGTCCCGAGTACTGCTTAGCTACCGCACGAGACCCCACTCGCTCACAGGGGTGCCCCCGGCTGAGCTACTCATGAAAAGGACACTTAAAACCAGACTCTCGCTGGTTCACCCCAACCTGCATGATCAGGTAGAGAGCAGGCGGCAGCAACAAAATGTAAACGATGGTCGCGCCACTGTGTCACGGGAAATTGATCTGAATGACCCTGTGTATGTGCTAAACAATGGACATGGTCTCAAGTGGATCGCGGGCACGGTGATAGCTAAAGAAGGGAGTAGGGTGTTTGTAGTCAAACTAGACAATGGACAAATTTGCAGAAAGCACCTGGACCAAACGAGGCTGCGGTTCACAGACTGCCCTGAACAACCCACAGCAGACACCACCTTTTCCGAGCCCACAACACACACCCAAAGGATCAACGACACCACCCTGCACCAGGAAATCAAACCCATCACGCCCAACAGCCCAGCAAGGCCAGGCTCACCCAGCAGCCCTGCAGGGCCAACAACACGCCAGCCCAGCGAGGGCACAGCCAACACACCAGAACAAACATTTGTACCGAGGCGGTCCACCATGGAAAGAAAGGCTCCCGACCGCCTCACCTTGTAAATAGTTTTCACTTTGACTTTGGGGGGGGGGGTGGGGGGGAGTGATGTTGTGTATCTGTAAAGCATGCACTCCCATGTTCCGACACTAGGGAGTGCATCCCCTGAAGTCCCAAGGGATCCCAGCATCCCTTGGGAGCACTGTATATAAGCTGGCCCCTAAGGCCTGTTCCTCACTCTGGAGTGTCTTAATAAAGACTGAGGTCACTGTTACTTTAACCTCCCTGTGTGCAGTGTCATCTGTGTTAGGAACACAACACATTCCATGTTAATTGGTGCTTAACAACTTGTTTAGAAGTTGGCCTTTATTACAAGAGGATTTGAGTGTGAGTAAAAACATTTACTGCAATTATATAGGGTCCTGTGAGACCACACCTGGAGTATTGTGTGCAGTTTTGGTCTCCTTTCCTCAGGATATACTTGCCATAGAGGGAGTGCTACGAAGGTTCACCAAACTGATTCCTGGGATGGGCGATTGTCCTATGAGGAGAGATTGAGTAGATTTGGCCTATATTCTCTATTTAGAAGAATGAGAGGTGATCTCATTGAAACACATAAAATTCTTACAGGGCTTGACAGGGTAGATGCAGGAGAAGGTTTTTCCTGGCTCGGGAGTCTAGAACGAGGGGTCACAGTCTCAGAATAAGTGGTCGGCCATTTAGGACTGCGATGAGGAGAAATTTCTTAACTCAGAGGGTGGTGAATCTTCGTAATTTTCAACCCCAGAAGGCTGTGGAGGCTCAGTCGTTGAGTATATTCAAGACAGAGATCTATAGCTTTTTGAATATTAAGGGAATCAAGGGATATGGAGATAATGCGGGAAGGTGGAGTTGAGGTAGAAGAACAGCCATGATCTTATTGAATGGCGGAGCAGGCTTGAGGGGCCGAATGGCCTACTCCTGCTCCTATTTCTTATGCTCTTATGTTCAAACAAAAATGCATTAAAATTAAATTTATACATTAACGAGCACTGGAAATATTAACTTCTTGGCGCAAGCATAGAGATTTGAGCAAATGCTAATTAATACCCTTTAATACACAATTATATCTTACACTAACTCTGACACAGAACAAATGAAACCCCAGCAGTGGTAGAATTATTGTTGGCCTCTTAAGAAAAAACAACAGTAGCTAACCATGTTGTGTTGGATAATGATGATCAATTCATAAATTATGTGCATTTATATGTTGTGATTATTTTATGGTGATCAAAGTGAGGGACATTAGCACTGGGGAAATACCGTATATACTCGTGTATCCTACGATCTCACGTATCATGCGACCCCTAAATTTTCGTCCCCAAAACATGATTTTATCATATATCTCATGTATCATGCGAGTCACTTGTTTGAGATACCAGATGCCACTAGGCTAGGCTTTCAAACAAGTTTAACAAGTACCCAACACGTAACAAGTACCCTAACACATAACAACGATCGAATACAGACCTTAACAACCGAATCATGAAACATCGAGTGGATTCTGTTGTGAAAGCTGTTCGCGAATCGAACACCGATATAGCAATCATTCCAGCTGGCTTGACTAGCGTCGTTCAGCCACTTGACGTATCCATTAATAAGCCATTTAAAGACAATATAAGAAAGAAATGGAATGACTGGATGATGGAAGGAGAGAAATCATTTACGAAGGGAGGGAATATGAAGGCTCTGGATTTGCCTCTACTGTGTTTGCGGGTAAAAGAAGCATGGGCTGAGATAGATGGAGATTTGATTGTTAAAGCCTCTAATAATGCAGCAAACTTCAGAGGGAGTTGTGGGTGGCGATCTCTAGACCACAGCAAAGATACAGTACAAGTGACAATAGAGGCTGCAATCCAGCCCAGGAGATACCTGCCGAGATTCAGCGTGGATACGGTCTGCTTAACAGCCTAACAGCCTAATCTTGGCCAGCACTCCACACCCGCAAATTTTGTATCTCGCGTATCATGCGACCCCCCCAAATTTAGGTTACAATTTAGGTCTTCAAAAGTCGCATGATACGCGAGTATATACGGGTAAAATACTTTGGGTAATTGTAACCTAATCCATCTGGCAGGAAACTCATGGGATCAAATTGGCTGCCTCTTTTACACCCTGGACGCTCTCATTTCCCATTGAAGTCAATGTAAAATAAAATTGGATAGGTTGCAAAATGGGCAGCTGATCTGATCCCGTCAGTAACCCACTGGGCAGTTAGCTTAAAATTATTCCCTGCCCCCACCTTCAGTCCAAGATGGACTCCAATCCTGTTCTTAGGGAAGCACTATTTGCTTCACGAGTGTGGCATTTCTGAGTCAACTATCGCTGGGATTTCCTGAAGCGAGATTGTGATTTGCTACCGAACTAGCAGTCGTTTTGCATTTGGGCCAATGGCTACTCGAAACTGGGTTGTAATTGTCCAAACTTGTTTCACATGGGACCCGAAGTAGCAAGCATACAGAAGGGACTTTAATACCATTAACCTGGGCTGGCTGTGAACTTTGGTTTGGCCCTAAAGATGGAAGGCTAATTTTCATAACTATAGTCCCATCCATCCCTTCCCCATTCATCATTTGTATTTACATATAAACAGTACACTCATCTCTTCTGTCACGCTGTGGAGCCTCATACACAACACCTCAATAAATCAATTACAACCCATTCATGCTACTCTGAATACAGCTCAAAAATTAAGAGTCAATTGAGCTGCATTTTAATAATGTATGTTTCTCAGTAGTTCGGATTTGCCAGTTCTGAAACTCGGGATTACGTGCACCAATGTGATCTACATCCCTCATACTGTTCATTATTTATTGTTATGCCTCAGTCTTTTTGACATATCTTAGATGAGTAAAATAAAATATGTTCATTCATAATCCACGAAAAGGAAAAAAATCAGTCTCACCGAATGGTTTTTTGGCAAGAAAAGACAAACAGATAACATTGACATTGACTAATGAAGCTGATTAATAAATTGTGCACATTTTATAGTGTCTTAGGAAAAAAAGATAAAATGCTTCATTGATAGTCTAGTGATCTCCAGAAGAGTCTGTTATGTCATGAAATAAGGCAAACTCCACACAATGCAATCTGAACATCGCAGTTCTGTACTGCAAAGAGACATTTACTTTTTCCTTGGGCTGAAATAGAAAATTTGTACAATAAAATTTGGGCAACGTGCAACACTCTTTCTAAAATATAAAAAGGAATAAAAGACTTGCATTAATACAGCGCATTTCAAGACCACCGGATTACAGCCAATGAAGTACTTTTTGGAGTGTAGTCACTGTTATAATGTAGGAAACGCAGCAGCCAATTTGCACACAGCAAGCTCCCACAAACAGCAATGTGATAATGAGCAGTTAATCTGTTTTAGTGATGTTGATTGAGGGATAAATATTGGCCAGGACACCGGGGATCACTTCCCTGCTCTTCTTTGAAATAGTGCCATGAAATCTTTTATGTCCACCTGAGAGAGCAGACGGGGCCGCGGTTTAACGTCTCATCCGAAAGACTACCACACTTTACAAAAACAAACTCCAGGGTTCTCCTTCAGGACAGAAGAAGAAAAAAAAAGAAAGACTTGGATTTATATAGCACCTTTCACATCCACTGGACAACACAAAGCACTTTGCAGCCAATGAAGTACTTTTGGAATGTAGTCGCTGTTGTAATGTAGGAAATGCAGCAGACAATTTGCACACAGCAAGCTCCCACAAACAGCAACGTGATAATTACCAGATAATCTATTTTTTGTTATATTGATTGAGGAATAAATATTGGTCAAAACACCGGGGATGACTCCCCTGCTCTTCTTCGAAATAGTGCCATGGGATCTTTTACGTCCACTTGAGAGATCAAACGGGACCTCGGTTTAACATCTTGTCCCAAAGACAGCACCTCCGACAGTGCAGTGCTCCCTCATCATTACACTGGAGTGTCAGCCTAGAATTTGTTATGTTCAAGTTCCTGGAATGGGACTTGAACCTACAATCGTCTGACTCAGAGGCGAGAGTGCTACCCACTGGGCCACAGCTGTCACTGTCAAAGAAATACAAAGAAGAGCAAAGAAATGTAATCTGGGTCCTCACTAGATGCAGACAACAAATAACCTTTGTGTATTTCCTTTGTTTTTTACTAAACAATCATTGGTTAGATTACAGTGAAAGAATTTCGAGGGGGTTCCCATGGAAACAATTTGAAGCTGCCACCACCTCTGCCCACCACCACCCCTCCCCACCCCCACCCCTCCATCGCCCTTTTTGTTGACAGGTCACTTTAAAAACTTGCAGGAAAATATTGTCCTCCGAACCTTCAGGGTCCAGGCCGTGATCGAAGTCTGCATCCGCAGGTGGGCCTCACTGCTGCCAGTAATCGTGGAAGTCCTGCGTAGTCTGACCAAATGCTGGGCCCCTTGAAGCAACTGCCAATTTACATGTACATGGCGTGTCTGGGTCCCGACTTACTGTCCCACTGTTTCAGTGGACTCACACCAAAGTTACAAAGAGGGAAGATATGGATAAATCTTTTTTATGCAGCGAGCTGCTCTGATCTGGAATGCACTGTCTGAAAGGGTGCTGGAAGCAGATTCAATAATAACTTTCAAAAGGGAATTGAAAAAGAAATATTTGCAGGGCTGTGGGGTAAAGTAGCAGGGGGGTAGATTAATTGGATAGCTCTTATAGAACCTGTTTGTCTCTCTGATACTAACTGATATGCTGAGTATTTCTAGCATATGCATATGCTATTTTAATTTCAGCACACTTCCATAGATATGCTGCTCGCATTAAATAATTATCACAAGTACATGAAGTTGTTGAGAACTGATTAACTTGGTCTTGATCTTTCTTTTCATTCTGCTGTTGGTTTGAACGAATTAAGTTGTGCAATCACATTGCTGGTTAGTTCCTATCATATTGTCACGATCTAGCAATTTGTTGATAAAGTTTGTAAGAAGTCTGTTTTCATAACGTCCTCTTAATATTAATCTTTGTTGGGCAAAGTCTGTGCCACAACCACAACTGAACATGGGGATTGAGGCCCAGAACCTCCACCCAGTAGAGTAGGCACCAAAATTAAGAGCGGTATCTACACCAATCTTCCTGACTGCTACCCACACAGAAATATCCTGCCAATCTGATTAGCATGTGCCGGAACAACTAAGCAGCATAAGCAAGCAGAGGTCAGCGTAAACAATTGGGGCCCATGGAAAGCATGGAACTTACATCATATTCCTTCTATAAGTCTCTCCTTTGGCATGAAAATTAAAATTATCTTTTATGCACACTAGGCACATCATGTGTAAGAAAATGCAATCGTGGAACCCTCTCAATTTTTAATGTAACTCATTCTGATGCCATCAAAATGAATTCAAAGATACAGGATATCCAGTGCTGCCGTCAGTGAGGAGAAATATAAAAAATGTGCTTCAATATTTCCCAATAAACCACCAGAACATTGTAACATAGGAACAGGAGTAGGCCATTCAGCCCCTCGAGCCTGTTCTACCATTCAATCAGATCAGGGCTGACCTATACTGCAGGATGAGGAAAGCCTGATACTAAATCGGCTCCAGCATGTCTGAAGAGAAAGACATCTTAAAAGGACACATTGTAAAAGGCCATGCGTCAGAGGATAGATCGCCGTAGTAACAAGAATGAGTCCAGACCGGCCGGGGATCATTCTGCGTACATTATGTTGTGGACACTGAGAGAAAACAAGTGCCATGTCAATCAATTGTTGGTTTTATCTGCAGGAACCTACTGTTGACAAGCCACCGCCCCAGGAGGTGTGGTTCAATGTTAAAAGGGGCTTTTAAAACTTAGACTTTTCAGAGTGGTAAGAGATGCAGCTGCACCCCAACTGCTCCAACCTTGCCTTTCGCTTCCTGGCGGCTACATGACTGCTCTCGACCTCACAGCATCATGCCTCAATCAGGCTTCAGATTGCCCGTGAAGCGCGGTTACATGAGAAAGCCACGCCACCCTACAACGGTGTCCATCCAAATATATGGAATCTTCCCGACAAGCTGGAACCAATCATGAGTATATAACTTTCGTTAAGGGATTACTCTAATTTAATTTCTAAAAGGTTATGCACTTTGGAGACTCAGAAAGTGTTGTATTATTACGGCAATTCTAATTCGTGCATTTGATACGATGCTAATGTAAATTTTTTAATGCGTCAATAATAAATTTTTTCTTTCTAAAGCCATGGTTGGTCCGTAAAGTTACTTTAAGAAAGAGAGCCCATTAAGTTAAAAACAGCATTAAATCATTTGGAGTTAAAAAGGCAATTCCCCAAATTAAAGTGTAAAATCACTTTTTTACCTTTTTGCTGCTCCAATACCTCAACTTCAGTTACCCAGGACTTTCTGTACACTATTTATCGCCTTGTCAACTTGCAGTGCTACTTTTAAAAGAAAAAGAAAGACCTACATTTATGTAGCGCCTTTCACCACCACCAAACATCTCAAATCGCTTTACAGCCAATGAAGTACTTGCTATGCTGATAACAAAGGATGTTACTGAGTACTGTGAACAATGAGCAAGTGTGATCTTAGCTCCTTTAATAAGACTCCAGAGTGCAGGTACCTCATGGGAGGCCTGCTTATATATTGTGCTCCCAAGGGATGCTGGGATCCCTTGGGACTCCGACAGGTGGGCCCTCTGGTGGTAGTGTAATACAGGTTACAAGGGGCTAAATACATAACATCACTCCCCCATGAAGTCAACAGTACATTTATTTACAAGGTGAGACGATCTGGGGCTTTACGCTTCCTTGTCCATCGTCTCGGTACAAATGCGGGTGTGGGTGGGTTGGTCAGTTCATCACTGGGCTGTTGGGCATCCAGCTTTGCCGGGCTGCTGGGGGTGGTGAATTCGGCATCGTGGTCAACCATGATGTCAGTTGCCACTTGTGTGTGTGTTGGAGGATCAAAGTTGGTGGTGTCTTCTTCAGGTTGTTCATAGCTGTTGGTGAACCGCAATTTGATTTGGTCCAAATGTTTTCTGTGTGTTTGTCCATTGGCCTGAAACACCCTACTCCCCTCTTTGGCTGTAACCATGCCAGCTAGCAATTTGGGACCATGTCCATAATTGAGCACAAGCACAGGATCATTGATCTCAATATCACATGACAAATTTGCGCGGTCATGGTACACACTTTGTTGATGTCGCTTGCCCTCCACGTGATCATGGAGATCAGGGTGGACAAGAGAGAGCCTTGTTTTTAGCGCCCTTTTCATCAGCAGCTCAGCTGGGGGAACCCCGGTGAGTGAGTGGAGTCTGGTGCGGTAGCTGAGCAGTACTCGGGACAGCCGGGTCTGCAGGGAGCCTTCTGACACATGATTGAAGCTTTGCTTGATGATCTGAACTGCCAGTTCTGCCTGGCCGTTGGATGCGGGCTTGAACGGGGCAGATGTGATGTGTTTGATCCCATTGCGGGTCATGAATTCCTTGAATTCAGCACTGGTGAATAGTGGCAGTGGACATACTTACAGATATTATCGCACTTCCAATCCAGTTTGAGTAAGCGTCCACAACAACCAAAAACATTTTGCCTAGAAATGGGCCCGCATAGTCCACGTGGCTCCTCGACCATGGTTTGGAGGGCCATGACCACAAACGTAGTGGTGCCTCTCTGGGTGCATTGCTCAGCTGAGAGCAAGTGTTGCACTGGCGCACGCATGACTCTAAATCTGAGTCGATGCCGGGCCACCACACATGGGATCTGGCTATGGCTTTCATCATTACATTGCCTGGGTTCAAATGTGAAATTCACATTTGAGCGTATCTCTGCCTTTCTTGGGCAAGACCACACGATTTCCCCACAACACAGTCCGCCTGCAGGGACATTTCGTCTTTGTGCCTGTGGAACGGCTTAATCGCCTCCTGCATCTCCGCTGGGACACTGGACCAGCTCCCACGGAGGACACAGTTTTTTTTACCAAGGACAGTAAAAGATCCTGGCTGGTCCAGGTCCTGATCTGGCGGGCCGTAACAGAGGACTTTTCGTTCTTGAATGCCTCCATGACCATGAGCAAGTCCACTGGCTATGCGATTTCCACCCCGGTGGTAGGCAATGGCAGCCAACTGAGAGCATCTGTGCAGTTCTCTGTGTCCGGTCGATGGCGGATTATATAGTTGTAAGCCGACAGCGTGAGCGCCCATCTTTGGATGCGGGTGGAGGCATTGGTGTTGATCCCTTTGCTCTCAGAGAACAGCAATATTAACGGCTTGTGGTCAGAGTGCAAAGGTAAGAGTTTGGTAAGTGGGAGAACTTTAAGGGTTAATCCCTTTTAAACCATTTCAAGGTTGGTGTAAATTACTAGTGACAATTTCTAGTCGCTTCCAAAGGTAAAATAAGATTACAAGTTTAAGTAAAACTGAAATATTAAACAGATAAGATTCTTGTAGGCTTAAGCAGAGCCAAACAAGCAAGCTAGCTTGGTTAATTGGCTAGCTAGTAAAAACTGGTTCCCTAACAGGCCAGTGGTGCGTCAGCCAGGAACAGTATAAAAAGAGAGGGCTTGGTGCAGACTTGCTTGGAGTGCGCGGCAGGTCAGAGTTTGGTAAGGATTTGGTAGGTGAGAGAGTTCGGGCAAATGGGAGTGGGAGGTGTTGCTTTTTCTTGTTTTCTCCACCAGTGCTGAGTCCCTGACCTGAGAGGAAAAAAAAACGAAGTGTGACGTCACAGCTAAGAGGGTAAGTGATTGGCTGGTTGATTGATGAGTAGTTTTTCTTTTTTCCTTATCTTGTCATTAAGAAACCTTTGGCATTGTTGCCAAATTAGGTTATTTTAAGGGTTAAGTCATGGCAGGAGAGCCCAGACCCGTGTCATGCTCCTCCTGTGCCACGTGGGAAATCAGGGACGCTTCCAGTGTCCCTGACAACTATGTGTGCAGGAAGTGTATCCAGCTGCAGCTCCTGACAGAAAGCATTGCGGCACTGGAGCTGCGGATGGATTCACTCTGGAGCATGCGCAATGCTGAGGATGTTGTGGATAGCACGTTCAGTGAGTTGGTCATACTGCAGGTAAAGGTTACAAGCGCAGATAGGGGATGGGTGACCACCAGGCAGAGCAGGAGTAGGAAGGCAGTGCAGGAGTCCCCTGCGGTCACCTCCCTCCAAAACAGATATACCGCTTTGGATATTGTTGGGGGAGATGGCTCACCAGGGGAAGGCAGCAGCAGCCAAGTTCATGGCACCATGGATGGCTCTGCTGCACAGGAGGGCAGGAAAAAGAGTGGGAGAGCTAAAATGGTGGGGGATTCTATTGTAAGGGGGATAGATAGGCGTTTCTGCGGTCGCAACCAAGACTCCAGGATGGTATGTTGCCTGCCTGGTGCAAGGGTCAAGGATGTCTCGGAGCGGCTGCAGGGCATTCTGGAGCGGGAGGGTGAAAAACCAGTTGTCGTGGTGCATATAGGTACCAACGATATAGGTAAAAATCGGGATGAGGTCCTACGAGACAAATTTAGGGAGCTAGGAGTTAAATTAAAAAGTAGGACATCAAAGGTAGGAATCTCAGGATTGCTAACAGTGCCATGTGCTAATCAGAGTCGGAATTGCAGGATAGCTAAGATGAATACGTGGCTTGAGGAGCGGTGCAAGAGGGAGGGATTTAAATTCCTGGGACATTGGGACCGGTTCTGGGGGAGGTGGGACCAGTACAAACCGGACGGTCTGCACCCGGGCAGGACCAGAACCAATGTCCTAGGGGGAGCATTTGCTCGTGCTGTTGGGAAGGGGTTAAACTAATATGGCAGGGGGATGGGAACCTATGCAGGGAGACAGAAGGAAATAAAATGGGGGCAGAAGCAAACAATTCTGGAGAATAGTAAAAGTGGAGGGCAGAGAAACCCAAGGCAAAAATCAAAAAGGGTCACATTAGAGCAAAATTCTAAAGGGACAAAGAGTGCTAAAAAGACAAGCCTGAAGGCTCTGTGCCTCAATGCGAGGAGTATTCGGAATAAGGTGGACGAATTAACTGCGCAGGCAGCTATTAACGATTATGATATAATTGGGATTACAGAGACATGGCTCGAGGGTGACCAAGGCTGGGAACTCAACATCCAGGGGTATTCAACATTCAGGAAGGATAGACAGAAAGGAAAAGGAGGTGGGGTAGCATTGCTGGTTAAAGAGGAAATTAACGCAATAGTAAGAAAGGACGTTAGCTTGGATGATGTGGAATCTGTATGGGTAGAGCTGCGGAATACCAAAGGGCAGAAAATGCTAGTGGATGTTGTGTACAGATTACCAAACAGTAATAGTGAGTTTGGGGATGGCATCAAACAGGAAATTAGGGATGCGTGCAATAAAAGGTACAGCAGTTACCATGGGAGACTTTAATCTACGTATAGATTGGGCTAACCAAGCTGATAGCAATGCGGTGGAGGAGGATTTCCTGGAGTGTTTTAGGGATGGCTTTCTAGACCAATATGTCGAGGAAGCAATGAGAGAGCTGGCCATCCTAGACTTGGTGTTGTGTAATGAGAGAGGACTAATTAGCAATCTTGTTGTGCGAGGCCCCCTTATAAAAAGTGACCATAATATGGTAGAATTCTTTATAAAGATGGAGAGTGATGGTGTTAATTCAGAAACAAGAATCCTGAACTTAAGAAAATGTAACTTCGATGGTATGAGGTGTGAATTGGCTAGGATAGACTGGAAAATGAGATTTAAAGGGTTGACAGTGGATAGGCAATGGCAGGCATTTATAGATTACATGGATGAACTTCAACAATTGTACATCCCTGTCTGGAGTAAAAATAAAACGGGGAAGGTAGCTCAACCGTGGCTAACAAAGGATATTAGGGATAGTGTTAAATCTAAGGAAGAGGCATATAAATTGGCCAGAAAAAGCAGCAAACCTGAGGACTGGGAGAAATTTAGAATCCAGCAGAGGAGGACAAAGGGTTTAATTAAGAGGGGGAAAATACAGTATGAGAGGAAGCTTGCAGGGAACATAAAAACTGACTGCAAAAGCTTCTATAGATATGTGAAGAGAAAAGGATTAGTGAAGACCAACGTAGGTCTTTTGCAGTCAGAATCAGGTGAATTTATAATGGGGAACAAAGAAATGACAGACCAATTGAACAAATACTTTGGATCTGTCTTCACTAAGGAAGACACAAATAACCTTCCGGAAATAATAGGGGTTCGAGGGTCTAGCGAAAAGGAGGAACTGAAGGAAATCCTTCTCAGTCAGGAAATTGTGTTAGGGAAATTGATGGGATTGAAGGCCGATAAATCCCCAGGGCCTGATAGGCAGCATCCCAGAGTAATTAAGGAAGTGGCCCTTGAAATAGTGGATGCACTGGTGACCATTTTCCAACATTCTATTGAATCTGGATCAGTTCCTATGGACTGGAGGGTAGCTAATGTAACACCTCTTTTTTAAAAAGGAGGGAGTAAGAAAACACGGAATTATAGACCGGTTAGCCTGACATCGGTGGTGGGGAAAATGTTGCAATCAATCATTAAAGATGAAATAGCAGCGCATTTGGAAAGCAGTGACAGGATCGGTCCAAGTCAGCATGGATTTATGAAAGGGAAATCATGCTTCACAAATCTCCTAGAATTGTTTGAGGATGTAACTAGTAGAGTGGACTAGGGAGAACCAATGGATGTGGTGTATTTGGACTTTCAAAAGGCTTTTGACAAGGTCCCACACAAGAGATTAGTGTGCAAAATTAAAGCAGATGGTATTGGGGGTAATGTACTGACATGGATAGCGAACTGGTTGGCAGACAGGAAGCAGAGGGTCGAAATAAACGGGTCCTTTTCAGAATGGCAGGCAGTGACGAGTGGGGTGCTGCAGGGTTCAGTGCTGGGACCCCCAGCTATTTACAATATACATCAATGATTTCGATGAAGAAATTGAGTGTAATATCTCCCCAGTTTGCAGATGGCACTAAGCTGGGTGGCTGTGTGAACTGTGAGGAGGATGCTAAGAGACTGCAGGGTGATTTGGACAGATTAGGTGAGTGGGCAAATGCATGGCAGATGCAGTATAATGTGGATAAATGTGAGGTTATCCACTTTGGTGGCAAAAACCGGAAGACAGAATATTATCTGAATGGTGACAGATTAGGAAAAGGGGAGGTGCAACGAGTCCTGGGTGTCATGGTACATCAGTCATTGAAATTTGGCATGCAGGTACAGCAGGCAGTGAAGAAGGCAAATGGCATGTTGGCCTTCATAGCTAGAGGATTTGAGTATAGGAGCAGGGAGGTCTTACTACATTTGTACAGAGCCTTGGTGAGGCCACACCTGGAATATTATGTTCAGTTTTGGTCTCCTAATCCGAGGAAGGACGTTCTTGCCATTGAGGGAGTGCAGCGAAGATTCACCAGATTGATTCCTGGGATGGCAGGACTGACATATGAGGAGAGACTGGATCAACTGGGCTTGTATCCACTGGAGTTTAGAAGAATGAGAGGGGATCTCATAGAAACATATAAAATTCTGACGGGATTGGACAGTTAGAGGCAGAAAGAATGTTCCCATTGCTGGGGAGTTCCAGAACCAGGGGTCACAGTCTAAGAATAAGAGGTAAGCCATTTAAGACTGAGATGAGGAGAAACTTCTTCACTCAGAGAGTGTATAACCTGTAAAATTCTCTACCACAGAAAGTTGTTGAGGCCAGTTCGTTAGATATATTCAAAAGGGAGTTAGAATGGCCTTTACGGCCAAAGGGATCAAGGAGTATGGAGAGAAAGCAGGAAAGAGGTACTGAGGTTGAATGATCAGCCATGATCTTATTGAATGGCGGTGCAGGCTCGAAGGGCCGAATGGCCTGCTCCTACACCTAATTTCTATGTTTCTATGTTTCTAAACTTGAGGCCAAATAAGTACTGGTGCATTTTTTTTACCCCGTAAAAGCACGCCAGAGCTTCTTTTTCAATCATGCTGTCGGCCCTTTCAGCCTTGGACAAAATCCTGGATGCATAAGCGACCGGTTGTAAGATCCTCGATTCGTTAACCTGTTGTAACACACACCTGACCCCATATGACGACACATCACAAACTAGCATTAATCTTTTCCAAGGGTTATACAGGACAAGCAGTTTGTTTGAATACAACAGATTTCTGGCTTTCTTAAAGGCAGCCTCTTGTGAATTCCCCCATACCCAGTCATCTCCCTTGCGCGGTAGCGCATGTAGGGGTTCTAGCAGGTTGCTTAATCCAGGTAGGAAATTACCAAAATAGTTAAGGAGTCCCAAAAACGACCGCAGCTCCGTCACTTTCTGTGGTCTTGGCGCATTCTTGATGGCCTCCGTCTTGGTGTCGGTGGGTCTGATGCCGTCTGCCGCGATTTTCTTCCCAAGAACTCGCCCTCCTGTGCCAGGAAAACACACTTTGAGCATTTCAACCTGAACCCCACGCGATCCAACCGACTAAGAACCTCTTCCAGATTCTTCAAGTGCTCAATGGTGTCCCGACCTGTAACCAGTATGTCATCCTGGAAAACCACAGTGCAAGGAACCGACTTTAGCAGGCTCTCCATGTTTTGTTGGAAGATTGCCGCGGCCGACCAAATCCCGAACGGGCACCGGTTATAGATGAACAGACATTTGTGCGTATTGATACAGGTGAGGCCTTTCGAAGACTCCTCCAGTTCCTGTAGGCCGAGGTCAGATCCAACTTGGTGAACGTCTTCCCTCCAGCCAGGATCACGAATAGGTCGTCTGCCTTGGGTAGCGGGTACTGGTCTTGTTGCGAAAAACGGTTAATCGTTACTTTATAGTCCCCACAAATTCTAACCGTGTCATCCTCTTTAAGTACCGGGACAATCGGACGAGCCCACTCGTTGAATTCCACCGGCGCGATGATGCCTTATCGCCGCAGCCTGTCCAGCTCAATTTCCACTTTCTCACGCATCATGTACTGTACCGCCCAAGCCTTGTGGTGGATGGGTGCGTACCGGGAACCAAATGGATCTGCACTTTCGCCCCCGAGAAGCTTCCAATGCCTGGCTCGAACAACAATGGGAACTTGCTCAGAACCTGGGCACATGAGGCATCGTCGACGGACGAAAGTGCTCGGATGTCGTCCCAGTTCCAGCGGATTTCTCCCAGCCAGCTTCTGCCAAACAACATGGGGCCATCCCCTGGCACAATCCACAGTGGGAGTTCGTGTACTGCTCCGTCATAGGAGATTTTGACTCATGCATTGCCAATTACAGGGATTAGTTCCTTGGTGTAAGTCGTTAGTTTGGTGTGAATGGGGCTGAGCTTGGGCCTGTGTGCCTTTTTGCTCTACAGCCTGTTGAAGGCCTTTTTACTCATTATGGACTGATTTGCACCCGTGTCCAGTTCCATAGATACTGGAATACTGTTCAGTTCAACTTTCAAAATTATTGGTGAACATTTCGTAGTGAATGTGTATACTCCATACACTTCTGCCTCCTCGGTACGAGTCTCCAATTCAGCCTGGTGCACAGTGGATCGATCTTCCTCTGCAACATGGTGGTTTGCAGCTCGTCTGCACATTTGCTGGAGGTGTCCCATTGTTCTGCAACTGTTGCATGCATCGTGCTTGAAGCGGCACTGATGGGACCGATCACCTCCACATGCCAAGGTGTTGACTGCCTCGCATTAACGATTGATGGCGGACTCTGGGTCATCTGAGGTCGGGCAGCAGCAGCCGGCGTGTATGTTCCTCGTCGCCATCCTTGTCACCAATTGCTATGCTCATAACAAAGGATGAAACTGAGTACTGTGTACAATGAGCAAGTGTGACCTTAGCTCCTTTTAATAAGACTCCAGAGTGCAGGAACCTCGTGGGTGGCCTGCTTATATACTGTGCTCCCAAGGGATGCTGGGACTCCCTTGGGACTCCAACAAGTAGGCCCTCTGGTGGTGGTGTAATACAGATTGCAAGGGGTTAAATACATAACAGTCATTTTGGAGTGTAGTCACTGTTGTAATGCGGGAATACAATGATTAACGTATCTATTTCCAGATCCCTTTGTTTCACTACTCTGTTTAGTTTGCGACCTTCCAAGGAATAAGTGACCTCCTTATTCCTCCTACCAAAATGAACGACACGTACTTTGCGATATTAAAATTAATTTGCCATTTATCTGGCCACTCTACAAGCCTGTTTATGTCTTCCTGTATTTTGGTTCAGTCTTGCACATTATTAGCTACACCCCTCAATTTGGTATCATCTGCAAATTTCAACATCAAAGCTTTAATGCTAAGTCGTTGAGTATCATAGCATCAAAGAATGGTTACAGCACAGAAGGAGGCCATTCGGCCTGTCGAGACTGTGTCAGGCTCGAGGTACAGAAAAATTCACCGTCCAGTAAAAATAGTTTTAAACTTCTTGGCCTAGGAGTTGGTTCGCGCCCGAATTTCAGCATGAGTCAAGAAGTGACAATGACTGGCGTGCTGAAACTGATGCATATGAGGGCCACTCAAAACAGCTCCTCTTGTGTCATCCGAACTCACCTAGTGTGCTGGGGCCGCCAATCACTTCCCAGGAGTTGTGGTTCATTGTCAAAAAGAGCTTTTAAAAGTTAGACTTTTCAGCGTGGTAAGAGATACACTTGAAGCGGATGAAGGGCTGGATTTTTGGCTTTGATGATTTCGGGGCGGTAATGGCGGCGGGGTGGTAGAGTTTGCGCCCGAGAACAGTTTCTGCCTCAGTCATCAAAATTAGGCAGCTGGGCCCTGAGCCTGGGGTGCAGCGCTAAGGGAGGCATTGCACACCTCTCTTAGGGCATCACCATGGGAAAATCCCAAGCTAAAGAGCCGGGAAGGGAGCGCTCTGAGAGAAAGGAAACTGGAAAAAAAAAACACAAACCACTCCCAAAAAGTAGCCCATGCCACCACAACATAAATTGCAAAAAAATTAAATGAAAAGCCACTCACACTTACCTTAGGAGTCCATTACTTACCTCTCTGCATAGTCGGACCGCCCGGTTTCACAAGCATTCGCTGCGGGGCGTACGGGTCGGGCGGGAGTCAAAAAGTGCACCAGTGTCACAACCAGGGCCATTGCACGCCAGCGCAGCACTTCCCGGCTGTGCTGCTCCACACTGCGCAAAACCAGCCCCGAAAACTCCCGCGGGGGGATTTGGAGGCTGACCGTACGCCCAGGAGACCTGATTGCCGCCGCTCCCGGGCAAAAAACGGAGCGCAAAGGACTGGAAAATCTGCCTCCGAAATGTCCAAGGGGCACCAGGCAGCAAACCAAACAAGGCCAATTTGTCAGGAACCCAACAGCAGCCAAATAGTGCCAAGGCGAGGGGCCAGGACTGGACAGGAGCTGCAGATTTCTGCAGGCCAACAGCTGCGTTTGTGCTCTCAATGCCCAGCGCAAGCGGGCCACGTTAATTACCCAGACTGCCTCATTCAGGAAGAGAGGCCTGATCAGGCTTGGCACACTTTGGGTGCATTGCAGCAGTCCAGGGGCCCAGCAGAAGCATCCCAGGAAAATCGGCCCTTTTACCAGTCAATCGACTTCTGGTCAACTGGTCAATGTAGATCTACAATGTTATTTGCTGATTAACATAGCAGGGCAATAAATGGTTGTTTTAAATAAATTCGTATTTATTGGTCCTCAATTACTTGAAATTTTAATTTCATTGACTCCAACATAGCCACGGCAGTTAATGGATAAGCACCAGATGGTTGCTTCTGCCACGTTCGGTTGTGGCATGAATGCTCACAGAAAGTACCATTGGTTGCACATCACGATAAAGTAGCAGTGAATTTTGTTCTGAATTGCTTTTTCACCTCCCAGTAACTGCAGCTTTTGCTTTCAGTGTTTCTCTGACAAATGTTTCCGCATTATGTTTCTTCCCTGTCAGACAGGTTGCTGAAAAATGCCCTTTACTGTTTATCCATGTTTTCTTTTGTGCCTGCACCCTAGTGGATTTTTGCATTAACTCTGAATCCTTGGATGCTCTTTGATGCGAGAAATGCGAGACGATCCATGGGTGGCCAAGTGTCAAGCTATGATATGACCTCAACACACGGGGCGCTTACATTCACCATTCATATGATGGACTACCAACACAGTACAATACAATGCACTCACTCACAAACATAAGCAGAAATTGGTGGAAATACTCAGTGGGTCAGGCAGCGTCCAGAGGCCACAGATCAGATGCTGCCTGACCTACTTAGTAGTTCCAGCATTTTCTGTTTATATTTCAGATTTCCAGCATCCGCAGCACTTTGTTGTTTGTATTCTTGCACTCACAATCTTGGCTTCTGATCGCTAATTATGGAACAGCACTGCCCAAATGAATAATGTAAGATAGAGGAGGCTCCCACCTCTTGGTTATTAGCATCAACAACAAATTGCATTTATGTCCTCATTCAGAACATCTCAAAGCATTTTATAATGAAATGGTGGTGAGGGTGGAAACCAAAGCACATTGACGAGATAAGCATTGAAGAGACTTTTGAAGGAAGAAACAGAGGTAGCAAGGCAAAGTGGTTTGGGAATAAATTCCAGAAAGCATGAACTGAAAGATTCGTCTCCAGTGGTGGAGCAAAGTTAAAGAAAAAGGCCTTAGAATCATCGACATATACGCACAGAAGGAGGCCATTCTTACATTCATGACCTCAGGGCATCCCAAAGCACTTTACAACCAATGAAGTGTAGTGATTGTTTTAGTGTAGGAAACACAGCAGTCAAGTTGCGCACAGCAAGCTCCCACAAACAACAATGTGGTAATGACCAGATAATCTGTTCGAGATGACGATGATAAAGTTGGAGGTGAAGAGGGTATGAGGAAGGAACATCCAGCTGAAGAAGACTGCTGAAGTAAAGTGGAGCACGGCCATGGAGAAATTAAAAATGAGGCCGAGGATCTTGGAAGTGAAGTGTTGAAAAACAGGAGGCGGAGCGACTTTAACCGTACCAGCTCTGCAGGGGCCGGGGGGGGGGGGCAGGCAGATAAAAATCGTCCCAGGTTACTTACCTGCCCTGAAATTGCAAAAAATCGACTGATTACAATTCTAACCTGCTCAACTGAGTCGGCAGCAAGGACACCCGCCCAAAGCCGACAGGGTCCTTATTTACAGATGCATGCCGGGTCCCAATGTCAACATCAGAACCTGACTACAATTTGTATTCGACGCCCTGAGCGGGAAGCTTCGGTGAATTTCCTGCAAGGCCAACCAGGCGAGGAAGTGAATCGGGGCCACAAGAAGCCCAAAAAGGTAACTTTTCAATTTGTTTTTACTTTCCTTGTGGGGGCTACTTATTACTCCTAGATTTGCTTTACATCTCTATTAAGTAGAACAGAACCAATAGTGTAACTAGAGGATGTGGGCCCCAATGCAAACATAGATTTGTAAAATCACAGAACGACAGGGAAAAGTGCAGCCGGCCAGGGAAGACCCCACGCAGCTGCCCCTCGAGTGAGGGGGTCCGGGGGGCTGAAGAGGGAGCTCAGAGTCTGGGGGAGCCGGGACCGGTGTGAGGGAGGGTTTACGGGGTGGGGAGGTTACCGGGGGTCCGGGAGCGGAGCTGAGCCGGGTGTAGATGGCGGGGACGATGGTGCTCCAGGCTCGGGCTCTGTACGAGAATGTGGGCGAGATCTCGGTGCGGGAGGACGAGGTGCTAACCGTGTACAGCGAGCACGACATCGAGGGCTGGCTGGAGGGGGCCAACAGCCAGGGCCACAGGGGCCTCTTCCCGGCCTGGTACGTGCAGATCCTGCGGGCCGGGAGTGGGGGCGACGTTGCGCCCGGTGTTGGTGCTGGTGCTGCCGAGCCCCCTGCCTCCCGCTATGCCAACGCGCCGACCCAAGGCGATGACAGTCCGCGCCGCCTCAGCCCCCCAGCGGCTTCCCCCTGCCGGCCTACCCCGCCGCCAGCACCTTCTGCCCCCCACCTCTCACCCAAACGGGCGGCGGTCTCAGGGGGCTGGTCCTGGCGGGGCTGCAGCACACCAGGCATCGGGCAGCGGCGACGAGGACGACTGGGATGATAACTCGACGGTGGCGGACGAGCCGCTGTCCCGGGGGCGGCGGAGCGCATGAGGCGGGTTCTCGGATTTCGATTGGATGGGCCGTTATCAAGTGAGCATGGGGGCCGGCGGCCGGAATGTCGGGGGGTAGATGCGGTGTCCTCCTCCTCGGCCACCGCCTCCTCCTCCAAGGGCACAGCTACGGTCAGCAGGAACCTCAACCGCTTCTCCACCTTCGTCAAGTCGGGCGGCGAGGCGCTCATCCTCGAGGCGGCCGGCTTTGTCAGGGACAGCGACACGATCTGTGTGGCGGCCGGCCCGCATGGTCCCGAGTGGCACTTACCCGTTCGCCTGCTCCATCGACGAGCCCACCAAGCAGACCCAGTTCAAGGGCACCAAGAGCTACATCTTCGTACCACCTGGTGCCCAGCCACACCCAGTGCCTGGTCAACCCGCGCTGCAAGCACTTCGACTGGCTGTACGGCCGGCTGGTGGAGAAGTTCCCCGTCATCCCGGTGCCCCACATCCCCGAGAAGCAAGCCACCGGCCACTTCGAGGAGGACTTCATCTCCAAGCGGAAAAAAGGGCTGACCCTGTGGATGAACCAAATGTCAAGCCACCCGGTGCTGGCCTGCTGCGACGCCTTCCAGCACTTCCTGCAACAACGAGAAAGCTTGGAAGCAGGGCAAGAGGAAAGCCGAGGACGACATGGTGGGGGGCAACTTCTTCCTGACGCTCAGCACCCCGCAGAGCCCCCTCGACCTGCAGGAGGTGGAGAGCAGGGTCGATGGGTTCAAAACTTTCACCAAGAGGATGGACGAGAGCGTTTTCCAGCTGAGCCACACCGCCAACGAGTTCACGAGGAAGCAGTGGTGGGCCCCGCTTCAGGCGAGGGTCCCAATGCCACTGCATTGGCTGCAATGGCGTAGTTACACCACTGAACATAACCTTAGAAAAAGCTACTAAGCAATAATAAAAAAATATTTAGGCGAGATGTTGGACTTGCGCCCAAAACAGACGGCAAGTCTGTGAATTGTAAATGTGTTGGAACCTTGTGGGGTGCTCGTGTCCAATGTCGAGATATGGGGCCGAGAATTCCGGCCTCGCTGGGTGCGTATGAAGTGCGCACGGACTCGGCGAGGCCTCGCAAAAGTCGTTTTTCTGGGCGCGACGTGCATGCGGCGAGAACCTGCTTTTCCGATCTATCAAGGTTTCTCCGTACAGATCCTCCGCATCCCCGGGAGAAGGACACCTGCGCGGGAGAGATTGGGCTATTTGCCCAACTCATGCCCAGCGAATGACCTTCAAACTCTTATGCCTGGTAAAAGCAGCTGCATAGCTAACTTTTACCAGCGTAACACTTTTAAAACACATCAAAATTAAATTTAGACACTCATTTTTGTCATGTATTCAACCGGCATTGTAACCCATGTACAAACTGACCTAAGTTGTACACCGTGAGAACACTGACCACTAGGTGGGAGTCACTCCTAACCTGGACCTTCAGGTATAAAAGGGGAAGCTCCACCCACCTTCATCACTTGAGTGCTAAGGAATAAAGGACAGGTCACAGACTGACCTTCTCTCAAGCATGGGCCTCGTGTGCATTTATACTGTGTAGTAAGGACGTATCAATGGCGACAAGAAACTGGGATTTAAACCACGCGAGCATGGCCACTAGCAGAACAGACGAGAGGTACTGTGTTAAGGAATGGTTGAGACAGAGATTCAACATTGTTAAAGCAGCACACAGTTCTCCAGGCAGACAAGGGCAGTCAGGCATGCCCCAACATGTAGTTGAACCCAGAGGGGGAGTTCGACAGAGACAATGGCAAGCTGAACAGTGATTCAGGCCATTGCAAGGGACAATGCGGCCAGTAATGGGGCCATCAACACCTGTTAATGGTGCACTCAAGGACAATAACAGGGGCAGTCAGGGACGATCGACTGGCAAGGGATCTTTTGTTTCAAAACGCAATTCATGCTGGAGGCGTGGAGGCATACATTCAGCCGGAGTTTGCAGAGATGAGCAAAATACCTGCAGAAATTGCAGAAATGGACAGTGGGGGAAATCGCTAGAAGCTGAAGTTCAGCGAGTTCATGTGGAGCATGTATACAGTTCATACACTAGGACGCCACCGATAATGATGAAAGTGCTCCTCAATGGCATCCCAGTATCAATGGAGTTAGACACGGGTGCCAGCCAGTCCCTGATGGGTATCAAACAGTTCGAAAAGTTGTGGGCATCCAAGGCCAGCAGGCCAAAATTATCGCCGATTGACGCACAGCTACAGACATACACAAAGCAGATCATTCCGGTGCTAGGCAGCGCCACGGTAGTCGTGACCCACAAAGATTCGGAGAACAGGTTGCACTCTGGATTGTCCCAGGGGATGGTCCCGCACTACTGGGGAGGAGTTGGCTTGCTGTAATGAACTGGAAATGGGGCGATGTCAATGCAATTTCCTCTGTGGAGTGAGTATCATGCTCACAGGTCCTGGACAAATTTGACTCATTATTTCAACCCAGCATTGACACTTTCATGGGGGCCAAGGTAGTGATTCACATAAACCCGGACGCCAGACCAGTACACCACAAGACAAGAGCAGTGCCGTACGTGATGCGGGAAAAGATTGAAGGTGAATTGGACCGCCTGTTGAGGGAAGGCATCATCTCGCCAGTCGAATTCAGTGACTGGGCGAGCCCGATTGTGCCGGTGCTCAAGGCGGATGGGTCGGTCAGGATATGTGGCGATTACAAGGCCACCATCAATCGGGTGTCACTCCAAGACCAGTACCCGCTACTGAGAGCGGAGGACCTCTTTGCGACGCTATCCGGTGGCAAACTTTTTTCAAAATTGGACCTGACCTCAGCTTACATGACCCAGGAGCTGGCGAGTGAGTCGAAGAAGCTGACCACCATCACGACACACAAGGGGCTGTTTGAGTACAACAGATGTCCGTTCAGGAGTCGCTCGGCCGCCGCGATCTTCCAACGAAATATGGAAAGCCTCCTCAAGTCGATTTCAGGGACGGTGGTTTTTCAGGACGACATCCTCATTACGGGTTACGATACTGAAGAACACTTCCACAACCTGGAGGAGGTGCTACGCAGACTGGACCGGGTAGGTCTGCGACTGAAAAAGGCGAAGTGCGTCTTCCTAGCTCCAGAGGTAGAATTCCTGGGGATGAGGGTAGCAGCAGACGGGATCAGCCCTACTGCATCCAAGACGGAAGCGATCCAGAGAGCATCCAGACCCCATAACACGATGGAGCTGCGTTCGTTCCTGGGGCTCCTGAACTATTTTGGTAACTTTCTTCCCAAATTGAGCACGCTGCTAGAGCCGCTACACATGCTCCTACGCAAAGGTCACGAATGGGTCTGGGGGGACAGCCAGGAAAGGGCTTTTAATAGAGCACGCAATTTGTTCTGTTCCAACAATCTGTTAACGCTATATGACCCATGTAAGAAACTTGTGTTAACGTGCGATGCGTCGTCCTATGGTGTCGGGTGTGTGTTGCAGCATGTCAATGTCAAGAGTCAGTTACAGCCGGTAGCTTATGCCTCCAGGAGTCTGTCCCAGGCAGAAAGGGGCTACGGGATGGTAGAAAAGGAGGCGCTCGCATGTGTACATGCGGTAAAGAAAATGCACCAGTACCTGTTTGGCAGGAAATTTGAGCTGGAGACAGATCACAGACCCCTAACGTCCCTTTTGGCCGACAACAAGGCCATAAATGCAAACGTATTGGCCCGCATACAGAGGTGGGCACTCACATTAGCTGCCTATGACTACACAATTCGGCACAGACCGGGCACCGAAAACTGCGCCGATGCACTCAGCAGGCTCCCACTAGCCACCACTGAGGGGGCTACCGAGCATGGTGCTGAGATGGTCATGGCTGTTGAAGCTTTCGGAAGCGAAGGCTCACCCGTGACAGCCCGTCAGATTAAAGTCTAGACAAATGGAGACCCGCTATTGTCTCTAGTCAAGAAATGTGTCCTGAATGGGGAGTGGGCAGCCACGTACAGGGCATGCCCTGAGAAATTTAAACCATTTCACAGGCGCAAGGATGAACTATCGATTCAGGCCGATTGCCTACTGTGGGGAAACCATGTAGTCATGTCCCAGATGGGCAGAGAGGTGTTCATCAGAGAACTCCACAATGGGCACCCGGGCATTGTCACAATGAAGGCAATTGCCAGGTCACACGTTTGGTGGCCAGGGATCGACGCAGATCTGGAACTTTGTGTTCACAGGTGCAACACGTGTGCCCAGCTGGGCCATGCGCCCAGGAAGCCACCCTTAGCCCCTGGCCATAGCCCGCCAAGCCTTGGTCAAGCATCCATGTGGACTACGCAGGTCCTTTCATGGGGAAAATGTTTTTGGTTGTAGTAGACGCCTACTCCAAATGGATCGAGTGTGACATTTTAAATTCAAGCACATCCTCTGCCACGGTAGAAAGTCTACGGGCAATGTTTGCCGCCCACGGTCTACCGGACATCTTGGTCAGCGACAATGGCCCGTGCTTCACAAGCACTGAATTCCAGGACTTCATGGCAGGCAATGGAATTAACCATGTTAGAACGGCACCGTTCAAGCCAGCCTCAAACGGCCAGGCAGAACGAGCAGTGCAGATAATCAAACAGGGGATGCTCAGATTCCAAGCGGGTTCCCTACAAACCCGCTTATCACGCCTCCTGTTGGCCTATAGATCCCGACCACACTCGCTCACAGGGGTTCCACCCGCAGAGCTACTAATGAAAAGGACGCTCAAAACCCGATTATCCCTTATACACCCCACCATGAAAGAAATTGTCGAGAGCAGGCGCCAGTCACAATATCACTACCATGACAGAAATGTGAGGGCGCGATGTATTGATGTAAATGATCCTGTTTTTGTCCTCAACTACGCTGCAGGGCCCAAATGGCTCGCAGGCACTGTGGTTGCCAAAGAGGGAAATAGGATTCTGGTAGTTAAACTTACCAAAGGACAAATCTGCCGCAAACATGTGGATCAAACAAAAAGGAGGTTCAGCAACCCCATAGAAGAAGCAGAGGAAGAACACGATATAGAGTTCACTCCACCACAGGTGACCGAACACCGGAACCAAAGGGAGGAGAGCCCAGTCACTGTGGGCAGTCCGGACAGGCCTGAGGCACTGCAAACAGCAGACACTCAGGCCAGCGCCCAACAACCGGAGCCCCAACTCAGGCGCTCTACAAGGGAGCGTAAACCACCAGAGAGACTCAACCTTTGATCCCAATAAGACTTTGCGGGGGGAGGTGATGTCATGTATTCAACCAGCATTGTAACCCATGTATAAACTGACCTAAGTTGTACACCGTGAGAACACTGACCACTCGGTGGGAGACACTCCTAACCTGGATCTTCAGGTCTCAAAGGGGAAGCTCCACCCACCTTCATCACTTGAGTGCTAAGGAATAAAGGACAGGTCACAGACTGACCTTCTCTCAAGCATGGGCCTCGTGTGCATTTATACTGTGTAGTAAGGACGTATCAATTTTTATATTAAAAATCCTATCCATTAAGGTAAGTTTATTGTTCACACTATTAAAACACAAAAAAAATTCAAAAAAAAATTATTTTTTTCGAAAACATTTAATTACATTTAATTTCAATTAATTTTAAATATGTGAGGTGTTTTATTTAGTTATTATGCTATGTTTGGGTGTTTTAGGGGGTTATTCTCATTGATAGTAATGGGAACTCGTACAAATAGAGCTCCCATTTTTATCAATGAGAATACTGCATAGTGATTGGTGGTCCAGGCCCATGTGACTCCAGCATATACGTATGTACCTGAAAGACATCTCCCCATGCGCTGCGCATCGAATCTCGGCCTCTGACCGGGATCGTATGTTCCTTCGGGACCACCAGGTACTTTCGCAGATAAACTTTGGGGTCGGAGGCATTCGTACAAAGGAAGCCTCCAACTGCAATTTCCCCCCCAATATCTTACGTCTATAACTCGCCCTGACATGCTTCCTCTTATACCACCTCCTCCATAAAATACTTTTAAAACAACATTATCGTCGTGGGTGAAAACAATGTCATTTTTGTTTCACACTCGGAGTCCGGGGGGCGAGAGTTCATGGGAGCAGCAGGACGTCGGAGAGGCGAGCGGCCTATAAAGGCCCACACACGGAGTCCGGGGAGTGAGAGCTCACGGGAGCAGCAGGACGTCGGAGAGGCTCGAGGCCTATAAAGGCCCACACATGGAATCCGGGGAGTGAGAGCTCACGGGAGCAGCAGGACGTCGGAGAGGCTCGAGGCCTATAAAGGCCCACACACGGAGTCCGGGGAGCGAGAGCTCATGGGAACAGCTGGACGTCGGAGAGGCTAGAGGCCTATAAAGGCCCACACTCGGAGTTCGGGGAACGAGAGTTCATGGAAGCAGCTGGACGTCGGAGGCCCAGCCAGTGCAGCTGCAGCAGGGAGGTAAAAAAGAAGTAGAAAGAAATCGAAAGGTGATGTCACAGCCAAGGAGGTAAGTGATTGGCTGGTGATTGGTAAGTAGTTTTGCTTTTTCTTTTCTATATCAGAAAGTAACCTTTAGCATTGTTGACAATTTAAGTATATCTAAGGGTTAAGTCATGGCAGGACAGCTTGGACACGTGTTATGCTTCTCCTGTACTATGTGGGAAGTCAGGGATGCTTCCGGTGTCCCTGGTGACTACGTGTGCGGGAAGTGCATCCGCCTGCAGCTCCTGACGGACCGCATTGCGGCACTGGAGCTGTGGGTGGATTCACTCTGGAGCATCCACGATGCTAAGAATGACGTGAATAGCACGTTTAGCAAGTTGGTCTTACCGCAGGTAAAGGGTACACAGCCAGATAGGGAATCGGTGACCAACAGGAAGAGCAGTGCAAAGAAGGTAGTGCAGGGGTCCTCTGTGGTCATCCCCCTGCAAAATAGATACACCGCTTTGGGTACTGTTGAAGAGGATGACTCATCAGGGGAGGACAGTAGCAGCCAAGTTCATGGCACCCTCATGGCACCATGGGTGCCTCTGCTGCACAAGAGGGCAGGAAAAAGAGTGCGAGAGATATATTGTTAGGGGATTCAATTGTAAGGGGAATAGATAGGCGTTTCTGCGGCCGCAACCAAGACTCCAGGCTGGTAAGTTGCCTCCTTGGTGCAAGGGTTAAGGATGTCTCGGAGCAGGTGCAGGGCATTCTGAAAAGGGAGGGTGAACAGCCAGTTGTCATGGTGCATATATGTACCAACGATATAAGTAAAAAACGGGACAAATTTAGGGAGCTAGGAGCTAAATTATAAAGTAGGACCTCAAAAGTAGTAATCTCAGGATTGCGACCAATGCCACGTGCCAGTCAGAGTAGGAATCGCAGGATAGCTCAGATGAATACGTGGCTTGAGGAGTGGTGCACAAGAGAGGGATTCAAATTCCTGGGACATTGGAGCTGGTTCTGGCGGAGGTGGGACCAGTACAAACCGGATTGCCTGCACCTGGGCAGGACCGGAACCAATGTCCTCGGGGGAGTGTTTGCTAATGCTGTTGGGGAGGAGTTAAACTAATATGGCAGGGGGATGGGAACCTATGCAGGGAGACAGAGGGAAGTAGAATGGGGGCAGAAGCAAAAGATAGAAAGAAGAAAAGTAAAAGTGGAGGGCAGAGAAACCTAAAGCAAAAAGGGCCACATTACACCAAATTCTAAAGGGACAAAGTGTGTGAAAAAGACAAGCCTGAAGGCTCTGTGCCTCAGTTCGCGGAGTATTCAGAATAAGGTGGACGAATTAACTGCGCAGATAGCAGTTAACGGGTATGATGTAAATGGCATCACAGAGACATGGCTCCAGGGTGACCAAGGCTGGGAACTCAACATCCAGGGGTATTCAACATTTAGGAAGGATAGACAGAAAGGAAAAGGAGGTGGGGTGGCATTGCTGGTTAAAGAGGAATTTAATGCAATAGTAAGAAAGGACATTAGCTTGGATGATGTGGAATTGGTATAGATGGAGCTACGGAATACCAAGGGGCAGAAAACGCTAGTGGGAGTTGTGTACAGACCACCAAACAGTAGTAGTAAGGTTAGGGATGGCATCAAACAAAGAAATTAGGGATGCATGCAATAAAGGTACAGCAGTTATCATGGGGGACTTTAATCTACATATTGATTGGGCTAACCAAACTGGTAGCAATGCGGTGGAGGAGGATTTCCTGGAGTGTATTAGGGATGGTTTTCTCGACCAATATGTCGAGGAACAAACTAGGGAGCCGGCCATCCTAGACTGGGTGATGTGTAATGAGAAAGGACTAATTAGCAATCTTGTTGTGCGATGCCCCTTGGGGAAGAGTGACCATAACATTGTAGAATTCTTTATTAAGATGGAGAGTGACACAGTTAATTCAGAAACAAGGGTCCTGAACATAAGGAAAGATAACTTCAATGGTTTGAGGCGCGATTGGCTAGAATAGACTGGCAAATGATACTTAAAGGGTTGACGGTGAATAGGCAATGGCAAGCATTTAAAGATCACATGGATGAACTTCAGCAATTGTACATCCCTGTCCGGAGTAAAAATAAAACAGGGAAGGTGGCTCAACCATGGCTAACTTAAGGATAATGTTAAACCCAAGGAAGAGGCATATAAATTGGCCAGAAAAAGCAACAAACCAGAGGACTGGGAAAAATTTAGAATTCAGCAGAGGAGGACAAAGGGTTTAATTAAGAGAGGGAAAATAGAGTTCGAGAAGAAGCTTGCCGGGAACATAGAAACTGACTGCAAAAACTTCTATAGATATGTGAAGAGAAAAAGATTAGTGAAGACAAATGTAGGCCCCTTGCAGTCGGATTCAGGTGAATTTATAATGGGGAACAAAGAAATGGCAGACCAATTGAACAAATACTTTGGTTCTGTCTTCAAGAAGGAAGACACAAATAACCTTCCGGAAGTACTGGGGGACCGAGGGTCTAGTGAGAAGGAGGAACTGATGGATATCCTTAATAGGTGGGAAATTGTGTTCGGGAAATTGATGGGATTGAAGGCCGATAAATCCCCGGGGCCTAATAGTCTGCATCCCAGAGTACTTAAGGAAGTGGCCCAAGAAATAGTGGATGCATTGGTGATCATTTTCCAACAGTCTATCGACTCTGGATCAGTTCCTATGGACTGGAGGGTAGCTAATGGAACACCACTTTTTAAAAAGGGAGGGAAAGAGAAAGCGGGTAATTATAGACCGGTTAGCCTGACATCAGTGGTGGGGAAAATGTTGGAATCAAATATTAAGGATGAAATAGCAGCGCATTTGGAAAGCAGTGACAGGATCGGTCCAAGTCAGCATGGATTTATGAAGGTGAAATCATGCTTGACAAATCATCTGGAATTTTTTGAGGATGTAACTAGCAAAGTGGACAAGGGAGAACCAGTGAATATGGTGTATTTGGACTTTCAAAAGGCTTTTGACAAGGTCCCACTCAAGAGATTGGTGTGCAAAATCAAAGCACATGGTATTGGGGGTAATATACTGACGTGGATAGAGAACTGGTTGGCAGACAGGAAGCAGAGAGTCGGGATAAACGGGTCCTTTTCAGAATGGCAGGCAGTGATTAGTGGAGTGTCACAGGGCTCAGTGCTGGGACCCCAGCTCTTTACAATATATATTAATGATTTGGATGAAGGAATTGAGTGTAATATCTCCAAGTTTGCAGATGACACTAAGCTGGGTGGCGGTGTGAGCTGTGAGTGGGGCGCTAGGAGGCTGCAGGGTGACTTGGACAGGTTAGGTGAGTGTGCAAATGCATGGCAGATGCAGTATAATGTGGATAAATGTGAGGTTATCCACTTTGGGGGCAAAAACACGAAGACAGAATATTATCTGAATGGTGACAGATTAGGAAAAGGGGAGGTGCAACGAGACCTGAGTGTCATGGTTCATCAGTCATTGAAAGTTGGCATGCAGGTACAGCAGGCGGTGAAGAAGGCAAATGGTATGTTGGCCTTCATAGCTAGGGGATTTGAGTATAGGAGCAGGGAGGACTTACTGCAGTTGTACAGGGCCTTGGTGAGGCCTCACCTGGGATATTGTATTCAGTTTTGGTCTCCTAATCTGAGGAAGGATGTTCTTGCTATTGAGGGAGTGCAGCGAAGGTTCACCAGACTGATTCCCGGGATGGCAGGACTGACATATGAGGAGAGACTGGATCAACTAGGCCTTTATGCATTGGAGTTTAGAAGAATGAGAGGGGATCTCATGGAAAGATTCTGATGGGATGGGACAGGCTAGATGCGGTAGAATGTTCCTGATGTTGGGGAAGTCCAGAACCAGGTGACACAGTCTTAGGATAAGGGGTCGGCCATTTAGGACTGAGATGAGGAGAAACTTCTTCACTCAGAGAGTTGTTAACCTGTGGAATTCCCTGCTGCAGAGAGTTGTTGATGCCAGTTCATTGGATATATTCAAGAGGGAGTTAGATATAGCCCCTACGGCAAAGGGGATCAAGGGGTATGGAGAGAAAGCAGGAAAGGGGTACTGAGGGAATGATCAGCCATGATCTTATTGAATGGTGGTGCAGGCTCGAAGAGCCCAATGGCCTACTCCTGCACCTAATTTCTATGTTTCAATGTTTAACAAGTTCATACATTAATAAAAATTTCAGCAATTATAGAAAAACATCTAACAAAAACTACTGCATTATAAGAACACTATAAACATAACCAAAAACCCTTCCATAGGCTATTTAAAAATCCCTGTGCCCATGGGAGCATTCCTTGCTCCCATTACAAATGGGCACAGTGAGAAAATAGCAGAAACCTGGCACGGATATCACTGAATTGTGCTAGATTTGCATGAAGGTACCTTTGCAGAAAACGTGGGTCTTTAATGAGGCTCATGCAGAAAATAGTTGAAAGCACGTTCTTCTTCTCCTCTTCTGCACCTAGCGGCACATGAGGCAATCCATGTCTTGCACTGGTTTACATCCAGCTGATGATGCTCTGGGTTGTTTCTGCAGCAAACTCATTTTTTTTAGGTGGCGATGTTATTTGTCTGACTCACATCTTCCTACAGCGTGAACCAGCTCAATGCAATTGGGGAGGCGGGGTGCAGTGGGGGGCACTACTCCACTCCCATCGGACATGAGCACCCCACTGGATTCAGAGACTGAAACCCCCCTCTCTCCTCGACAGGGTTGACTGGAGTGCGGCTTAAATTCAATCTTCTGACTCAGAGGCGGGAATGCTACCGCTGAGCCACAGCTCACTTACTGAAAATAGAAGACTGCGGAATTGCAGACTGGAAAGAAAATAGGCTTGCTCTCCCAATTCAGAGTGAGCTCTGCACCAGTTGCACACTTATTCTCCTGACGCACCGCACCAAAGAATTGGACCTATTCTCACCGTGTCAGAATGACATTATTGGCCTTGTAATAACCCATCATGTTAGAAGGCCACTGATGCAGAGGGGGTAGGAGTTCCCACATTCCCATTCTATGTGGGACTTGTCACATGCCTGGAGGCCAGTATACACAGTCAAATGAGGGACACCGGCTCCAGAAGGGGGATGTCCAAGTGTGATCTCCCAAAGTTGAGGAAAATAGATATTTTTTTAATTACTCATAACAATTGTAAGGAGGGCAAAGGGAGATTTTTCTGATGGGGGGCGGGGGGGGGGGGCGGTGAGGGTGCTGGGTCATATTGGTGCAGGCAGCTTTGGCACCATATAATGGAGGTGCCCTCCAAAGGAACCTGAACATTAGAAAACCAGGTGCCATCCCCGTGCACTGCTGGGCCTGAAGATTTTTGGGCCTCATGTGTCCTGAAGTATGATATCATAAAGTTCTCTACTCCTGGGACAATCCTGGCCCACTTGTAATATGAGCTAAGCATTTCATTCTGCTATATGGAGAAATGTTTCACAAAACATTGCTGGCCACAATATATCCTCCATGTATTCATTTTCATAAGGTCTATTCATTTTAATGCCATAATTCATAAACTGGAATTCTGGAGTCAACATGTTGTTCTAGGGTAGTGGGGGTCTGGAACTCACTGCCTGAAAGGGTGGTAGAGGCAGAAAACCTCACCACATTTAAAAAGTGCTTGGATGTGCACTTAAAGTGCCATAACCTACAGTGCTACGGACCAAGAGCTGGAAAGATTAGGCTGGATAGCTCTTGGTCGGCTGGCGTGGACATGATGGGCTGAAGTGGCCTCCCTCTGTGCTGTAAATATCTATGATTCTACAGTCCGGGAACAAATAATATTTCATTCTCCCAATTCCCTTTCTTTCGTTCCTGAAGTTACTGAATCAGGCTGAGGATAGCTACACAAACGTTGTGGGTCAACAATATGGTCCTAGCATCAAAGTAGTGCAGTGCTTCAGCTGTCAGTGCCCCATATTACTGTGTATGGAAAGCTGAAGTTTATTTCGCACCCAATGCAATAAGCACAGGATAATGCAGGAGTGAGACTCTAAGAGCACTAGGAGGCTGCATACTAACTGTACAGAAATACATTACATTACTGCCCCAAATCCAAATCTGGACCATGCTGGAACACCCAAGTAACATTGCAGATGTTGAGTGAATGCTTCCAACGGACATTTCGAGGGTCTCGCAAAATTCTACATTTTGCTCCTGCAGGCTAGCCCTTTCCTTGCTGGCCCAGCTTTTACTCGATGTTCCAGACCGGGGACTTTGATTCCCACATACTTTTTCAAAAAGCAAAATGGCAGGGCCCCATCACAAGCAGCAACACCGACTGTGGTGTCCCCAGCTCATCGTGTGTTACATCCTGAGATTGGTACAACTATATTTTTAAAAAACAAATCTTGCATTATCATGTGAGCTCAGCTCACTAGCCACAGGTGCCTGCAGCACTGGAGAAACAGCTGGCCAGTCCCCTCTGTGATGGAATCTCACTATCCACTCCTGGATCTCGCCCAAGCAGTCAATTTTTACCTGCGAGCTTCTGCAGTATAAGGGTAATTCTGCGAAGTTATACTTCTGATGTGGACACTTACTAGACAGGAAAGTGGGTCATAGAATCACTCCTAGAGTGTTACAGCTCTGTCTCACAATCCCAACTGGGGAACAAAATAACATAAGAAATAGGAGCAGGAGTAGGCCATTTGGCCCCTTAAGCCTGCTCCACCATTTAATAAGATCATGGCTGATCTGATTTTGGCCTCAACTCCACTTTCCTGCCCGCTCCCCATAACCCTTTACTCCCTCATCGTTCAAAAATCTGTCTATCTCCACCTTAAGTACATTCAATGACCCAACCTCCACAGCTCTCTGGTTGAGAATTCCAAAGATTCACGACCCTCTGAGAGATGAAATTCCTCCTCATTTCTGTTTTAAATGGGCGACCCCTTATTCTGAAACTATGTTCCCTAGCTGAGATTTCCAGCATTTTCTGCTTTTATTATCCCTAAGTTCTAGATTCCCCCACAAGGGGAAACATCCTCTCTGCATCTACCCTGTCAAGTCCCCTCAGAATCTTATATGTTTCAATAAGATCAATGGGCCCTGGGAACAGAGCCTCACAAATGACCCCTTCACTGGCCGTTTATTCAACAGTGGAAGAACATTGCGCTAAACTTGGTTCAGCCTTCACCTGATGTCCATATGCGTGCACTTTCCAGAAACAGCCACTGAAAACTGATCCTCAGCGGGAACGCTTTCTCCCTCGTTAGTCCTTCATTGGCTGTAAAGCAATTTGGGACGTCCTGAGGTGGTGAAAGGCGCTATATAAATGTAGGTTTTTCTTTTTTTTTCGCTAGCCCAGAGGCATTGAGGCCGATACACAGCTGCTACCAAATTAGTGGCGACCAGCTAGCTCAGCACAGATTAAGGTTTGAGGCCGGGCACAATCCTGGTCTACATGGCTCAGCTCCACACTAGCCCAACTGAGCAATCGAACGAGCTGAAAATATTATCAGCAGCACTACAAAATGATTATGCCATTAATATCTGCGGAGGTTCTCGCAACTGCCCGGCATAATTCGGCAGCAGATTCTCAGAAACATCTGTAAAAACGGAGGAAACGTTTGTACTGACTCCTGGGGATTCCTGCGGATTTTCCACCAAAGTTCCGGCGGGTCATCGGGAGCTCCCCCCATGGAAATTCACCCTTTTAATTTTAAACACTAAAAGGTGGGATATATCTGTCGTGCAGGAGGACTGTCTTGCTGGGAGCACCAAGCTGCAGTATAGTTTGGGCTCTCCGCCCAAGACTCATCTGACAATTGAACAGAGTAATCGGTTCTGATGGACATGTCATTTCAAATAACAAGGCTTCTTGTATTGCTGGCACACTGCTGATTAAAGGGGCACAGTAGAATGAATAAATAATAAAGTGCTGTCCCGACACATCCATTAATCTGGCTACACCGCTCACTTTGTTTTTGGTTTCAGGGTCCGTACGCATAGAGTGATTGATAAGTGCTTCCCCTAACCTCTTTAGTGGTTTAAAGTTGACAGCTGAAGAGCCTGACTTGCGATGGACATTAAATATATGCTTTCTCAATATAAAGTATATCTTAAAAAGTGGCACAAATCAGTTGTGCTGAGCCATCCTTTTCCTTATACTTTCAGATAGAAATAGCATTCCAATACCAAAAGCGCGTGATAGCCTCCAGTCACTGTGACCATGATAAATGCACTGATTACTTATATATCACACACACATACAAAAATATACTCCTCTCATAATGCATATCAATGGAACATCATTGTATGCTCGGTGCAGTATCACAGAGGAAGTATACATGATCTATTTTTGAAATGCACAGGCATGCCCATATTCTGCTGCCATACGATTCACTAGTTCTTTCACGCATACATTTGCAAAGGGAACTGTAGGTGCTTCAGGGGTAGGGGGAGAGGCAGCTGCAAGAGGTAAAAGTGGTGATCGAGCATAAAACAGGCTGGATCGTGGAGCACCAAAGTGGCTTGCACTGTGGAGAACAGAACCACTGTGAAGGAATTCTATCTTATAACTTCTTTAAAAATAAGACAAGTTGGATTTGGAATTCCGAGCTATGAAAGAATTCTAGCCTTCAAGGGCTGATCCTGGATAAGTAACTTTATTAACTTCTTAAAACAGGACACTCGTTCAAATAAGCAGTAAGCCTGAATGGCCTAATCTGGATTGTTCATCATAAACAAATGGCATCTGCCCTCTTGGTACAGATGGTAAACTGAACAATGGACGAGTTCAATCAGCAAAATGTCAAGTATCTCGCATAAACAAGACCAAATTTTTGGGAACATGGAGAAGTTATTGTATAACTTTAAAAAAATGACACATCATGTAACAAACATTCCAGTGACCAATGCACAAACAAATTACGTCTGCCCTTTGACCATAAATAGTAAACTCACAATCGTTATGTATTAATACAGCAGCTAGAAATGCAATGGTCATCTAGAAAATAACTAATGATAATTAACTTGATCAACAAGAGACCTTATGAAACACAACTGAAAAGGGTATAAATGTTGAAGGTTCGAATGAGAAAGTTAGACTTGTTTTAAACGGGCAAAAGTGTTTCTCGACTACAGAGCAAGGCAGAAGGCAATGGATCTGCTCTGTGTTCTTCCACTTCTCGGGGATTGAAGGTAACTGCTGCCTTGATAATGGATGGATATCCTGCTTAAACAATTTTAAGAATTGTAATACTGTAATGAAATTTAAATTTAAAAGTAAGATTCTCGACTAGAATTGATTATATTTTTCACCTTTTTTAGAACTGTTAACGTTGCGATTGACTGACTCACCAACTGTAAATTACGCATTGGTTCTTTAATTAAATCTCTATATTTTTGAATTGTCTCACATAGTCTTCTGTATCAATACCTCGTGGACCACGTCTCCATACATCCGATTGGTGAAGAAGTACATTACTGAGGAGAGACCCCCCCCTCTCGCCGGACCCTTACAATATCCAGGACAATTACAATCTGGCTGAAACATGTTAAAAACATGCTATCTGGAGGACAATAACATTCTCAGATTATTCCTTTTCTTTAGGGAGAGATAGGCCGGATCTTCAGACCCATTCAGCGTTTTTAGGATTTGGCTACCTCAACTTTAAGTTGAGAGTGAACACTTAACATAAGAACATAAGAAATAGGAGCAGGAGTAGGCCATAAGGCCCCTTGAGCCTGCTCCGCCATTTAATACGATCATGGCTGATCCGATCATGGACTCAGCTCCACTTCCCTGCCTGCTCCCCATAACCCCTTATCCCCTTATCGTTTAAGAAACTGTCTACTTCTGTCTTAAATCTGAGGCAGCGAATTCCACAGATTTACAACCCTCTGAGACAAGAAATGTCTCCTCATCTCCGTTTTAAATGGACAGCCCCTTATTCTAAGAGGAGTATGCCTGATCCAGGATAGTCCCAAAGGGGCTCGGATTGTAACTACCCTCACACCACAATACCAACAATCTTGGAGATACTGCTGGAAAGTTTTGCAGGTAAATGAGAGGTTGTTGCCCCTGGCTGGAGAGTCTAGAACTAGGGGCACAGTCTCAGGACTCCTCTGAGTGAAGAAATTCCTCCTCATCTTAGTCTTGAAAGGCCAACCCCTTATCCTGAGACTGTGCCCCGAGTTCTGAACTCTCCAGCCAGGGGAAAGCGGCTCTCGGCATCAGGGATGGGTAAATGGGGGAGCACAGGCAGAGAAGAGAAGGCTGGACTTTTATCTAGGGGTTGTGAGGGAAGGTTTGTGAACTGTCCTTCCTTAACCCTGCCTTGATTATCTTCTTTTAGGGAGTGGGTGTGGTTGTGATGAGCTAAATTACTTCACCCTGATCTCAGTCCTGAAAATTTCCAGCCTTGAGCGCGTTCCAGATTTCCACTACCACCGGTGTGAAGAAGTGCCTCCTGATTTCACTCCTAAATGGCCTAGCTCTAATTTTAAGATTATGCCCCTTTGTTCTGGATTCCCCAAAGAGAGCAAATCATTTTTCTGTATTCTATAGAATCCCTTTATAATTTTAAATACCTCGATTAGATCCCCTCACAATCTTCTACATTCATGGGGATACAAGCCAAGTTCATGCAAACTGTTGTAAATTAATCCTTTAAGCTCCAGTTTCATTCTGGTAAATCTGTGCTGTGGCCCCCTCCAAAGCCAATCTATCCTTCCTGAAGTATACGTCCAAAAACGAATGCAGTACTCCAGATGGGGTCTGACCACTTGACCAGCTCCGTTGGGCGGGTCGTATTGTCCGCATGCCCAACACGAGACTCCCTAAGCAAGCGCTCTACTCGGAACTCCTACACAGCAAGCAAGCCCCAGTTGGGCAGAGGAATCACTTCAAGGGCACCCTCAAAGCTTCCTTGATAAAGTGCAACATCCTCACCGACACCTGGGAATTCCTGGCCCAAGACCGCCGTAAGTGGAGGAAGTGCATCTGGGAGGGCGCTGAGTGCCTCGAGTCTCGTTGCCGAGAGAGTGCAGAAACCAAGCGCAGACAGCGGAAGGAGTGTGCGGCAAACCAGTCTCCCCACTCACCATTTCCCTCAACCACTGTCTGTCCCACCTGTTACAGAGACTGTAATTCCCGCATTGGACTGTATAGTCACCTGAGACTCACTTTTAGAGTGGAAGCAAGTCATCCTCGATTTTGAGGGATTTCCTATGATGATGTACAACTAATGCATAACTGCCTCCCCTTTGTATTCCAAACCCCCTTGAGATAAAGACCAACATTCCATGAGACTTTCTGATTACTTTTTGTACCTGTCTCCTAGCTTTTAGTGATTTGCGTACACGGACACCCAAATTCCTTTGTTCCTCTACGTTCTTAGTTTCTCAAAGTGCAGCGAAGGTTCACCAGACTGATTCCCGGGATGGCAGGACTGACATATGAGGAGAGACTGGATCGACTGGGCCTGTATTCACTGGAGTTTAGAAGAATGAGAGGGGATCTCATAGAAACATATAAGATTCTGACGGGACTGGACAGGTTAGATGCAGGAAGAATGTTCCCGATGTTGTGGAAGTCCAGAACCAGGGGACATAGTCTAAGGATAAGGGGTAAGCCATTTAGGACTGAGATGAGGAGAAACTTCTTCACTCAGAGAGTTGTTAACCTGTGGAATTCCCTACCGCAGAGAGTTGTTGATGCCAGTTCATTGGATATATTCAAGAGAGAGTTAGATATGGCCCTTACAGCTAAAGGGATCAAGGGGTATGGAGAGAAAGCAGAAAAGAGGTACTGAGGTGAATGATCAGCCATGATCTTATTGAATGGTAGTGCAGGCTCAAAGGGCCGAATAGCCTATTCCTGCACCTATTTTCTATGTTTCTATGCTTCTATATTCTCGCCATTCAGAAAATATTCTGATTTATCTTTCTTGGATCCAAAGTGGATGACATCATACTTGCCACCATTGAATTTCATCTGCCACAGTTTTGCCCACTCACTCAATCTGCCTATGTCGCTTTGCAACTTTCTGCTCCCATCTACAAAACTCGCTGTACCTCCGAACATGGTGTAAACTGCAAACTTGGATGTACAACTTCCTATTCCTTCATCCAACACATTGATATAAATGGTGAAAAGTTGAGGCTCCAGTACAGATCCCTGGGGAACATCATTTGTCACATCCCACCAATCAGAGAACTTCCTTTATACTTACTTCCTAACCATTTATCAACCCATACACAAGGTTACCTCCAATTCCATGTGCTTTCATTTTTGCTAATAAATCTTGTGGAACCTTATCAAATGCCTTCTAGAAGTACATATAGACAATACCCATAGACACCCCGCTATCCATCATGCCAGTGATCACCTCAAAAATATAAACTAGATTAGTCTGACATGACCTGCCCTTCATAAATCAATGCTGAGCTTCTTTTCCCAACAAGTACCTGAGCTCGATATATTGACTTGGTAATCTCTATTTTACTTTCATAGAAAACAATGCACTTATCACAATCATACTATTCCAGTGTTTGCTAATTTATATCTGTGATTTTCACACCCAGATGGAATAGTCCCCTTTTTAGCAACTCGGCAAGCAGGTGATAGATGGGAACTGGTGGGGAAAGGGTTTCCTGGACACTTTGGGAAACTGGCAAGGTGCACCATTTCTAAATATAGTCTCAGTGCAGTAGACCAATGTTCACTTTGAGACCCAGTAAAACCAACAGGTTTTTAAATTATTCATGCAGAATTATGTGCTGCTGTAAATCACAGCCACTAGGATTATAAAAATGTCACATTAGTAATATAAGTAAATTGACTTCTTCAGTCATCCGCATACACTGTCATAAAGTAATTGATGCTCAGGGGTAACAGAGTGATTGGATTTAAGGGGAGATATTTATGACTCAACACTCATTTAGATATATAGATTCAATACTCATCTACGTACAACCCATGACAACTGTAGCAATGACAGATATCGCATGAATTTGACCCTGGCATTTTGTTGGAAGCATGAAAAGAATTGGCAATATTATACTGGGGTAACAATAGGAAAGTCATATGGCCAGGAATTTCCTTGGAGCCGCTCCCACTCTGGCACCGTAACTTTACCATCATTTCCCAGGAAATTCCTGGTCATACAATTTCTACAGCCAAGTGCATGCTGCAACAGGTTGATGACGCAAGGCTGGAAGTTGGTGCATTCCAATGGGTGTCAGTGCACTGGATTAGACCAGGGAAAGGGGGAGGGAGGCGAAATCTGGTGATGTTCTCGTTCTTGCTTGTTCGCAAGTGATCCTTTTCTGCAAAGTGGATGCTAGGTCAGGACCTGGATCAAAATAACCTGCCGACACTCACTGGCTCGAGATCCTGGAAGAGGAAGGTAACAACATCCGTGGAACCAAGAATTACAATTTCAGGAGAGGAGGCTAGGAAATCGGAAGCAGAATTATTGGTAATTGTTAACCAATAGAAGACACGAAGGCCACTTGAAAGATAAATTCATTAATGAATTCCTTGCTTTATTACCGTCATTAAAATATATAAAAGTCATTATTTTGCTCTATGCATTGTTTGCAGAAAACAATTATCTTGCAACAAAACCTCGTTGGATCATTTACTCCAATCTGTGAAAAGATTGTGCACAAATTTATTCTGGAGCAAAAACATCCAAATTCAGTGAGAACTTTTGCAAAATTGAGTCACTGCATTTTATGAAAAGGATCTGAAGTGTGTTATTGAACAAGAGAAATAGAACAGAATCGGAGAAAAGCCAAAAAAGCTATTTAAGAGGCATTGCTTCATTTGTTGAAATGGAAATGTCCAAAATGCAATGAAAATAATTGCTTCATTAATTCATTTGTTTTTGGAGTACCTTATTGCGTTCACATTTTTGAAAAGAAGGGTTAACTATCACTTTTGAAATATAATGGGGTAGAAATTCAGTCTTCTGCTGCCCCTCTTAGTGCCCCGGAGTGGCAGCAATTAAGTAATGTTTGTGGACAGGAAATGTGCACCCTGCAGGAAGTTTTTAATAATATATAAGATTACTTAATCGACATGGACAAAAGTAGTGAACATAATTTTAAAATACTGGCAGACTTCGCATAGCACTGCTGATGTAAAGTAGAGTCTATGCTGTTTAATAAGGACAGGAGTATTATACAATGCGATATACAATGCAGTTGATTGTAACTTTGGCCGGAGTTATGCCCACCTGGGCAGGTCCTGTGCGGGTGGTGGCCATGATGAGTCGCGACCCCGCTGCTGGCTCCATCCCGCTGCTGAAAACGAACTTACATTAACAGGGGCCTATTAAGCCCACCCAACGCATTACCAGGCCCAATTAAATGGAGCGGGACTTGTGATGTCATCGATGACGCCTTTTTAGCCGGGATCTTTAAAGGGCCATGGCCACATTAGATCTCACGTTTAATTTAACATAGCGCTGTCAGTGTACTACAGTATTGGAGTGCTGCAAATACTGACACTGACTGCACAGGGGGCTGCACCCACGCTCTCCGATAACTCCCTCCATACATTTATGGAGTCACAGCATGGGAGGTCCTCTTCCCTTCCAATGGGCAGAGGCGACCGCCTCAGGAGACGAAAACAGCCTGGTTGCAGATTGCAGAGGCGGGCACACGCAGGGATGTGGTCAGAAGGACCTGGGTGCCGTGCCGCAAATGTTTCAATGCTCTCATTAGATCAGAAATCATTAGTACAAAGCTACAAAAATTAGTATGAAGCTCAACTTCATCCTGCTGTGCATCTCATCACACCCCCATCACTCTGCCTTCCCCACCCTTGCACATCCACACTCACACCAACATAACTTGCACCTCCACCCATCCCTCTCTCTCGATCTACATTATCACATCCCCATCTCACACGCTGCCTCAGAGAGCTGTGGAAGCTGGGACATTGAATAAATTTAAGACTGAAATAGACAGTTTCTTAAACGATAAGGGAATAAGGGGAATGGGCAAGGAAGTGGACCTGAGTCCATGATCGGATCAGCCATGATCGTATTGAATGGCGGAGCAGGCTCGAGGGGCCGTATGACTTACTCCTGCTCCTATTTCTTATGTTATGTTATGTTCTTAAACGGTAGGCTCCGCAATGACGCTGAGTATGAAAGGAATGCTTTACAGTGTTGCTGTGGGGTGGTGCCATATAGGTGAACAATGTAAAGTTAATTAAATCTGGCCATAGTGAGGACATCACTGGCGCCCCGGGCAACAATTTGCTCGGGTGCTGATGCCCTGTGTCCTGTGCAGCCTCAGGTGATTGCGGCGAAGGTTTGTGTTGTTGTTGGTGCTGCTGGTGTGTCTGGTGCTACTGGTGTTTTGGCTCATCGTGGTTTGATTCTGAGGACCAAGTTGAGACAGTATAAATGGCATCCATGTTGATGGAATAGTTGGCAGATGAGATACAGATAAGAGAAGCATTCTGCCAAATGCTGAGAGAGTTCTTCCAATGAAGTGAGACCGGATGGAGACTTTTGCTGCAGGATCTGTGCTGGAAATGGACTGACCAGCAGCTTCTGCCTGAGGAAAGTAATGATCTGTCAGGTGGGAGCTTTTACTGTACACTTGATGCTGTCAAGTAATCAGCTGGAGCAATGGCCACTGAATTCCTGCCTCAGGTTGACAAATGTGCTTCCTGAGCAGTGTGGTTGCCATGGACATGCAGTTTAATTTAAAAGTTAAAAAAGCCTGTTAAGTTTCTGACAACTAGCTGTTAATCATCTCAATTGGGTCGCCCGCCACTGCCTGTCAGGTTGGCTCTGACCCGCTGTCAAAGATAACAACTTTCCCAGCCGACCTGCCACCGATCGCACCCGCTACCACCCCAGAAAACTCCAGCCTTTGTGTGTTCTTTCAAGATCACAGGGTATAATTGTAGTATATTCGTGGGTCAATAAGACACTAATTGCTCTTAGGCAGATCTTCAGGACAATTAGAAGTCAGACTTCTTTCTCTTTTTCTAAGTGTGTGAAGTCATTTAACAGGTATTTTTGTGGGTGGGGTTTCTCAGTATATTGGAAATTATTGGCTTTTCATTATTTTTTCAAGTGCGAGAGGGAAATTTACATCTAAAGTGTGAGCTTCACATCTCAAGCTCAATGTACACCACTGGTTCTCCTGTGGCATTGCTCATGATTTGTATTATAAGAACAGGATCATTAAAACATGTAATGCACAGCATATTATTCTGCTGTTATGATGGAACAGTGTTCCTTTACAGCTATATGAGCTTATGCTTCATAAATTCTGGGTGAGTTAATTGAATTTAATTGCAATTCAGGCTGAAAAAACTGCCTTTTATATTTTTATTTTGCTTGCAATTTGGTTAAATGAGATTGGCAAAGTCAACTAAGAGGCTGCAGGCATTCTAACTCCAGTATTTTGAATAGGTAAATTAACATTATTTGCAACAAAAACTCTTACATAAGAACAAAAGGAATAGGAGCAGGAGTAGGCTATTTGGCCCCTCGAGCCTGCTCCACCATTCAATAAGATCATGGCTGATCTGATCTTAGACTCAGCTCCACTTCCCTGCCCGCTCCCCATAACCCTTTATTCCCTTATCGCTCAAAAATATGTCTATCTCCGCCTTAAATATATTCAATGACCCAGCCTCCACAGCTCTCTGGGGCAGAGAATTTCATAGATTTACAACCCACTGAGAGAAGAAATTTCTCCTCATCTTAGTTTTAAATGGGTGGCCCCTTATTCTCAGATCATGCCTTCTCGTTCTAGTCTCCCCCATCAGTGGAAATATCCTCTCTGCATCCACCTTGTCGAGACCCCTCATTATCGTCTAAGTTTCAATAAGATCACCTCTCATTCTTCTGAACTCCAATGTGTATAGGCTCAACCTACTCATCCTATCCTCATAAGTCAACCCTTTCATCTCCTAGTGAACCTTCTCTGAACAGCCTCCAATGCAAGTATATCCTTTCTTAAATACGGAGACCAAAACTGTATGCAGTGCTCCAGGTGTGGCCTCACCAATACCTTGTATAGTTGTAACAGGACGTCTTTGTTTTTATACTCTATGCCCCTTGCAATAAAGGCCAACATTCCATTTGCCTTCCTGATTACTTGCTGTACCTTTCTTTGTTTCATGCACAAGGACCCCCAGGTCCCTCTGTACTGCAACACTTTGCAATTTTTCTCCATTTAAATAATAATTTGTTTTTCTGTTATTTCTGCCAAAGTGGATAACCTCACATTTTCCCACATTGTACTCCATCTGCCAAATTTTTGCCCACTCACTTAGCCTGTCTATATCCTTTTGCAGATTTTTTGTGTCCTCCTCACAATTTGCTTTCCCACCCATCTTTGTATCATCAGCAAACTTGGCTACATTACACTCGGTTCCTTCATCCAAGTCATTAATATAGATTGTAAATAGTTGAGGACCCAGCACCGATCCCTGCGGCACCCCACTAGTCACTGCCAACCGGAAAATGACCCATTTATCCCGACTCTCTGTTTTCTGTTAGTTAGCCAATCCTCTACCATGTTAATATATTACCCCCAACCCCATGAGCTTTTATCTTGTACAGTAACCTCTTATGTGGCACCTTATCGAATGCCCTCTGGAAATCCAAATACACCACATCCGCTGCTTCCCCCTTATCCATCCTTCTCGTTACATCCTTAAAGAACTCCAGCAAATTTGTCAAACATGATTTTCCTTTCATAAAAGCATGCTGACTCTGCTTAATTGAATCATACTTTTCCAAATATCCTGCTACTGCTTCCTTAATAATGGACCCCAGCATTTTCCCAATGACAGATGTTAGGCTAACTGGTCTATAGTTTCTTGCTTTTTGTCTGCCTCCTTTTTTAAATAGGGGTGTTACATTTGCAGTTTTCCAATGTACTGGGAGTACCCCAGAATCCAGGGAATTTTGGTAGATAACAACCAATGCATACACTATCTCTATTGCTACTTCTCTTAATACCCTGGGGTGTAAGCCATCAAGTCCAGAGGACTTGTCCGCCTTTAGCCCCATTATTTTACCGAGCACTACTTCATTAGTGATAGTGATCGTATTAAGTTCCTACCTCCCTATATATAGCCCCTTGATTATCCACTATTGGGATGTTTTTAGTGTCTTCTACCGTGAAGACCGATACAAAATATTTGTTTAACGTCTCTGCCATTTCCCTGTTCTCCATTAGTAATTCTCCAGTCTCATCCTCCAGGGGACCAACATTTATTTTAGCCACTCTTTTCCTTTTTATGTACCTGTAGAAACGCTTACTATCTGCTTTTATATTTCGTGCTAGTTTATTTTCATAATCTATCTTCCCTCTTTTAATCATATTTTTAGTCGTTCTCTGCTGGCTTTTAAAAATTTCCCAATCCTCTGGCCTCCCACTAGTCTTGGCCACATTGTATGCCTTTGTTTTCAATTTGATACCATCCCTTATTTCCTTAGATAGCCACGGATGGTTATCCCTTCTCTTACAGTCTTTCCTTCTCATTGGGATATATTTTTGTTGCGAGTTAAGAATATCTCCTTAAGTGCCTGCCACTGCTCATCAACCGTCCCATTCTTTCGTCTATTTTCCCAGTCTACTTTAGCCAACTCTGCCCTCATACTTTTATAGTCCCCTTTATTTAAGCTCACCGACAGCTATTACAAACTTTAGCATTTTCTTCAAAATGTCGTAACATTTCTGCGCCAACTCCCAACATAAAATTGATCCCTGAAGCATGGTTGTTCACTTCTTTCATGATGGAACACTGCTCGCCCATGGTCATTGCCTCGTCCATGGTCAACTGCCTCGTCCATGGTCAACTGCCTCGTCCATGGTCAACTGCCTCACCCATGGTCAACTGCCTCGTCCATGGTCAACTGTCTCGCCCACTGTCAACTGTCTCGCCCATGGTTAACTGTCTCGTCCATTCTCAACTGACTCGCCCACTGTCAACTGTCTCGCCCATGGTCAACTGTCTTGCCCATTCTTAACTGCCTCGCCCACTGTCAACTGTCTCGCTCATGGTCAACTGCCTCGCCCATGGTCAACTGTCTCGCCCATGGTCAACTGTCTCGCCCATTCTTAACTGCCTCGCCCATGGTCAACTGCCTCGCCCATTGTCAACTGCCTCGCCCATTGTCAACTGCCACGCCCATTCTCAACTGCCTCACCCATTGTCAACTGCCTCGCCCATTCTCAACTGCCTCGCCCATGGTCAACTGCCTCGCCCATGGTCAACTGCCTCGCCCATTCTCAACTGCCTCACCCATTGTCAACTGCCTCGCCCATTCTCAACTGCCTCGCCCATGGTCAACTGCCTCGCCCATGGTCAACTGCCTCGCCCATTGTCAACTGCCTCGCCCATGGTCAACTACCTTGCCCATTGTCTCGCCCATGGTCAACTGTCTCGCCGATGGTCAACTGTCTCACCCATGGTCAACTGCCTCGCCCATTGTCAACTGCCTCGCCCATGGTCAACTGCCTCGCCCACGGTCAACTGCCTCGCCCATTGTCAACTATCTCGCCCATTGTCTGCTGGCTTCAGGCTGATTGTGCGGGGGAGAAAATCAACTACACACATACCATTGAAAATATTTTGAAGATATACGGAAACGAAGAACATTAAATGGTTTGATTCACTGATCTGTGTCCAATACCTTGAAAGACCTTTTGGTTCCATGGCATCAATCAAGTAACAAAGGCCAATGGCTTCCTGAACACCCTTTGCCTTGAGGTCTGAAAGTTAGCCGGACAGCACTGTATATTTTTACAATTTGCAGAAACAGCTCGGAGTAACTGATCTTAACTGAGCGTACCACGAACAGTAGAAATAATTCAATAATAATCTAATGATCACTACGGCAAAGGGTTCAAACAAGTTAAAATGAGAAAGTCAGGAATAAGAAGGTGAGTCAGAAAGAACTTTTCACCCCACAGAAACAGTTTTCAACGAAAAGAAATGAAGCAGATATTATAAATGAATTCAGGGGACAACTGATGTATTTCTGAACAGGAAAGTGATAGAAGGATATAGTGAGAGAACAGGTATTTCATGTTTGCTCGACCTGAAAATGTGGTGAAGATATTGATGTTATTTCCAGGAGGCAAAATTTATATTAGGATATACTGGGCTCAATTTTGTCCAAAGCCGTTTTTGGCGTATTACCAGAATTACGCCCGTTTTTCTAGGCCAGAAATACTCCAAACATACTTGTGCCAAGTTTCCCCGCTGTATTTTTCAAAATTGGCACCATGCAGCCTGTCCAGTCGTCTCGGGGGATGGAGCCTACTGTCTGCACCGTAAAAACGATGCCGCACCTTCTGCACATGCGCAGACGAAAAAAGGATGTTTTTGACGTTATTCCTATGGGCGCACATGCGCAGTACAGCTCCCGATCTGCAATCGGACATTTTTAAGTACCAGTTCTGTGTGTGAGACCATTGAGTGCTGTGTGAGAACATTAGAAAATCAGAGCTGCAATACAAGATGCAATGCAGTGCTAGGACCAAGAATTTCTTACAGGATGAAGTGGAGGCACTAGTTACTGTGATTGAGGCCAGATGGCATGAGCTGGATACCAGCAGAGGTCACATAAAAGTTCCATCCAAAGAAATGAAGAAACACTGGAACTAACTTGCAGAAGATTACTGTGCAATGGTGACCACCCCGAGATCTGGAGGCCAGTGCAAAAAGAAGTGGCAGGACCTTGGTCAAGTAGTTAATGTAAGTAATATTTTCATTTATTCAATGCAATTGCAATTGTAATGTAAATGTAATAAAAGGAAAACGACTCGAACAGGAGGAGGCCTGGCAAATCTGCACCCACCGACACCCTTGGAAGAGAGGGTCACTGCTTTGATGGGTCCTGCCTTGAGAAAAACAACCACCACTGCACAAGCTGGGCCCACACTCAAGGGAGAGGGTAGGTCCTGCTAATTCCACAGTCTGGCTTTGCTAAATGTTAAGTACTGTGCAAGCTAGCTGTGCTTTGGTTCATGGGGATGTCTCCATCAGCCACGCTTTGGTTGATGCAATGAGCTATCATTCATCATGGTCCTTAAAATAAGCTTGCTGCCTGCGCTGTGTGAGCCTACTCATGCCACCCTGTCCCCCTCCTCTGCAGCTAACCATTTGTCTGTTCTGTTATATTTTGCAGAGCATGAGGCCAACCTTGACTATGCAGAAGAAGATTTAGCCGAGGACGAGCCTGAAGAGGAGAACATCTTCCAATCCCGGACCAAGAGCATGGAGGGGAGGGGGATGGGATGGATGAAGCCCCCACTGTTGTACTCGCCTTTTGAGGAGGTGCAGGTTCCACCCATTGAGGTGCCAGCCCCTTCCCTGACTAGTGGTTTGAGTGTTGGTGGGACATTCCATGGTTTCCCACCGTCCGAGGCTGGGGATTCCAGTAGGATGCAGCGAGGCACACCCAGGGTGAGGAGGGGAAGGAGAGCTCGATCTCATTCTCCTGAAGTGCAGGATCTAACAGATGTGGTTCACATGATATCAATGAGTGCGGAGAGCATTGACCTTACCTGATCACTCCTGGACACCATCAGTGGGGTGGGGGATGAGGTATCGGGACTGTCGGGAGAAGTAAGAGCAATGACATGAGAAATGGGAACGATGTCCGGGACCATAAGTGAGGGAATATCTCAGTCAGCTGAAACCATGTCAGCGAATATGAGGGAGGGAATAGCACAGGTTGCTGATGCGCTGTCAGTGACCATGAGGGAGGGAATATCACAGATAGTTCAGATACTCTCAGTGAACATGAGGGAGGGAATGTTGCAGGTAGTTGAGACACTTTTGCTCAACGAGTGAGGGAATGTTGCAGGTAGTTGAGGCACTTTCAGGGCGCATGAGGGACAGCATGTTGTAGTTAGCTGCTTTAAGGGAACACGCCCAGACCTCGCGCCCATTGACAGAATCAACTGCCACTCCCACTCCGATCCCCAGACCAGCCTCTGAAGAGACCCAAGCCGGGCTCTCCACATTGCCACCTGCCACCCCCTCTCAACAGGTGAGCACTACCTGAGATGTTAGAAAGAATAAGCTTGGTACCAACCCCAGAAACACTACACCACCGCCTGCGGTCAGGGGTGGAGTCACCAAGACCAAGCGCGGCGGGCGGTCTTAGAATAAGGTGGAGGAGAGAAAGATGCAGTCTTTCTTTGCTGCTGTTGTTGTTGTTGTTGTTATTATTATTGTTGTTACTCTTGTAACTGTTCTCAAATTAAAAGTTTTTTATAAGTAATGTAAATTTACAAGTTTAAAGATAGTAAGTGATCTTAAAGTTTGTAAGTGATCCTAACTGAAAATGTTAAAGTTCGATACAAGAATATTTTTATTAAAGTTAAGTACAAATGTTTGTTAAACTTTTGAATTAAATATATTATACATTATAACTGAATCATTTACATTATTTGTTCCATTATTAACACAACTTTTGGAACTCAAGAAGAATAATTTCCATTATTTGTTCGATTCTTAACACAACTTTTGAAGTAAACAAGAATAATTTCCCTCATTTCTTCAATTAACACAATATAACATCACAGAACAGTTCCAAACAGTAAACATGGTCCATATGGAATAGTTGCCGCTGAGCCTTCAGGCAGAAAAGCGTTCACGGATGAGCCGCTGGCGCAAGGCTCGAGCAATCGCTAAAAGAGCACGATGGCTCGCCCTCCTCCGCCATCGTGCTCCGGGTTCAGGTAGTTGCATGGCTTCCTCCTCCTCATCATCTGCATCTTCCTCGTCATTATCATCAGCCACTCTCACCGCAGGTGGGTCTTCTCCTACCAGCTGCTGCTGCCTCATGATGGCTAAGTTATGCAGCATGCAGCACATAGCACACAACAGAGAACTGACCAAGAATCTCAGGGGAGTGTTGCAAGTAGCCCCCGGAATGGTCCAGGCATCAGAAATGCTGTTTCAAGATGCCAATGATCCTCTCTATGATGCTGCGCGTTGCAACGTGTGACATGTTGCACTCCCGGTCAGTTTCCGTCTGGGTTACGCATAGGGGTGTCATGAGCCAGGTGGTGAGGCCGTACCCTTTGTCTCCCAGTAGCTAGCTCTGCCCTTCTGGCTGCTGCTGAAACATGGCAGATATAACACTCTCGCGTAAGATGAACGCATCATGAGTGCTCCCAAGGTATCTTGCATCGACTGACATGATGCGATGCATGTCGTCACACACGAGCTGTACAATAATGGAGTGGAAGCCTTTTCTGTTGCTGTATATCTCGGAATCCTCCAAAGGTGCTCGCAAGGTGATGTGGATGCAATCAATGTAGCCCTGTACCTTTGGGAAGCCAGCAATCCTGGAGAAGCCCACAGCCTGTTCATGCATTGCCTGGGCAGTCATGAGGAACTTTATGTAGTCATTCCTCCAGGCATATAGTGCAGCAGTCACCTGTCAAATGCAGACATGTGTTGCATGTTAAGAAATGGTGCACACATCCCCAGTTGTGGCTTGGAATGATCCAGATGCATAGAATAAAAGTGCAGCTGTAACCTTCACTTCAACTGACAAAGCAGTACTCCTGATGCTTCTAGATTGCAGGTCTGCTTTCACCAACTCACAGATCTCAGTTACAACTTCTTTGCAGAAACGCAGCCTTCTGATACATTCTGCATCATTCAAGTGCAGCTACAAATGCCTGTCTCGATATACCCGACGTGGGTAAGGCCTTCTGCCCAGCACCCTACAGGCTCTGAGGTTCCTCATGCAATTACGTCGAATCAATTGTCTCCTCCGCAGCACCATGTTGCAGAAGACTCACACAAGGTATGACATTGTCAGTATTGCTCCCATGCTTAAATTTTAAAACACCAGAAAGGCAGGACAGATTCTTTGTTCTCTCTCTCCAAGGTCTGTATGGACCACACCCAGGTCTGAGCAAGCGCAATGATTGGAAACCCCCTCCCCAACTCGCACGGGCTCATTGCAGTCATGTGACTTCTTCCAATCACATTCAACAGCACCATTACCCCCCCCCCCCACCCCAACCCCTCAGGCTCATTTGATGTCTAATGCAGTCTTCCGATCGCCACCTCCCCCTCTGGGCTTGTTGTGCAGCTGAGCCCCGAGCCCCTGTGTCCGGGTGTGGGGCCGATTCTGCCAGCTGATGCTCCGACCCTCCAGCCCTGTTTGAAGATGTTCGGTGGTGGCGTGTGAGTTAAAAAAAAATGAAAAGTTCAGAATTCTATCAAACTTCCATCTATTCCATTGTAAGGTAAAAAAATGTAATCTTTATTATGCATATTTAAAGTGTTCTTATCTCCCTCCAAAACTTCGAAGAAAAACAATGGCGCCTTTCTGCGCTGATTTTTCAATGTGTGTTGCTTTCTCTTAACTCACCAGAAGGCTTTTCGGGAATGGCAACGTTTTTTGGGCAAACTTTGGATAATGATACAAACTGGCGCAGACCTGAGGTAACCCCTATGATGTAAAAAAAAAAGTACCTAAAAAAATTGTAACTAACTCAGTTATGCTGGCACAGATTCCTTGGGGAAACTTTAATTTAAAAACTTATGCCAAAAAAACGGTGTAAATGACCGAGGAAAATTGAGTCATATGTTCTTGTTATGATTATTTTTACTGAGAATTGATTGGAGTCCAGTTGGAGGCAGTGGTAAAAAGTCATACGAAACTGAGAGGGAGATATTTGAGTTGAATCAATGCTGTGCAAAACTGGATACATGCACATGAATGAGTTAACATCTTTATTAAAATAGTACACAAAGGAACTTGGTGTGAATATATCAACCCATCAATTATTAATATTGGACAAAGCAACTTCTGCCCATTGGAATGATTATATCTGGGTAACAATGGCCAAGGTGTTGCCTCAGCAATTAATGATTAACACTGCACCTGAACTTCATGTTTCTCTGCTCCTCACAGCTCAGAGACACCTCACATCTGGCTATAACAAATGGAATTTTCAAGCTCGCGTAAGGTTGCTTGCAGCAGTCACAGTTTCCTAGATCTTTTCAACATGTCATCATTTGTCTTTCAAACAAAATTTCTCGATATGTGTTTGAATATTACCCACCTCGAGATTGGTATTTCCGCGAGGTAAATTATTCAAATATCCTTTTCATTACGATTTACTAGATAGTTTCAAGAGGAGTGAAATAGTTCAACCTTGGTCAGAATTATTTGGTAACTGGCATCTTTGAGAAGATAAAGTATAGCTACAACTATTACTCCAAGAACCTTATTTTTCATTTTGTAAAACACCAGTCTCTTTGAACAGGTTAATATGTAATATCAATTAATTTTCTTGAATTTTGCCTCCAAATTCTTTTTCTTGCTTTTGGGGGATGATTCCACAATCCAGTGCTCTGAACAGGGAGTGCTGTTGACAGGGGACACTGGGACCAAAAATTGCCTCTTTATTCACAACTCCTCTTCCAAACCAATACCAATCCAGGGACCTGAATATGGTCAAACTACCATTGGCTGCCGCCGTGTTTTCTTGGCTGCCTCCCCGTTTTTTCGGTGCTCTCCCCTCCAAGTGAGTTTGGTGAGGCCCTCACGCCGGTGGTGTGAGAAGATCGCTGGGGAGTGTCCGCTGGTATGTGCCGGCATGCAATGCCGAAAAAGGTCCTCCCGCCTGCTCCCTCCCCAGTTTGGTCCAGGAGGTCCTCCACTCCAGAAGAGACCTTACCTGAATGGTAGGTCTTACCTGAATGGTCGATATGAAGACCCGCAAGAAAAGGTTAGTGAAATGGTTTGCTTTATTCGTTTGCAGAGATTTTGTTTGATCGGGTCCTCTGAAGGAGTTGTCATGGTTTGTTTATCATTTGGAGAAGATTTTCTTTCTGTTCCCCCTCCCTGGGCCCGACTCTATCCTTGACGTTTACTTTGCCGAGGATCGCATTTGCTGCCCAGAATCTGACCTGCCGCCTGCTGCCGCCCAGAATCAGCATGTAAGGCCCATTTTTTCCACCGGGTGTTTTTTTTACATTGTTCCACCAAACTTCCGCCCAAAGTACTGACAGGATCTTAGCGGTCTTTTCGACGGTAAATGGGCGGAACTTAGGTTTGACCAAACTCAGGCCCCAAGTCTTCAGGAATCTAGAAAGAAAGAAATTGCTGGAAATGCACAATAGGTCAGTCAGCATCTGAAAGAGAAAGATAGGTTGGGTCTTTGTTTCTGGCAGTCTTGTAAAGGGTCTTCGACCAGCTGGTTCTGCTAGTTTTGATGGAGGGTCTCACGGAAAATGTTTCCCCTATGGATACCAATTCAGCTGCTGCATATTGCACAATGTTCTGTTTTATTCCATTTGTACAAATGGGAATATATTTGTTGGGTTGAATACCACAATTTTTGTTTATGTGGTGGTAAAAATCGCATTATAATCCTTCTTTTTCTTTCCCCAGCTTTCTTGGTTCCCATAGGGAATGCACATCCAGCAGTCAAAAGGGTGTGTGCTCACCAATATTAGTCATTGAGAAGTATGCGAGGGCTTCCCAGGAACAGTTCTCCCTCCACTCTCCATGTTGTCCTGAACTCACGTCCTTCCCCAGCAGTGTGATTCACATTGCTTAACTCCATCGTAAGGTAGAAAGAACCACAATCACCAATGCAGTGTCATTGCACATTTTTGATCCAACACACATCCACTGCAAAATGTATACTGTGTGCACATATTTCAAATGTTTTTTTTAAATATAAAGAGAACGTTAATAAAGGTATTCTAAAAACCAGAGTAGAATACATGTGATTATAGTTTCATTATGCTAGTCATTTCAACAGTGTTTAAATGGTTTACTTTGAAACCCAGTTCATCTACTTTAATCAGCGGAATTTATATTATGGAAATTAGATACAGATAGGATGTGCACTATCTTAGTCCATAGAATGTCTTCAACAAGATACAACATTTTAAGAGCTTCCAAATGCAGATTGATTTTTGGGGCCCGTTTCAATTCAAATAATCTTTTTATATTTGTTATTACGTATGTGGCATAGCTATGGGAGTCGATGTAAGGCAGTAATCTCAAACTCAACAGCAAAACTAGAATGGCTTTTAGCCATCTGCTGAACCTAGAAATTGCATTACAGCCTTATAATCACCGCTGGATATTCATTTACTCCTCAGTGTTGAAAATTAGTGCAATTTACCTTTTTCCAATTTTCTCCCTTCTTCTAATGATTCCACAGATGCCAGTAACTGTCTGGCTCTTCACTCGTAGCCATTCTTTAGGGGTGACCTCAGATTCTAAGGATAGACAGGCTATGGGACTCTGGAGCGAACATCACAACTAAGCCCGATCCCCTCACTGCACAGGAGCATTTCCAGCAGAGATCACTGAACGAGATTAGCTAAGGCAACCTCAGCTGATGTTTCCCATCTACAGCTCAGGGGCATAAATCCACCTCAATTTGCTGGCCCAGCTGAGATTGGGGAACTGAGCACAGAGAAGGACCTAAAATCAGCATTGTTGCACCAGAGCCACTGCTACATTTGTCAAGGCCTACTCTGCTTAGCATTATCTGGTCTACAAGCAGCCTAACCAACAGTTCTTAAAGGAACCGTTGGAGACTGCCACCAAAAATGTAAGTATTCTTTATAATATTTGCCTTGATGTGGAGCTGGTAGGAGCAAGTGTGTTCTTCCCAGCTCCACAACACCACTGCAGCCGCCCCCGGTTCTCCTCCTCAACTGGACTTTGTTGAGGGCAGCTGGCGGTGAGGTCAGTGGCCCAAATTGGATCAGGCATCGACCACTCGCCCTGACTATTACAATGAGGCTCGAGGACTAATTTAGGATGGTCCTCGGGCCTCCCGGTTCAGGTACGTGCTAGTTGCTCGCCATCAATTATGTGCCCAAAATAGGCCATAACGAATTTGTCTCAGTTTTCTTTTTTTTAAATCAAAAATGTTACGCTTTAAGAACTATAACTTTGTAAATAATTATAAGATCTTCAGCATCACCAACTCACTTATTCTAATTACTTTTATGCAAATTATATACAGGTGGGACTGAAGAGTGTGGAAATTCCAGTCCCTGAACTACTTACATTGAATACAAAGTACATTCTTTCAATTTCTGCTTCAGAGCATTACTTTGCTTTTAATTCCTTCATCGATACTGGCAAGTTAGAACAGAAACTTCTCTTTAATGAGGAGAGTTCACAATATCAAGCTTTAACAAATGATTCAAGGTCAATGACTATCCTGAACTTTAGCAAAAGGAAAAAAATTAAATTAAAAAACATAAAGGTTAGGGTTAATCCTTAGAGCATAGGTAATGTGAGAAATGGGGTTTAAAATCTTTTCCATTTTTCTTGTACACTTACAAGAAGGCACAACTTTATTCTGCACAGTTTGTGGAAGCTCAATGGATAGCGCGCAGTAATAAAAAGTCCGCAATGAGAAGCCAGTTGGACTTGCAAGAGTACTGAACAATTAACTAAACAGTGACTTACCAGGTATAAAAAGCAGTTTCCAGGCAATGAGTGCACAATTTCTGCCAGCAATGGAGGGGGGTGCAAAGGTGTAAAAAAGAATACATTTGTCTGCATGTAGCGCTTTATCACATATTCAGAAATGTTTCCATCCCATGAATTATTTTTGAAGTGCAATCACTGTTCTGTGGATAAACATAATTTATACACATCAGTGTTCCACAACAGCAAATCAGATGAATGACCCAGTTAATCTGTTGGGAGGGGTGGGCATTAAGTGATTGACACATGTTGGCCAGGATTACTTGGAGACTCCCTGCATTTCTTTGAAAAGTGCCAAGGCACCAAGCGAGATGTACAGATCAAGGTCTGCAGATTGTAGTAGCTGGAGTGAAGGCATGGCAAACTGCTCTTTACAGAGCGTAGGGATAGTCATGAATGTCCAGAAGGCGAAGCAGGTATGGGATGCCATGGCACTTTCAGGATCACATACCAAGAGAGATTAGAAGGAGATGTAGAAGAAAGTGTCAAAGTAAGAAATGAGCATGAAGAAAGATAGCCTGCTATAGATGGAGGTTATCAAATATGTAGGTGGCAATGGTCAAATTAAGTTACTGGTGTCAGACACGTTTGCTTGATACTTAACCCAAACTGATGCAGCAACTTGCAAATGCAACACAAAAGGAAGTAGTGAGGGTCATCGACCCGAAATGTTAGCACTGAAATTCCAGCCTCGCCGGATGGGGACGAAGTGCGCACGGACCCAGGGAGGCCTCGCAAAGGCCGGTTTTCGGGGCAAGATGCGCATGCGCCAAAAAACGGCTTTACCGATCTGTCAAGATTTCTCTTGTCAGATCCTTCGCATCCCTGGGAGAAGGACATCCGTGTGGGAGAGATTGCGCTATTTGCCCAACTCCTGCCCAGCGAATGTCCTTCAAACTCTTACGCCTGGTAAAAGCATGCGCATAACTTACTTTTACCAGCGTAAGAGTTTTAAAACATATAAAAATTAAATTGAATGCACATTTTTATAGTAAAAACCCTGTTCATTAAGGTAAGTTTATTTTAAGCTCTATTAAAACACACAAAAAAAATCCCCCAAATATTTTTTTTTCGAAAACTTTAATTTCAATTCTTTTTAAATATGTGTGGTGTTTTTTTTATTTATTATGTTGTGTTTGAATGTTTAGGGTTTTTTTCTCATTGATAGTAATGGGAACTTGTAAAATCGGAGTTCCCATTACTATCATTGAGAATACTGTACTGTGATTGGTTGTCCAGGCCCACGTGACTCCAGCTTCTCCGTCCGTATCTAGAAGACATGGACGCGCTGCGAAGCGCCTGGAAAGAAGGCCTCCGACCTGAATCCAAGGCGCCTCCGGGACCACTAGGTACATTCGTGAAGAAATTTCGAGTCGGAGACGTTTGTCCGAAGGAAGCCTCCGACTGGAATTTCAGGGCCGTTAACTCTGTTTCTCTCTCCACAGATGCTGCCTGACCCGCTGAGATTTCCAGCATTTTCTGTTTTTATTCCAGATTCCAGCATCCGCAGTATTTTGCTTTCGTTGAAGTAAAGAGCATGGTTGCTAACGAGCAGAGCAGGGTCAAAAAATAACCCAGAATCATATAGCACAGAAAGATGAAAGATGGGCTATGATTATTCGTATTTACATCTGACAATTATGATTCAGCATTCCAACCGCCTCAGAAAATTTCTGCATATAAGGTAGTTTGCCATTAGGTAAGCTATTCAGGAGATGTAACTCTGCGGCTTAAAATGCACAGGCAGCACAAGATATCCATTGTTTCAATGCATATTTATCTTTCCTTACACAAAAGGCTTCCTTCAATAGAAGGCCCAGATTACAGATTTGTGGAGTGACAGAACAGGTGTCATACCCTTCAAAAATGCTCTCATGGATTTCATTGGCTGAGAATCTACATACACTGTAGGTGATGGAGAATCCATGGGAAAGGAATGCCATTCACCTTTATACAACTGTAATCATATACCTACTGTGTGCAAATGTACTTCAGCAAATGTAAATCAAAGATTGCGTAGCAGCATGAAATGTGCTATATAATGACTGCACAGCAACAACATGTGCATTCTTTAACACTTTGCATCATTATCACTCCAAATAAAGCACCAACACAGAGACTCACATGTTAAGAGTTCCAATGATTTAGAAGAGGAATCCCAGGTCAGACACTTCTCGTAGATGTGGAAGGACCAGATGTGATGGCTAATTAACGCTGTTGAGGCATTAGCCATGACACAATATAGACTGGTTTCAGTGCGTTTGGAGACTGGGGTTGGGGGAAAAAGAGGTAAGAGGAGAATTTATCCCGTCATAACTTTAGCAAAAGTGCCACAGAAGCCCTAGAAGAATGGCATAAACCCTGCACAGAAATTCCCCTCAGGCTCCAGAGAACCAGGAATCAGTTGTGCAGAGATCTGTTTGCAGTGCAATGCTCAAAGAGTAGCAGCCAATGTGAACACTTAGCTTTCAGTAAAGACATGTCGTGGTCCTCAAGACACTGCCACACCATGTCCTGTATCGGTCTCTGGGCAAGTGACAGCAGAACCCCTCAAAACCGACCATTCTCTTGCAGCTATTTCTGGCACACAGGCAGAACTTTCTACCACACACCAAGGTAAGCTGGCAACTAAACCACAAGCATGCCAAGATGTAGATCTTGGAGGAAGCCTGCCACTTATGTCTTCCAGTGGAACATTAGGTAGGAGTAGTAGAGTATACCAGAGCACACGAATACAAGTACAAGTAGAGAAGTGCATCAGTAAATCACATTAAACTCGCACTACACTTTTACTATCATTTTTAATAAAAACATAAGAAATCACCTAAATCTTTACAGTTATTGTTATGTATTGTCCAGGTACATTAAATGTATAAGTACAATGGTGCGCCACAGAGGGCGCTGTGGTGGGAGACCTGAAAGTACTTGCAAGACAGAGTATAAAAGGCTGCCCAACACACCTGGGAGGCACTCTAGAGTTACACAATAAAGGACTACGGTCACAGCAGTTACCACAACATCAGACTGTGTGGAGTCAGTGATTTGATACATCACATTGGCGACAAGGACTCGGACGAACTTCACGCAACCATGGCTACTCTGGGCTTGTTAAAGGATTTTACGGTGGGCAATGATTGGGAGGCCTTTACGGAAAGGCTCGAGTACTACTTCACAGCAAACAACCTGACGGGGAACACGGATGCACTAAGAGAGAAGTGTAAGGCGATATTGCTTTCCAGTTGTGGCAATGAGGTTTACTGTCTCGTCGGGGATTTGTTGGCACCCGAAAGCATCAGGGACAAGTCATATGAGGAGCTGATCGCACTCATTCATGACCAACTGAAACCGAAGGAGAGCATCCTCATGGCCCGGCACAAATTCTACCACCACTGCAGACCTGAGGGCCAAGGTGTCACCAAATATGCTGCGGACATCAGGAGACTCACGGCGCCGTGTGATTTTGGCACACACCTTGAAGAGGCGTTGCGAGACGTTTTTGTTATGGGGATTGGCAATGAGGGTCTCCTTCACAAGCTGCTATCCACTGAACCTACAGTCAGCCTGCAGCAAGCCATCACCATCAGCTGGGCATTTATGACCTCGACTTACAGCACCAAGCAGATGATCCACACAGTCTCGAACCCGGCAGGCACTGTCCACAGGATAGCACCCACCACGGACAAAACTGCAGAACGTGGCTCTGCCCAGGGCAGAGAGCACGGATCTTGGGATCCGCCAAGGGGGGCAAATCGAGCAGCACCATGCTGGCGCTGGGAGGAAGCCATGGGGCAGGTTTGCGGAGTACACATGCAGTGCCTGCCACACGAAAGGCCACCTTCAGCATATGTGCAAAAGAGACACAACTCACCGCGTAGCTGAGGAGATGGTAGAGGCTCCATTTTCCAGCGAGGAGCAGGCAGAAGAAGATGAGGCGTTGTTTGGATTGTATACGTGTATCGATGGTTCGGCCCCGGTGATTAAGGAGGTCAAGATTAACGGAGTCCCAGTGAATATGGAAGTGGACACTGGATCGGGTCAGTCGCTGATGAGTCAGGAAACTTTTGAAAAACTGTGGGTCAACCCAGCTGCACGACCCAAGCTGGTCCCGGTCACGGCAAAGCTGCGTACCTACACCAAGGAACTGATACCTGTTCTTGGCAGAGCGGAGGTGCAGGTGTCTCACTGGAGCGAGATGCATGGTTTACCTTTGTGGGTCAGTGCAGACGCTTCTCGGCAGGAGGTGGATGGGGAAGGTCCGTGGGAGCTGGAAAGACTTCATCCCTCCACAGACTGCTGTTCCCCGGGTTCCCAAAGAGCAGCGCCGACCGAGCTAGCGGAGGAAGAAGCCGTTCATCGGCAGTCTAAATCCACACACAGGCGACAGCCGCCCAGAACTCCTGACCTCAAGCAATCCTGCAGCCTCAGCCTCCACAGACAAGCAGACCCTGGAAGAACAGTTGTTCAAATGCGGGCCGATTGCTGAGGTGCGAGCCGGTGACGCGCTGCGGGCTATGAACAGGAGGTCCATCGATGGCCAACAAGTCCGGGGGTGGGCGGGGGTGCCCACGCGGAGGAAGAGTCGGGTGGCAGTCATGGCTACGGTGGAGGCCGGGACAGCGGCGGTGGTGGTGGCAGCTATGGCGGCTGCAGGAGAGGCGGCAGTTACTGGGACAGGAGCGGAGGCCACAGGAGAGGCGACAGTTGCTGGCACAGTGGCAGGAGCGGAGGCTGCAGCGGCGGCGGAGGCTACGGCGGCGGCAGGTACGACTCGGAAGAACGCGACAGCTACTTGGGTGGGTGCAGGAGCCAGAGCGGAGGATACAGCAGCAATCACGGAGGCCGTTCTCACAGGGACTATGACGGATCGAATGCAAAGAGCCAGATTCAAGATCGGATTGTTTTGGCCGTTTTCCTTCCTTCTTTCTTCTTTATTCCTTCTATTCCAGAGAGTAAAACGTCAGGCCAGCGAGCTCAAGATGGTGGCGAGCCTCGTGGCAGCAGAGCTCTGGAAAGAACAAAGGCAAGCAGTACAACTAAAATGGCGCCGCCCAAGGGAAGCCTCGTGGGAACCAGAAGATGGCGTCTTAAAAGGGAAATGCACCTGGGAGCCTTAAAAGGGCCTTAAACCGTTGGCGGTCCCCACAAAAAGACTTTTGTAAGGCAAGAGTGAGTCTAAATGTGTAATGTGATTTGTATGATGAAGTGATTTAGGATAAGAGTTGCTATTTTGATGCTGAATGGTTACTGTGTTTAAAATGATGGATATGAATGATTTACGAAAAGAGTTAATACCACGAGGTACAAGTAAAAGGGCTAATGGATCCGTGACTAACGTGCCTAAGGGGCCAATGCGATTTTCGATTTTACGTGATTCATGCAATGGTTCAGCGGCTGCAGATGAGCCGCCAAGGCGACTACTGAGAACAGAGGCAGCGCACCAGTTGCGATACCCTGTCTCAGCGCAGCCTATTACCTCGGGCGAAAAGGGACAGTACTCTGCCACCGTACCGCACCCAGTGGAGCTGGGATTAAATAACTGTTCAGTGCACCTGCAACCTTTTGACATAACATCTGTACCACATATCATATGTACCATACAAATGTACTGTCTATGTAGACCTGCTTTCGGTTGGAGGTTATACTCGTGTACTTCATCACCCATGTAAGGACTGCAAATACCACGTGCTTGCACCAGATCACAAGCAAAATCTCTAGATGGGGGGGAAGTGGATGGTCATGGACTCACACTCACAAACCAACCAGGATGAACAAGGCCAATGGCTTTTGGAACTGGGGGCGGGGAGTGAGATGTTATGTATTGTCCAGGTACATTAAATGTACAATGGTGCGCCACAGAGGGCGCGTGATGGGAGTCCTGAAAGTACCTGCAAGACAGAGTATAAAAGGTTGCCCACCACACCTGGGAGGCACTCTGGAGTTACACAATAAAGGACTAAGGTCACAGCAGTTACTACAACACCAGACCGTGTGGAGTCAGTGATTTGAGTGCTACAAACATCACAGTTATTGGCCCAGATTTTGCAGTAGAATAGCAGTGAGTCTGTCAGCACTCACCTTTATTAAGGAGTAAATTGGACAGCAACTTCCGCTGTCTGCACATGCGCAGTTCAACACGAAATAAGAAAGTTGCTCTCCAATTTGCGCTGTACCTCCACAAACATTGCTACACCAGTATTTCGCCAAGAGATTCGGCATTGAAATCCACGAAAGGCGTGAAATCGCGGTACTTATCCATTAGATACCCACTAAACACGTCAGAGAAAGTTCGGACTCGTCCATTCAAGTGTAAGTGAATTTTTAACGACGTGATATACCTGGAAGTGGGCGGGTTGAGATCGGGTTTGAGATTTTTTAAATTTTAAACATCTCACTCGTTTTTGGAAGTTAAAATTCACCCCTGTTTAGCTCAGAGAATTCTTCAATCTGATTGGTTGAAGAGACACACTGTTCCTTGTCCTGTTCACACAGGTCCCAGATCCCCTGTAGAGGACAGCGTGCCGAAATGGTTCTCTCTTTACCGTACATTGCCGCACAAAATCCCATGCTGTAGGCAAAATCCGTGCCAATGGTTCTTTCTTTAAAACGAATGGTTTTAACATTAAAAAAACTACTGTGGAATGCTACTTTTTAAAAACAAAAATCCAATGGAATATATTACCAGGCCACGTAGTGAGTGAGGAGCCCGCCTAGTTTCTCACCATTGTCCGGCTGCTGTGCCATGACTTGCTCCCATCTGTGCATATACCTCTTTTCGTAGCTATACAGCATACAGCACACCACTACCATTGTGTGTGGCATATTGTAAAACAAACCCAATGTGATCCAAATATCGAAACCATTCTTTGAGCGCGGAACATGCCGACACATTGATATCCTGCCTTACTGTAATTCTTTGATGGTGTGGTCTTGGACCTGGCCTGGGGACGACAAAGATTGAACAGCTTCCCACTGGTTCTGTAGTTTAGTTCCACTCCAGCGGGGTGTTTGTTGAGTGTTAGGTGGAGCATGGCAGCGATGAAGATTGCGAAGAGGGTTGGTGCGATGAAGCAGTCCTGCTTGAACCCGGTCCGGACGAGGATTGGGTCTGTAATGGATCCGTTGGTAAGGATCACGGCCTGCATGTCATCATGGAACAGGCGGAGAATGGTGACGGACTTTTGGGGGCAGCTGAAATGGAGAAGGATGCTCCATAGACCCTCATGGTTGACAGTGTCAAAGGCCTTTGTAAGAAGGCCATGTACAAGTGTTGGTGCTGTTCCCTGCATTTTTCTTGCAGCTGTCGCGCTGTAAAAATCATGTCTGTTGTGCACCGTAGGGGACGAAATCCGCACTGTGACTCCGGGAGGAGCTCCTCAGCCACAGGGAGAAGATGGTTGAGGAGGACTCTGGCGACCACTTTCCCAGTGGCTGATAGCAGGGAGATTCCTCTGTAGTTGCCGCAGTCGGACGTCCACTTTTTAAAAGATGGACACGATCGCTGCATCTCTGAGATCTCCGGGCGTGCTCTCCTCCCTCCAGATGAGAGAGATGAGGTCATACATTTGCGCCAACAGTGCCTCTCCGCCATACTTCAGTGCCTTAGCAGGGATTCCATCCGCTCCCGTAGCCTTGTTGTTCTTAAGCTGTTTCTACCTCGTGCAGTGTTGGGGATTTACTGAGGTGGTGGCGGATAGCATGCTGTGGGATGGAGTCAAGAACACTCGAATCAAAGGCAGAGTCTCGGTTGAAGAGATTTTTGAAGTGTTCCTTCCATCGGGCCCTGACTGCCTCGGTGTCCTTGATGAGTGTTCCCCCATTCTTGGCCAACAGTGGAGTGGGGCCTTGGGTGTTTGGGCCGTAGATGGCCTGCGTCTGCGCACATACAGAAGCTGAACTCCAAGTCAGAGTCAACATATTCACTGAGGTGTACGAAAGCATGGGCCTTACACTAAACATCCGTAAGGCAAAGGTCCTCCACCAACCTGTCCCCACCACACAGCACTGCCTCCAAGTCATCAAAATCCACGGCGTGGCCCTGGACAACGTGGACCATTTCCCATACCTCAGGAGCCTCTCATCAACAAGAACAGACATTGATTCAACACCGCCTCCAGTGCGCCAGTGCAGCATTCGGCCGCCTGAGGAAAAGAGTGTTCGAAGACCAGACCCTTAAATTTACCACCAAGCTCATGGTCTACAGGGCTGTAGCAATACCCACCCTCCTGTATAGCTCAGAGACATGGACCATATACAGTAGACACCTCAAGTCACTGGAGAAATACCACCAACGATGTCTCTGCAAGATCCTGCAAATCCCCTGGGAGGACAGGCGCACCAACGTTAGTGTCCTCAACCTGGCCAACATCCCCAGCATCGAAGCACTGACCACACTCGATCAGCTCCGCTGGGCAGGCCACATTGTTTGCATGCCTGACACGAGACTCCCAAAGCACTCCTTCACAGCAAACAAGCCAAAGGTGGGCAGAGGAAACATTTCAAGGACACCCTCAAATTCTCCCAGATAATGTGCAACATCCCCACCAACACCTGGGAGTCCCTGGCCAAAGTCCACCCTAAATGGAGGATGTGCATCCGGGAGGGCGCTGAGCACCTCGAACCTCATCACATAGAGTATGCAGAAACCAAACGCAGGCAGAGGAAAGAGCGTGCGGCAAACCTGTCCCACCCACCCTTTCCCTCAACGACTGTCTGCCCCATCTGTGACAGGGACTGTGATTCTCATATTGGACTGTTCAGTCACCTAAGAACTCATTTTTAGAGTGGAAGCAAGAATTCCTCGATTCCGAGGGAATGCCTATGATGAATTCTTTGTTGGGGAGTAAGGAGGTTTCATAGCAGTGGTACAAACAATTTTTCAGGAGGCAATATCCGAGAAGCCTAAAATTCAACTCATTTTCACGCTGAGATAATACTTTGTGGTGACTGCAGACTATTTGGACGTTCAACAATCTTTTCGTTTGATGAACACCATGGGAAGATCCACTGGTACTGCGTACAGCTGATGGAACCCTTTACCCAGGCAATACTAAAGCTTTCAAAATGTTCTGTCCGTCTGCTGCTGTATACAGATGTAGATTTTAATTGATTCATTAACATGTTGAAATAGAGCATCAGTGAGCAGTGACCCACAAATCTTTTCATCATTGCCAAGTCTTCAGGCAGCGCCTGGATGGAACCTGTGGCTCATGTTGCTCATTCAGTTACAGATCCAATTCCAGGAGATAACGAAGTCCATCGAAGGTTTCTTTTGTGAGGTGTAACCTCCTCACATTGTTCCAAGTATACTAATTCTCTGTTGGAGTTGATAAGTCAATGTACATGGGTACGGTAATGTAGTGGTTATTTTATTGGACGAATAATTCAGAGAACACAAGTTCAAATCACGCCTTGATAGATTGAAAATTTAAATTCTCTTTGAAAAAAAAAGCTGGAAATAAAAAAGCTGGTACAATTTAAAGTGATCATAAAACTGTTGGATTGTTGTCCAAAGAGAAGTAACGGCAGGGATAGTGGATGCATGGGTTGTAATTTGCCAAAATTCCCTGGATTCTGGGGCAGTCCCAGCAGATTGGAAAACTGCAAATGTAACGGCCCTATTTAAAAAAGGAGGCAGACAAAAAGCAGGAAACTACAGACAAGTTAGCCTAATATCTGTAGTTGGGAAAATGTTGGAGTCCATTATTAAAGAAGCAGTCGCAGGACATTTGGAAAAGCAAAATTCAATCAGGGTCAGCGTGGATTTATGAAAGGGAAGTCATGTTTGACAAATTTGCTGGAATTCTTTGAGGATGTAACGGACAGAGTGGATAAAGGGGAACCAGTGGATGTGGTGTATTTGGACTTCTAGAAGGCATTTGACAAGGTGCCACATAAAAGGTTACTGCACAAGATAAAAATTCACGGGGTTGGGGTAATATATTAGCATGGATAGAAGATTAGCTAACTAACAGAAAACAGAAAGTCGGGATAAATGGTTCATTCTCGGGTTGGCAATCAGTAACTAGTGGGATGCCGCTGGGACCCCAACTATTTACAATCTATATTAACAACTTGGATGAAGGGACTGAGTGTAACGTAGCCAAGTTTGCTGACGATACAAAGATGGGAAGAAAAGCAATGTGTGAGGAGGACACAAAAAATCTGCAAAAGGACATAGACAGGCTCAGTGAGTGGGTAAAAATTTGACAGATGGAGTATCATGTTGGAAAGTGTGAGGTCATGCACTTTGGCAGAAAAAAATCAAAGAGTAAGTTATTATTTAAATGGATAAAAATTGCAAAGTGCTGCAGTACAGCGAGACCTGGGGGTCCTGGTGCATGAAACACAAAAGGTTAGTATGCAGGTACAGCAAGTGATCAAGAAGGCCAATAGAATCTTGGCCTTTATTGCAAAGGAGATGGAGTATAAAAGCAGGGAAGTCTTGCTACAGTTATACAGGGTATTGGTGAGGCCACACATGGAATACTGCGAGTTTTGGTTTCCATATTTAAGAAAGGATTTACTTGCTTTGGAGGCAGGTTCTTATGTTCTCATATTTCTTATTGCAACAGGTAATCAGGAAGGCGAATGGAATGTTGGCCTTCATTGCGAGAGGGATGGAGTACAAAAGCAGGGAGGTCCTTCTGCAACTGCATAGGGTATTGGTGAGGCCGCACCTGGAGTACTGCGTGCAGTTTTGGTCACCATACTTAAGGAAGGATATACTAGCCTTGGAGGGGGTACAGAGACGATTCACTAGGCTGATTACGGAGATGAGGGGGTTACCTTATGATGATAGATTGAGTAGACTGGGTCTTTACTCATTGGAGTTCAGAAGGATGAGGGGTGATCTTATAGAAACATTTAAAATAATGAAAGGGATAGACAAGATAGAGGCAGAGAGGTTGTTTCCACTGGTCGGGGAGACTAGAACTAGGGGGCACAGCCTCAAAATACGGGGGAGCCAATTTAAAACCGAGTTGAGAAGAGATTTCTTCTCCCAGAGGGTTGTGAATCTGTGGAATTCTCTGCCCAAGGAAGCAGTTGAGGCTAGCTCATTCAATGTATTCAAATCACAGATAGATAGATTTTTAACCAATAAGGGAATTAAGGGTTATGGGGAGCGGGCTGGTAAGTGGAGCTGAGTCCACGACCAGATCAGCCATGATCTTGTCGAGGGGCTAGGTGGCCTATTCCTGTTCCTAATTCTTATGTTCTTATGTTCTTATGTTATGTTCTTATGTTCTTAAAGCCCTACTGTTTCACTGGAGAACTTTTGGGAAGGAAAGCTGGGGGCTGAAATTGCCCCTCTCCTTGAGGCCTGTTACCACCGGAAATCATCGGCCATGCTGTGGAGTGGAATAGCCGCCGACTTTTCATGGAAGGGCCGCTGATAGCCCAATTGCCCTTCCAGAACATAAGAACATCAGAAATAGGAGCAGGTGTAGGCCACCTTGCCCCTCGAGCCTGCTCCGCCATTCAATAAGATCATGGCTGATCTGGCCGTGGACTCAGCTCCACTTCCCTGCCTGCTCCCCATAACCCTTTACTCCCTTATCATTCAAAAATCTGTCTATCTCCGCCTTAAATATATTCAATGACCCAGCCTCCACAGCTCCCTGGGGTAGAGAATTCCACAGATTCACGACCTCTGAGAGAAGAAATTCCTCCTCATTTCTGTTTTAAATGGGCGACCCCTTATTCTGAAACTTATTCTGAGATTTCCCAGCGGTGGCTCGATCCCTACCACACCCCTCCCCCCCCACCGCTCTGCTGCTGCCGATCCATGTTAAGTGTGTCATCACCATGCGCACCGCCAATCAGCCCCCCCGCACCCTGACAGCGACATTCCGCTCTGAAAATCTTCAGCCCGCTCGGCGGTGCCAAAACCTGCTTTTACCCGGTGGTCCAGTGAGGCTGTGGCCTTTTGCAGCGGCAGTGTGGTTTCCCTTAAAGGGGAGGACGCAGTGCCACTATTTTTTTTTGGCCGACTGCCATGTTGGCCCGACAATTATAAGAACATAAGACCATAAGAATTAGGAACAGGAGTAGGCCATCTAGCCCCTCGAGCCTGCTCCGCCATTCAATAAGATCATGGCTGATCTGGTCGTGGACTCAGCTCCACTTACCCGCCCTCTCCCCGTAACCCTTAATTCCCTTATTGCTTAAAAATCTATCTATCTGTGACTTGAAAACATTCAATGAGCTAGCCTCAACTACTTCCTTGGGCAGAGAATTCCACAGATTCACAACCCTCTGGGAGAAGAAATTTTTTCTCAACTCGGTTTTAAATTGGCTCCTCCATATTTTGAGGCTGTGCCCCCTAGTTCTAGTCTCCCCCACCAATGGAAACAACCTCTCTGCCTCTATCTTGTCTATCCCTTTCATGATTTTAAATGTTTCTATAAGATCACCCCTCATCCTTCTGAACTCCAAGGAGTAAAGATCCAGTCTACTCAATCTATCATCATAAGGTAACCCCCTCATTTCTGGAATCAGCCTAGTGAATCATCTCTGTACCCCTTCCAAAGCTAGTATATCCTTCCTTAAGTAAGGTGACCAAAACTGCACGCAGTACTCCAGGTGCGGCCTTACCAATACCTTATACAGTTGCAGCAAGACCTCCCTGCTTTTGTACTCCATCCATTTTGCAATGAAGGCCAACATTCCATTTGCCTTCCTGATTACCTGCTGCACCTGCAAACTAACCTTTTGGGATTCATGCACAAGGAGCGCGGCGCCTAAATTCTGCCAACGTCCGCCACGCGGCCGATGCCATCGAGTCGCTAAAAACAGCTCTGGGCCCTGACTCCGTTAGGTGCATCGAGGAGGCTCAAGCACGGGGGGAGATCCCGTCCGAACTGACCCCCGTCCGGACGGAATTCCTCATCGGCGCCAAACCCCGGAACCTCCCTTGGGGGCTGGCGCCTCACAACTTGAGCCGCCTCGGGGAAATCCCCTCCGTGCCTTTCAGTTCCGCGCGGAGGGGTTTCCTCTACGGGCTGCTCCTGCACACCCTCAACTTTGCCATCCTCGCCGGCTGTCCGGACACGCCATGGCGTACCATCTTGCCGTCCGGAGGAGGCGGGGGTCCCCGATGGAGGGCACTCTACGCAGGGGTCCTCCCACTATTCATCGGGGACTTGGCCTGGAGGGTGGTGCACGGAGCAGTGCCGTGCAATAAATTTTTAAGCCGGTTCACGGACTCCCAGGCCGCCTGCAATTTCTGCGGTCTGGAGGAGTCCGTGTTCCATGTTTTTATTGAATGCACAAGGTTGCAGCCCCTGTTCCACTATTTGAAGGGGCTGCTCCTGAAATTCTGGCTGCACTTCAGTCCCACTCTCCTGATCTTTGGGCACCCTGTGCGGAGGGGAGCGGGTAGGTCCGAAGGCCTCCTCGTAGGACTGCTCCTGGGCACGGCCAAGGGTGCCATCAGCCGGTCCAGGCAGCGGGCGGTCGAGGGGGTCGTTCAACCTGACTGCCTGCCTCTCTTCCGCTCTTACATCTGGTCCAGGGTGTCCTTGGAGATGGAGCACGCGGTGTCCACCGGTACGCTCGCGGCCTTCCGCGAGAGGTGGGCACCGGAGGGACTGGAGTGCATCATCACGCCCGGCAACCAAATTTTAATTTGATTTTACGTTTTTAAGTTTAATTTGTTTTAATTGCCGGTGCTTTTAGTGTCCCCCTTCCCTTTTATTGGGGGCACTGGGGAAAATTGTGATTTTAGTGCCCAAAAAAAAAACCAAAAAAAGAAAAACACAAAAAAAAACACAAAAAAGGGGGGAAAAAAAAAAGGGCCTTGTAAATGTCTGGAGTGTCACCCAGGTCGGGTGGCACCGTTTAATGTTTTATGTTTTCGCAGGTAAACTCAAAAGAGTTTCATGCACAAGGACCCCCAGGTCCCTCTGCACCACAGCATATTGTAATTTCTCCCCATTCAAATAATATTCCCTTTTACTGTTTTTTTTCCCAAGGTGGATGACCTCACACTTTCTGACATTGTATTCCATCTGCCAAAACTTAGCCCATTCGCTTAACCTATCCAAATCTCCTTGTAGCCTCTCTAAGTCCTCCTCACAACTCGCTTTCCCACTAATCTTAGTGTCATCTGCAAATTTTGTTGCACTACACTCTGTCCCCTCCTCTAGGTCATCTATGTATATTGTAAACAGTTGTGGTCCCAGCACTGATCCCTGTGGCACACCACTAACCACTGACTTCCAACCGGAAAATAACCCATTTATCCCGACTCTCTGCTTTCTGTTCGCCAGCCAATTCTCTATCCATGCTAATACATTTCCTCTGACTCCACGTACCTTTATCTTCTGCAGTAACCTTTTGTGTGGCACCTTATCGAATGCCTTTTGGAAATCTAAATACACCACATCCATTGGTACACCTCTATCCACCATGCTCGTTATATCCTCAAAGAATTCCAGTAAGTTAGTTAAACATGATTTCCCTTTCATGAATCCATGCTGCGTCTGCTTGATTGCACTATTCCTATCCAGATGTCCCGCTATTTCTTCCTTAATGATAGTTTCAAGCATTTTCCCCACTACAGATGTTAAACTAACCGGCCTATAGTTACCTGCCTTTTGCCTGCCCCCTTTTTTAAACAGAGGCGTTACATTAGCTGCTCTCCAATCCGCTGGTACCTCCCCAGAGTCCAGAGAATTTTGGTAGATTATAACAAATGCATCTGCTATAACTTCCGCCATCTCTTTTAATACCCTGGGATGCATTTCATCAGGACCAGGGGACTTGTCTACCTTCAGTCCCATTAGTCTGTCCAGCACTACCTCCCTAGTGATAGTGATCATCTCAAGGTCCTCCCTTCCCACATTCCTATGACCAGCAATTTTTGGCATGGTTTTTGTGTCTTCCACTGTGAAGACTGAAGCAAAATAATTGTTTAAGGTCTCAGCCATTTCCACATTTCCCATTATTAAATCCCCCTTTTCATCTTCTAAGGGACCAACATTTACTTTCGTCACTCTTTTCCGTTATATATATGTGTAAAAGCTTTTACTATCTGTTTATGTTTTGCGCAAGTTTACCTTCGTAATCGATCTTCCCTTTCTTTATTGCTTTTTTAGTCATTCTTTGCTGTTGCTCAAAATCTTCTCAATCCTCTAGTTTCCCACTAACCTTGACCACCTTATACGCATTGGTCTTTGATTTGATACTTTCCTTTATTTCCTTGGTTATCCATGGCTGGTTATCTCTTCTCTTGCCGCCCTTCTTTTTCACTGGAATATATTTTTGTTGCGCATTATGAAAGAGCTCCTTTAAAGTCCTCCACTGTTCCTCAATTGTACCACCGTTTAGTCCTTGTTTCCAGTCTACTTTAGCCAACTCTGCCCTCATCCCACTGTAGTCCCCTTTGTTTAAGTATAGTACTCTCGTTTCTGACACAACTTCCTCATCCTCAATCTGTATTACAAATTCAACCATATTGTGATCACTCATTCCGAGAGGATCTTTTACGAGGAGATCGTTTATTTTTCCTGTCTCGTTACACAGGACCAGATCCAAAATGGCTTGCTCCCTTGTAGGCTCTGTTACATACTGTTCTAAGAAACAAACATACCCCTGGGTTTGGCCGGGCCACCAACAGGCACCCCAGCTGGCCCGGCTGAAACCCTTGCTGGTGGCCGAGTGGGCTGAAGTTTTAAAATCGCAGAGGCTCTCCCCTTTAAGTGAAGTGGAGAGCTGTGGTGACATGGCGCCATGATGACATCATCGCGGCGGTCACTCCGCACCGCCCCCAACTTCAGCCCCTCAGTTACTGACACGTCGCATAGCCACCCCTCTCGTGTAGCCACCTCACCCATTAAGATCGAGTTCTGGATCAGAGAGAAAAAAAACAACAAAGAGCAGAATTTTGCTCAAGAGGCGACTCCAACCACAGCTGTGGTCAAAACCATTGAAAGGGGGCGCGTGCGCCCCATTTCGGGCGGAGGGCAATTTCTATCCCCCTGCTGTCCTGATCCAGTCTGGCCTACATGCAACTCCAGTCCCACAACAATGTGGTTAACTCTTAACTGCCCTCTGAAATGGCCTAGCAAGCCCACCACCATCTTCTCAGAGTAACCAGGGATGGGCAATAAATGACCGCTTTCCCAGCATGCCCATATCATGAACATGATTTTTTTTTAAAAAGCTCTAACAGAGAATTGTAACTAGCAAGGAGCTCGCAGACTGCCTGGTGTAAGGGCTTAGAATGCTGGACCTTCCCTTCTGTGATCTGGATTCAATTCTTTCCCAGACCCAGAGGATCAAAGTTTTTCTGACTGTTAGCTTTAAGATTTGTATCTGAGACAGATTACTGATTTAGTGGAAAATAATACAATATTGGATTCATGGCCACTATTAACTCGGGCCCTGAATGCCTTCTGGTGAATTCCTGGCAGGCCTGTGGATTATGCCAGGACTCAGATACACCGTTTCATGGCCTGGGCTCCAACTTTCTGTGGGGCCTGTTTGGGACGGTGCTAAACATGCTCACCCGCATCAGGTAGGGTGGGGTGGGTGGACGCATATCTGGTTGGGAGCTTCCTCACCTGTTCAAATCCGTGAGAGTGAGTGCAAGTTAGGCCATATCTTGAACACTGCCAAAAAGGGACAGGGGAAAGCCATTAGTGGGCTTTCCAGCACCAACTGTTCAGAGGAGGCCCATTGACTCCTTTTTAAGGAGATTGACAAAGATTGTTAAGCCTTAATATGCCCAGGCCTGGACACTCAGGTGGACCCTCACTTCCACGAGCCAGTGGACCAGCATGCTTTTTCTCACCCAACATAATAGCTTCTTGGTGGATTTGCGGGCCGGAAATGTGGAAATTCCTGGCTAGGGGTTCCCCTTCACCAACCATGCTCCCTTCCCAACACCTAGCATGGCTGACCACGTTTGGGATGGACAGAGGTTCTGTCCCAAACAGGCCTCATCGAAATGAAGAGCTCATTCCATCCAGGACATTCTCTACCTGGATCCCATTTCCTGGGCCTTCCACCAAGACTTCACCAGAAAGTTCACAGAAGGTCAGGGTGTTAGTTCCCAGTGATCATAAACTCAAAACACAACGGCCCTGAAATTCGGGTCGGAGGCTTCCTTCGGACGAACGCCTCTGACCCGAGAAATTTTTTCGAAAGTACCTGGTGGTCCCAGAGGTGCGTGAGATTCCAGTGGGAGGCCCTCTCTTCCTGCACTCCGTGCTGCAGGTTCGCACGAAGAAGGTGGAGTCACATGTCACTGGACAACCAATCAGCTACAATATTCTCATTGATAGCAATGAGAACTCCGTATCTCCAATGCTATCAATGAGAAAAAAAATCACATTAAACACAACATAAAAAATAAAAAAACCTCACATATTTCAAATTAATTGAAATTAAAGTTAATTAAATGTCTTAGAAAAAAAATATATTTTGGGGATTTTTTTGTGCGTTTTAATAGGGTTTAAAATAAACTTGCCTTAGTGGACAGAGTTTTTAACATAAAAAGGTTTATTTAAATTTTATTTTTATATGTGTTAAAACTCTTACGCTGGTAAAAGAAGGCTATACGCCTGCTTTTACCAGGTGCAAGAGTTTGAAGGACATTCACTGGGCAAGAGATGGGTAAATAGCCCAATCTCACCCACGCGAATGTCCTGGCTGCGGATGCGCAGGATCTGTCAAGCCAAAACTTGACAGATCGGAAAAGCGGCTTTTGCGAGGCCTCGCCGGATCCGTACGTATTCCGTACGGAACCGGGGAAGCCGGGATTTTAGCCCCAATATTGTCCCAATTTGGCAGCAAATCAGTGATCACTTTCAGGTAGGTTGCAGTGTTGAATAGCACATGAAAAGGAACTTGTCTCTTTGGTGTAGTGTGGTGTGTTCTTCTGAGGGGGAAACTGAGGTACAAAGGTGCCATAGGGATGGCTGGCGTGGGAAAACTAAATGTTGCATCGGTGCAACAATGATGATCTTCTGAGGCATCTTACTGGGAAGAGATATTTACTCTGGAAACGGTCGTATCTGACGTGGTAGTGCCCGATACTCACTGGTGATTCTGTGGATTACCATTTTTAAGCTTTCCAATGGGTGCACTCGGTTTGATTCCAGGTAGCCTTGCTTCTGAGTCAGATGGTTGTGGGTTCAGGATTTGAGCACATAAATCTAGACTGACAGAGGTGCCGTGTTTTGGATGAGACATTGATCGAAAGCCCTGTCTGCCTTGTCCAGTGGAAATAAAAGATCCCATGGTACTAGTCGAAGAAAAGCAGAGTTCCCCGAGTGTCCTGGGCAACATTCACACCTCAACCAACACCACCAAAAACAGATTAACTAGTTTTTATCTCATTTGCTGTCTGTGGGTCTTTGGTGTACACAAATAGGTTTTCATATTTGCTTACATGACTAAAGTAATTAATTGGAAGTGGAGCACGTTGGGATGTCAGCTACATACATACAAGTTTTTTTTTAATCACTGCTACTGATGCGCTACATAAGTGCCTCTTTCAGGCGAATGCAAGACAAACTCTGAAATGTGTAAGTTCAACATGGTTACACTGTGTATCTTGTCCCATTGTGTATGATGTGACAAACTGCTTCACAGTGACACAAGACACGTGCTGTAACTGATTTTCACGCAACTGCAGATAGCAGCAACTAAAGTGACATAATTATCTGCCGCTTAAAGGCTGCTAAAGATCTCTACAGAGTGACAGTGCTTTCTCTTATTAAATGGAAAATGCTTTGTTTGAAATTTGTTTTCAACTATGGAAGTGAAATGATAACATGATAAAACATTAATTAGTGCTGGGATATAGATATCAGAGGAGTGCTAAGTAGCTAAATATTTATTCAGGAACAGCATCTGTGGAACAGTGCTTTGGAATGACTACACAGGCTGCAAAGCAGTACAAAGTGGATCAACATAACATAAGAACATAGGAACATAAGAATTAGGAGCAGGAGTAGGCCATTTGGCCCCTCAAGCCTGCTCCACCATTTAATGAGATCACGGCTGATCTTCTACATCAACTCCACTTTTGAGTCATAATTTATTCAGTTCACATTTTGAGCTGCGTCAAGTGCAGAGCACAGAAGATGGGGTTGGATTGGAGGGGGCGAGGCAGGGGAGAAAATGTTAGAAGGATGAGTGTCCGGTGTGTCTTGTTGATCAGGGCAATTTGCACCAGCCTGGAAACAGCATGGCAGCAGATGACAAAATAAAATAAAACAAAATAAAAACAGAAGTTTACTAAATGCTCCTATAAAAATAAAGCTAAAAATAACTATCAAAAATTCTGACATATCTTCTTTTAATCTACAGATGACGATATTTAATTAGAAACAAGCTATGGCGTTGATTCATTTTGTCGCTGTTCCACTGAAATTTTCCAATTGAGAATGTCAAAAACTGTTAAATCTTTAAATAAACCAAAGTGTGGTTAGCTCCAACAGTATAAAAGTACAGGGCAACATTTTACGACCCCCTACACCAACGACGGAGCCCTCCCGTGCAGCAGGTCACATTGGAAAATCACAGGGGCACTGTCTGCAATTTTCCATCCTTTGAAGTCAATTGAGTAAACATCACCTGATGGGTGTGAGGCCCCAGTGGTGGCACGGAGTCCCAGCAAATTTTCCCCACTCTATTCTAGATACAAGAATGGCAGCACACAATATTGAAAAAGTGACTTTAAGCATTGAATTAGCTTATTGTCCTGTCACCTGTGGGATCCGTGGAACATATTTAGTCCAGGCCGACAAGGTGCTGGTCTCTACTCTCTGATAACTGTAAGGGTCGCACACAAGAAGAATCTGTGAACTCTCAACCCAGCTACTAGTGAGTAGGGACGACAGCATAATGCTGTCTACCAGCCAACAGAAGTTGGCATTAAATTGATAGTCTCTCTCGCAATGGCGACGTGGCAGGTATGGATAATGAAAATTCCATGTGTACTTCTGAGATTGGTGGATAAGGAATGCTGTTGGAGCACTGCAAAGGGAGCTTTACTGGGCCCCTCATTGTGCTATGCCTGACCGGGCAGGACCTTGATACTGAGATTGCCGAATAATAAGAGTATCACACTCTCCAACATTGGCTTTCCTCACCTTAGAAAAGATTATCCATTCACATCTGTTTTAGAACAACAGAGTTAAGGCTGTTTACGACATCAATGCTGAAAGGTTACATCTGAAGAAACACTTCTCTACATAACAGTCACTGCAGTGGAAAATAATCCATGATGGAAAGTGTTTTTAGACATTTCAAAATAAGACAGTTCAACAATGCAAATATTTCTTTAGATTTTTTTATATAATAGAAGTAAAATGAAGAAATAAATATGCTGGAAAATAAAGGCAAGTCAATGCTTCCGATGGGACTCTTTATCAAAACTCATCTGTTCCAAAGTACTTGATTATTTTCTTAAATAGTACATGAAGGAAGTTGATATCTACATGCTAAGGGTAGTAAAATCATGTTAATAGAGAACCCAGATTTTGCTACACTTGGTACACCGATGCAATCTGCCCCCTCCCTCCCCATAATATATCTATACGGTATAACAGTAACTTTCAAACGTTTCTGCATGGGTGAGCTCCTTAAAATACTTAGACTCCCACAAACCCCCTGTATAATTGCCAAAGCCAGAGGCCCTGAACATGTACCAGCCTTCCAGCGTACTCCCACCATAACTCAAGCAGTAGGGCAACACAAGCCTGCCAATTTAACCAGGTCACAGATACGTCGGGTCAAAGCTTCTACTGCAAGTATCTGTGGGACCTTGTTTGGGGTGGAACTTCTGTCAAGTGCCAGCTTGGATGGGGAAAGAGTGGAAGAGTAGCAGCTCAACTGGGTTAGAGGGGTAGCAGAGTGTCAGGTTAAATTGACGAGGGAGAGGGTGAAGAGCGCCAGTCTCGCCTTACAACTAGTTTCCCATCCTTGGCATCATCCGGATTAAAAGAAATAGGAGCAGGCATAGGCCATTTGGCCCCTCGAGCCTGCTCCGCCATTCAATCAGATCATGGTTGATCTTCTACCTCAACTCCACTTGCCTGCACTCTCCCCATATCCCTTGATTCCCTTAATATCCAAAAATCTATCGATCACTGTCTTGAATATAACAACAACTTTTATTTATATAGCGCCTTTAACATAGTAAAACATCCCAAGGCGCTTCACAGCGGTGTTATAAGACAAAACAAATAAACTTTATACTGAGCCACATAAGAAGAAATTACGGCAAGGGAAGAGGTAGGTTTTAAGGAGCGTCTTAAAGGAGGAAAGAGAAGTAGAGAGGCAGAGAGGTTTAGGGAGGGAGTTCCACAGGTTAGGGCCCAGGCAGCTGAAGGCACGGCCACCAATGGTTGAGCAGTTATAATCAGGGATGATCAAGAGGGCAGAATTTGAATATACTCACAGCCCTCTGGGTGAAGAAATTTCTCCTCATCTCAGCCCTAAAAGGCCGACCCTTTATTCTGAGACTGTGACCGTTGGTTCTCGACTCCCTAGACAGAGGAAACAACCTTCCTGTATCTACTCTGTCAAGCCCTGTAAAAATGTTGCCCTATATAATTGCAACAACTTGTCTTTTCTCTTATACACAAATCCTCTTGTAATAAAAGCCATTTTCTCAAATCTCATAGCATTTAAAAAATACTCTGCTTTTTAATCTACGTTGCATAGTTTCTATGGCTTTATTGGGTCAAAAATTCCGGTCTTACCAGGTCCATATGAAGTGCATATGGACTCGGCGAAGTCTCGCAAAGGCCGGTTTTCTGGGCGCGATGCGCATGCGCTGAAAACCGACTTTTCCGATCTGTAGATCCTTCGCATCCCCGGGAGAAGGATATCCGTGCGGGAGAGATTGAACTATTTGCCCAACTCATGCCCAGCGAATGTCCTTCAAACTTTTACACCTGGTAAAAGCAGGGAAAAGTACTTTTACCAACGTAAGAGTTTTAAGACATAAAAATTAAATTTAAACATTCATTTTTATATTAAAAACCCTGTCCATTAAGGTAAGTTTATTTTTCACACCATTAAAACACATTAAAAAAAATCCCCCAAAATATATCTTTTTTCTAAAACATTTAATTATGTTTAATTTCAATTAAGTTTAAATATATGAGGTGTTTTATTTATTTATTATGCTGTGGTTCAGTGTTTTAGGGGGTTATTTTTATTGATAGTAATGGGAACTCATATAAACAGAGCTCCCATTTTTATCAATGAGAATACTGCATAGTGATTGGTGGTCCAGGCCCATGTGACTCCAGCATGTACGTATGTACCTGAAAGATATCTCCCCATGTGCTGCGCAGCACATCTAGGCCTCCGACCAGGATCGTACGTTCCTTCGGGAACACCAGGTACTTCCGTAGATTTTTTTCAGGTCGGAGGCGTTCGTACCAACGAAGCCTCCGGCCGCAATTTCCCCCCCAACATGCTTTCTATAGTACTCACACAACGGCCTAATCAATAATTTCTACAAATATATTATTACTTTATTGCTCTTGTACTCATGCTTATAAAACCTAAAATGTTGTTGTAAAAAGTTACAAAGGTTTCAAGGGGAGCATACATGCAGATTCCCCTCATAAATATAACATACATTTCGTGCCGTCAGCATTTGGATTTTTTCTTAAAGTTTTAGGGTCAGAAATTGCATAGTGGCCCAGTTGGGGCGATAACTTCTGCGGGAGCGCAAACGTATCGCCGGGCACTACACAATTCAATCGGATGCGAGCCTCCAGGTTCGTGCTCCAGGAGGGAATTGGAGCAATAAATTAAGCGCTTAAAACTTCGCTTGGAGCGCAAAATGGAGCAAGAGGGGCGGTAGAGGCAGAGCACTGCACAATGTCCCGTGCAGCGCTGCCAGAATCACAGGCTCCTTCCCTCCCTGAAAGGTGAGGTGCTTTGAAGTTAAGCCTGGGGATGGTGGGCGATGGGACCCGAGATCCACCAAGAGCAGCCTCAAGCACTGTCAGAGAGTGGAAAAATTGAAAAAACAGCATACAGATTAAAATTTTCGCCTACCTGGCAACCACTGCCTTTAATTAGCGCACCCCAAGCAGCCGGCCGAAGTCACAACGCCTTCTGCAGCTGCCGTTTTGATGCTCGGCGATGTTGCAAGGGGCAGAAGTGAATTTAAGATCCAGGGCGATAACTGGCACTGCGGTCTCCGGGGCACAGGAGATCGAGGTGGTAGGGTAACCTGCCATGCAAGTTCCCGGGCGTCGGTAATTTCGCTGTCGTTAGCGCCTTGTTATCACCCCCTGGAGGCTCTAACGGGAGGCGCAAACGGAAGCCAATTTCTCCCCCTTAATGCTTTACATTTTTTATTCCGCCAATACAAGTGAAGGAATGGTGTGTACGCTTGCACAAAGGCACAAAGACCTAAGGACTGAAAATCCATGGCTTTTGTGATGCATTCTCACCATACCTCCCATGTAAGTGTACCAGAAGGGTGATATGTTAAGGCAGCACCAAGGATATCCAGACTCCTGCCTTATATTGAGATTTCCATGAGCCTTGAATAGAAGAAGGCACCACCTGCTCTTTGCAAAGGCCAGTGGGGTAAGATGGGACAGGGCTGGGCAGAGGGACTCCCCATGACAGACGTTCCCATGGCCGTGGCTCTCAGTGGGACCCAGTGTAGTATTGGCGGCGGTATATCAGGCACGGCATGGTCACCAAACTGCATACGTTGGCCCCACATGGGGGTCCAGACTGGATTGTGGACCCCTGAAGAAATAATAGGGCTGATTTTTCGGTCTGTTGCCGCCTCTGTTTTCGCCCTGGAGGGGCGGTAATGGCGGTGGACATCATTTCCGGGCATACGGCCAGCTTCCAGCGCCTCGCCGGGATATTCGGTGCCAGGTTTGCAGGGGCGCGGAGCAGTACCACCCGGGAGAGGCGAGCCGGTATGCAACGCCCCTGGTTGCGACACCGGCTTGATATTTAGAACCGCGCCTGATCCATGGCGCCCCCCTAGTGGGACCACTTGTGAAAGTTGGCGGTCTGAGCTGTAGCGGCCGCTGTGAGGGAAGGATTGTCGACCTGAGGTAAGTGTGATTGTTTTTTCTTTTCTTATTTTTGCAATTCAGGTAGATGTGGTGTCAGGAAAGTATTGGGAATGTTTTTGGTGGTTTTTTTCTGCCTTTTGTTTCCTTCACGGAAGCCTCTCTTCGGCTGCTCCGAGAACAGTTGTTCACCTCACGATTTTCAGTTGCCCAGCCGGCCTGGCACACTAAAAGAGGTGTGGAACGCCTCCCTTAGCGCTCCGCTCCACACTCAGGGCCCAGCTGGTGAACTTTGCGGCTGGAGACGCAAACCATTTCCCGGCGCAAACTTTATCGCTCCGCCTGGGTTAACGCCCCAACAGAGGGGCGACCGAATTTCCACCCCTTAATATTTTAAAAGTTATTTACAAATTGCCTAATTTCCTTTGTAATGGGGCCAGTGGGAATACATGTAAGTTCCAGTATATGTAAGGGTACCCAGCACCTCTGCTCCACTGCCCCCCCACTCCCCCCGATCCCCTGCCCCCGCCAAGTGGCACAGGCTCCTGCCATTCAGAGGTAAAACAGATGACCTCCCCCTGACCTCACAAACGTTGGCACCATTTACTTTTGGTCAGCTCTTTCTAGTTTTCTAGGTTGCTTTGTAAGCAGTGAGGTACATTACCCGAGAGAAAATAGACAAAATAAAGAGAGAGATTTCATAGCTCACTTTAGGAGTCTTTGGGGCCAAAATTGGCCCTTTGCGCTAGGCCTGATAGTGCATCTGTCTGGCGATAAGTGGTTTGCACCTGGGGGCAGGTGACGGAAGCGACCCAGCCGGAATTGCCCCCCCCCGGGATGCCGCGAGCAAAAATGGCTTCGCGCCACGCCCCGCAGTTGGTGCCCCAGGCGATAGCGCACACAAAGATGATGTCATCGGCTTGCGTGCCGACCCCTTATCGCCCTGTGGGGGAAATTACCCCGTGGGAGTGGGGTCGGCGCGGAGCTGTCGGGGCAGGGGCACTGTGGCCTCCCTTAAAGGGGAGGGTCTAGCACCGCGGCCGCCATCTTAATTTAATTGTTGTCCGACTCTGGAGTCGGCCCGACAATGGCGGCCGCTGGTTCACTCCTCGAGTGCCGGGCCGCTGCCCAGCCGAAACCCTCCCTACATGGCCCAGTGGATGCCACGGAGCTGGCCCTCGGCTTCGCAGCATAACCTACCCTTTAATTCAGGGGGAGGGACGTTGCGACGCTTCAGCGTGACGTGGCACGTCCGCGTTGTGCTGACTCACAGCGGCATCCTCCCGCGCTGGGAGCACCAGCATCATTTTTGAACAAGTGCCCAGTTCCGGGTCTCCTGTGTGTTGCTGCTGCTGCCGGGCATTGAATCTGATAATTCAAATGATGCATCCCAAAACCCAGCATGGGGCAATTTCAGCCCAATTGTCTATTTCTAAATTCAGATTTTGTTCAAAGGCAAATGTTCTGTAAAGTTACAGTAAAATAAAACATACCTGGCTTCAGGGCATGGGGAAAGTAATGAATCCCTCTGCAGTTGGTTGCCAATGTTTTTATTAGATAGCCAAGCCAAGTTGAATCAACAATATAACTACTGCCTCTTTAAAACTGAAGCAGTGCTCTTTGCCAAAGATTAAAGTAAATCTATAACACATGACACAGTGGGAAGTGCCAGAAACACATCAATCTGTGACACCAATTAAAAGTGAGGAATCACATTTTAGCATTTTAACAACCTTGCTTTTGCTGAGAAGTGGCAAAGTAGCTGAGGATAATTTCTATCCAAAACCAGACAGACCATTCAAAAATGGATCACATGTAAGTGTTGCTGGGCAGGTACTTTCTAAATCCAGTCTTTTGTAATAAATATATCATTAATTGGATTAAAGTACCTTTATTGTCTTATTTCTATATATCCTCCACATTTCTCCCCTTCCTCTCTTGAAGGCACTTGGTTTCTGTTCCACGAGTGTCAGACACCCACAGATACCTTGGCGAATAGCCACCTTTCATGTGTGTATATTTGCTTCATGGCTTCTTGTTTAAGAATTCATAGCAACACATTGCTATTAAACATAGAAACATAGAAACATAGAAAATAGGTGCAGGATTTGGCCATTCGGCCCTTCGAGCCTGCACCGCCATTCAATATGATCATTGCTGATCATGCAACTTCAGTACCCCATTCCTGCTTTCTCTCCATACCCCCTGATCCCTTTAGCCATAAGGGTCACAGCTAACTACCTTTTGAATATATCTAACGAACTGGCCTCAATACTTTCTGTGGTAGAGAATTCCACAGATTCACAATTCTCTGAGTGAAAAAGTTTCTCCTCGTCTCGGTCCTAAATGGCTTACTCCTTATCCTTCGACTGTGACCCCTGGTTCTGGACTTCCCCAACATCGGTAACATTCTTCCTGCATCTAAACTGTCCAACTCTGTCAGAATTTTATATGTTTCTATGAGATCCCCTCTCATTCTTCTAAATTCCAGTGAATATAAGCCTAGTCGATCCAGTCTTTCTTCATATGTCAGTCCTGCCATCCCGGGAATCAGTCTGGTGAACCTTCGCTACACTCACTCAATAGCAAGAATGTCCTTCCTCAGATTAGGAGACCAAAACTGCACACAATACTCAAGGTGTGGTCTCACCAAGGCCCTATACAACTGCAGCAAGACCTCCCTGCTCCTGTACTCAAATCCTCTCACTATGAAGGCCAACATGCCATTTGCTTTCTTTACTGCCTGCTGTACCTGCATGCCTACTTTCAATGACTGATGTACCATGACACCCAGATCTCATTGCACCTCCCCTTTTACGAATCTGTCACCATTCAGATAATAATCTGCCTTCCGGTTTTTGCTACCAAAGTGGATAACTTCACACTTATCCACATTATACTTCATCTGCCATGCATTTGCCCACTCACCTAAACTGTCCAAGTCACCCTGCAGCCTCTTAGCATCCTCCTCACAGCTCACACTGCCACCCAGCTTAGTGTCATCTGCAAACTTGGAGATATTACATTCAATTCCTTCGTCTAAATCATTAATGTATATTGTAAATAGCTGGGGTCCCAGCACTGAACCTTGCGGTACACCACTAGTCACTGCCTGCCATTCTGAAAAGGGATATTCAACATTCAGGAAGGATACAATAAAAGGAAAAGGAGGTGGGGTAGCATTGCTGGTTAAAGAGGAGATTAATGCAATAATTGGGAAAGACATTAGCTTGGATGATGTGGAATCTATATGGGTAGAGCTGCAGAACACCAAAGGGCAAAAAACGTTAGTGGGAGTTGTGTACAGACCTCCAAACAGTAGTAGTGATGTTGGGGAGGGCATCAAACAGGAAATTAGGGGTGCATGCAATAAAGGTGCAGCAGTTATAATGGGTGACTTTAATATGCACAGAGATTGGGCTAGCCAAACTGGAAGCAATACGGTGGAGGAGGATTTCCTGGAGTGCATAAGGGATGGTTTTCTAGACCAATATGTCGAGGAACCAACTACGGGGGAGGCCATCTTAGACTAGGTGTTGTGTAATGAGAGAGAATTAATTAGCAATCTCGTTGTGCGAGGCCCCTTGGGGAAGAGTGACCATAATATGGTGGAATTCTGCATTAGGATGGAGAATGAAACCGTTAATTCAGAGATCATGGTCCAGAACTTAAAGAAGGGTAACTTTGAAGGTATGAGGCGTTAATTGGCTAGGATAGATTGGCGGATGATACTTAAGGGGTTGACTGTGGATGGGCAATGGCAGACATTTAGAGACCGCATGCATGGACTACAACAATTGTACATTCCTGTCTGGCGTAAAAATAAAAAAGGAAAGGTGGCTCAACCGTGGCTATCAAGGGAAATCAGGGATAGTATTAAAGCCGAGGAAGTGGCGTACAAATTGGCCAGAAATAGCAGCGAACCCGGGGACTGGGAGAAATTTAGAGCTCAGCAGAGGAGGACAAAGGGTTTGATTAGGGCAGGGAAAATGGAGTACGAGAAGAAGCTTGCAGGGAACATTAAGACGGATTGCAAAAGTTTCTATAGATATGTAAAGAGAAACAGGTTAGTAAAGACAAACGTAAGTCCCCTGCAGTCAGAATCAGGGGAAGTCATAACTGGGAACAAAGAAATGGCAGACCAATTGAACAAGTACTTTGGTTCGGTATTCACTAAGGAGGACACAAACAACCTTCCGGATATAAAAGGGATCAGAGGGTCTAGTAAGGAGGAGGAACTGAGGGAAATCTTTATTAGTCGGGAAATTGTGTTGGGGAAATTGATGGGATTGAAGGCCAATAAATCCCCAGGGCCTGATGGACTGCATCCCAGATTACTTAAGGAGGTGGCCTTGGAAATAGCGGATGCATTGACAGTCATTTTCCAACATTCCATTGACTCTGGATCAGTTCCTATCGAGTGGAGGGTAGCCAATGTAACCCCACTTTTTAAAAAAGGAGGGAGAGAGAAAACAGGGAATTATAGACCGGTCAGCCTGACCTCAGTAGTGGGTAAAATGATGGAATCAATTATTAAGGATGTCATAGCAGCTCATTTGGAAAGAGGTGATATGATAGGTCCAAGTCAGCATGGATTTGTGAAAGGGAAATCACGCTTGACAAATCTTCTGGAATTTTTTGAGGATGTTTCCAGTAGAGTGGACAAGGGAGAACCAGTTGATGTGGTATATTTGGACTTTCAGAAGGCTTTCGACAAGATCCCACACAAGAGATTAATGTGCAAAGTTAAAGCACATGGGATTGGGGGTAGTGTGCTGACATGGATTGAGAACTGGTTGTCAGACAGGAAGCAAAGAGTAGGAGTAAATGGGTACTTTTCAGAATGGCAGGCAGTGACTAGTGGGGTACCGCAAGGTTCTGTGATGTGGCCCCAGCTGTTTACACTGTACATTAATGATTTAGACGAGGGGATTAAATGTAGTATCTCCAAATTTGCGGATGACACTAAGTTGGGTGGCAGTGTGAGCTACGAGGAGGATGCTATGAGGCTGCAGAGTGACTTGGATAGGTTAGGTGAGTGGGCAAATGCATGACAGATGAAGTATAATGTGGATAAATGTGAGGTTATCCACTTTGGTGGTAAAAACAGAGAGACAGACTATTATCTGAATGGTGACAGATTAGGAAAAGGGGAGGTGCAACGAGACCTGGGTGTCATGGTACATCAGTCATTGAAGGTTGGCATGCAGGTACAGCAGGCGGTTAAGAAGGCAAATGGCATGTTGGCCTTCATAGTGAGAGGATTTGAGTACAGGAGCAGGGAGGTCTTGCTGCAGTTGTACAGGGCCTTAGTGAGGCCACACCTGGAGTATCGTGTACAGTTTTGGTCTCCTAACTTGAGGAAGGACATTCTTGCTATTGAGGGAGTGCAGCGAAGGTTCACCAGACTGATTCCCGGGATGGTGGGACTGACCTATCAAGAAAGACTGGATCAACTGGGCTTGTTTTCACTGGAGTTCAGAAGAATGAGAGGGGATCTCATAGATTTCAAGCATTTTCCCCACTGCAGAACTGAAAGGCACAGAGGGGATGTCCCCGAAACGGCTCAAGTTGTGAGGCGCCGGCTCCCGAGGGAGGTTTCGGGGTTTGGGGCCGATGAGGAATTCCGTCCGGATGGGGGTCAGTTCGGACGGGATCTCCCCACGTGCTTGAGCCTCCTCGACACACCTAACGGAGTCAGGGCCCAGTGCTGTTTTTAGCAACTCAATGGCATCGGCCGCGCGGCGGACGTCAGCCCAGTTTAGGCGCCGTGCCAGCACACCTGGCGCCATCCAGACTGCTCCTCCGCCATCGAGCAGGTCCCTGACCCTGGTCCCCTCGCCAGCCACAGCCCTCTCGTTCGCCTGCCACCTAAAACCGCGCTCGTGGATGTACAGATTCCTGAGCAGCAGCTCCCGAAGGACAGCCACCACTCCAGACAGGGGAGAACTGCGCTTGTAGGTGACCTTGTTCCAGACCCTGATGAGTTCTTGGTAAAAGACAGGCAGCCCCCGCATGGCGATCCTGACCCCCCTAGGCTCACAAACAGGAGCTGCGTGTCGTAGTTGAGGCAGTACTACTGGCAGAAGAAATACGTCGCCAGTGCACACAATCTAGGAGGGGTCTCAATGTAGAGGAATCTCTGCAGGGTCCAAAGATGGAAAGTCGCATGCTGGGTGCTGACGCACATTAAGGTCTGACCGCCCTCTCTAAGCGGGAGACTCAGAACCACAGCAGAGACCCAGTGCTTCCTGTTGTTCCAGAAGAAGTCGACGAGCTTCTTTTGTATCTTGGTGACAAACGCAGGGGGAGGGGTCAAAATTACCAACTGATACCACAGCATAGCAGCCTCCAGCTGGTTTATGGCTAGCAACAACAGCTCTACAACTCTTTTGGTTGGAATCAAATTAACCAATTAATCAAATGTCCCCTTTGTGGGGGGGAACACCAAATGTTTTTCAAGTGCCCTTTTTTGTTTTTTTGGGGGGGGTTTTTTGTGTATTTTTTGTGGGGTTTTTTAGGGCACCGAGAGGAAAACTATACAAGTGCCACCTGACTGGGTGGACACTAAAACCGGCAATAAAAACACTTTAAACTTTAAAACATATAAAATCACATAAAAATTTGGTTGCCGGAGGTGATGATGCACTCGTCCCTCCGGTGCCCACCTCTTGCGGAAGGCCCCAAGCGTACTGGTGGACACCGCGTGCTCCATCTCAAGGGACACCCTGGACCGGATGTAAGAGCGGAAGAGAGGCAGGCAGTCGGGTTGAATGACCCCCTCGACCGCCCGCTGCCTGGACCGGCTGATGGCACCCTTGGCCGTGCCCAGGAGCAGTCCTACGAGGAGGCCTTCGGACCTACCCGCTCCCCTCCGTACAGGGTGCCCAAAGATCAGGAGTATGGGACTGAAGTGCAGCCAGAAATTGAGGAGCAGCCCCTTTAAATAATGAAACAGGGGCTGCAACCTCGCACACTCCATAAAAACATGGAACACGGACTCTTCCAGACCGCAGAAATTGCAAGCGGCCTGCGAGCCCGTGAACCGGCTTAAAAATTTATTGCACGGTACTGCTCCGTGCACCACCCTCCAGGCCAAGTCCCCGATAAATAGTGGGAGGACTCCCGTGTAGAGTGCCCTCCATCGGGGACCCCCGCCTCCTCCGGACGGCAAGATGTTGCGCCATGGCGTGTCCGGAAGGCAGACGAGGATGGCAAGGTTGAGAGTGTGCAGGAGCAGCCCGTACAGGAAACCCCTCCGCGCAGAACTGAAAGGCACGGAGGGGATTTCCACGAGGCGGCTCAAGTTGTGGGGCGCCGGCTCCCGAGGGAGGTTCCGGGGTTTGGCGCCGATGAGGAATTCCGTCCGGACGGGGGTCAGTTCGGACGGGATCTCCCCACGTGCTTGAGCCTCCTCGACACACCTAACGGAGTCAGGGCCCAGAGCTGCTTTTAGCGACTCGATGGCATTGGCCGCGCGGCGGACGTCGGCCGTATTTAGGTGCCGTACCAGCATGTCTGCCGCCATCCAGCCCGCTCCTCCGCCATCAAGCAGGTCCATAACCCTGGTCACCTCACCAGCCACAGTCCTCTCATCTGCCTGCCACCTAAAACCGCGGTCGTGGAGGTACGGATTCCCGAGCAGCGGCTCCTGCAGGACAGCCGCCACTCCAGCCGGTGGAGAGCTGTGCTTGGTGGAGACTTTGTTCCAGACCCTGATGAGTTCCTGGTAAAAGACAGGCAGCCCCCGGACGCCGGTCCTGACGCTCCCCAAGCTCACAAACAGGAGCTGTGTGTCGTAGTTGAGGCCGTGCTGCTGGCGGAAGAAATACGTCGCCAGCGCACGCCACCTGGGAGGGGGCTCGACGTAAAGGTATCTCTGCAGCATCTGAAGACGGAAAGTCGCTAGCTGGGTGCCGACGCACACCAACGCCTGACCGCCCTCCTTAAGCAGGAGACTCAAGACCGCGACAGAGACCCAGTGCTTCCTGTTGTTCCAGAAGAAGTCCACCAGCTTCTTCTGTATCTTGGTGACAAACGCAGGGGGAGGGGTCAAAATGACGAACCAATACCACGGCATAGCGGCCATCAGCTGGTTTATGGCTAGCGACAACAGCGCTACAACTCTTTTGGTTGGTTGTAATCAAATTAAACAGTTAAATCAAGTGCCCCCTGATCTGGGGGACACTCCAAACACTTTTCAAATGCCCTTTTTTTTTGTTTTTTTTTTTGTGTTTGTTGTGTGTTTTAAAAAAATTTTTGGGGGCACTAAAATCATGAATTTTACAAGTGCCCCCTATAAAAGGGGAGGGGGACACTAAAACCCGGCAATAAAACAAATTAAACTTCAAAACATATAAAATTAAATTAAAATTTGGTTGCCGGGGATAATAATGCACTCCAGTCCCTCTGGTGCCCACCTCTCGCGGAAGGCCGTGAGCGTACCGGTGGACACCGCGTGCTCCATCTCTAAGGACACCCTGGCCCGGATGTAGGCGGGGAAGAGAGGCAGGCAGTCGGGCTGAACGACCCCCTTGACCGCCCGCTGCCTGGACCGGCTGATGGCACCCTTGGCCGTGCCCAGGAGCAGTCCTACGAGGAGGCCTTCGGACCTACCCGCTCCCCTCCGTACAGGGTGCCCAAAGATCAGGAGTGTGGGACTGAAGTGCAACCAGAAATTGAGGAGCAGCCCCTTTAAATAATGGAACAGGGGCTGCAACCTCGTACATTCAATAAAAACATGGAACACGGACTCTTCCAGACCGCAGAAATTGCAGGCGGCCTGGGAGTCCGTGAACCGGCTTAAAAACATTTGTTGCACGGGACTGCTCCGTGCACCACCCTCCAGGCCAAGTCCCCGATGAATAGTGGGAGGACCCCTGCGTAGAGTGCACTCCATCGGGGACCCCCGCCCCCTCCGGACGGCAAGATGGTACGCCATGGCGTGTCCGGACGGCAGACGAGGATGACAAGGTTGAGAGTGTGCAGGAGCAGCCCGTACAGGAAACCCCTCCGCGCAGAACTGAAAGGCACGGAGGGGATTTCCCCGAGGAGGCTCAAGTTGTGAGGTGCCGGCTCCCAAGGGAGGTTTCGGGGTTTGGGGCCGATGAGGAATTCCGTCCGGATGGGGGTCAGTGCGGACGGGATCTCCTCACGTGCTTGACCCACCTCGACACACCTAACGGAGTCAGGGCCCAGAGCTGTTTTTAGCGACTCGATGGCATCGGCCGCGCGGCGGAAGTCGGCCCAGTTTAGGCGCCGCGCCAGCGTGTCTGGCGCCATCCAGCCCGCTCCTCCGCCATTGAGCAGGTCCCCGACCCTGGTCACCTCGCCAGCCACAGTCCTCTCATCCGCCTGCCACCTAAAACCGCGGTCGTGGAGGTACGGATTCCCGAGCAGCGGCTCCTGCAGGACGGCCGCCACTCCAGCCGGCGGAGAGCTGCGCTTGGTGGAGATTTTATTCCAGACCCTGATGAGTTCCTGGTAAAAGACAGGCAGCCCCTGGACGGCGGTCCTGACGCCCCCCAAGCACACAAACAGGAGCTGCGTGTCGTAATTGAGGCTGGCGAAAGAAATTCGTCACCAGCGCACGCCACCTACATAAGAACATAAGAATTAGGAACAGCAGTAGGCCATCTAGCCTCTCGAGCCTGCTCCGCCATTCAAAAAGATCATGGCTGATCTGGCCGTGGACTCAGCTCCACTTACCCACCCACTCCCCATAACCCTTAATTCCCTTATTGGTTAAAAATCTATCTATCTGTGACTTGAATACATTCAATGAGCTAGCCTCAACTGCTTCTTGGGCAGAGAATTCCACAGATTCACAACCCTCTGGGAGAAGAAATTCCTTCTCAACTCGGTTTTAAATTGGCTCCTCCGTATTTTGAGGCTGTGCCCCATAGTTCTAGTCTCCCCGACCAGTGGAAACAACCTCTCTGCCTCTATCTTGTCTATCCCTTTCATTATTTTAAATGTTTCTATAAGATCACCCCTCATCCTTCTGAGCTCCAACGAGTAAAGACCCAGTCTACTCAATCTATCATCATAAGGTAACCCCATCATCTCCAGAATCAGCCTAGTGAATCGTCTCTGTACCCGCTCCAAAGCTAGTATATCCTTCCTTAAGTAAGGTGACCAAAACTGCATGCAGTACTCCAGGTGCGGCCTCACCAGTACCCTGTATAGTTGCAGCAGGACCTCCCTGCTTTTGTACTCCATCCCTCTCGCAATGAAGACCAACATTCCATTTGGCCTTCCTGATTACCTGCTGCACTTGCAAACTAACTTTTTGGGATTCATGCACAAGGACCCCCAGGTCCCTCTGCACAACAGCATGTTGTAATTTCTCCCCATTCAAATAATATTCCCTTTGACTGTTTTTTTTTCCAAGGTGGATGACCTCACATTTTCCGACATTGTATTCCACCTGCCAAACCTTAGTCCATTCGCTTAACCTATCTAAATCTCTTTGCAGCCTCTCTGTGTCCTCTACACAACCCGCTTTCCCACTAATCTTTGTGTCGTCTGCAAATTTTGTTACACTACATTCTGTCCCCTCTTCCAGGTCATCTATGTATATTGTAAACAGTTGTGGTCCCAGCACCGATCCCTGTGGCACACCACTAACCACCGATTACCAACCCGAAAAGGACCCATTTATCCCGACTCTCTGCTTTCTGTTAGACAGCCAATTCTCGATCCATGCTAATACATTTCCTCTGACTCCGCGTACATTTATCTTCTGCAGTAACCTTTTGTGTGGTACCTTATCGAATGCCTTTTGGAAATCTAAATACACCACATCCATTGGTACACCTCTATCCACCATGCTCATTATATCCTCAAAGAATTCCAGTAAATTAGTTAAACATGATTTCCCCTTCATGAATCCATGTTGCATCTGCTTGATTGCACTAATCCTATCTAGATGTCCCGCTATTTCTTCCTTAATGATAGCTTCAAGCATTTTCCCCACTGCAGATGTTAAACTAACCGGCCTATAGTTACCTGCCTTTTGTTTGCCCCCTTTTTTAAACAGAGGTGTTATATTAGCTGCTTTCCAATCCGCTGGTACCTCCCCAGAGTCCAGAGAATTTTGGTAGATTATAACAAATGCATCTGCTATAACTTCCGTCATCTCTTTTAATACCCTGGGATGTATTTCATCAGGACCAGGGGACTTGTCTACCTTGAGTCCCATTAGCCTGTCCAGCACTACCCCCTCGTGATAGTGATTGTCTTAAGGTCCTCCCTTCCCACATTCCCGTGACCAGCAATCTTTGGCATGGTTTTTGTGTCTTCCACTGTGAAGACCGAAACAAAATAATTGTTTAAGGTCTCAGCCATTTCCACATTTCCCATTATTAAATCCCCCTTCTCATCTTCTAAGGGACCAACATTTACTTTAGTCACTCTCTTCCGTTTTATATATCGGTAAAAGCTTTTACTATCTGTTTTTATGTTTTGCGCAAGTTTACTTTCGTAATCTATCTTTCCTTTCTTTATTGCTTTCTTAGTCATTCTTTGCTGTCGTTTAAAATTTTCCCAATCTTCTAGTTTCCCACTAACCTTGGCCACTTTATACGCATTGGTTTTTAATTTGATACTCTCCGTTATTTCCTTGGTTATCCACGGCTGGTTATCCCTTCTCTTACCGCCCTTCTTTTTCACTGGAATATATTTTTGTTGAGCACTATGAAAGAGCTCCTTAAAAGTCCTCCACTGTTCCTCAATTGTGCCACCGTTTAGTCTGTGTTCCCAGTCTACTTTAGCCAACTCTGCCCTCATCCCACTGTAGTCCCCTTTGTTTAAGCATAGTACGCTCGTTTGAGACACTACTTCCTCATCCTCAATCTGTATTACAAATTCAACCATATTGTGATCACTCATTCCGAGAGGATCTTTTACTAGGTGATCGTTTATTATTCCTGACTCATTACACAGGACCAGATCTAAGATAGCTTGCTCCCTTGTAGGTTCTGTAACATAATGTTCTGAGAAACAATCCCGTATGCATTCTATGAATTTTTCCTCCAGGCTACCCCGTGCGATTTGATTTGACCAATCGATATGTAGCAGGGGGCTCGACGTAAAGGTATCTCTGCAGAGTCTGAAGACGGAAAGTCGCTAGCTGGGTGCCGACGCATACCAACGCCTGACCGCCCTCCTTAAGCGGGAGACTCAAGACCGCAGCAGAGACCCAGTGCTTCCTGTTGTTCCAGATGAAGTCCACCAGCTTCTTCTGTATCTTGGCGACAAACGCCGGGGGAGGGGTCAAAGTGACCAACCAATACCACAGCATAGCGGCTACCAGCTGGTTTATGGCTAGCGACAACAGCTCTGCAAACCTGTGAGCATACCTCCAGGTGCGTACATTACAATATTTAAGGTGAAGTGACCTAGGCAGTAACTGATGGCAAGCTATTTGACTATGGGGAGCAGTCCAGCTGATTTCAAACCTCTCCTCAGCCAACAACTGTGCATACACACATTCCAGTACAGAACATTGGATAGCAATCAGAAGCAGGATCTTGCTTTAAACCTTCTGCGATCACACAGGAATCTTACTGGAATTGCATGATTCACTACTGGAGTGGCCCTCAGTGTACTTGTTATACAGGTAAAACGGCTGTTTCGTTAGTTGATCGGTTAGTTGCAGGTTTTTTCCATCTAGCCTGTTATCGTGTTTTTAGCACACCTAATGCACCCGAGCTTCTAGAAAGCAGAGAGTAAATCTGTGTTTCTGAAATTGTACTCATCACTTTTGCCTTTGTGCTCGGTGTCATTTTGTCCTCCCTCAGCCCCCTTTAAAATCCAGGTGTCAAGCTCCAGCTTAGGAAGTTTCCATGTTAGGAAGTCCAAAACCGTGACATTTTGTAAGCAGTCTATTTGAAATGAGTTTGAGAGCTTCGAAACTAGTTCCGAAGACAGAAAGAAAGATGTAGTGACATCACTATTCCTGGCCAGAAGGAAGCTGATTGGGTAATACCCCGTCAATCATGCCTGCAGACCACACTGCTGAAAGTGACTGGGATTGAGTTTACTCACATAATATGTATTCTGTAACTATCCTCCATTAACAGCATTTTGTTGGAGAAATCATCTTGTTTTATCAGAAGAAGTTGCTGTAGTTTTGGTCATGAGTTCTGTTTGTTGCAGGATCTTTATAAATAGACTCTGTAAATAGACTTTGTCTGCCGACTGTTTGCTATAAGTCCTGCAACAAGTATCACCCCGGCCTGCTTCCAACTCATTAGTTGACGCAGTGCAGCTTGTTGGCTGGCACTGTGGTACCAATAGAGGCTTTGCAGAAAGATGGACTTGCATTTATATAACACCTTGCAAGACCTCAGGATTCCATTTCCCAGCACTAAAATCCCTGACCTTGATAAACACAGTATTCACAAAAAACAGCTGCAAATGGTTTAAAACAAACAATCAAATTCAGACAGGAAAAAGTACTTATCAAAGAAAAATCATTTTTGGCAGTTAACAAATGTGCCAGTTCCAAAAGACATTCGGTACTCATGAAGTTCGTTAGGAATTCTGAGTCCCACACAGATGGTAAGGCACTCTTTTGGGGCTCTTATGTTTTCACTTATGTAGTTAGTGCCAGATCAAATACTGCACAATTTGCACATCACTGACTGAGGTAAAAATTTGTTCTGGCCCATTTTTGCAGGCTCATAACTGACAGCATGCTTCTAGCGGGCACTCGAAGCGAGAGGTCCGAGACTTGCCCGAAATCTGGTCTGGGGCCTCATTGTAATAGTCAGGGTGAGCTGCCAGTTGGCCGCAGCATTCCCTCTACAACCTGATCGAAACAGGCCCAGTGTTTACAGGGTCCTTAAACAGGTGTTAAGCCTCTCATTGGCCTATGCAAGGGGCTGAATGCCAATTTAAGGCAGTTGCCCAGGATGCCTGAAAAACATCCACTGCCAATATGTTGTTGCACATATTTCAGACACCCTTGGGGCGCAGGACAGAGATCTGCGAAATTGGCTATTTCCCCACCCCCCCATTTCTGCCCATAAAACAAGCGCAGCAAGGACCAATTTCTACCCCATTAAGTATGAACTTAATCAAACCACAATATTGCAAATCCAGAAGGAATGTGATAGACATTTGTGCATCAGCCAAGATGTACAGTGATATGTTGAACAAAACGAATCATTCTGTCAGCCTTCTGAATGATACACCTACTCCAATTAAGATTTTTACCAACATTTAATTTAGGAGGTTCTTAATGGTTTTATCAATCAATATTGTTTTAATGCTGCAAAGTTGGCGTTAAGTGTTCAATATCTGCCCAGTTTCCCTACACCCTCATCCTGATCATTCTTTTCCAGCTCAAATCGCACTCTTTCCAAAGCTAAGTGGTTAAAGTCCATTCTCCAGATGCCTTTTTAAAGCTTCATGCTAATAAACAATGGCTGAAACAGGAGTTAGGACAACAAAAAGGGTCTCACTTCAAGACAAAATGATGGAGAAGAAAAATTACAATACAAGAAATTGTTACAAAATTCTATTAAATAATTGATAATAGTTTCACTTTCTGTGATCGTATTTAAAAAGCAGATCAACATTGGACTCAATCATGTCCACAGAGTGTATACATCACTGAATGGATAATGATGTAACCCTGAAACACAACCACCATGTTAACTGATTGAGGCATGACCCGGCTGTAGGGACTGAGAATGAGATAAACCTCTGAGTGGCAGAACTTCCTCTGTGATCTTGGAAAGTCATATCAAATACTGACTTGGTTCTGCTGATGATGCACGGTTTATACTTCCGTACCTCAAATGGCTGAGGTACTAGAATTTGCAGACTGAGTACAATTTCTACAATGCCCCCCATAGACAAAATAAATGTTGGGACCCTGTAAGTAGAATTTAAAAATAGCAAGCCCAGTATTACAGAAATAGGAAAATAAGATTTAGTCAAAAAAAAAAGAAAGTTGGAAGAATAAAATAGAACAGAGAGTGGAAAACAAAGTTATTAAAGATCAGATCAGCCATGATCTTATTGAGTGGCAGGGCAGGCTCAAGCAGCCAAATGGCCTACTCCTGCTCCAATTTCTTATGTTCTTATGTTCTAAAGTAATAAAGCTAGTCCTGATATTAGAGTTGTCATATTACAGGATTATAGATAATCAGTTTGGTAAAAACGGCCTCTTTGGTTATATCTACATGTTGTTTTCCAGCAATATTCATTTTCACATCCTGCACAGCCATAGGTAGCTTTAGCAAAAAAAAATCCATATCCTATAAAGACAAGATTTAAATTTTAAAAAGATAAGCACATCAACAACATCAAAAAATGAAGACTATTCCTGAAAGATGTCTGAACACAATAGACATTATTTTGTCAAATTATTTTGGCAAGACCTAAAATTAGTTGTTTCACCACAAGGATTATAGGGGCGTTTGTTTGAAAAATATTTATATGTATCAAAACACCATGAGAAGTGCACCATGATATGACACCTGTATTAATGACTTCATAATGCTCTTTTTCCACTTTCTTTCATGCTCATGTACAATCATTTTGAGCTGGTTCACCCATGCTGAGGCATGATTTGAGGAGCACAGTTGTACAACACAGGTTTCCATCTTAAGAAATTCTAAGCAAATTTCTTAACGCTAATTGCCCAATATGGAATGATAGCCTTCCAATTTTTAGATAACAGAAAGCCAACACTTGGAATGTACCAACAAAAATACTTTATTTACACAGGTATCACAATGTCTCCATCCAGCAACTTCAAAATTGTACCAATCCCACTTAAAAAGTAGTGAAGGAAAGTCTGAGTTCTGGGTTGTGATCTGCAATCTGAAGAACAATTAAGCTTTAACCTGTTGAAACAGGAGTAAGACGGAGTCATTTTCTGAGTGTGGACTGTAATTAGGTGAAGTTCCCGAGCACCAGTACAAAGTCAAAACATTACCCCAGAGTGTCTCCTCAGCAACAAATTTAAAAAAAACGACATTGTTTTCTCCTGTATTCTTCACTGCAATTTTAAGAGCAATTAAACTCGAACCAGTTTTCAAAAGAGTAACAATGTCTTCTTTGCAATCACAAATTGGGAAAAAAATTCTGCTGACCTCCAGCCAGTAAAGCAATTCAATTCTGGCTTGATTTTTTTTGTTCCTGGGATGTGGGCGTCGATGGCAAGGGAAGCATTTATTGCCCATCCCTAATTGCCCTTGAGAAGGTGGTGGTGAGCTGCCTTCTTGAACCGCTGCAGTCCGTGTGATGAAGATACTTCCACAATGCTGTTAGGGAGGGAGTTCCAGGATTTTGACCCAGTGACAAGGAAGGAACGGCGATATATTTCCAAGTCAGGATGGTGAGTAACTTGGAGGGGAACTTGCAGGTGGTGATGTTCCTAGGCCCCTGCTGCTCTTGTCCTTCTAGATGGTAGAGGTCGCGGGTTTGGGAAGTGCTAACGAAGAAGCCTTGGCGAGTTGCTGCAGTGCATCTTATAGATGGTACACACTACAGCCACGGTGCGCCAGTGATGGAGGGAATGAATGTTGGAGGTGGTGCATGGGTTGCCAATTAAACGGGCTGCTTTCTCCTGGATGGCGTCGAGCTTCTTGAGTGTTGTTGGAGCTGCACTCATCCAGGCAAATGGAGAATATTCCATCACACGCCTAACTTGTGCCTTGTAGATGGTGGAAAGGCTTTTGGGAGGTGAGACACCCGCACAGAATACCCAGCCTCTGACTCATTCTAGTTGCCACAGTGATTATATGCCTGGTCCAGTTAAGTTTCTGTTCAATGGTGACCCTCCCGTCACACAGGATGTTGATGGTGGGGAATTCAGCGACGGTAATGCTGTTGAATGTCAAGGGGCGGTGGTTAGACGCACTTTTGTTGGAGATGGTCATTGCCTAGCACTTGTGGCGCGAATGTGACTTGCCACTTATCAGCCCAAGTCGGAATGTCATCCAGGTCTTGCTGCATGTGTCAGCTGTGGCTCAGTGGATAGCACACTCATCTCTGAGTCAGAAGGCTGTGGGTTCAAGACCCACTCCAGGAATCTGAGCACATAAATCTAGGCTGACACTCCAGTGCAGTGCCAAAGGAGTGCTGCACATCTTTCGCATGAGACGTTAAACTGAGGCCCCTCTCACAGGTGGACGTAAAAGATCCCATGGCACTACTTAGAAGAGCAAAGGGAATTGTCCCCGGTGTCCTGGTCAATATGTATCGCTCAATTAACATAAGAAAAACAAATTGTCTGGTCATTATCACATTGCTGTTTGTGGGAACTTGCTGTGCGCCAATTGGCTGTCATGTAGGTAGGCCACTTAATAGTGTAGATGAACAAAGGGACCTTGGAGTGCTTGTCCACAGATCCCTGAAAGTAGCAGGCCAGGTGGATAAGGTGGTTAAGAAGGCATATGGAATACTTGCCTTTATTGGCTGAGGCATAGAATTCAGCAGAGAAGGACAAAAGGTTTAATTAGGAGGGCAAAAATAGAGTATGAGAGTAAGCTTGCATGGAACATAAAAACTGACTGCAAAAGCTTCTATAGATATGTGAAGAGAAAAAGATTAGTGAGGACAAACGTAGGTCCCTTGTAGTCAGAATCAGGTGAATTTATAATGGGGAACAAAGAAATGGCAGACCAATTGAACAAATACTTTGGTTCTGTCTTCACTAAGGAAGAACAAATAACCTTCCGGAAATATTGGGGGTCCGAGGGTCTAGCGAGAAAGAGGAACTGAAGAAAATCCTTATTAGTCAGGAAATTGTGTGAGGGAAATTGATGGGATTGAAGGCCGATAAATCCCCAGGGCCTGAGAGGCTGCATCCCAGAGTACTTAAGGAAGTGGCCCTAGAAATAATCGACACATTGGTGGTCATTTTCTAAAATTCTATAGACCCTGTATCAGTTCCTTATGGATTCGAGGGTAGCTAATGTAACCCCATTTTTTAAAAAAGGAGGGAGAGAGAAAACAGGGTATTATAGACCGGTTAGCCTGACATCGGTGATGGGGAAAATGTTGGAATCAATTAATAAAGATGTAATAGCAATGCATTGGAAAGCAGTGACAGGATCGGTCCAATTCAGCATGGATTTATGAAGGGAAATCATGCTTGACAAATCTTCTAGAATTTTTTGAGGATGTAACTAGCAGAGTGGACAAGGGAGAACCAGTGCATGTGGTGTATTTGGACTTTCAAAAGGCTTTTGACAAGGTCCCACACAAGAGATTAGTGTGCAAAATTAAAGCACATGGTATTGGGGGTAATGTATTGACATGGATAGAGAACTGGTTGGCAGACAGGAAGCAAAGAGTAGGAATAAACGGGTCCTTTTCAGAATGGCAGGCAGTGATTAATGGTGTACCGCAAGTTTCAATGCTGGGCCCCCAGCTATTTACAATATACATTAATGATTTGGACGAAGGAATTGAATGTAATATCGCCAAGTTTGCAGGTGACACTAAGCTGGGTGGCAGTGTGAGCTGTGAGGAGAATGCTAAGAGAATGCAGGGTGACTTGGACAGGTTAGGTGAGTGGGCACATGCTTGGCAAAGGCAGTATAATGTGGATAAATGTGAGGTTATCCACTTTGCGGGCAAAAACATGAAGGCAGAATATTATCTGAATGGTGGCAGATTAGGAAAGGGGGAGGTGCAATGAGACCTGGGTGGCATGGTTCATCAGTCATTGAAAGTTGGCATGCAGATACAGCAGGCAGTGAAGAAGGCAAATGGTATGTTGGCCTTCATAGCTAGGGTATTTGAGTATAGGAGCAGGGAAGTCTTACTGCAGTTGTACAGGGCCTTGGTGAGGCCTCACCTGGCATATTGTGTTCAGTTTTGGTCTCCTAATCTGAGGAAGGACATTCTTGCTATTGAGGGAGTGCAGCGAAGGTTCACCAGACTGATTCCCGGGATGGCGGGACTGACATATGAGGAGAGGCTGGATTAATTGGGCCTTTATACACTGGAATTTAGAAGGATGAGAGGGGATCTCACAGAAACTTATAAGATTCTGACGGGACTGGACAGTTTAGATGCGGGAAGAACGTTCCCGATGATGGGGAAGTCCAGAACCAGGGGACACAGACTTAGGATAAGGGGTCGGCCATTTAGGACTGAGATGAGGAGAAACTTCTTCACTCAGAGAGTTGTAAACCTGTGAAATTCCCTATCACAGAGAGTTGTTGATGCCAGTTCATTGGATATATTCAAGAGGGAGTTAGATATGGTCCTTATGGCTAAAGGGTTCAAGGGGTATGGAGAGAAAGCAGGAAAGGGGTACTGAGGGAATGATCAGCCATGATCTTATTGAATGATGGTGCAGGCTCGAGAGGCCGAATGGCCTACTCCTGCACCTATTTTCTATGTTTCTATGTATAATACTTTGTTTAGGCCACAGCTGAAGTACTGCGTGCAGTTCTGGTCGCCGTATTATAGGAAGGACGTGATTGCACTAGAGAGGGTGCAGAGGAGATTTACTAAGATGGTGCATGGAATGGAGAATCTTAGTTATGAGAACAGATTGGATAGGCTGGGTTTGTTCTCATTGGAACAGAGGAGGTTGAGAGGAGACCTCATCGACGTGTACAAAATATTGAGGGGCCTGGACATAGTGGATAGTAAGGGTCTATTTCCATTGATGGAGAGGTCTATTATGAGGGGGCATAGTTTTAAGCTGGTTGGTGGAAGGTTTAGAAGGGATTTGAGGGTGGGGGGCTTCTTTACGCAGAGGTTTGTGGAGATCTGGAACTCGCTGCCTGGAAGAGTGGTGGATGCAGAAACCCTCATCACTTTTAAGAGATGGTTGGATGGGCACTTAAAGCACAGTAACCTGCAGGGTTATGGACCTAGTGCTGGTAATTGGGATTAGACTGGATGACCATTTGTTGGATGGCGCAGATATAATGGTAAGTACTGCAGGGAATAGAATACGGCCAGGGTGATCTCCTGGACTAGTTTCGATCGCCTGGATGGGTCGGAGAGGAATTTTCCCAGATTTTTTCTCCCTAAATTGGCCTGTGTTTTTATCTAGTTTTTGTCTCTCCAGGAGATCACATGGCTCCGGTTGGGGTGGAGTGTAGATATTTTCAGTATAAGGGGTGTCGCAGTTGTGTGAGTTGGACTGGTTGGGCTGGATGCTCTTTGCCTTTCTGTCATTATTCATAGGTTTATATGTAACCTTTAGGGCTGCTGACCAAGGGCCGTGCGGCTCTTTGTCAGCCGGCGCGGACACGATGGGCCGAAATGGCCTCCTTCTGCGCTGTAAATTTCTATGGGCTCAAGTTTCGGGCCGCGCCTAGAACGGCGCAGCTCTGAGAGCCACGCCTGTTTTCGGCCCTGAAAAGTGGGTCAAAAACTTACTGAGTGATTCTCCGGTGGAAATCGGCTCCGTTCCAGGTCGGCACGGCGCGGAGACATCTGCAGGGGGCAGGGCCAAAGCATGGTGCTGCTTCTGTGCCTGCAGGGGGGCAGGGGCCAACGTCGTGCCGGCAGTCCTGCGCATGCGCGCTGGAGTGTGCGCACATGCGCAGTGTGAAATAAACATTGGCACGTGGCTATTTTTAAAGCTGTATCTGCAAAAGTGCTGTTTTGTTTTGTGGAGCTATTGAAAGGCTTGTGAGTGAATTTTGCTGATATTTTGTGCCTGAAGGAGTGCTTTGAGCAGCACTATTGAATAAATCACCTGCTGAAATCAGTGAGTGCTGCTTTTTGCTGCTAAACTTTCAGAACAAGTGCTGCATAGGTGCATGCAAAATAAGGACTGTGTGTTTTGAAAAATCAGGGTGTCAATTAAATACAGCAATGGAACAATGTCCACCAAGAACAAATAATTTTTTGCATGAGGAAGTGGAGACATTAGTCATTGAGTAGAGATGGCAGGAGCTGGATACCAGCAACAGAGATCGCATAAAAGTGCCACCCAAAGAAATGAAGAAACGCTGGAACCAAGTTGCAGATTACTGCGCAGTGGTGCATACCAGGAGATCTGGAAGCCAGTGTAAAAAGAAATGGCACGACCTTGGTCAAGTAGTTAGTGTAAGTAATATTTTCATTTTCAATGGAATCATAATTGTAAATGTGACGATCTGTATATGTCCCACCCTGCAGAAAAACACACTCTGTAAAAAGTTATATTTTAATCTTTGCAGAAGAAATTGGCCCACAACAAAAGGGAAGCAATTCGAACAGGAGGAGGCACGCCTAATCTGCATCCACTGACACCCTTGGAATAGAGGGTAGTTGCTATGATGAGTCGTACATGGAGAAAAGCAATCAGTACAGCACAAGCTGGGCCCACACACGAGGAAGAGGGTAAGTCCTGAAAATGCATCGTGGCCCTTCAAATCAACCTGCTGCCTGGCCTGCTATGTGTGAGAGTACTCATGCCACCCATTCTGCCCCGTCCTCTGCTGCTAAACATTTGACTGTTCTGATATATTTTGCAGAGACGATGATGATGATGCCAACCCTGAAGATCCTGAAGATCCAGAACAAAAAACAGAAGAACCAGATGCGGACGATCCAGAGTGGCTCAAGGCGGCGATGACAGAAATGAAGTTCAAGGGAGACCTTCCAAATAAGTATTTATGAGCCCACATTAGCGGACATCAGAGTTTCAACCCCTTGCATAGGTTCTGGTTCCACCTTCCATGGTTTTGATTCCGATGTTGCGGGTCCCAGTGATACTGCTGGTGTAATGCAGCAGTTTACAGCCAGTGCCCCAGTGTCCGAGCCTGCGTTTCCCACTCACATAGGTTCTGGTTCCACCTTCCATGGTTTTGATTCCGACGTTGCGGGTCCCAGTGGTGCTGCTGATATAATGGAGCAGTTTACACCCACTGACCCACCATCCCAGCCCACGGCTCCCACTCTAGTGCTGCCGTCTGGAACACCAAGGGTCCCACCGTCCCAGCCCGCAGCTCCCAGTGTAGTGGTGCCACAAGGCAGACACAGGCAGAAGAGAAGGAGATTGGAGACACGCTCTCCTGCGATGCAGCGTGCAACAGATGCGGCTCAGGTTGTGGCATTGGGTATGGAGACCAATGAGCTTACCCGATCACTCGTGGGCAGCGTCAGTGCAGTGGGTGAAGAGGTAACGGTACTGAAGGGAGAAATCGCAGTAATGACACGAGAAATGAGGGAGGGAATGTCCGAGGGAGTGCAATCGATGGCAGAGGCCATCAGGGAGGGCATTCAAGTGACGGCACAGGCCATCATGGAGGTAGCTGCTGCAATAAGGGCACACAGCCCGGCCAATCAAATTACAACCCCATGAAGATGTGAACATTCACTGAGATATGGATGAGAGATGGTTGCAGCCTTTCTTTGCTGCTTTTGTTCTTGTTCTTGATGTAATTGTAGTAGCGTTTTTCAAATTGAAATTGTTTTGTAAGTTTTGTAACTTTACAACTTTAAGTGATCTTAGGGTTTTTAAGTGATCTTATCGTGTAAATGCTCTCACATTTTGTAACTTATTTAATTTTGCACATAAAAAGTGATCTTAAAGTTTAAATGATCTTAAGAGTGTAAGATTTTTCACATTGAAATTGTTTTGTAACTTTTGTAACTTTACAACTTATAAGTGATCTTAAAGTTTTTAAGTGATCTTAAAGAGTCATATTAAAAAGTAACGTTTGATACAACAAATATTTTATTACACTAACGTTAACTTTTCAATAAAATATTTTTTCATTAAAACTGTTTCATGTTCCATTAACACAACACAATGTAGGAACAACTGCAAAGAATAAATATGTCCATGCGCAACAGTGGTCGCAGAGCCCTCACGCATCAGTAGTTGAAGTGTTCACGGATGAGCTGCTAGCGCAGGGCTCGAGCAATCGTTATAAGGAGCACGATGGACGGCCCCTCCTCCGACCTCGTGCTCCGGCATCAGGCACTTGCATGCTTTCCTGATCGTCATCATCATCCACATCCTGGTCTTCCAAATTACTATCATCAGTCACTGGCCCCTCATGTGGGTCTTCGGGTTCCACTACCAGTTCCTGCTGCCTCATGATGGCTAAGTTATGCAGCATGCAGCACTCAACAATGAAGTGACCGACAATCTGAGGAGAGTATTGCAAGTGGCCTCCGGAATGGTCCAGGCATCGGAAACGTTGTTTCAATATGCCAATGGTCCTCTCAATGATGCCGCGCGTCGCAATGTGCGCCATGTTGTATTGATGGTCAGCTTCTGTCCGTGTTACACGTAGTGGCGTCATGAGCCAGGTGGTCAGGCTGTACCTTTTGTCTCCCAGTAGCCAGCTCTGCCCTTCTGGCTGCTGCTCAAACATATAACGCTGTCGCGTAGGATGAACGCATCATGGGTGCTGCCAGGGTATCTCGCATCGACTGACATGATGCGCTGCTTGTCGTCGCACATGAGCTGCACATTAACGGAGTGGAAACCTTTTCTATTCCTGTACTGCTCGGAATCCTCCACAAGTGTTCGCAAGGCGATGTGGGTACAATCAATGCAGCCCTGTACCTTTGGGAAGCCAACAATCCTGAAGAAGCCCACAACCCTGTCTTGCATTGCTTGTGCAGTCATTGGGAACTTGATGAAGTCATTCTTCCACGCATACAGTGCAGCCGTGACCTGGTAAACGCAGTCATGTATTGCATGTTGAGAGATGGCACACACATCTCCAGTCGTAGCTTGAAATGATCCCGAGGCATGGAAGGCAAGTGCAGCTGTTACCTTCACTTCAACAGACAAGGCAGTCGGCGTTCTGCTTCTGGGCTGCAAATCTGCTCTCAGCATATCACAGATCTCAGTGACAACTTCTCTGCGAAACGCAGCCTTTTGACACAATCAGCCTCACTCATGTCCAGGTACGAGCGCCTGGCTTGATATTGTCGACATGGGTAAGGTCTCCTGCCCATCAGTCTACGGGCTATGACGTTCCTGGTGCGGTGAGCTCTAATCAATTCTCTCCTATGCAGTTAATTGATAGAGAACCATTGCATAACACGTGGTGTTGATAATGCAGCACCCATTCTGCAATTACAAATTAAACTTTTAAACTTGCTGGCTGGCTGGCTCTCCCTCCTGGTGCTTTGTATGCCTCCCCTGTCCCTGTCCGAACAGCCTGCCTGCCTGCAAGTAACTTCGCAGCTAGGAGGCTGCTGTGCTGCCGACGTCTGTGTCTCTGTGGCCTGCCTTACTGACGTCTCCCACCCTTGTTTGCTGGCCAAACGGCCTGGCAGCCTACAAGTTACTTCACAGCTCAGAAGGCTGCTGCTGCTGCTGCTTCAGACAGGAAGGAAAATTCAATTTTTTTATTATTTGCTTTATTTACAATTTATTATTCAGGATTGTTCTTTATTTGTAGAAGTGAAACTGTTAAATGCTTGTAACATTTAATTACTTCCCCACCCCCCATCTCTCGTTCCCTACGCCTGATTTATAAGTGTAGGCAAGGTTTTTCTGAGCGTACAAAAATCTACACTTACTCCATTCTAAGTTAATCTGGAGTAAGTTTTCGATGCCTAAACTTGCAAAACAGGCGTAAGTGGTTGGTAACGCCCCCTTTTGAAATAAAAAATCTGTTCCACAATGAAACTGTTCTAACTCACTAGAACTGGAACAAACTAAATGCCAAGAATTGAAATTTCTAAGATGCTCCTTTCTAAACTAGTTGCTCCAAAAAAATAGGAGCAACTCAGGCCGAAACTTGACCCCTACGTTTCTATGTTTCCCACATTACAACTGTTATTACATTCCAAAAGTACGTCATTAGCTGTAAAGCGCTTTGAGACGTGGCAGTGAAAGGCGCTATATAAATGCAAGTCTTTCTTTCTTTTCATGCGGGCACAGACTGCACTCATTATCTTAGGAGTTATGAAAGGCTCTGAACACTGCAATCATCAGCGAACATCCCCACTTCTGACCTTATGATGGAGGGAAGGTCATTGATGAAGCAGCTGAAGATAGTTGGGCCTAGGACACTGCCTTGAGGAACTCCTGCAGTGATGTCCTGGGACCGGGATGATTAACCTCCAACTACCACAACCATCTTCCTTTGTGCTAGGTATGACTCCAGAAGTGGAGAGTTTTCCCCGATTCCCATTGACCAGTTTTATTCGGGCTCCTTGATGCCACACTCAGTCAAATGCTGCCTTGATGTCAAGGGCAATCACTCTCACCTCACCTCTGGAATTCAGCTCTTTTGTCCCTGTTTGGAGCAAGGCTGTAACGCGGTCTGTAGCCAAGTGGTCCTGGTGGAACCCAAACTAAGCGTCGGTGAGCAGATTATTGGTAAGTGCCGCTTGACAGCACTGTTGACGACACCTTCCATCACTTTTCTGATGATTGAGAGTGGACTGATGGGGCTGTAATTGGTTGGATGGGGTTTGTCCTGCTTTTTGTGGACAGGACATACCTGGGCAATTGTCCACATTGCCAGATAGATGCCAGTGTTGTAGCTGTACTGGAACAGCTTGGCTAGAGGCACAGCTAGTTCTGGAGCACAAGTCTTCAGCACGACAGCCGGGATGTTGTCAGGGCCCAGCCTTTGCTGTATCCAGTGCACTCAGCCGTTTCTTGGTATCACATGAAGTGAATCGAATTGGCTGAAGACTGGCTTCTGTGATGGTGAGGACCTCAGGAGGAGGCCAATATAGATCATCTACTTGGCACTTCTGGCTGAAGATGGTTGCAAACGCTTCGGCCTTGTCTTTTGCACACGCATATTGGGCTTTGTCAGCATTGAGGATAGGGATGTTCATTGAGCCTCCTCCTCCTGTTAGTTGTTTAATTGTCCACCACCATTCACGACTGGATATGGCAGGACTGCAGATTATATCTGATCTGTTGGTTATAGGATCGCTTGGCTCTGTTTATAACATGCTGCTTCTGCTTTTTAGCATGCATGTAGTCCTGTGTTGCAACTTCCCCAGGTTGGCACCTTATTTTTAGGTGCACCTGGTGCTGCTCCTGGCATGCTCTTCTGCACTCCTCATTGCACTAGGGTTGGCCCCCTGGCTTGATGGTAATGGTAGAGTGAGGGATATGCCAGACCAGGAGGTTACAGATTGTGGTGGAATACAATGCTGCTGCTGCTGATAGCCCATAGTGCCTCATGGATGCCCAGTTTTGAGCTCTTCTTCTTTCGTATGGTAGTAGCACAGCAAATCAAATGTCAATATCGAAGTCAGATATGCAGGTCAAACCTTCCGATGTAACAGCATGGATATCTTATAAGCTGCCTGCAAATTTCCGCTGAGGGCAGTCTTCAATGATATGCCGCAGGGGCTGATTAGGAGCTCCACAGTTGCATGATGGGGGTACTTTAATCTTCCACCCATAGAGAAGGTGGCAGCATCTACCATGACCAGTTCTGAGGTGGTTGACGGTTGTCCACTGTTTGCGAGTAAGGTTTAATCCTTCAGGCTGTACTGTGGGATCATAGTTTTGAGCTGCTAGATCTGTTCTGAATCTATCCTGTTAAGCACGGTGGTAATGCCACACAACATGATGGAGGGTGTCCTCAGTATGAAGACGGGACTTCGTCTCCACAAGGACGGTGCATTGGTTACTGCTACTAATTCTGACATGGACAGATGCATCCGCGACAGGCAGATTGGTGAAGACGAGATCAAGTAGGTTTTTCCCAGGTGTTGGTTCTCTCACCACCTGTCGCAGGACTTGGCCAGCTCGGTCAGTAGTGGTACTACTGAGCCACTCTTGGTGATGGACATTGAAGTCTCCCACCCAGAGTACATTCTGTGCCCTTGTTACCCTCAGTGCTTCTTCTAAGTGGTGATCAACATGGAGGAGCACTGATTGATCAGCTGAGGGAGGGCGGTAAGTGGTAAGCAGCAGGAGGTTTCCTTTCCTATACTTGATCTGAAGCCATGAGACTTCATGGGGCCCGGGTCAATGTTGAGGACTGCCAAGGCCTCCTGACCGTATACCACTGTGCTGCCACCTCTGGTGGGTCTGTCCTGCTGGTGGGACAGGACATACCCAGGGATGGTGATGGAGGAGTCTGGAACATTGGCTAAATGTATGATTCTGTGAGTATGACTATGTCAGACTGTTGCTTGACTAGTCTGTGGGACAGCTCTCCCAATTTTGGCACAAGTCCCCAAATGTTATTGAGGAGGACTTTGCAGGGTCAGCTGGGCTGGGTGTGCCATTGTCATGTCCGAAGTCGGTGCCAAGGTCAATGCCGGGTGGTCCATCCAGTTTTATTCTTATTATTGTTTCTTGTAGCAGTTTGTTACAATTCCTTGCTCGGCTATTTCAGAGGGCAGTTAAGAGTCAACCATGTTGCCGTGAGTCTGGAGTCACATATCGGCTAGACCAGGTAAGGACAGCAGATTTCTTTCCCTAAAGGGCATTATTTACGACAACCATTACTGATAATAATTTTTCATTCCCGATTTATTTAATTCACTGAATTTAATCCCGCAGCTGCCATGGTGGGATTTCAACTCACATTACCGCAAACTCACAGATTATTAGTCCAGTAACATAACCACTATGCGACCTCACCTGGTACAGTTACCCAGAAAAATAATTACACTTGGATGCACTGGAGGCTTTGTTTGCTTAACGACAATTACACAGAATTTACAACATAGAAACAGGCCATTCGGCCCAACTGGTCCATGCCAGCGATTGTGCTCCACATGAGCCTCCTCCCATCCCTCCTATTAGCATAACCTTCCATTCATTTCTCCATCGTGTGCTTACGTACCTTCCCCTTAATTGTCCTTAGATTTTGTGGCCTTGAATAGATACAGTTCTTGGCCAGCAGAACAATACACTGCTGTATTTCATCTGACCTATCATGAGCAATGCCACAGAAGACCTGATTTTGTGTCATCAGTCACTCTTGCATCTGACTGGCTCACTTGTCATGTCCATAAAACAGTGACCAATTACATCTAAACACACAGGGAATGGACCAATCAGTTACAAACACTTCAAATGAAAAAAATACAGAAGATATATTGAAGCAATCAATGAATCAACAGTGAGTAGATAACAAACAGTTACCAATAAAACAGGGGGACTAATTCAATTGCTATAAGTACTTGTGAAAATTATCTTGGGTTGCCACTATAGATCCTCACAAAACGGAAGAACTTAGTACTAGAAATAAAATTTGGAACATAATCAAGACAGAAAATTACAAAATTAAAAATATAATAATTTAAACATAGATAGTATCTATACATTACGTGTGCTTAAAATGGCCCCAAACAATGTTTTCAAGAGGCTTGTTCCTAATCGAGAAGCTTCGGCCTCCAGTTGATGAGACTTCCTCGGGTTAACACTCTGATGCACAACAGGTAGCAGATTACAACTCCAGAATGTTCCTGTCATGTATTCAACTGTCATTGTAACCCGTGTATAAGCTGATCTAAGTTGTATACCTTGAGAACACTGACCACAGGGGGCGAACTTGTGGGAGACACTCCTAACCTGGACTTTCCGGTATAAAAGGGGAAGCTCCACCCACCGTCTGCCTCTTGAGGTCTTATTAATGAAGATTACTGGTCACAGAGTGATCTTTTCTCAAGTATGAGCCTCGTGTGCATTTAAACTGTATAGTAAGGACATATTATTGGCGACGAGAAACTTGGATTTAAACCATGCGAGCATGGCCACTAGCAGCACAGAAGAGAGGTACTGTGTTGGTGATGATTGGGATGACTTTATTGACAGACTACAGCAAAGTTCTGTCACTAAGGAATGGTTGGGACAGGATTCGGCCGACAAACTCAGGGCTCATCTCCTGACGGTTTGTGGATCCAGAATGTACTCCCTGATGAAGGACCTTCTAGCGCCAGAGAAGCCGGCGGACAAGACGTTCGAAGAGCTCAGTAAGTTGATCGGGAAACATGTTAAATCAGCGAGCAGCATGCACATGGCGAGACACTGGTTTTACATGCACTGGCGGCGAGAAGGGCAAAGCGGTCCAGACTTTGTGGCAGGTCTCCGGCGACTGGTGAGCCTATGTAACTTCCCAGATGCATGCAGAGCGGAGATGCTGCGAGACTTTTTTATTGAGGGCATCGAGCACGCTGGGGTTTTCAGGAAACTGATTGAGACCAAAGACTTGACCTTGGAAGCGACGGCTGTGATAGCCCAGACAATTATCTCAGGGGAGGAAGAGACCAGAATAATTTATGGCAAAAATCTTGGCTCAAATGCGGCAAATGATCAGGGAGTCAACATTGTTAACGCGGCACACAGTTCTCTAGGCAGACAAGGACAATCGGACATGCCCCAGCAGGCAGTCGAATCCAAAGAGGGAATTCAACAGAGACAATGGCTAGCTGAACGGCGATTCATGTCATCGCAATGGACAATGCGGCCAGTAATGGGGCCATCAACACCTGTCAATGGTGCGCTTAAGGACAGTAACAGAGAGTCAGAGACGATCGACTGGTAATGGACCTTTTGTTTCTAACAACGGGGCCTCCTGTTCATGCTGGAGGTGTGGAGGCAAACACCCAGCCAGAGCTTGCAGGTATCAGCAATATACCTGCAGAAACTGCAACGTCAGTGGTCACTTGGCGTGTATGTGCAGGAAGCCTGCAGCCAGGTTGATGTACGAGGAGGACGGGCCCGATGTAAGCCCTATGATGCCAAATGAATACTCGGGGAAATTGCTGGAAGCTGAAGTTCAGCGAGTTCATGTGGGGCACATATACAGTTCATATACCAGGACGCCACTGATAATGATGAAAATGCTCCTCAATGGTATCACAGTATTAATGGAACTAGACACGGATGCCAGCCAGTCCCTGATGAGTATCAAACAGTTCGAAAGGTTGTGGGTGTCCAAGGCCAGGAGGTCAAAATTATTGCTGATTGACGCACTGCTACGGACATATAAAAAGGAGATCATTCCGGTGCTAGGCAGCGCCATGGTAGTCATGACCCACAAAGATTCGGAGAACAGTTTGCCACTCTTGATTGTCCCGGGGGACGGTCCCGCACTACTGGGGAGGAGTTGGCTTGCTGTCATGAACTGGAAATGGGACGATGTCAATGCAATTTCTTCTGTGGAGCGAGTATCATACTCACAGGTCCTGGACAAATTTAACTCATTATTTCAACTCGGCATCGGCACTTTCATGGGGACCAAGGTAGTGATTCACACAAACCCAGATGCCAGGCAAGTACACCACAAGGCCAGAGCGGTGCCGTACGTGATGCGGGAAAAGATAGAATGCGAATTGGACCACCTGCTGAGGGAAGGCATCATCTCGCCAGTCGAATTCAATGACTGGGCGAGCCCAATTGTGCCGGTGCTCAAGGTGGATGGGTTGGTCAGGATATGTGGCGATTACAAGGCCACCATCAATCGGGTGTCACTCCAAGAACCCAGAACGGAGGACCTCTTTGCGACGCTATCTGGTGGCAAACTTTTTTCAAAATTGGACCTGACCTCAGCTTACATGACCCAGGAGCTGGCGAGTGAGTCGAAGAAGCCGACCACCATCACGACACACAAGGGGTTGTTTGAGTATAACAGATGTCCGTTCGGGATTCGTTCAGCCACCGCGATCTTTCAGCGAAATATGGAAAGCCTCCTCAAGTTGATTCCAAGGACGGTGGTTTTTCAAGACGACATCCTCATCACGGGTCGCGATACAGAAGAACACCTCCACAACCTGGAGGAGGTGCTACGCACACTGGACCGGGTAGGGCTGCGACTGAAAAAGGCGAAGTGCGTCTTCTTAGCTCCAGAGGTAGAATCCCTGGGGAGGAGGGTAGCAGCAGACGGGATCAGACCTACTGCGTCCAAAACGGAAGCGATCCAAAGAGCACCCAAACTCCGTAACACGACGGAGCTGCGTTCGTTCCTGGTGCTCCTGAACTATTTTGGCAACTATCTTCCCAAATTGAGCACGCTGTTAGAGCCGCTACACATGTCCTACGCAAAGGTCGCGATTGGGTCTGGGGGGAGAGCCAGGAAAGGGCTTTTGATAGAGCACGCAATTTGTTATGCTCCAACAAACTGTTAATGGTATATGATCCATGTAAGAAACTAGTTTTAACGTGTGATGTGTCATCCTATGGGGCCAGGTGTATGTTGCAGCATGTGAATGCCAATGGTCAGTCACAGCCGGTTGCTTATGCCTCCAGAATTCTGTCCCGGGCAGAAAGGGGCTACGGGATGGTAGAAAAGGAAGCGCTAGCATGTGTATATGCAGTAAAAAAAATGCACCAGTACCTGTTTGACAGGAAATTTGAGCTGGAGACAGATCACAAACCCCTAATGTCCCTTTTGGCCGACAACAAGGCCATAAATGCGAATGCATCGACCCGCATACAGAGGTGGGCACTTACGTTAGCCGCCTATGACTACACAATTTGGCACAGACCGGGCACTGAAAACTGTGCCGATGCACTCAGCAGGCTACCACTAGCCACCACTGCGGGGGCAGCTAAGCATGATGTTGAGATGGTCATGGCTGTTGAAGCTTTCGAAAGCGAAGGCTCACCTGTGACAGCCCATCAGATTAAAGTCTGGACAAATAAAGACCCGCTGCTGTCTTTAGTTAAGAAATGTGTCCTGAATGGGGACTGGGCAGCCACGTACGGGGCATGCTCTGAGGAGTTTAAACCGTTTCATAGGCGCAAGGATGAACTCTCGATTCAGGCTGATTGCCTACTGTGGGGAAACCGAGTAGTCATGCCCCAAAAGGGCAGAGAGGTGTTTATCAGAGAGCTTCACAATGAGCACCCAGGCATTGTCATGATGAAGGCAATTGCCAGGTCACACGTTTGATGGCCAGGGATAGATGCAGACCTGGAACTTTGTGTTCGCAGGTGCAACACGTGTGCTCAGCTGGGCAACGCACCCAGGGAAGCCCCCTTTAGCCCCTGGTCTTGGCCCGCCAAGCCATGGTCACGCATCCATGTGGACTACACAGGTCCTTTCATGGGAAAAATGTTTTTGGTTGTAGTAGACGCCTACTCCAAATGGATTGAGTGTGCCATTTTAAATTCAAGCACATCCTCTGCCACGGTAGAAAGTCTACGGGCAATGTTTGCCGCCCACGGTCTACCGGACGTCTTGGTCAGCGGCAATGGCCCATGCTTCACAAGCACTGAATTCCAGGACTTCATGGCAGGCAATGGAATCAACCATGTCAGAACGGCACCGTTTAAGCCGGCCTCAAATGAGCAGTGCAGATAATCAAACAGGGGATAATCAAACAGGCTCAGAATCCAAGGGGGTTCCCTACAAAACCGCTTATCACGCCTCCTGTTGGCCAATAGATCCCGACCACACTCGCTCACAGGGGTTCCACCCGCAGAGCTGCTAATGAAAAGGACACTCAAAACCCGATTATCCCTTATACACCCTACTACGAAAGAAATTGTTGAGAGCAGGCGTCAGTCACAATGTGACTACCATGACAGGAATGTGAGGGCGCGTTGTATTGATGTCAATGACCCTGTTTTTGCCCTTAATTATGCTGCAGGGCCCAAATGGCTTGCAGGCACTGTGATTGCCAAAGAAGGGAATAGGGTTTTGGTAGTTAAACTTACCAATGGACAAATCTGCCGCAAACACGTGGATGAAACTAAAAGGAGGTTCAGTAACCCCATAGAAGAAGCAGAGGAAGAACACAACGTAAAGTTTACACCACCACAGATGACCGAACACCGGAACCAAGTGGAGGAGAGCCCAGTCACTGTGGGCAGTCCAGACAGGCCTGAGGCACCGCAAACAGCAGACACTCAGGCCAGCGCCCAACAACCGGAGCCCCAACTCAGGCGCTCTACAAGGGAGCATAAACCACCAGAGAGACTTAACCTGTGATCCCAATAAGACTTTGGGGGGGAGGTGATGTCATGTATTCAGCTGTCATTGTAACCCATGTATAAGCTGACCTAAGTTGTGTATCTTGAGAACACTGACCTCAGGGGGCGAACTGGTGGGAGACACTCCTAACCTGGACTTTCCGGTATAAAAGGGGAAGCTCCACCCACCGTCTGCCTCTTGAGGTCTTGGTAATAAAGGAAACTGGTCACAGAGTGATCTTTTCTCAAGTATGGGCCTCACGTGCATTTATACTGTATAGTAAGGACATATTAGTTCCAGTGTGACTCCACAAGATATCTGTACTTAAAACTCACAATGTCAAACATCGAAACATAGAAACATAGAAAATAGGTGCAGGAGCAGGCCATTCGGCCCTTCGAGCCTGCACCATCATTCAATATGATCATGGCTGATCATTTTTGCTACTTTAGTACTCCATTCCTGCTTTCTCTCCATACCCCTTGATCCCTTTAGCCATAAGGGCCATATCTAACTCCCTCTTGAATATATCTAACGAATTGGCCTCAACAACTTTCTGTGGTAGAGAATTCCACAGGTTCACAATTCTCTGAGTGAAGAAGTTTTTCCTAATCTCGGTCCTAAATGGCTTACCCCTTATCCTTAGACTGTGACCCCTGGTTCTGGACTTCCCCAACATCGGGAACATTCTTCCTGCATCTAACCTGTCCAGTCTCGTCAGAATTTTATATGTTTCTATGACGTCCCCTCTCATTCTTCTAAATTCCAGTGACTATAAGCCTAGTTGATCCAGTCTTTTTTCATATATCAGTCCTATCACCCCAGGAATCAGTCTGGTGAACCTTCGCTGCACTCCCTCAATAGCAAGAATGTCCTTCCTTAGATTAGGAGACCAAAAAACTGTACACAATATTCAAGGCATGGCCTCACCAAAGCCGTGTCCAACTGCAGTAAGACCTCCCTGCTTCTATACTCAAATCCTCTCGCTATGAAGGCCAACATGCCATTTGCCTTCTTCAGCGCCTGCTGTACCTGCATGACAACTTTCAATGACTGATGTACCATGACACCCAGGTCTCATTGCACCTCCCCTTTTACTAATCTGTCACCATTCAAATAATATTCTGCCTTCCTGTTTTTGCCACATTATACTGCATCTGCCATGCATTTGCCCACTCACCTAACCTGTCCAATCACCCTGCAGCCTCTTAGCATCCTCCTCACAGCTCACACTGCCACCCAGCTTAGTGTCATCTGCAAATATTGTGCTTGCTGTTTGTAAGTTCCATTCCATCCTCTACTCTTGTCCAATGAAGGAACAGTATTGCGTACTAACTCTATTAATACCCCCAAGAAAGAGTAATTAGAGATTTTTTTTGTAGCAAGGTTAAAGTTGAACATTTGAACTCCATCCGAGCTCATTTGCACAGGACAATGGTGCAAGTTATTCATTTTTCGGTCAGCCAGTGTTTAAGAAGTACATAGGTAGACATTTTGTTTGCCTATGGCGTGCACACTCTCTCACCACTGGGACATACCCCATTTACTTAAGTCCAGACATCTTCGGTATAAGTTGGCAGAGCCAAGGCTTAGGGACCCCCAAGAATGCAGAGGGCTCTGTTGTATTTTAACTGGTTAAGATCAGAGTGGCTGACACGATCTTTTGCAATTAAGACCAACAAGCTCAAGTGCTTTGTTACCGCCCGAGTGCGAGGGCAAGGGAAGCAGCAGGCTATAGACCGAGCTAAGTGATCCCACGTTCACCGGATCACATCAAAGCTCTGCAATCCTGCCACATCTAGTCGTGAATGGTGATGGACCATTAAACAACTAACAGGAGGAGGAGGCTCCATGAATCTCCCCATCCGCAATGATGGCAGAACCCAGAATGCAAGTGCAAAAGACAAGGCTGAAGCATTTGCAACCATCTTCAGCCAGAAGTGCCGCAAAATTCATGACTTATGTTTAATGGAAACCTGAAAGTAAGGTGAAGGGCCACAGCCTATAGCACAGGAAGTCACCAAATGGAATTAATAGGAGCCAATGAAGAGATCGCAAAGTCTCTGGTTAAAGAATGGACTCAGTTGAGAATATTTCGTGAACTTTATGGGATTTTTCTGAGGGTATTTTTCCCTGTGATGGGACCACCCTGTGCAGAGAGACCACATGGCAGTTGGCTGTGACAAAAGAACTGTCAGTCATCCAGAATGTACACGTTCGCCCGCCAGTCCTAGCTAAAGGAAAGGAGGTCACATGCAAAAGAACCTCTCACCTCCATCTCAGAAGAGAAGCAGAACAATGAACCCACTAGCCTGGCCAGCCAAAGAGGAGACAGTTTTTTTTCCCAACGCAAAGACTGCAACATTTCCCAGACTCAGGGCTATTAGTTCAATCATGGAATACACATGGGTCTGATGATGGCCCATCACTGACTAAGCACAGGAGTGCTTAGATCCTTTTTGTTTTTTCACAACAGAAAGACTGAGATATGTCCAGGCTCAGGGACATTAGTCCAATACACATGGGTCTGATGGCCCATCACTGATTAAACACCAGGGTGCTTAGAAACAAAAGGGTTTTAAAGACTGCCGGGAAAGATAGGGGTAGCAAAACTCCTATAAAGATAGACTCTTTTCCACCATTTTGCTACCCCTCTTCTCCCTCTTGCTCTCGACGTAACAAGAAGAAGTACCAGAGGAGGAAGTCGCAGTTCCGCAGAAGAAGCCGCTGAGACAGAGAACCGCATACCCATCACAGGGTACGGCCTCCAGGCAGTGACTTCCCACAGCTGAGCTGAGCGATCGGGACTGACTGTATGTGGTGGTGAGCATGGTCGCGAGTGTCCCAAGCCGGTAACCAGATTTCCCAGGCAAGTTGGGTGAGGTGTAAGGGCTCAGGGTTTTCTCAGAAGTGAAGTTTTTCGGGGCTATTCTGGGGAGGAAGCTTTGTTTGGTTTAGCCAGGCAAAGGGGCTGCGACTGGGTAATTCGTTGGTAGGGGTGGAGTTAGAATCCACCATAGCAACAAGGGAATTGCTGCATGTTATCGGTCCTCCGTTTTGTACTGTATGTATGTTGTTTGTAATCTGGATCTTATTCTCCATAGAGACAGTGATTTTTGTTTAGCAGTGCATGTTTTAGCCACTGTATATTAGACTAAATAAATATAAGTACGATTTTTCACCGAAGCATTCCTGTCCGTGACTTATTCCATTTACACTCTGAATAATAATCCCCAGGTATAGAATTTTCGTAAGGCGGGGATGATTCGAGCCGTCCATCTAATCATTGGGCTAGGATCAAAACCACTTACACCAAGACAATTTACTATTTGGACAATGCTGCACTTACAATGAAAAAATGTGTATTTGAACCTGGCACCGATATCAGTCTAATGGTGAAATATTAATGAGTGCTCCAAACCGGAATTATTTGTTGACTGACAAATGTGTAAAGGCGAGGAAAGTTCCAGCTCTGAATCAATATTCCACTTTGCAGAATAAGACAATACATATTTGAACATTGTGACTACTGTAACCTATTAGTTTAAGATATTAGTTTAAGGACATCTTCATTCTTCTTGTCCCAGCTGTGACTAATTGGCATGACCTGTGATTCTGTTCATTTGCAGAGTATAGCCTGAGATTGCCCTGACAAAGAAAAGTTGGGGCTTTTAGAAAAATCCCACTAAAGCTAGTAAAATAACATCACGCTTCCGTAAAAGATTGAATTGAAAGAAGTCACTAATTTATTCTCCATGGGTGCCATCAACTTTCATCCTGAAGTGTGAATATTGCGTATACTATGGCACAAGGCGCTTGTAATTCCATCACGGCTTTCAGCAGTATCAAGAGGCAATCTGTTTGAATGCTGCATTAGACAGGTTATTAAAATGTAACTGACGTATTAAATGAGAGGCTGCAGACAGCCTTTCTGCTCATTGACTGAGTGGCTCCTAATATTAAGTGAAAGCCTGCTCATTTTATATGATAAAACATGGTAATGTGGCAGGGAAGCGTGAATAACTTTCTCCAAGGGATTTGTACAAGTCAGCTCTGACCTTTGCAGAAGGATTGCTCACATGGTAGTAATGACTCCTGGTGCTGAGACCAGGATCGTAATAAAAGAAAAAAGCTCAAAATACAACAGTTCTTATTTTTCCATTAGGCGTCATTAAGGCTTTTAAATATCTCAAGCTGTGCAGATATTTAACTACTGAGAATTAATGTTTTCTTGCCTGCTCTTTGATGTATCACCGCAACTGTGTACTCTCAGGACCTGGGACAGCTCAGTGTTGAGGACACCTCCATGAGCACCATTATCATCACTGCTGGGGCATTTACCTGAGTGAGGAAGAAAGGGATCTGACCTTCCTCATCCAACCTCATTTCCAACCCGGTCACTTTTCCTTCACTCCCTTAAGGAATCTTGCTTAGATTGGTAACTCTATTTTCTACCAGCCAAGTCTGAAAGTAAGTCTGGAGCTTGAACTTGGATTTCCTGTGTGAAAGTCCAATTCTAGCATTGTCATCATAGGCAGTCCCTCGGAATCGAGGAAGACTTGCTTCCACTCCTGAAGTGAGTTCTTTGGTGGCTGAATCGTCTAATATGAGAGCCACAGGTGGGACAGATAACAAAGTGGAAGATGCCAGTGCGTGAGTTCTTTTAACATGGGGAGGTCGTTGCACACCGGCTACCACACGGGCTTAGCTGAGCAGGGTCTTGGTCCAATGGCAAGGGGGTCCAAGACGACTGGAGACCAGGCACTGCTATATGGGCCTAGTTACCTACGGCGAGATGTTAGCGGTAGCGGCCTTGAACTGTAGCTACTAGGCTACTCGCTTCCATTTTCTTTAAATATCTGAATCTTTGCTCAAAAGGCTCACTTCCAATAGGGAGCTTTCAGAAGGTTCTGTCAGGAACAATCCACTGCATGTCACTGCACCTGGTTAGCCAGCACAAGGAGTTTGCAGAAGATATGGTACCTGCTGCAAAAGGCTGTCTGAGTGAAACACTGACAGTGAATCGTTCCTGAGAGACAGTAAGGAAGCGAATTTAGCTCAAGTGCCAAATGCTGACTCGGGCAAAGTATCCGTGAGGTATGCAGTATCAGAAAGGAGTGCTGCTCAAGCACCTGGATTCCAGGACCAGCTGGCTGCTCTCTACAACATGCATGGTTTCTGGAAGACAAACTCAAAAAGGTTGTCACTCCATAGATAGAGAGAATTAGTTAAGCAGAATAAGATAATTGGGTTACTTCCCGCAGGGGATGAGGAGACAGCAGGAAGTAGAGCAGAAAAACCTTGTGGGTTTGGACTTGGCTACAGCTCCAGGTACTTATAATGCAGTGAAGGATGAAGGTATAGAGGAGCAACAACACACAGCACAATGGACACATTCCAGAAGCTGGTCATACCACAGATATCCATGAGGAAAAGAAACACTAATCATTAGGACAGGAGAATGGGAGTTGTGGTAGATGGACAGCTTGTATTTCAGCCAGGAGTGCCGAATGGTGTGTTGTCTCCCAGGTGATAGGGTAATTATTATTTCATATTTTCTGCGCTTCCTCCCTTTCTTGTACTCCTGGACCGTGAATCATTTGCTGACTGTGAAGGCAGACATTTGATCTGCTCCCATACTTGTCTGAATACTATTCTGTTACATGCCACTTTAAAGTGCACATGACTGGCCCGATTTTAACCACGGGTGGAGATTGTTTGAGTGGCTCGCGGGGTGAGTTGAAAACTCACTTGCTGCTCCAGAAATGTGGCCCAGGCTAATTAAGCCTCCTGGGCCTCATTTAAATCTCGCTGTCTAAATTCCCGCATAATACGGTGGGAAATCAGTGGGAAGCCATGCGGACCGGAGGCTGCCCGCTAACACGAGGTAAGTAGTGGGATCGGGTTCCGCGGATTCTTGCTTTCGGGCCGGGGACGCCTAAGCTTTCCTTGCGGTACCCGGAGGAGCACTCCTGCTCCTTTTTCAGCCTTTTCTTTTTCCCGGCAGGTTCTGTCTGGCTTTCATCTGGCGGAAAATTGCAGTCGAGTTCTGTTAATATCATCGGGAGCTGACATGCATATATAAAGAAGCATCCCTGTGGCTTTGGCTGGGTGCTCATTCAGTCTGCTCAGTAGAGCAGGTAAAAATTCCGCACGGAGTGATTCTGACGGCTCTCTGACGGTTATGGAACCTGGGTGATTTTAACTGCACACCTACCCGGTTTCTGCTGGACAGGTTGGGTAAATATGCTCATCTGAATAACTTACCCCTCTCTCTCTGGTTTAATTACTTTTATTTATAATCCCACATTTATATTAACTATATTTCTGAAAATTCACTCAACTCTTGGTGTATTTCTGATCGCCAATAAAAAAAGCAAGCTCACCAGTATGATCAGCTACAGTTTATTTAAAAGGAAAACCTTAAGCTATACAAAAGTTCCCTTTTTTCAATCATATCAGTACACTAGTGTCTCCCCGGACCAAAACACGACCCAGAGTATAACGGGGGCTGAAATTCAGTGCAGCCAGAAAGCCTTTTTTCCTCGATTAGCGCCGCAAAGTTTGTGGCGGCCATTGGATTCAAATTTAGTTTTTTGACCACAAAAAAGTGTTCCAGTCCTATTAGCCCTTCAAACCTGAAAGTTTGCGGTCTTAATTGGGACGTTATTCCCACGGGAAATTCCCCCTTAGGGGAATGCGGCAGCTGCCATTGCAGCACAGGCGTGAGGGAATGAGTGTATCGGTGCTATCATATCTGGTGGCTTTCAGACTGTGGCTACTCGCATGCAGTCTCAGCTGGATGCTCCCCGAGACTTCAGTGTTGCTTTCGCTGCTGGGTCCACCACGGGCCACGGGGGACCTTCCGGTGTGCTCCGTCAGATTGGTGGTGATGGTATTGTGCCGCCCCTGGTGAGTTATTCAGGCTCCTCGGACCAGGATACGGATGATGCGCTCCCTCCGGCTCACAGCATTCCTGGCCCCAGACCTGTCACTCCCCCAGTGCCTCCACGCATGACCTCGCGTGAGCCAAGTCAGACTGAACCCTCCCAGGAGGGTGTTAACCAGTCTCCAGCCGGCCCTTCCAGGCCCAAAGCTGCTCGAGGGCATCCGAGAAGGACATCTGCAGCTTCCACACAGGGAACACAGCAGCCTTCCCAGACCCATGAGGCAGCCACAGGGGAGACACTGAGGCGAAGTCACAGGTTAGGCACGCGTAAGATCATCATAGTCAGTCCCTCGAAGTCGAGGATGACTTGCTTCCACTCTAAAGGTGAGTTCTCAGGTAGCTGAGCAGTCCATTGCGGGAATTACAGTCTCTGTCATAGGTGGGGCAGTGTTTGAAGGAAAGGGTGGGTGGGGAGCCTCGGTTTCTGCATGCTCCTTCCGCTGTCTGCAGGACAGTCCAAAGTCCAAATACACCACATCCACTGGTTCTCACTTGTCCACTCTACCAGTTACATCCACAAAAAATTCCAGAAGATTTGTCAAGCATGATTTTCCTTTCATAAATCCATGCTGACTTGGACCGATCCTGTCACTGCTTTCCAAATGCACTGGTATTTCATCCTTAATAATTGATTCTAACATTTTCCCCACTACTGATGTCAGGCTAACCGGTCTATAATTTCCCGTTTTCTCTCTCCCTCCTTTTAAAAAAAGTGGTGTTACATTAGCTACACTCAAGTCCATAGGAACTGATCCAGAATCAATAGACTGTTGGAAAATGATCACCAATACATCCACTATTTCTAGGGCCACCTCCTTAAGTACTCTGGGATGCAGGCAATCAGGCCCCGGGCATTTGTCGGCCTTCAATCCCATCAGTTTCCCCAACACAATTTCCCGCTAATAAGGATATCCTTCAGTTCCTCCTTCTCACTAGACCCTCGGTCTCCTAGTACATCCGGAAGGTCATTTCTGTCTTCCTTCATGAAGACAGAACCAAAGTATTTGTTCAATTGGTCTGCCATTTCATTGTTCCCCATTATTAATTCACCTGAGTCCGACTGCAAGGGACCTACGTTTGTCTTGACTAATCTTTTTCTCTTCACATATCTATAGAAGCTTTTGCAGTCAGTTTTTATATTCCCGGCAAGCTTGCTCTCATACTCTATTTCCCCCCTCCTAATTAAACCCTTTGTCCTCCTCTGCTGAATTCTAAATTTCTCCCAGTCCTCAGGTTTGCTGCTTTTTCTCGCCAATTTATATGCCTCTTCCTTGGACCTAACACTATCCTTAATTTCCCTTGTTAGCCATGGTTGAGCCATGTTTTATTTTTACTCCAGACAGGGATGTTCAACTGTTGAAGTTCATCCATGTGATCAATAGATGTTTGCCATTGCTTATCCACCGGCTACCCTTTAAGTATCATTTGCCAGTCTATTCTAGCCCATTCACGCCTCATGCCATCGAAGTTAGCTTTCCTTAAGTTGAGGACCCTAGTTTCTGTCACACTCCATCTTAATAAAGAATTCTACCATATTATGGTCACTCTTCCCCAAGGGGCCTCGCACAACAAGATTGCCAATTAGTCCCTTCTCATTACACATCACCCAGTCGAGGATGGCCAGCTCTCTAGTTGGTTCCTCGACATATTGGTCAAGAAAACCATCCCTAATACACTCCAGGAAATCCTCCTTCTCCGCATTGCTACCAGTTTGGTTAGCCCAATCTATATGTAAATTAAAGTCACCCATGATAACTGCTGTACCTTTATTGCACACATCCCTTATTTCTTGCTTGATGCTGTCCCCAATCTCACTACTACTATTTGGTGGCCTGTACACAACTCCCGCTAGCGTTTTCTGCCCTTTGGTATTCCGCAGCTCCACCCATACAGATTCCACATCATCCAAGCCAATGTTCCTCCTTACTATTGCATTAATTGCCTCTTTAACCAGCAACGCCACCCCGCCTCCTTTTCCTCTCTGTCTATCCTTCCGAAATGTTGAATATCCCTGGATGTTGAGTTCCCAGCCTTGGTCACCCTGGAGCCATGTCTCCGTGATGCCAATTATATCGTATCCATTAACTGCTATCTGCACAGTTAATTCGTCCACCTTATTCTGAATACTCCTCGCATTGAGGCACAGAGTCTCCAGGCTTGTCTTTTTAACATACCTTGCCCCTTTAGAATTTTGCTGTAATGTGGCCCTTTTTGTTTTTTGCCTTGGGATTCTCTGCCCTCCACTTTTACTATTCTCCTTTCTATCTTTTGCCTCTGCCTCCCTTTTATTTCCCTCTGCCATATTAGTTTAACTCCTCCCCAACAGCACTAGCAAACATTCCCCTCGGACATTGGTTCCGGTCCTGGCCAAGTGCAGACCGTCCGGTTTGTACTGGTCCCACCTACCCCAGAACCGGTTCCAATGCCCCAGGAATTTGAATCCCTCCCTTCTGCACCACTCCTCAAGTCATGTATTCATCTGAGCTATCCTGCGATTCCTACTCTGATGAGCACGTGGCACTGGTAGCAATCGTGAGATTATTATTTTTGAGGTCCTATGTTTTAATTGCGCTCCTAGCTCCCTAAATTCGTGTCGTAGGACCTCATCCCGTTTTTTGCCTATTACGTTGGTACCTTTGTGCACCATGATAACTGGATGTTCACCTTCCCTTTTCAGAATGTCCTGCACCCGCTCCGAGACATCCTTGACCCTTACACCAGGGAGGCAACATACCATCCTAGATTTTCGGTTGCGGCCGCAGAAGCGCCTATCTATTCCCCTGACAATAGAATCCCCTATCACTATCGCTCTCCCACTCTTTTTCCTGCCCCCTTGTGCAGCAGAGCCACCCACGGTGCCATGAACTTGGCTGCTTCTGCCCTTCGCGGTGTATCTGTTTTGCAGGGGGATGACCGCAGGGGACCCCTGCACTACCTTCCTTGCACTGCTCTTCCTGTTGGTCACCCATTTACTATCTGGCCATGTACCCTTTACCTGCGGTGAGACCAACTCGCTAAACGTGCTATTCACGTCATTCTCAGCATCATGGATGCTCCAGAGTGACTCCACCCGCAGCTCCGCAATGCGGTCTGTCAGGATCTGCAGGCGGATACACTTCCCGCACACGTAGTCGTCAGGGAAACCGGAAGCGTTCCTGAGTTCCCACATAGTACAGGAGGAGCATGTCCGAGCTCTCCTGCCATGACTGACCCTTAGAATAAGTTAATTTAGCAACAATAATGTTAAATGTTACTTACTGAAAAAAAAAGAGAAAGAAAAGCTATTTTCCAATCACCAGCCAATCACTTATCCCCTTGGCTGTGACGTCACCTTTTGATTTCTTTCAACTTCTTTTTTGCCTTTTCCCTGTAGCTGCACAAGCACGCCTCACCAACGAACTCTCTGACGCCACTCACGGCCTTTTTATAGACCTCCGACCCCGGACTCACGCCTCACCAACGAACTCCCTGACGCCTCTCACGGCCTTTTTATAGACCTCCGACCCCGGACTCACGCCTCACCAACGAACTCCCCGACGCCTCTCACGGCCTTTTTATAGACCTCCGACCCCGGACTCACGCCTCACCAACGAACTCCCCGACGCCTCTCACGGCCTTTTTATAGACCTCCGACCCCGGACTCACGCCTCACCAACGAACTCCCCGACGCCACTCACGGCCTTTTTATAGACCTCCGACCCCGGACTCACGCCTCACCAACGAACTCTCTGACGCCACTCACGGCCTTTTTATAGGCCTCCGACCCCGGACTCACGCCTCACCAACGAACTCCCTGACGCCACTCACGGCCTTTTTATAGACCTCCGACCCCGGACTCACGCCTCACCAACGAACTCCCTGACGCCTCTCACGGCCTTTTTATAGACCTCCGACCCCGGACTCACGCCTCACCAACGAACGCCCCGACGCCACTCACGGCCTTTTTATAGACCTCCGACCCCGGACTCACGCCTCACCAACGAACTCCCCGACGCCTCTCACGGCCTTTTTATAGACCTCCGACCCCGGACTCACGCCTCACCAACGAACTCCCTGACGCCACTCACGGCCTTTTTATAGACCTCCGACCCCGGACTCAAGCCTCACCAACGAACGCCCCGACGCCACTCACGGCCTTTTTATAGACCTCCGACCCCGGACTCACGCCTCACCAACGAACTCCCCGACGCCTCTCACGGCCTTTTTATAGACCTCCGACCCCGGACTCACGCCTCACCAATGAACTCTCTGACGCCACTCACGGCCTTTTTATAGACCTCCGACCCCGGACTCACGCCTCACCAACGAACGCCCCGACGCCACTCACGGCCGTTTTATAGGCCTCCGACCCCGGACTCACGCCTCACCAACGAACTCCCTGACGCCACTCACGGCCTTTTTATAGACCTCCGACCCCGGACTCAAGCCTCACCAACGAACTCCCTGACGCCACTCACGGCCTTTTTATAGGCCTCCGACCCCGGACTCACGCCTCACCAACGAACTCCCTGACGCCACTCACGGCCTTTTTATAGGCCTCCGACCCCGGACTCACGCCTCACCAACGAACTCCCTGACGCCACTCACGGCCTTTTTATAGACCTCCGACCCCGGACTCAAGCCTCACCAACGAACTCCCTGACGCCACTCACGGCCTTTTTATAGGCCTCCGACCCCGGACTCACGCCTCACCAACGAACTCCCCGACGCCACTCACGGCCTTTTTATAGGCCTCCGACCCCAGACTTACGCCTCACCAACGAACTCCCCGACGCCACTCACGGCCTTTTTATAGGCCTCCGACCCCGGACTCACGCCTCACCAACGAACTCCCCGACGCCACTCACGGCCTTTTTATAGACCTCCGACCCCGGACTCAAGCCTCACCAACGAACTCCCCGACGCCACTCACGGCCTTTTTATAGACCTCCGACCCCGGACTCACGCCTCACCAACGAACTCCCCGACGCCACTCACAGCCTTTTTATAGGCCTCCGACCCCAGACTTACGCCTCACCAACAAACTCCCCGAAGCCTCTCGCGGCCTTTTTATAGGCCTCCAACCCCGGACTCCAGCCTTACCAACGAACTCCCCGACGTCTCTTGCGGCCTTTTTATAGCCTTCTGACCCTGGACTCACGCCTCACCAACTATGCCATCCACCACAGGCCAGGCACAGAAAACTGCGCCAATGTTCTCAGTAGGCTGCCATTGCCCACCAGGGGGGTGGAAATGGCGCAGCCCGCAGATCTAGCCATGGTTATGGAAGCATTTGAGAGTGAGCAATCACCTGTCACTGCCCGACAGATCAAAACCTGGACAAGCCAGGACCCCTTATTATCTCTAGTCAAAAGCTGTGTGCTTCATGGGAGCTGGTCCAGTGTCCCAGTGGAAATGCAGGAAGAGATAAAGCCGTTCCAGCGGCGCAAAGATGAAATGTCTATACAGGCAGACTGCCTTCTGTGGGGCAATCGAGTCATGGTCCCCAAGAAGGGCAGAGATACTTTTATCAATGACCTCCACAGTACCCATCGAGGCATCGTAATGATGAAAGCGATAGCCAGATCCCACGTGTGGTGGCCCAGTATCGATGCGGACTTAGAGTCCTGCGTTCACAGATGTAATACATGCTCACAGTTAAGCAATGTACCCAGGGAAGCGGCGTTACCTTTATGGTATTGGCCCTCCAAACCGTGGTCTAGGGTACATGTCGACTATGCAGGCCCGTTTTTGGGTAAAACGGTCCTTGTGGTTGTAGACGCGTACTCCAAGTGGATTGAATGTGAGATAATGTCGGCTAGCACGTCCGCTGCCACTACTGAAAGCCTGCGGGCCATGTTTGCCATACACGGCCTACCCGATGTCCTGGTGAGTGACAACGGGCCATGTTTTACCAGTGCTGAGTTCAAAGAATTCATGACCAGTAATGGGATCAAACATGTCACATCTACCTGTTTAAACCAGCGTCCAATGGTCAGGCAGAGAGAGCAGTGCAAACCATCAAGCAAGGCTTGAAGAGGGTAATTGAAGGCTCACTCTAGACTCGCCTATCCCGAATCCTGCTGAGCTACCCCACTCACTCACTGGGATCCCATCTGCTGAACTGCTCATGAAAAGAGCACTTAAGACAAGGCTCTCGTTGGTTCACCCTGATCTACATGAACAGGTAGAGAGTAGATGGCTTCAACAAAGTGCATATCATGATAGTGCAAATGTGTCATGCGAGATTGAAATCAATGATCCTATACTTGTATTAAATTATGGACAAGGTCCCAAGTGGCTCCCGGCACTTTCGTGGCCAAAGAGGGCAGTAGGGTGTTTCGGGTCAAACTTTCAAATAGACTCATTCACCAGAAACACTTGGACCAAACAAACTCAGATTCACGGACTATCCTGAGCAACCCACCTTGGACCCTACCTTTTTTGATCCCTCAACATACACACCAGTGGCAACTGGCACCATGGTTGACCACGAAGCAGAACCCATCATCCACAGTAGCCCAGCAGGGCCCAACACACCAGACCGCCCATCAAGGCCAGCTGCACAGCAGGCCAGCGAGGGCCCAACAAATGATTCAACAACACCAGCTTTCACAACGAGACGATCAACCAGGGCAAGAAGGGCCCCAGATCGACTCACATTGTAAATAGCTACACTATTGACTTTGAGCGGGGAGTGTTGTTATATATGTATACTTGTATTTACTCTGTACAGCCACCAGAGGGCTAATACCCTGGAGTCCCAAGGGATCCCATAATCCCTTGGGAGCACAGGTATTTAAGGAGGCTTCACAGGTTGGAGAGGCACTCGGGAGACCTGCAATAAAAGACTAAGATCACACTTTACTTTGAGCTCACAGTGTTCAGTCTGACTCTTTCTCCATACACAACAACCTGCCCACTACATTGTTGCAGGGTGGGCAGGGTTAAAATCAGGCCTTTTGTTTAGGTCTCTGTTTCTCCCGATCCACTCGCAGTCTCATCAGTCAAATGACTTTCATGCACGTTACCTGATTTCGCTTTCTCCGCCCTCCCCTTCCCCACCTCCACGGCATTTCATTTCGACATCTGTATAGCTATTTTTCTCTCCCATGCCCTATCATTTTTCTCAACTCTCCAAGAAAAGTATATCATACCACCTCCCCGCGAATCTAATTCCTAGGACATTGGAACTGTGCTGCTTCCCCAGTCATTACTTCCTCCTGCAATGTACAGGCTTTTAAAAACTTAGCATCATCGAATCACTGTTTCCCAACTCTCAGCAACCTCCTGAACACTACGGGTCAGTGCCATTCACCTATATTTTCTCAATTTAAAAAAAAGCAGTGAAAGTTTTCCATGCAAGGTTAATGATTTAAAACTGTAATACTTTTTTGTTTAAATGTTGCATTGATGTATGAAACCATGAGATTCATGTGACAATTTGTTACAAAAAAAGGAACAGTTCAGCAACTGAGGATGAAGATGTGGATCGTTCCAAAACACTTGTTGATTTGGAAATCATGCAACCATTTCCTATAAAAGGTTGGGACCTGTATGCTAAAGAGCTCACTCTAAACTCAAAAGACACATGTACAGTGGTTCAACATGCCATTTAATTTATGGGATTCTCTGCCCCAGAGAGCTGCGGAGGCTGGGTCATTGAATATATTTAAGGCGGAGATAGACAGATTTTTGAGCGATAAGGGAATAAAGGATTATGGGGAGCGGGCAGGGAAGTGGAGCTGAATCCATGATCAGATCAGCCATGAGCTTATTAAATGGCGGAGCAGGCTCGAGGGGCCAAATGGCCTACTCCTGCTCCTATTTCTTATTTTCTTATGTTAATTCCCTTGGTAGCCCAAGTTCACCTTAGACTCATGCATACAGGTAGCTTACACAGTGAATTCAGCACAGGTTGTAATAGGAGTATGGTAGCATAGTGGTTATGTTATTAGATTAGTTATCCAAAGGCCTAAACTAATGATCGGGTGATATACAAGTTCAAATCCCATCATAACAGCTGGAGAATTTAAATTTAATTCAATAAATCTGGAATAAAAAGCTCGTATTACTATGATTGTCATAAAAACTCATCTGGTTTACTAATTCCGTTCAGGGAAGGAAACTTGCCGTCTTTACCTGGTCTGGCTGATATAGGTCCCCAGACCCACAGCAATGTGGTTGACTCTTAACTGCCCTCTGAAATGGCCTCGCAAGCCACTCAGTTGTATCAAAAGACTACGCAACACACGACTGCAGTGGTTCAAGAAGGTGGCTCACCACCACCTTTTCAAGTGCAATTAGGTATGGTCAATAAAGGCTGCGACGCCCACATTTTTTTAAAAGTCAGCGTTAAGTCATCATCATCATCATCATAGGCAGTCCCTCGAAGCGAGGATGACTTGCTTCCACGCCAAAAAGGGATGAGCTCACAGGTGTTTCAATGTTCCAGATCCCGAAATAATATGCCAGGTCCCGAACTACATTTGAAGGATGGAAGATGCATATGCGTAGATTTTATTAACGTGGGGTGGCCGTTGCACACCAGCCAACACACGGGCTTGACAGAGCTAGGTCTTGGTTCCACGGGCAAGGATTAACCAAGACGACTGGAGACCAGCTCTGCTGCACAGACCTAGTGCGCACACATATCCGTGCTGCACCTGGGCCCTCGCCTCTTCTGAGCCCCGCACTCATACAGAAACATAGAAACACAGAAAGTAGGTGCAGGAGTAGGCCATTCGGCCCTTCGAGCCTGTACCATCATTCAATATGATCATGGCTGATCATGCAACTTCAGTACCCCATTCCTGCTTTCTCTCCATACCCCTTGATTCCTTTAGCCATAAGAGCCACATTTAACTCCCTTTTGAATATATCTAACAAACTGGCCTCAACAACTTTCTGTGGTAGAGAATTCCACAGGTTCACCACTCTCTGAGTGAAGAAGTTTCTCCTCATCTCGGTCCTAAATGGCTTACCCATAATCCTTAAACTGCGACCCCTGGTTCTGGACTTCCCCAACATCGGGAATATTCTTTCTGCATCTAACCTGTCCAATGTACACTATAAATAAAAACACTGGTATCTGACATTCCATGAGTGAATCAAGGCAGGGAGCAAGCAATGGCTACACTGTAACCCAGCAAACAAAAATAGTTACTTGAAAACTCTCCTTGTTCTAAACTGGAGTAATGCAAATCCTTATGCACTTATTGAATTGAAACTTGCACCTGGAGTTTCCATGGGGACGCTTCCAATCGCCTACCACTGTAACATCAGTGGAAGATCAACGGAATCTTTGAAAAAATGACATAAATGGCTAAAAATGGCCAGCTGCACAGTTTCCCCAGAGTTTTAGACGATCTGCCACTGAAGTTACGGTGTTAACTCAGGAGAATCCCCTGTGGAAATTTTCCCCCTTGAAGTTTAATATTCCTTTCATCTGTCCCTGAGTGATTCAGTCTAAATAATCGAAACTCCTCAGCATGTTCAATTTTACACAGACCCATGCCTTGTACCTTGTAACACAGTGTGAATATAATAATACTGTTGGAGCTTTTCACCAATGTTCTTGTCCTGCACTTACGACAAGCACTCAGCTTTCATAAGCTGGCTGAGACACCTTATGTGTCCTGCGACATGACATGAATGGGTTAGCAGGGAGAATTTTCCAAGCACGCACAGGTGGCTGATTCTCTGGGGCCTCCCACCACCCCCAGCACATATCTGAAAATCAGGAATGCAACTACCAAAGATTTTCAGTCCATTGAATCAAAAGAACAGAAAATCACAGGAGAAACGCCTGCAATCTTTTGATATGTACTGACGCCACTGCGTACTTCGGGTGTGCCCAGGTTTAATGATTAGCCCCTAATTGCAGTATATAGTTCATTGTCCCATCATATGGCACACAGTAGCATAGTGGTTATATTACTGGTATAATAATCCAGAAACCTGCAGTAATAATCTGGAGATGTGAATTCAAGTCCCGCCATGGCAGCTGGGGGAATTTAAATTCAGTTAATTAATTAAATAAATCTGGAATTTTAACAACTCGAATCAGTAATGGTGAAACCCATCTGGTTCACTTAATTTAGGGAAGGAAATCTTCCGTCCTTACCCGGTCTGGCCTATCTGTGGCTCCAGACCAACAGCAAAGTGGTTGATTCTCAACTGCCCTCTGAAATGGCCTAGTTGGCCACTATGACAAAGTCAGCACTGTGGGAGCACCTTCACCTCAAGAACTGCAGCGGTCCAAGAAGACAGCTCACCACCACCTTCTCAAAGGCTATTAGGGATGGGTAATAAATGCTGGCCTTGGCAGCGTGCTCACATCCTGTCAATACATTTTTTTAAATGTTCTTCAAAATGGTGAAAAATACTGCCAATGGCTGAACGATTAGTCAAATATATTCATTTACAAGCTAATTAATTCACAGCAGCTAAATGATACAACAAAATACAGTTGCAGCACAATATTTTAAAACAATGTAGCTAGAATCTGCATTTGGGGTTTAAAATATTCTTTTTATGACATGGTTCTTACAGAGCCTGATCAGCAACGAGACTTTTGGATGAAACACTCAGTTTGTCGGAGCAGGCTCGAGTGGCCGAATTCTTATGTTCTTGTGTTCTTGTCACTTGGTGACTCGATCCAGATGCAATATTATGTAAGAAGATAAGAACTAGGAGCAGGAGTAGGCCATTTGCCCCCTCGAGCCTGCTCCGCCATTCAATAAGATCATGGCTAATCTGATCATGGACTCAACTCCACTTCCCTGCCCACTCCCCAAAATCCTTTATTCCCTTATCGCTCAAAAATCTGTCCATCTCCACCTTATCTCCAACAGTCTATCGACTCTGGATCAGTTCCTATGGACTGGAGGGTAGCTAATGTAACACCACTTTGTAAAAAAGGAGGGAGAGAGAAAACGGGTAATTATAGACCGGTTAGCCTGACATCAGTAGTGGGGAAAATTTTGGAATCAATTATTAAAGATGAAATAGCAGCGCATTTGGAAAGCAGTGACAGGATCGGTCCAAGTCAGCATGGATTTATGAAAGGGAAATCATGCTTAACAAATCTTCTGGAATTTTTTGAGGATATAACTAGTAGAGCGGACAAGGGAGAGGCAGTGGATGTGGTGTATTTGGACTTTCAAAAGGCTTTTGACAAAGTCCCACACAAGAGATTGGTGTGCAAAATTAATGCACATGGTATTGGGGGTAATGTACTGACGTGGCTAGAGAACTGGTTGGCAGACAGGAAGCAGCGAGTTGTGATAAACGTGTCCTTTTCAGAATGGCAGGCAGTGACTAGTGGAGTGCCGCAGGGCTCAGTGCTGTGACTCCAGCTCTTTACAATATACATTAATGATTTAGATGAAGGAATTGAGTGTGATATCTCCAAGTTTGCAGACGACACTAAGCTGGATGGTGGTGTGAGCTGTGAGGAGGATGCTAAGAGGCTGCAGGGTGACTTGGACAGGTTAGGTGAGTGGGCAAATGCATGGCAGATGCAGTATAATGTGGATAAATGTGAGGTTATCCACTTTGGGGGCAAAATCACGAAGGCAGAATATTATCTGAATGGCGGCAGATTAGGAAAAGGGGAGGTACAATGAGACCTGGGTGTCATGGTACATCACTCATTGAAAGTTGGCATGCAGGTACAGCAGGCGGTGAAGAAGGTAAATGGTATGTTGGCCTTCATAGCTAGGGGATTTGAGCATAGGAACAGGGAGGTCTTACTGCAGTTGTACAGGACCTTGGTGAGGCCTCACCTGGAATATTGTGTTCAGTTTTGGTCTCCTAATCTGAGGAAGGACATTCTTGCTATTGAGGGAGTGCAGCGAAAGTGCACCAGACTGATTCCTGGGATGGCTGGACTGACATATGAGGAGAGACTGGATCGACTGGGACTGTATTCACTGGAGTTTAGAAGGATGAGAGGGGATCTCATAGAAACATATAAAATTCTGACGGGAATAGATAGGTTAGATGCAGGAAGAATGTTCCCGATGTCGGAGAAGTCCAGAACCAGGGGACACAGTCTAAGGATAAGTGGTAAGCCATTTAGGACTGAGATGAGGAGAAACTTCTTCACTCAGAGAATTGTTAACCTGTGGAATTCCCAACCGCAGAGAGTTGTTGATGCCAGTTCTTTGGATATATTGAAGAGAGAGTTAGATATGGCCCTTACGGCTAAAGGGATCAAGGGGTATGAAGAGAAAGCAGGAAAGGGATACTGAGGTGAATGATCAGCCATGATCTTATTGAATGATGGTGCAGGCTCGAAGGGCCGAGTGGCCAACTCCTGCACCTATATTCCATGTTTCGATGTTTCTATGTTAAATATATTCAATGACCCAGCCGCCACAGCTCTCTGGGGCAGAGAATTCCATAGACCCACACCCCTCAGAGAAGTAATTCTTCCGCATCTCAGTTTTAAATGGGCGGCCCCTTATTCTGAGACTACGCCCCTTAGTTTTAGTTTCCCCTATGAGTGGAAATATCCTCTCTGCATCCATCTTGTTGTGCCCACTCATTATCTTATATGTTTCAATAAGATCATCTCTCATTCTTCTGAACTCCAATGAGCATAGGCCCAACCTACTCAACCTGTCTTCATAAATCAACCCCCTCATCTCCGGAATCAACCAAGTGAACTTTCTCTGAACAGCCTCCAATGCAAGTATACCCTTCTTTAAATACAGAGACCAAGTGTGGCCTCAGCAATACTCTGTACAGTTGTAGCAGGACTTCTTTGCTTTTATACTCCATCCTCCTTGCAATAAAGGCCAACATTCCATTTGTCTTCCTGATTACTTGCTGTACCTGCATAGTAACTTTTTGTGTTTCGTGCACAAGGATCCCCAGGTCCCTCTGCACTGTAGCACTTTGAAATTTTTCTCCATTTAAATTAGAATTTGCTTTTCTATTTTTTATGCCAAAGTGGATAACCTCACATTTTCCCACGTTATACTCCATCTGCCAAATTTTTGCCCACTCACTTAGCCTGCCTATATCCCTTTGCAGGTTGGTTGTGTCCTCCCATCTTTGTATCATCAACAAACTTGGCTACATTACACTCGGTCCCTTCATCCAAGTCATTAATATAGATAGTAAATAGTTGAGGGCCCAGCACCGATCCTTACGGCACCCCACTAGTTACTGTTTGCCAACCGGAAAATGACCCATTTATCCCGACTCTTTGTTTTCTGTTAGTTAGCCAATCCTCTATCCATGCTAATATATTACCCCCAACACCGTGAACTTTTATCTTGTGCAGTAACCTTTTATGTGGCACCCTATGAGTGCAGCAGCATAGAGTGGCATTCGTGAGTTTGGTAAGTGGGTGAGTTTTAAGGGTTATTCTCTTTAAACCATTTGAAGGCTGGAGTAAATTGTTAGTGGCAATTGCCAGTAGCTTCTAAGTAAGTAGCAGTTTAATTTAAAGGGGAAAAGTTAAATAGTTGGGAATCTTTCAGGTTTAGGCAGAGAAAAACAAGATAACTCTCCAGTAGGAGGCAATTAGCATCTAGTTAAAACTAGTTCTGTAAACAACTGACCAATAGTGAGTCATCTGACCTAGATACAGTTTAAAAAGAGGCAGCACGTGCAGAGCAAGGAGTGCAGCAGCATACAGTGGCACTCGTGACTTTGGTAAGTGGGTGGGTTTGGGCAAGTGGGGGTGGCAGGTGTTGTTTTGTCTTGTTTTTCCTACCAGTGCTGACACTAGAGCAGCTGATAAGGCGTGCGAGAGTACGAGATGGAGGCCCAGAGACCAGCCCAACCAGCTGCAGACAAAGCTAGAGGAGTGCGAAATCGAGAGGTGAGTGGTTGGCTGTTCGACTGGTAAGTATAACTCTCTTTTAGAGTGACTTTTAGATTGGTTTAATTGGCAATGAATTACTAAGTAGCTGTTTGGTGTTTAAGTAAATTTTAGTAAGTAAATTAATTTAAGGGTTAAGTCATGGTAGGAGAGCTCAGACCCGTGTCATGCTCCTCCTATGCTATGTGGGAAATCAGGGACACTTCCAGTGTCTCTGACTACTATGTATGTGGGAAGTGTGTTCAGCTGCAGCTCCTGACAGACCGCATGATGGCACTGGAGCTGCGGATGGACTCACTCTGGAGCATGCGCGATGCTGAGAATGTTGTGGATAGCACATTTAGTGAGTTGGTCACACCACAGATAAGGGTTAGGACAGATAATGAATGGGTGACCAAGAGACAAGACAAGAGCAGGAAGGTAGTGCAGGAGTCCCCTGCGGTCATCTCCCTCCAAAACAGATATACCGTTTTGGATACTGCTGGGGGAGATGACTTACCGGGGAAGGCACCAGCAGCCAGGTTCATGGCACCATGGGTGGCTCTGCTGCACAGAAGGGCAGGAAAAAGAGTGGGAGAGCTAGAGTGATAGGGGACTCTATTGTAAGGGGAATAGATAGGAGTTTCTGTGGCCGCAACCAAGACTCCAGGATGGTATGTTGCCTCCCTGGTGCAAGGGTCAAGGATGTCTCGGAGTGGCTGCAGAGCATTCTGGAGAGGGAGGGTGAACAGCCAGTTGTCGTGGTACATGTAGGTACCAACGATATAGGTAAGAAGCGGGAAGAGATCCTACAAGCTGAATTTAGGGAGCTAGGAGTTAAATTAAAAAGTAGGACCTCAAAGGTAGTAATCTCTGGATAGCTACCAGTGCCACATGCTAATCGGAGTAGAGGGAGCAGGAAAGTTATAATAAATACGTGGCTTGAGCAGTAGGGCAAGAGGGAGGAAATCAAATTCCTGGGACATTGGACCAGTTCTGGGGGAAGTGGGACCTGTACAAAAGGGACGGTCTGCACTTGGGCAGGACTGGAATTGATGTCCTGGGGGTAACATTTGCTAATGCAGTTCGGGAGTGTTTAAACTAATATGGCAGGGGAATGGGAACCTATGCAGCGAGACAGGGCGAAGTAATATGGAGTCAGAAACAGATGGTAGAAAAGTAAAAAGCAATAGTGGAAGGCCGAGTAAACAAAGGCAAGAAACAAAAAGGGCCACATTACATCATAATTCTAAAAGAACAAAGGGTGTTAAAAAAACAAGCCTGAAGGCTTTGTGTCTTAATTAAAGGAGTATCGGTAATAAGGTGGATGAATTAACTGTGCAAATAGATGTTAACAAATATGATGTGATTGGGATTACAGAGACGTGGCTCCAGGATGATCAGGGCTGGGAACTCAACATCCAAAGGTATTCAACATTCAGTAAAGATAGAATAAAAGGAAAAAGATGTGGGGTAGCATTGCTGCTTAAAGAGGAGATTAATGCAACAGTTAGGAAGGATATTAGCTTGGATGATGTGGAATCGATATGGGTAGAGCTGCAGAACACCAAAGGGCAAAAAACGTTAGTGGGAGTTGTGTACAGACCTCCAAACAGTAGTAGTGATGTTGGGGAGGGCATCAAACAGGAAATTAGGGGTGCATGCAATAAAGGTGCAGCAGTTATCATGGGTGACTTTAATATGCATATAGATTGGGCTAACCAAACTGGAAGCAATACGGTGGAGGAGGGTTTCCTGGAGTGCATAAGGGATGGTTTTCTAGACCAATATGTCGAGGAAGCAACTAGGCGGGAGGCCATCTTAGACTAGGTGTTGTGTAATGGGAGAGGATTAATTAGCAATCTCGTTGTGCGAGGCCCCTTGGGGAAGAGTGACCATAATATGCTGGAATTCTACATGAGGATGGAGAATGAAACAGTTAATTCAGAGACCATGGTCCAGAACGTAAGGAAGGGTAACTTTGAAGGTATGAGGCGTGAATTGGCTAGGATAGATTGGCGAATGATACTTAAGGGGTTGACTGTGGATGGGCAATGGCAGACATTTCGAGACTGCATGGATGAACTACAACAATTGTACATCTCTGTCTGGCGTAAAAATAAAAAAGGGAAGGTGGCTCAACCGTGGCTATCAAGGGAAATCAGGGATAGTATTAAAGCCAAGGAAGTGGCATACAAACTGGGCAGAAATAGCAGCGAACCCGGGGATTGGGGGAAATTTAGAACTCAGTAGAGGAGAACAAAGGGTTTGATTAGGGCAGGGAAAATAGAGTACGAGAGGAAGCTTGCAGGGAACATTAAGACGGATTGCAAAAGCTTCTATAGATATGTAAAGAGAAAAAGATTAGTAAAGACAAACGTAGGTCCCCTGCAGTCAGAATCAGGGGAAGTCATAATGGGGAACAAAGAAATGGCAGACCAATTGAACAAGTACTTTGGTTCGGTATTCACTAAGGAGGACACAAACAACCTTCCGGATATAAAAGGAGTCAAAGGGTCTTGTAAGAAGGAGGAACTGAGGGAAATCCTTATTAGTCAGGAAATTGTGTTGGGGAAATTGATGGGATTGAAGGCCAATAAATCCCCAGGGCCTGATGGACTGCATCCCAGAGTACTTAAGGAGGTGGCCTTGGAAATAGCGGATGCATTGACAGTCATTTTCCAACATTCCATAGACTCTGGATCAGTTCCTATGGAGTGGAGGGTAGCCAATGTAACCCCACTTTTTTAAAAATGAGGGAGAGAGAAAACAGGGAATTATAGACCGGTCAGCCTGACATCAGTAGTGGGTAAAATGATGGAATCAATTATTAAGGATGTCATAGCAGCGCATTTGGAAAGAGGTGACATGATAGGTCCAAGTCAGCATGGATTTGTGAAATCTTCTCGAATTTTTTGAGGATGTTTCAAGTTGAGTGTTCAAGGGAGAACCAGTTGAAGTGGTGTATTTGGACTTTCAGAAGGCTTTCGACAAGGTCCCACACAAGAGATTAATGTGCAAAGTTAAAGCACATGGGATTGGGGGTCGTGTGCTGACGTGGATTGAGAACTGGTTGGCAGACAGGAAGCAAAGAGGAGGAGTAAATGGATACTTTTCAGAATGGCAGGCAGTGACTAGTGGGGTACCGCAAGGTTCTGTGCTGGGGCCCCAACTATTTACATTGTACATTAATGATTTAGACGAGGGGATTAAATGCAGTATCTCCAAGTTTGCAGATGACACTAAGCTGGGTGGCGGTGTGAGCTGTGAGGAGGATGCGAAGAGGCTGCAGGGTGACTTGGATAGGTTAGGTGAGTGGGCAAATGCATGGCAGATGAAATATAATGTGGATAAATGTGAGGTTATCCACTTTGGTGGTAAAAACAGAGAGGCAGACTATTATCTGAATGGTGACAGATTAGGAAAAGAGGAGGTGCAATGAGACCTGGGTGTCATGGTACATCAGTCATTGAAGGTTGGCATGCAGGTACAGAAGGCGGTTAAGAAAGCAAATGGCATGTTGGCCTTCATCGCGAGGGGATTTGAGTACAGGGGCAGGGAGGTGTTACTACAGTTGTACAGGGCCTTGGTGAGGCCACACCTGGAGTATTGTGTACAGTTTTGGTCTCCTAACTTGAGGAAGGACATTCTTGCTATTGAGGGAGTGCAACGAAGGTTCACCAGACTGATTCCCGGGATGATGGGACTGACATATCAAGAAAGACTGGATCAACTGGGCGTGTATTCACTGGAGTTCGGAAGAATGAGAGGGGATCTCATAGAAACGTTTAAAATTCTGACGGGTTTAGACAGGTTAGATGCAGAAAGAATGCTCCCAATGTTGGGGAAGTCCAGAACCAGGGGTCACAATCTAAGGATAAGGGGTAAGCCATTTAGGACCGAGATGAGGAGAAAGTTCTTCACCCAGAGAGTGGTAAACCTGTGGAATTCTCTACCACAGAAAGTTGTTGAGGCCAATTCACTAAATATATTCAAAAAGGAGTTAGATGTAGTCCTTACTACTAGGGGGATCAAGGGGTATGGCAAGAAAGCAGGAATGGGGAACTGAAGTTGCATGTTCAGCCATGAACTCATTGAATGACGGTGCAGGCTCGAAGGGCCGAATGGCCTACTCCTGCACCTATTTTCTATGTTTCTATGTTTCTACCCTATCGAATGCCTTCTGGGAATTCAAATACACCACATCCACTGGTTCCCCCTTATCCACCCTGCTCGTTATATCCTCAAAGAACTCCAGCAAGTTTGTCAAACATGATTTCCCTTTCATAAAACCATGCTGACTCTGCTTGATTGGATTCTGCTTTTCCAAATGTCCTGCTACTGCTTCCTTAATAATGGACTCCAGCATTTTCCTCACGACAGATGTTAGGCTAACTGGTCTATAGTTTCCTGCTTTTTGTCTGCCTCCTTTTTTAAATGGGCTAATTACATTTGCGGTTTTCCAATCCGCTGGGACCACCCCAGAATCCAGGGAATTTTGGTAGATTACAACCAATGCATCCACTATCTCTGCAGCCATTTCTTTTAAGACATCAGGTCCAGGGGACTTGTCTGCCTTTCGTCCCATTATTTTACCGAGTACTACTTCTTCAGTGATAGTGATTGTTTTAAGTTCCTCCCTCTCTATAGCCTCTTGATTATCCACTTTTGGGATGTTTTTAGTGTCTTCTGCAGTGAAGACTGATACAAAATATTTGTTCAACGTCTCTGCCATTTCCCTGTACCCCATTGTTAATTCCCCAGTCTCATCCTCTAAGGGACCAACATTTACTTTAGCCACTCTTTTCCTTTTTATGTACCTGTGGAAACTCTTACTATCTATTTTTATATTTTGTGCTAGTTTACTTTCATAATCTATCTTTCCTCTCTTCATCATTTTTTTTCGTCGTTCATTGCTGTTTTTTAAAAGTTTCCCAATCCTCTGGCCTCCCACTAGTCCAGGCCAAATTTTATGCCCTTGTTTTCAATTTGATATCATCCCTTATTTCCTTAGTTAGTCACGGATGGTTATCCCTTCTCTTACAGTCTTTCCTTCTCAATTTGTTTGTGGACAAAGCAAATCTTAGTTCATCTACGCAGCATTGATTTCCTATCAGAACTAAAAACATGCAAGAGTTCCCCAGTACTTAGCCAGTCCAGACAGAGCCATCAATTGGCCATAATTAAAGACAGAATAGTAGGAATTATTAAACAGAATGCTAATCAGCAGGTTCTCACACATCACCTCGGGTTTGTTAATTCCTGGATCATATACAAATTAATTAGCACTGTATCTTGGCTAATTGCCCCATCAATTAACCTGATCCGGTCCCACAGGCAAATCATCCCCGACCTTTGTTTTGTATTGTTAAACAGTAAGTTCCTATTTTAATTCTAGGTGTTTCAAACTAAATGAAATATAATACAGAAAGCTCCCTATTTTATGACAACATAATATATGGATAACGAAAGCAAAATACTGCAGATGCTGGAATCTGAAATAAAAACAGAAAATGTTGGAAATCTCAGCGGGTCAGGCAGCATTTGTGGAGAGAGAAACAGAGTTAATGTTTCAGGTCGATGATCCTTCATCAGTTCTGATCAAGGGTCATTGACCCGAAACATTAAGTCTGATTCTCTCTCCAGATGCTGCCTGACCCGCTGAGATTTCTAGCTTTTTCTCATATGTTATAGATAATATATGGATAATATCAGAGGACGGGTGGTGGGGGGAACTGAGGAGTTCGGCACAAAATGCCCCCTCCCAGTTCGAAAGCAGAATAGCCAATAAGGAACGAGGTAAGCAGTAAAGCTACATGCAACTCTATTTAATATAGAATAATGGTGCAATTTAGAATGTTTCTTCTTTAAATTGCCACAACAATAATTCCCAAATTGAGATGTGACCATAGAAGAACATAAGAACATAAGAAATAGGAACAGGAGTAGGCCATATGGCCCCTCGAGCCTGCTCTGCCATTCAATACGATCATGGCTGATCTGATCATGGACTCTGGTCCACTTCCCCGCCCGCTCCCCATAACCCCTTAATCCCCTTATCGTTTAAGAAACTGTCTATTTCTGTCTTAAATTTATTTAATGTCCCAGCTTCCACAGCACTCTGAGGCAGTGAATTCCATAGATTTACAACCTTCTGAGAGAAGAAATTCCACCTCATCTCGGTTTTAAATGGGCGGCCCCTTATTCTAAGATCATGCCCTTTAGTTCTAGTCTCCCCTAGCAGTGGAAACATCCTCTTTGCATCTACCTTGTCAAGCCCCCTCATAATCTTATACGTTTCGATAAGATCACCTCTCATTCTTCTGAATTCCAATGAGTAGAGGCCCAACCTACTCAACCTTTCCTCATAAGTCAACCCCCTCATCCCCAGAATCAACCGAGTGAACTTTCTCTGAACTGCCTCCAATATCCTTTCGTAAATATGAAAAACAAAACTGCACATAATATTCCAGGTGTGGCCTCACCAATACCTTGTATAGCTGTAGCAAGACTTCCTTGCAATAAAGGTCAATAGACCATTGGCCTTCTTGATCACTTGCTGTACCTGCATACTATGCTTTCGTGTTTCATGCACAAGTACCCCCAGGTCCCGCTGTACTGCGGCACTTTGCAATCTTTCTCCATTTAAATAATAACTTGCTCTTTGATTTTTTTTCTGCCAAAGTGCATGACCTCACACTTTCCATCATTATACTCCATCTGCCAAATTTTTGCCCACTCACTTAGCCTGTCTATGTCCTTTTGCAGATTTTTTGTTTCCTCCTCACACATTGCTTTTCCTCCCATCTTTGTATCGTCAGAAAACTTGGCTACGTTACACTCAGTCCCTTCTTCCAAGTTGTTAATGTAGATTGTAAATAGTTGGGGTCCCAGCACTGATCCCTGTGGCACCTCACTAGTTACTGGTTGCCAACCAGAGAATAAACCATTTATCCCGACTCTCTGTCCTCTCTTAGTTAGCCAATCTTCTATCCATGCTAATATATTACCCACAACCCCGTGAACTTTTATCTTGTGCAGTAACCTTTTACGTGGCACTTTGTCAAATGCCTTCTGGAAGTCCAAATATACCACATCCACTGGTTCCCCTTTATCCACCCTGTCCGTTACATCCTCAAAGAACTCCAGCAAATTTGTCAAACATGACTTCCCCATCATAAATCCATGCTGACTCTGCCTGACCGAATTTTGCTGATCCAAATGTCCTGCTACTACTTCTTTAATAATGGACTCCAACATTTTCCCAACCACAGATGTTAGGCTAACTGGTCTATAGTTTCCTGCTTTTTGTCTGTCTCCTTTTTTAAATAGGGGTGTTACACTTGCTGTTTTCCAATCTGCTGGGACCTCCCCAGAATCCAAGGCATTTTGGTAAATTACAACCAATTCATCCACTATCCCTGCCGCTACTTCTCTTAAGACCCTAGGATGCAAGCCATCAGGTCCAAGGGTTTTCGTCCCATTATCTTACTGAGTATCACCTCCTTAGTGATTGTGATTGTGTTAAGTTCCTTCCCCCCATAGTTCCTTGACTATCCACTGTTGGAATATTTTTAGTGTCCTCTACCATAAAGATTGATGCAAAATATTTGTTCAGAGTTTCTGCCATCTCCATGTTCCCCATTACTAGTTCCCCAGTCTCGTCCTCTAAGGACCAACATTTACTTTAGCCACTCTTTTCCTTTTTATATACCTATAGAAACTTTTGCTATCTGTTTTTATATTTTGTGCTCGTTTACTTTCATAGTCTATCTTCCATTTCTTAATCATTTTTTTAGGTGTTCTTTGCTATTTCTAACATAAGGTGCCCAAGATTTGGGCCTTCTGTCCATTTATCTCATTAGAACGTGACATTTTTATCTTTACACAATGCCTTCCTATACCTTGTAACAGAATGAGGAAAAATCAATGCACCACAAGAAATCAAAATGTTTGATTCCATTTGTTAACAAATATATTTTGTGGTGAATTTTTGTGAGTTTATGTAAAGAAATGTCAGAGTTAGGGAATTATACCATGTTCCACCTTCTGCCACCAGTGTCAATATTGGGCACTTTATGTTAGAAATAGCACAGGTTACGAACATCCAAAACTGTTACAACATGACAGGAAAGTGGGTGAATGCACTTTATAAAGCGGTGAAGGCGTCTCAATGGGCTTGAATTTCCGGTCAGAGGCGGGTGGATGCCTCCGATTGGCAAAAAATCTATGCAGTGACCTGATGGTCCTGGGTCCATGGAGACTCGCGCTTCTGGGCCTCCATGTACCCCACGGGGGCAGGCAGTTCGCAAGCACCCCTGGGATAACGTGGCCCGGCCCAACCAATGAAAGAAGGGGGATCACCATTCCTGCTTGTGAAGATTCTGTACGGAATCCCCATAAGCATGAATGGGGATCATATAAAAAACACATTTACATAACAAATACATTTTTCAAATTAATTAAAATACAATTTAATTAAACATTTAAGAGGCTAAACATAACTTATTTTATAGGTGTTTTAATGTTCAAATAATTGAAAAAAATTATTTGTATGTTCATTTAAACTTATGCTGATAAAAGCAGACCTTATGCCTGCTTTTACCAGACAAAAGAATTTCATGAGCATTCGCAGGGCAGCAGTTGGGCATATAGCCCAACCCAACTCCCTGCCCGCGGATGCCCTTTTCCCGGAGATGCAGAAGATCTGTCAAGAAGATTCTTAACAGATCGCAAGTTCTGGGTTTCCACACATGGGTGCCCTTATGGGTACGTACAGACCCGTAGGCACCAGAAAATTCAGGCCATTTTAGTTTCTCAGTAAGATTAAGAAAGGAAGCTAACATATTGTAAAACCACTCTAAGTTGGAGAAGAGTTAATAAAGGAATACTGTATGTGCACGAATATAGAAGTGGTAAAAGTATGAGGGTAACCGTTACAAATTAGTACGTACCTGACAGGGGGCAGAGCGGACAATGGAGTGCAGAAGTCAGCATGCCTGATTCATGGCCCTCCCCCATTTTAATCATCAGAAAATTGTGAGGGTTGTGATTTGGATGCACTGATCTCATTATCCAATCTACTCTTCCATCGAGTGAGGCAACACACCAGCAACACTAACTCATAAAATTGACATCATAATTTGTACTCCTGTACACAAAGAAACAGGAACTGTTAATGTCAAGTTAACAAGCGGCAGAGGGGAAGAAAGCTTTTGATTTTGTTCACCTGGTGTCCGCCAAGGGCAATACTTTGATCCCCTGATACACGGGGATGACAATTATCCTCCCACATCAAGATGAATAAATAGTGAACGTGTCCCACAGCAGTTGCTGATATTTAGAATTGTTTAATAGTGAACTCTGATTTAACTCATGACACATGGATGTCACAATTTTTTATAATTCTCCATCATGATAAAGAAAATCATAAAAATTCTATCTGAGGCTGAACCAGGTCATCCGCAACCTTGGGGTTGTGTTTGACCCCAAGATGAGCCTCCGACCACATAGTCGCACCATAATTAAGACCGCCTATTTGATAGATAGATTTTTAACCAATAAGGGAATTAAGGGTTATGGGGAGCGGGCAGGTAAGTGGAGCTAAGTCCACGGCCAGATCAGCCATGATCTTGTTGAATGGCGGAGCAGGCTCGAGGGGCTAGATGGCCTACTCCTGTTCCTAATTCTTATGTTCTTATTCCTATTTCCACCTCTGTAACATTGTCACTGCCTCAGTTCATCTGCTGCAGAAACCCTCATCCATGCCTTGTTACCTCTAGACTTGACGATTACATGCTCTCGTGGCTGGCCTCCCATCATCCACCCTCCGTAAGCTACAAGTCATTCAGAGCTCTGCAGCCCGTGTCCTAACTCGCACCAAGTCCCACACACCCATCACCTCTGTGCTCGCTGACCCACATTGGCTCCTGGTTAAGCAATGCCTCGAATTTAAAATTCTCATCCTTGTTTTCAAATCCCTCCATGGCCTCGCACTTCCCCATCTCTGTAAACTTCCACCAACCCTAGAACCGTTTGAGATATATTCGCTTCTCCAATTCTGGCCTCTTGAACATCCCTGATATTAATCGCTCCACCACTGGCGGCCGTGCCTTCAGCTGCCAAGGCTATAAGTTCTGGAATTCCCTCCATAAACCTCTCCACCTCTCTACCTCACTTTCCTCCTTTATGATGCTCCTCAGTACCTACCTCTTTCTGCCCTAGTATCTCCTTATGTGGCTTGGTGTCAAATTTTGTTTGATATCGCTCCTGTGAAGTTTCTTGGGACATTTTACTATGTTGAAGGTGCTATATAAATACAAGTTGTTGTCAAATGATTTTGTCAGGTCTAAGAAATTGTGACATATTATTTTTTCAAACTGTAATAATTTTTTTACTTTATGCCATGGCTTTATTAGATTTTTTTTTCCTTGAGAGGGTGTGTTTTAGAAAATAACCACTTCAGTCTTACTGCTCTTCCCCAGAGCTCTAGTGGGCCTGTGCTTCATTGCACATTAATATCGAATGCAAGGGTTCTCAACTGAGCTCGGAACTACACTCCACTGTGTAAATATAATAATGTGATTATTAGTTGGTAAAATTATTATATATTATGCAAGCCAAAAATATGTTAAGCAGAAATAAATTATCAATGATGTAAAATGAATCCACTTAACAAGTGAGGTTGATTCAAAAGTGGCCATTTGATGTCATATTAGAATTTTTATCACTTTATTTACAGAAGTTAATTTGCAATTAACATTTTGGCGTCATATTATAAAATTAGTCTATAAAATATATGGAATTAAAAAAAAATTAATTTGGAACCCTGAAATAAAACAGAAACTATTGGAAAGGTACAGTATGGTATTCTGAAAGAGAGATACAGGTTAACATTTAGTATGGGATCCTTCTTTTGTATTTTTTGTTTCGACATGTAGAAAGATATTATTGCGAGTAGTCCTTTTCAGGATAAATTTTGTAGTGGTGACGCGACTAATTTAAGTTTCAAGCAAGGGCATCAATAAATGAACTGTCCTGGTTATTAATGTTGATCGGGTGGGTATAACTCCTGCGTCACCACACTTTTGCCGGCAATTAAACCAGAGGGGAAAATATTAGCCATTGTGCCTCTGGAAGAATTGAGTAAGTTACATTCCTGTGAGTATTTTTTTCCAAATATAGAATAAAAATGAAAGTCCACAGGAGTTGCTGCAGTTGCTAGTCTCTCCTTTCTGCTTGGAGACGATAACAATTGATACAAATTTCTGTCCCCGTGAGATGGTGCTTACTCTCAAGCTGGAAGAGTCTGAGTAGCTGGTCAGTGAGAGCCCCACAGACTCACGTGTAAATCACTGCAGGATTCAATTCGATCCTGGATCTCTACCTTCACTGTCTGGATTGCTTTACCCACCTTGGCAATCATGAGGAAGTGTTTTGCCCACGGGTGTGACTGACAAGGGCTTTGTCTGTAATGATAAGAGGCAATTCCTCAAATTACTCATGAATGGTATCCACCTTGCCTGTGTCAAGGGTGGCATGCTGTAGCCATACTCAAATCTCTGTAGGGATCCTATCTGATCCAGGAATTTGACTTTCATTGCCTGGATCACTTGATGGACCTCAGGAATTCTGAAGATCTCATGTCCAGGAGAAGCATTCCACAGGATTAACAATTACCCTTTTACCAGGTTATTTTGCTCCAGAAGCTGCATCGAGTGCCCACCATGCACTCCTGTACTCTCTGAAGGCTGAGACAGTAGGTCGTAGATGATATAGTCCATACTAGCTAAACTAGTATTTACATTTATTCACAAGAGTTATAATTAAGCAGAAGCAAAAGGAATATACTACAATAGTTGGCAATACAAATACGTAACTTATCATGCAAAAAAAGTGCTCCACATCTTAGAGTCCTTTCCAGAATCTTTAACTGAGCCTTTAATGATCCTGCCAAGGTCTCACTTCACCAAGTATGACTCTGAAGAAAAAATAATAAATAGAAAATCATGGCATCTATGACCAAATTCCCAATGCATTCTCCCATCACAGAAAGCTGCATGCCAGAAGTGCTAAATGGTAAAGTCTATAATGCTCATCGATCTTCAAACATTAAAGTATTTCTAAGATGCATAACTCTGCAGTTGAGATGGTGAGCAAGCATTGTTCTAACAAACCTCAATCAGCAGCTCTTTTCATCAGGTGCCAGGAGTGGCGATGCTGGGCTATCCTATCTCATTTCCCCTCCCCCACCCCCAAAACATCTCCACATCAGCACGGCTCACATTTGTACAGGAATAAAGTGTATGTGAAGGGGGTAACTCTGTGAAACTCCCACTCCATGATGCTGCTCCAATGCTCAGTGTCACCGTTTTTCAGAATCTCCCTTCCTTTTGCAAAGCGGTAAAACACGAGCAAAGAAAAGCATATGAGCTAAAAATAAAACAAAGCATTTGTTTTAAATGAGCAATCAAGGTGAAGGCAAAGGTCTAAAGTCTGGGACAATGCCTTGATTGAAACGAGCAAGAGAGCAAATGAGGTGCCTCAATGCGTAGTGTTTAGTTGATACTAAGCATGTGCTTCGCAGGAGAAAAGGTAAAGTTGAGAGACAGGGAAGGAGTTTCAGAATTTTATGGACTTGAGAAAAAAAACAAGGAGTTAGTGTAGGAGATGATATGTGTCTCATCTTCATCAAAGTGAGAATGTAGGAAAGACGAGGAACTTGTAGGGTGGGGTTTTTGGTGCTTAAAAGGGACAAAAAAGAAAGCTCAAATCCATTGATCATCGTATCATTGAGAGAGACGAGAAAGATTGCAATGGAATGAGAGATTGAAGGGTACAGGTGAGAGGGGTGCACGTTAGATATCAAACCGTGTCTTGCCATGTTGTCCAGGAGTGTGAGGTTAGAAGAACTTCCACAACAAACCCAACCCCAATCCACGCCAGCCGCCCCCACCCCAACCCTCACCGCCTCACTATGAAATCAGTATTAAAGTCTTAAGAAGACTTGGATTATGTAGCGATAAAGCATCAGATATTCATCATTTTCTTCAGGGACTGACTACATAATGATAAAATATTCATTATATGTTAAAGCTTCAGTCTGTTGTGGCAACATCATCAGAAGCCAATATTAACTTAGTCTTATAGTCCCTCAGTGCTGCTCCCGAAAATAAATATATATTATAATGGATAACAACTTTCATACCTTTGTAAAAAAAAGTCCCCGTAGTTTTTTGTTTATGCATGAAATTATTACCCGAATATGTATCGTGCTATAAATAGAAACACAGCTAAGTTGATCCCAGAAGAGAATTGGCTGCTATCAGCAATTTCTGACTCAAGGCATTTGGTATTAATAGTTTGCTGAGCATTACTGCTCAGGTTCATTGATTCTAACCAGTTCACTTCACTCCACTTCACTTGCCATATTTACATAAAGCTAACTTGCACAGAGTGCGCAATGCATCCAAATTGTTATCTATGTGTTTTAACCCATCGAGGCAGCACACATATTACTATTTCCCGTACCTCACACCAGTCACTACAATAAATGACAAATAAACTGGCTATCACAACTTAAAGGAGACTGCAAAGGTATGAAGGCAGAGTTGGCTAAAGTGGACTGGGAAAATAGATTAAAGTGTGGGACAGTTGATGAGCAGTGGCAGACATTTAAGAAGGTATTTCATAACCCGCAACAAAAATATATCCCAATGAGAAGGAAAAACTGTAAAGAGAAGGGATAACTATCTGTGGCTAACTAAGGAAATAAGGGATGGTATCAAATTGAAAACAAGGGCATGTAATGTGGCCAAGTCTTGTGGGAGGCCAGAGGATTGGGAAACTTTTAAAAGCCAGCAAAGAATGACTAAAAAAATAATGAAGAGAGGGAAGATAGATTATGAGGCCGAAATTGTTCAACTGACCACCGACATTTCTCTGGCAAATCCATCTAGTGCCACTTTCGATGTGGCCTGGAGCAGGCGGGAGGGGAGAGAGGCCGGGAACCGCCCGCTGATGTCAGTGGACGGCCGAGTGGTGCAACTGAGCTCCCGCCCGCTGAGCTGACAGATTGATGCGGACAGGAGTCGGTGCTACAACGGGGCTGGACCGCTGGCTGGAGGCTGGTCTGTCCCCGACGGCAAGTATGAAGATCCTGAAAAAAAGGTTAGTGAACATTTTATTTATTTTTTTTCCACAGCGACTTACCTGGATGGGATCCCCTGAAGGTCTTCCGATAGTTTTAAAACATTTTTTCTTGATGATTTTTTTTTCAGGTCTTCGACCCTCCGTGGATCCGACTCCATCCTCGGCGGCACTCGGGCAGCAAGCGCCTCTGCTGCCAAGAATGAGACCTCCCACCCACTGCCACCCAGATTGGCAGCGTACATCATCCATTTGCCACCCACCGACCTTCTAGGGACCTTGGCGATGAATATCCCACCCAAAGTACCATCTGGTACCTCGCCGGCCATTGGCGGCACATTGGGTGGCACTTGGGTGGGCGGAGGCCTTGATCAAAATCGGCCCCTATGAAAGTAAACTAGCACGAAATATATAAACAGATAGTAGGAGTTTCTACAGGTACATAAAAATACAGTGGTTAAAATTAATGGTAATCCCCTAGAGGATGAGGCTGGGGAATTAATAATGGGGAACAGGTAAATGGCAGAGACGCTGTACAAATATTTTGTATCAGTCTTCACGGTAGAAGACACTAAAAACATCCCTATAGTGGATAATCAAGGGGCTATAGGGAGGGAGGAACTTAATACAATCACTATCTCTAAAGTAGTACTCAGAAAATAATGGGACCAAAGGCAGACAAGTCCCCTGGACCTGATGACTCGCATCCTAGCTCTTAAAAGAAGTGGCTAAAGATATAGTGGATGCATTGGTTGTAATCTACCAAAATTCCCTGGATTCTGGGGCGGTCCCAGCGGATTGGAAAACTGCAAATGTAACGCCCCTATTTAAAAAGGAGGCAGACAAAAAGCAGGAAACTATGGACCAGTTAGCCTAACATCTGTTGTTGGGAAAATGCTGGAGTCCATTATTAAGGAAGCAGTAGCAGGACATTTGGAAAAGCATAATTCAATTAAGCAGAGTCAGCATGGATTTATGAAGGGGAAGTCATGTTTGACAAATTTGCTGGAGTTCTTTGAGGATGTAACGGACAGGGTGGATAAAGGGGAACCAGTGGATGTTGTGTATTTGGATTTCCAGAGGGCATTCGATAAGGTGCCACATAAGAGGTTACTGCACAAGATAAAAGTTCACGGGATTGGGGGTAATATATTAGCATGGATAGAGGATTGGCTAACTAACAGAAAACAAAGAGTCGGGATAAATGGGTCATTTTCCGGTTGGCAAACAGTAACTAGTGGGGTGCCGCAGGGATCGGTGCTGGCCCTCAACTATTTACAATCTATATTAATGACTTGGATGAAGGGACCGAGTGCAATGTAGCCAAGTTTGCTGATATAAATATGGGTGGGAAAGCAAATTTTGAGGAGGACACAAAAAAATTGCAAAGTGATATAGACAGGCTAAGTGAGTGAGCAAAAATTTGGCAGATGGAATATAATGTGGGAAAATGTGAGATTATCCACTTTGGCAGAAAAAATAGAAAAGCAAATTATAATTTAAATGGAGAAAAATTTCAAAGTGCTGCAGTACAGAGGGACCTGGGGGTCCTTGTGCATGAAACACAAAAAGTTAGTATGCAGGTACAGCAAGTAATCAGGAAGGCAAATGGAATGTTGGCCATTATTGAAAGGGGGATAGAGTATAAAAGCAGAGAAGTCCTGCTACAACTGTGCAGGGTATTGGTGAGGCCACACCTAGAGTACTGCGTACAGTTTTGGTCTCCGTATTTAAGAAAAGATATACTTGCATTGGAGGCTGTTCAGAGAAGGTTCACTAGGTTGATTCCAGAGATGAGGGTGTTAGCTTATGAAGATAGATTGAGTAGGTTGGGCCTATACTCACTGGGGTTCAGAAGAATGAGAGGTGATCTTATCGAAACATATAAAGTAATGAGGGGGCTCGACAAGTTGGATGCAGAAAGGATATTTCCACTCATAGAGGAAAGTAAAACTAGGGGGCATAGTTTCAAAATAAGGGGTCAGCCATTTAAAACTGAGATGAGGAAGAATTTCTTCTCTCTGAGGGTTGTAAATCTGTGGAATTCACTGCCCCAGAGAGTTGTGGAGGCTGGGTCATTGAATATATTTAAGGCAGAGATAGGCAGATTTTTGAGCGATAAGGAATTAAAGGGTTATGGGGAGCGGGCAGGGAAGTGGAGCAGAATCCATGATCAGATCAGCCACGATCTTGTCAAATGGCGGACCAGCTCGAGGGCCAAATGGTCTACTCCTGCTCCTATTTCTTATGTAGAACACCTATCAAATTGAATCTAAATGTTGATCCAAACTGAAGCAAGCTTTTAGTCACAGATTAAGTTCAAAATAAATCCTGTTCAGCAATACTAAATTATGAAGGGATGTAAATACATCACGACAGACAGACATTGCATTTGACGCCAGTCAAATAAATACTACTTGTCTACATGCCCAATTCTTCTTTGCCAATTTGACCTTTTTTTCTGCTGTCTCCTGCTGGTGACAACTGCTGCTGACATAACATCTTATAGTGCCAGTACATAAGAACATAAGAAATAGGAACAGGAGTAGGCCATACGGCCCCTCGAGCCTGCTCCGCCCTTCAATAAGATCATGGCTGATCTGATCATGGACTCAGCTCCACTTCCCCGCCCGCTGCCCGTAACCCCTTATCGCTCAAGAAACTGTCTATTTCTGTCTTAAATTTATTCAATGTCCCAGTTTCCACAGCTCTCTGAGGCAGCAAATTCCACAGATTTACAACCCTCTGAGAGAAGAAATTTCTCCTCATCTCAGTTTTAAATGGGCGGCCCCTTATTGTAAGATCATGCCCTCTAGTTCTAGTCTCCCCATCAGTGGAAACATCCTCTCTGCATCCACCTTGTCAAGCCCCCTCATAATCTTATACGTTTTGATAAGTTCATCTCTCATTTTTTGAATTCCAATGAGTAGAGGCCCAACATACTCAGCCTTTCCTCATAAGTCAACCCACTCTTCCCCGGAATCAACCTAGTGAACCTTCTCTGAACTGCCTCCAAAGCAAGAATATCCTTTCGTAAATATGGAAACCAAAAATGCACGCAGTATTCCAGGTGTGGCCTCACTAATACCTTGTATAACTGTAGCAGCAAGACTTCCCTGCTTTTATACTCCATCCCCTTTGCAATAAAGGCCAAGGTTCCATTGGCCTTCCTGATCACTTGCTGTACCTGCATACTATCCTAGTTCCCGTGCATAGTCCCCTAGTTCTTCACCAAATGTTCATTGTTCCTGCATGAGGCAAGACTGTGTGTGCCCACATGCTTTTTAGGTGTGCATTGGAGGGGTAAGGGAGTGGAGATGAAGGAGGGAGCCCAATGAAGTCCACAACCAGTACACACTCTCTGCCTAGCCTGGAGTCACAAAAGACAACCCCCCATAGTTGCTTTGAGCTTATCAAAACCTTCTCAGTGTATAAAAGGAACTTCTGTTGATACAACACCTTGAGCATAGAGAAACATTCCATGATGCCTCACAGAGGAGTAAATATCAACACCAAAACTAAAGGAGATATTAGATGGGGTGACCAAAAGCTTTGTGAAAGAGGTGATTTTTAGAGAAGAGCGATGGAAATATGGATGAGTTTAGGGAGGGAATTCCAGAATGTTGGACCTAGCCGACTGAATGCATTTCCGCCAATGGTTGGGCAACGGGAGGCTCACGATCATCAAGGCAGCCACTTTTTGCAAATGTAGAAGGTACCCAACAGTGAAATATTGTCAAATTCTGTTCCCCCTTTTATTTAGTTGACATGGCATCTCCTATGGGTTAGCAGAAACCATAACCTATAATGCAGAGGTTTCAAGGAGGCATGACATTTCGGGTTGAGTAGAGATCAGAGATGTGTTCAGCTGTCAGCCGCTGTCTCAGTCAGTAAGCACATCCACTGCAAGGATCAGGACCAGTATTTCTTTAGCCTTTGAATGCCAATCTAAAACTGTCAATTATTCCCTAACTCAGCCGATTTTTCATGGCGTGGCCGCCATTTTGAAAATTCAGCTCCTGCATATCATGAGTCGGCCCCAAATTTACCATTAAAGTGAAATGAGAAAACCCTGGTGTGTTCCCTACTTGTACAACGATGGAAAAAAGAACATTTGTGGGTATAAATAAGTTGATTGCAGACTGATACTCAGCTATTCTAGATTTCTAACCACATGATTGCTTTTCCTAGAGAAATGTCATGCCTGGAACCTCTCAAAGTGCTAATATTAACCCCAACATTTAACAAAATTCAACAATTTGAGCAATGCTTTTTGAAGCGACGAACAGGTGCTTAGTGGTTGACAGATCAGAAGACACATGGTCTAGCACAAAATAGCATTCTCCTTTTTCCTGTGTGCTCATTGATCAGGTTGAATTAAGATCATTTCTTGACCTCGGCGCGAGTGTACTATAAGACGTTTGCATTGCATGACCAGTAGGACAATGTGCTGGCTACAACCACCAATATATATATTGTAATATTTCACTTTATAAACAAACTGGCCAAGAGTTTCTGCTTTGGCCACAAGCGGCAATCCGGGCGCAAATTGCACTAGTTTTGAGAAATGTTCTTTTTCTTCGGTTTCCGCTGAACCTTATTTGTATCTTGCCGAACTTAAAATCTGCCATGCTGCAGCGCAATCGGGCAGTGTTTTCAGATGTAATTAAAAAAACGATGTTGCTTGCATTAAAAAATATTCCTTGATATATTTAAAAATGGTACCCTGGTGCAGTTTCATTAATACAGCCAAAAATGGGTTTATCACAAAAAATAAGCATCGTTGGGGCCGAAATTTCCCTTTCCCTTAAGGCCCGTTACCGCCGGAAGTCGGCAGCCATGCTGCGGAGTGCAATGGCCGCCGATTTTTCGTGGCGTGGCCGCCATTTTGATAATTCAGCTCCTGCAGTACCCTAGCGGTGACCCGCTCCCCCCACTACCGCCCCGCTGCTGCCGATCGACCTTAAGTGCGTCATCATTGCGCACACCGGGGATGTCCCAATCGGGAAATTCCGCCGAGAACATCTTGCTGCCGCCGCTCGGTGCCACCGACAGCTGTTTCTGACAGTGCACTGTGTTTACAGTGCTTCTAAAATGGCGGTGCGGCCGCCAAAAGGGGAGAACCTAAGGCCGCGGCCTGCCATGTTTTTTTTGTCGGTCGACTGCCAGGTCGGGCCGACAATTATGCCCCCGGGGAAAAAAAAGCCAAACAGCGGAATTTTGCTCAGGAGGCCACCACATCACCGGGTCGGTAAAAACAGAGTAGGCACGCCCCGTTTCCAGCGGTGGGCAATGTCAGCCCCAATGTGTGTGGTCCACCACCTGTGAGTAACCCCATTTTAAGAAATGATGCAGAAACATCTACTAGGCACATCGGGTGTACAGTAGTCAGCTTCTTAGTAAATTCAAAAAGAATATTTAAAAGCTATCAGGTCCTTGCACCGAACAAAAGCTTAATTTTTGGAGCCTCCGCGAAGGCCGACAAACAGGCGCAATTAGCAGAAACTCGCCATGGCGATTAATTCAGTCTGGAGGCACTGCCAGTTCTGTGGGCAGGGCAGGCTACTAGCTTTTTAAACCAGTGCAAAAGATTGCGGAAACTCAAATTGTGCTGGACGTGATTTCCTCAATCAGTCAATTTTAGAAAAAAGTAACGCAACCTAGTGGAACCTCCTGCCCACTATATGCCAATAAAATATAGTTTAATAAAAAAATTAAAGGCCAAAAGACTTGTGACAAAATCCAGTGTCGTGGTTGCACTGGTGTGCCAGCGTTTGGGATTTTTTTAATGATTTATTGACTTTTGACCTTTTTTTTTAAAAGCAAATCATTCACTGTGATAGAACGAAAAGAAAAAGGAGAGAAATTTTCTCTGTCTCCTATCCTTGTGACTTACATGCATTAAAATAACAGTCTAAAATCAATAAACCATTACCAAAATCACAAGTACTAGCAATGCTGCCGAAGACCACGAGCACTACCTTTTTCACATAAAGGTTATTTGCCACATTCTCCGCCATTATGATTGAACATAAGAAATAGGAGCAGAAGTAGTCCATTTGGCCCCTCGAGCCTGCTCCCACCATTCAATAAGATCATGGCTGATCTGATCCTGGACTCAACTCCACTTCCCTGCCCGCTCCCCATAACCCTTGACTCCCTTATCATTCAAAAATATGTCTATCTCCACCTTAAATATATTCAATGACCCAGCATCCACTGCTTTCTGGGGTAGAGAATTCTAAAGATTCACGACGCTCTGAGAGAAGAATTTCCTCCTCATCTCCATTATTCTGAAACTATGCCCTCTAGTTGTAGATTCCCCCACGAGGGGAAACATCCTCTCTGCATCTACCCTGTCAAGCCCCCTCATAATCTTATACGTTTCAATAAGATCACCTCTCATTCTTCTGAACTCCAATGAGTATAGGCCCAACCTGCTCAACCTTTCATAAGACAACCTCTTTTTCTCAGAAATCAACCTAGTGAACCTTCTCTGAACAGCCTCCAATGCAAGTATATCCTTCCTTAAATACGGAGATCAAAACTGTACGCACTACTCCATTGGTCTCACCAATGCCCTGTACAGTTGTAGCAAGACTTCTCACGACAACTGGATCTATTTCCTGCCATTCCAAGTTCCTCTCCAGCCCAGGTGTTTTTACGGGACGTTGTGTTGTTGTTTTGTTATTTGATGGGGAAGGCTTTGATTGTGGATTTGCGGCCGCCAGGTTGGTGTCATGAATAAAATGTTACTTTCACCATTTTGCAATGGCATCTTGAGTCTGTGGACTTTAACAGAGATGTGGCATTGTGGTGGTACATAGTGCAGTTAGTATTAGCTACATCCCTCATCTTCCTCCATTCAAAAGACCCGATGCATTCTGAGCCGCTGACTTGTGGCTCTTGCATTGGCAGCATTGCCATGCTACCTCCATCGTGGATGGTGCTCCTCCTGATGTGGCAGGCCATTCGGGGCCTCGCCAGGCTCGCCTCCTTCCAATGTTAGGCTGCAGGTCTGCCTTTGGGAGATGGCATATCTCTCTCAGCACTTCCTCTCGGAAGCTCATCCTTCTCACACACTGCTCCTCAGAGAGGTGGAGATGTGAGCGTTGCTGCCTGTAACCTTGTGGGGGGGGGGGGGGGGGTGAGGGCTCCTATCCTGATGTTCGCAGCCTCTCCTCATTTGTGGCCTTCTATCTTATGGCCCCTCACCACAGCATGGAGTCGGCGACGATAGAAAACTAGTAGTGCACCCATTAAATAGTTTCACTCAAGCTGTAAGCACCCTGTAATGGCAGATCATTCCACTGAATTAAAGTCAGAGGTTGAGAAGCGCCCTGAGTGAAAGTGAGCCACTCAATGTGCCCTCCGATTTATGATCCTCCTCCCTCCCTTTCAGTACGCTGCAAACAGCGGCAATCGACCGTGGGATTGCCTGGTTTATCGGGCTTGACTTGGGGCGGATGTTAAATGCGGCATTTCCCCATAATTTAGTGACCGGGGTGCAAGCGGGACGTTACATGACGATGGACGCCATGATCTAAATGAAACTACAGAGTGAGACGGTCGCGTTTTGCATTGCCGCAAAACCAGCACCAAGTTTCCCGGTGGGGCGCTGGAAGCCGGCTGCCCGGGTGGTAAGCATTTCGAGACCCATTACCGCCCCTCCATGGCACTAACACAGGCACAATCCAACCAAATTTCCATCGCTTGGTGCGTGCATATTGGCTGTTGCATTTCCTATATTACAACAGTGACTACACTTCATCGGTTGTGAAGCACTTTGAGTCATCCTGAGATTGTGAAAACGCCATGTAAGTGCAAGTCTGTTCTCTCAAATCTGCGTCATGATTGGTGGTAAGGAGCCTTGGTCATCATCAAAATGAATGTGCATTTATATAGCGCCTTTAACAGAGAAAACCGTCCCTGGGCATCTCAGAGGCATGAGGATAAACAGAAACTGACCCAAAATAGCAGAAGTTGACCAAAAGATGGGTCCGAGATGGGTCTTAAGGACAGTCTTAAAGGAGGAGAGGCAGGATTGATGAGGTGGAGGAGAAGGAGGTAGAGAGGTGGAGGGGTTTAGGGAGGAGATTCCAGCGTGAAACCGAGATGACCCCCATTCATATTGATACAACCCAGCAATAAACCTAGATTCAATCTGAATGGGAGCTTTTTAGTTAAGTAACGAGGATAAGCCAATAATAATAATTAAGAGATTAAAAGAGAAACATTCAACGTCATCAAAACATAAATAGCAATAGATGACATTAAAAACAGAAAATGCTGGTCAGGGTAATCTTTTGTCCCAGATACTTCACCAGTACCGAAGACACTAGCTTACCTTTCTGGGGTTTATTTTCCAAATAGTTGATATGTCTGCTGAAAAAAGCTTTGTGCAACAGAGCACGCATTGAGAATTAGAGGACAGAGGCCAGGTCACCCTGTACTATTGTCTGTCAAGTGCACTCATTTGTAAAATACCACCCTCTCCTTCCACTGCTGACTCATCAACTTATGGCATTTATTTTTCTTTTGATCTCTACAGTCTGTACATCTGTAAATGAAAACGCTTCTTCATTAAATTGCTGGTCTTTACACTATAATCATAGAATCATAGAATCATAGGGCTAGACTTTGAACTGGTGTCCAGATCGCCCAAAAATGGGTGGTATTTCCGGCGTTAACTATTATATATTTTTTTCATGATCACCGGAACATTGCCCATTTTAAAACCCACTAGTTTCCACTTTTTAATCTGGGCGTTAAGACGTAGCGATGTGAAATGGGGGGTTGGCGATTTATTCCATCGTGCAAGGCCGGTTTCCATAGCAACGGTCTTTTCCTGCGTTAAGGAGGTCAGGGGTCATCTGCACATGCGCAGAAGAGAGTGAGAGAGGAGAGAGAGAGGAGGAAGCTTGTATATGTGGTTGGTGTATTATTGGAATTATTAGTTGAAAATGGAGAATATTCAATTAGTTGCGGTTAATATGAGTGAAGAGAAGGATGTGGCTGAAGTGGGTGAGGTGGGCGAGAGGATGGGCGGACGAAGACGTGCAAAGCGTTTCAGCGAAGAGGCCAATGCTGCCCTGATCTCCGAGGTGGAGAACCGATGGGCCCACCCCCCATGGGAAACCACCCCCCAGGGTGTACCAGAGAATCTGGTCTGACATCACGGAAGTCGTGTCGTCGACAACGCACGAAGTGAAAGAGCCGAACCAGTGCCGCAAGCGCTGGAATGACCTCGTTGTTTCCGGCAGAGTAAGTATTAAATTTATTTATTTAATAAATTGTAATGATGCAATGATTGATTTAAATGAATATCTGCTGGATTGTAGTTAGGCTGATAATCTTGGTGTCATGTGTTTAACCCTAACCTCGATCTTATTCAAGTTATTCTCAACTTTAGATATAACCATGCATATAACGTTAACGTTGACGATGATTAGCATGGGATGACTAATTGGGGATTGTCTGTGTGTTGTGTTGTGTAATAGTAATAATAATGATATGATATCTGTCAGCAATCCAAGTCCGGACCGGGGTCAAACAGGACTGCGTCATCACTCCAACCCTCTTCTCAATCTTCCTTGTTGCCATGCTCCACCTCACAGTCAACAAGCTCCCCGCTGGAGTGGAACTAAACTACAGAACCAATGGGAAGCTGTTCAACCTTCACCGCCTCCAGGCCAGGTCCAAGACCACCCCAAACTCTGTCGGCGAGCTACAGTACGCGGACGACGCCTGCATCTGTGCACATTCAGAGGCTGAACTCCAGGACATAGTCGATGTATTTACTGAGGCACATAAAAGCATGGGCCTTACGCTAAACATCCATAAGACAAAGGTCCTCCACCAGCCTGTTCTTGCCGCACAGCATTGCCCGCCAGATCCACGGCGTGGCCCTGGACAACGTGGACCATTTCCCATACCTCAGGAGCCTCTTATCAACAAAAGCAGGCGTTGATGAGGATATTCAACACCGCCTCCAGTGCACCAGCGCAGTCTTCGGCCGCCTGAGGAAAAGAGTGTTTGAAGACCAGGCCCTCAAATTTACCACCAAGCTCAAGGTCTACAGGGCTGTAGTAATATCCACCCTCCTGTATGGTTCAGGGGCATGGACCATGTACAGTAGACACCTCAAGTCGCTGGAGAAATACTATCAACGATACCTTTGCAAAATCCCCTGGGAGAACAGACGCACCAACATTAGCATCCTCGACCAGGCCAATATCTCCAGCATTGAATCACTGACCACACTTGATCAGCTCCATTGGGCAGGCCACATTGTCTGCATGCCAGACACAAGACTCCCACAGCAAGCGCTCTACTCGGAACTCCTTCATGGCAAACGTTACAAGGACACCTTCAAAGCCTCCCTGATAAAGTGTGGCATCCCTACCGACACCTGGGAACCCTTGGCCAAAGACCGCCCTGAGTGGAGGAAGTGCAATCGGGAGGGTGCCAAGCACCTTGAATCTCATCGCCGAGTGCATGCAGAAAACAAGTGCAGGCAGCAGAAGGAACGCCCGGCAAACCTGTCCCACCCTCCCTTACCCTCAACAACTGTCTGTCTCACCTGTGGCAGGGACTGTGGCTCTCGTATTGGACTGTTCAGCCAGCTAAGGACTCATTCTATGAGTGGAAGCAAGTCTTCCTCAATTCAGAGGGACTGCCTATGATGATGATGGCTATCTGCCATATCTGTAATAGTACCTAGGCAATGATCTTATGCCATGCCATGCTCTTGTCACCTTTGCAGAAGAAGCTTTCGAAGAATTGCGCTGAGCAGAGGGGCACTGGTGGAGGACCAGCAGAGGTCACCCCGCTGACCGACTTTGAAGAATGGGCGTTGGCCTTGGTGGGGTTCCACAACTGGTCAGCCACCGCGGTGGTGCTGAACCCGTTCTTGCGCCACGTGAATAATGTATAAACCATTGGTGATTTAAAGTAATTTAATGCCATTTCTGCATAATATATGATTGATGTAATGTTATGTAATGTTATGTAATTAATGACGGGATCATGAAATATCATTGTAATGCAATGCAGATTCTGTACTATCAAGATGTTAATTGTATGTGATGTCTTGTCAGTATATTTATAGCAGTAGAGTTGCTCTTCATGCATATGCCTACGTAGCATAAGCATTTCTCATGTGACCCTGGCATCCCCTTCTCTTCTACTAACCTCATTTATGTTTTCTAGGTCACCAGGCCTCACAGGCTCCCCAGGTTCCGCAGGCGCCCAAGGTTCCCCATGCTTGTCAACCTTCATAAGATCACTAGGTTCCCATGGTCGCACCTGTTGTCTCCGGAGGCGAGGAGGCAAGAGCCTCTCCTGTGCTTCTGCAAGTCCTCTTATCCACCGAGAATAGTGAGGAGGTGGAGGAGGAGCCTGCAGCCCTCTCATCGTGTGTTCCTGCGACCACAGCCTCTTCCATTGAGGAGGTAGCGGGGCCAAGCTCCTTACAGAAGGGCACCCCGAGTGGTTCCATGCCTGTGCCGACCCCGCGGAGGTTGGTTCGGTGAGGTCGCTCTGCTCCAAGACCGGCAGATTTAAGTGTCGACATTGGTCGACAGCTGCTCCAGGCAATGGGTGGGTTAACTGGCACGTTGCCGCTCTAACCGCGTTCATCTCGCAGGAGATGTCGCGGATGGTAGCGGTGATGGAGAGAATAGCCGAGTCCATGGATACCAGAGGGCAGCCAGTGGTCCCGGAATATGGCACTGCATCCCAAGGTGCCGTACCACCATTGCCACCAACACATGCGAGTCAGGAGGAAGCTCTTGCTTCTGACTTGGAGGATGTTTCCTTGGAACACAGCAGCAGCGCTCGATGTGCCCTGCTGCAAGGTGGCTTGGAATTGGGAGGGGAAGAGGAAGAGGTGGGGGAAAAGAAAAGGAGAAGTGTGGCCACAGGTAGGGAAAGTGGGGATTGTTGTTGCTGTTAAAAAAGCTGTTGAATGTTGGATGGGTGGGTGGGCCTTTGTTATATTTATAATTGTTTTTTAAAGTATGTTGTTGTTGCTGCTGTTTTTATTATTATTTGTCATTTAAAATATTTTCACTGTTGGGGTGGGGGTGGCGGGGTACATGGGTGGTAACTTTAAATGGTGTTTTTTAAAAAAAAACATTGTTTAACACTTTTATAACATTAAAATGTTTGTTTAACTTAACATTGCTGTGCAGTGTCTTCAAATTGCAGAAACGTTAAGCATTTACAAAGTTTGGAAACACTAGCGAGGCGAGGCCAGGAAAGGCAAAGATGAAACGTAACATAACACAACTGTAACTGTAACATAAAGCATTCATTTAGAGCTGCGGACATAACAGTCTTACAGCTGTGTGACTACCACGAGGCTTTTCCTGCGGTCTAGGGTGGGGTGGGGGCATAGTTTCAATGCCAGCCTGATTGTCCTCCCCAAGGTCATCGTCCACCTCCTCGTCCTCCACTTCCGCCTCTCCTCTTTTCTCAGGTGGACCAGCAGTCCCATCTGGCAATTCTTGTCCCCTCCTGATAGCTAATTTATGCAACATGCAGCACACCACAATGAACTCAGCGACCTGCTCAGGGTGGCATTGTAATTTGCCTCCTGAGTGGTCCAGACATCTGAAGCACTGCTTAAGCATTCCAATTGTCTTTTCGACGATATTGCATGTCGCTATGTGGCTTTCATTGTAGCGCTTCTCGGCTTCCGTCTGGGGCTTACGGAGGGAGGTCATGAATCAGCTGGCAAGGCGATATCCTTTATCCCCCATTATCCAACCATGACCTTGTGGCTGACTCTTAAACAGGTCAGAGACAGTGCTCTCATGCAAGATGTGCGCATCATGGAGGCTCCCCGGAAAATTAGCATTTACTACCATGATTATTTGCTTTTGGTCGGCAATGAGTTGCACATTCAGGGAATGGAATCCTTTTCAGTTCCGAAACACCTCTGCATCCTGAAAAGGTGGTTGCATTGTGATGTGCGTACAGTCTATTGCTCCCTGCACCTTGAGGAAATTTGCTATTCTCGAAAAACCCAAAGCCCTCTCAGTCTGTGCCTTCCTGTTCATAGGGAAGCTTATAAAGTCCATCCTGCGTGCGTAAAGGGCTTCAGTCACCTGTCGAATGCAGCGATGTGTGGTGTGCTAAGAGATACCGCAAATGTCACCAGCTGAGGCCTGAAAGGAGCCCGATGCATAGAAGGAAAGTGCCGCAGTAACAACCTCAACGGGCAGTGCGGTCCTGATGGTGCTGGTAGGCTGCAGATCTCCTTTAATGAGGTGGCATATCTCACTGATGACCTCCTTTCGGAAATGCAGCCTCCTAAGGCACGTGTTATCGGACAAGTCCAGGTATGATCGCTTATCCCTGTAAGTGCGTCGGGTGTAAGGTCTCCTTCTCCTCAGCAGACTGCCACCTCTTTGATTGGGTACATAATGCTCTTCAATGAACCTTCTCCCATCTCTAGTCTGCAGCATGTGAGTAGTCATCAATACTGGCTGAGAAATTACAGGCCCCAATACTATTACTAAATGCCCTATTTATATATATTCAGAATTATTAAATGCAAATTCTCCATAATATGATTAGATGGTTGTCAAGAGATTTTAAAAACACCTTAAAAGCACTCATGAATTACTTCAATGCTCCCATGAACTTGAAGCAGCCTTTTATGAAAAGTCCTACGAATTCGAGAATACCGTCCATACCGCTGGGTTAAGGTCAGGTGAGTGCAGCTTTCTTTGAGCGGTTTTTTGGGCGAGCGACCTTTTGGGCAGCATGTGGGCGAGATGCCGAAAGTAACACTCGCGGGGCCGTATGGCCTACTCCTGCTCCTATTTCTTATTCTGGGCAGTTTCTGTGCATTAGTTTCCATTATAAACCGTCTTCTGGGTGGTGCACGATTGCTGGCCTCATAATTAAAAAAGAATATATGGGTGGGCGGTTCAGCTAATTCTCAGTGTTAACTTTATGCCGAAACTTACGCCGGCAATAAATGGCCAATAATTGGGCGTTAGTTTCCATTTTTATTAAAATATGGGCGTCAATCTTAGCTGTTAAATGGGTGGTAACTGGGCAGTACCAGAGCAAAACTGATGGAAAGTCTAGCCCATAGACGTTTACAGCACGGAAGGAGGTCATTTCGGCATCACGCCCATGCTGGCCAACAAGAAGCTATCCAGCCTAATCCCACTTTCCAGCTCTCGGTCCGTAACCCTGCAGGTTATGGCACTTCCAAGTGCGCATCCAAGTATGTGGTGAGGTTTTCTGCCTCTACCTCAATCCTTGGAAATTATCCCATCAATAAAACAGTCTCACAGTGTCCTCCATGACAGCCACTGTCCGCAACAGCAGCTTGCATTTATATAGTGCCTTTAAAAATATATATCCCACAGTGTTTCACAAATATGTGTAAGAAAAATGGATGCTGAAGCAGGGTGAGATTAGGAGGGATGACAGAAAGATTGGGCAAAGAAATGGATAGTAACAGTAGAGAAGGTCGTGAAGAAGTAGAGAGGTTTAGGGAGGAATTCTAAAGAGTAAGATTGAGGCAGCTGCAAGGTCTGTCATCAATGGAGGGTGTTAAAGGAGTTAGAGGAATCCAACGTTCCTGAATAGAATGGAACCTGTGTGAGTAAGAGTCCAGCTATGTATGTGGAAGATATGCCTGCCGTAGAATGGATGGAAGAGATTGGTTATGGTTGCTCAAGGCCAAGGACTGATTTAAAGACAATGGGGGTGAAATTCGGTAGCGGCTGTTTGGGGCGTTAAGTTTTCACTTTTTGAACAGTTAGCGCCCAGTGAGATGGACTACAAAATTGTGGAAAATTGGGCATTTTCGCCTCAGAAATGAAGGGAGGCGGTATCTGAGGCGCTAATGGCCTTAGTAGGACGTTGCTGCAGTGCTATTACCAGAGCTGTACTCAGGTGACTTTCATTCAGCGATAATCAACCTCCTGCTCATTCCAGTTCTTAAAGGAGATGTCGTTTCAGGCAGCACCTGGTCATTTTTATCATTGCTGGAGTCTACTGAGAGCTGGAAGGAAGGTTTGCGATGGCTGCTCCAAATCCTCTCAGAAAGGCCACTCGGGTCAATGACCTGGCATTGGAGACATTGGTGGTGGCAGTGAAGAGCAGGAGGGATGCACTGTTCCCACCATCTGGGAGAAGGCCAACGTCACAGGTTATTTTGGCCATGTGGGCAGAGGTGGCCGCGGAGGTGTTGGCCAGCACCATGGTCAACAGAAGCCCAATACAGTGCCGGAAGAAATTCAACAGCCTTAGTCGAGTGGTCAAAGTGAGTACATGTTTGCACAACTCTTACATACCAGCCTCTGAGCCTCTGTCTGTTCACACTCTGCAAACCAGCAGGCAATCAGCAACCATCTGTACCTACTCACACTCACATCCTCATTTCACATCTTGCCTACATTCACAGCTATTTAATCACGGCAAGCATATCTTCCACATACATAGCTGGACTCTTACTCACACAGGTTTCTTTCTTTTGCAGGCCAAGATGGCACATAACAGAATAGAGCAGCAGCGGACTGGAGGGGGGGGAAGCTGAACTGTGCCAGCTGACTGACTTGGAGGAGCGAGTGTTGTGGCTCATTGGCCCGCAGGTGGTGGACCCTGTGGCCAGCGAAGATGTTGAGCCCTTTGGGTGCAACAATGGTATCTTTATTCCCCGTTAAACCAAAAAGCCTTATCACTTTCCAGCTCCTCATATTTCTGCCTTCCTTGCCCCATTCCTGCCCCCCCTACCCTCACCTAAACGCAACTCTTGTGCCATTTATGTTTTCAGATAACCATGCAGCAGATGACCAGCCTGTCCTTGAGCCCCCACCCACCCCCCCCCACAACTGAGTCATGAGGGAGAAGAAGGGGATGAGGATGAGGAGGGGGAGGAGGAGCCAAGCACTGCATCACTGGTTCTCTCACCTGCAGGCACCAGCTCAGATACTGGCTCGACACGGTTCTTGAGGTTAGGGTAGTAGAGGGGTCTGCACTGGGTGATGCACCGGGACCTAGCAGGCTGCAGCAGGGTCAAGGGGAAAGGGAAGCTCGGGAGCCAGCTCCCCGGATGGTTTGCACGATAGTTCTGCTGCACAGGACTCAGATGAGGACCTCAATGGGGAGGCGTTCACACAAAGGGAGATGCACTCCGACATGATAGGTGCAATGTGAAGGGTGCCCGAGAGCCTGTTGGCAATGGTAAGGAGCATGGAGGAGTCCGCCTCCCATCTTGTAGACAGCTCTGTGCACACTATGGAGCCCATCATTGCCAGTGTGCAGACGACGGTGGACCCCCAGACAGACCGTGCGGATCCAGATCTCATGGCGCGTGTCATGGGCAATGTGGCAGCTGCCATTACAGCACAGGCAGGAGCAACGCAACATCGTAGTGCTGTAATGGAGTCAATGGTTGGCTGCATGGAAGCTCAGACTGCTGTCATGCTCTCTCAGCTGGATGCCACGCAAGCTCTGACTGCTGCCATTGCCGCTGGGTCCACCACAGTCGATCGGGGATCTGACGGTGTTGCAGCAGCCCAGCAATCTATCCTGCAGCAGATTAGTGGGGATGCTTAAATCTTCCCCGGGGGCGTGGCACTGGGTCAATGGAGCAGGAACCTGCTGTCCTCTCTCAGAATGATAGCATTCCTGATCCGACCACTGCCATTCCACCATTGCACTTGTCACTGCCTGTCACCCAGTCTGGCGCAGGATGAAGTCATCGTGGTTGCTGCCAGGATAGCGGGCATTGACGGTGAGTATTCTACGTGTGTGGTTGCACACCAACTGCACATTCAGTGAGTGTTGGCCTTTACGGTTACGGAAGATCTCTGGATTGTGCTGCGGTGCCCGCAAAGCAATGTGAGCCCTGCACCATGGGAAAGCCCGCTATCCTGGCAAAGCCACATGCGTGCTCTTGCTGCTTCTCTCTGCTCATGGGAAAGGAGATGTAGTCCCTCCTCCTTCTGTACAGAGCATCTGTGACCTCGCAGATGGAGCAATGGTCGCCAGACTGTGAGATGTTGGAGATGTCTCCTGTTGCTCACTGGATGGTGACCTTGACTCCCACTGAGAGAGCTGTCCTCACCATGGTTTGAGGCTCGAGGTCTGGTTGCAGCAGATGGCAGAGCTCTATGACCACGTCCTTCCTGAAACACAACCTTCGCACACACTGCTCCTCAGTGAAATTGATGTAGGAGAACTGCTGCCAGAATACCCTGGGAGAGTTAGGCCTCCTGTTGTCAGCCCTGTGGCACCTTCTTTCTCTGGCCATATTTACTGTGGTTCTCCCTGTCCTGCTGCATACATTTGTCTGTGCCTCTCCCTGTGTCTTGTTCCTTGGGCCTCTCCCTGTGGTGCTCCCTCTCATTGTCTCTCTCCCTCTCTCTATGCCTTTCTCTTTGCCTCAGCATCCTCTGACAGTGACATCGGAGCAGGAGGTCGAGTGCCAGCACAGCCCCCATGACGCGACAGAAATATCGTAAGTTCAAATCTACCGTGAGTTATACAGGGGAATAGTTAGGAGGCAGAAGACTCCTAGAGACTAGAAATCACTGCTATCAGTCCATCAGCCACTCTGTCTATCTGATGGAAAGCAGAAAATAGTAATGGCCGGCAGAAAATATTTTTCAAGATGCACCTTTAAATAGCACTGCTCCATCCAGTTCCCGACTGCAACTCGACAGCTCAAGCTGTCGTCATCGCCAGGCGCTAAAGTAGGTTGCGCGAGGCAATTTAACTGATGTCATCATCGCTGTGCACAACCAAGTGGGGTGCTCCTGACAAGAGCGAGGCACTACCACGTAGGATGTTGAATTTGATGCGTTGGAGACATTAACCAGTGTAGACCAGCAAGGACGTAGCGTGATGTGTAAACTGAATTTAGTTCAGGACAGGATAGAGAGCTTTGAACAAGTCCAACGCCATATTAGTTTGGGCCCTGTAGAGGCAAACCTCGTAGCCACCTAAAATACGCCTTTTGAATATGCCAATAATAAGTCTAACACCTGCTGTTGGATCCAAACTGGTTTACCCTAAATGCAACAGATTTTGGGCCTACTGGGTTCATGATTACCAAGTCAATATGCGACCTAACCATTGGTTAAAAAAAATACCTAGAATTTTCCGTAAGGTTTCTCCTGATTATCCACAGTAACTTCAGCAGAACTTCCGATGTAAGTGACTGTTTGAGTCTAGTTTCTCCAGGGTTTAAATGGAACCACCAATGTTACAGTGAGTCATCAGGGAACTCTCACAGAAAAGATACCCCCAAATCTTTTATTCAACTGTCACATAAACTAACGGCATAAATAAACCCATACATAGGTTGGAAAACATACATTCAGGTCACATTGTGTATGCAATCAACTCAATTGGCATTGGCCTTAAAGCTACACTATGGGATAAATGCGTAAGATTCATCAGAAATTCTTTTCTCCAGTATTTTAGCAAAGACTATTTATTTTAAATATGTTAATGCCTCCACTAAAATCACACATTTCATGTTATTAATCCCACTGCATAATTTCAAGACTGTTATTCACACCAAACACACAGCAATTTTATGAGTTTATCTTAATTATTGCTTTTACAAAGTTAATATAATGACTTTATTGCGTAGGTTGTTAAGAGTGTGCAATACATCACTGCAGGTCTGAAAGCAGAGGAGTTCAGCGATGCAGCCACACGGCTGCTAATGAGTTCAGTATGGAAGTGGAATTGTGAGTGTGCAGTTTATGAAGAGACTGGAAACAATGGTCATAATGTCCTGTTTCTAAACAGCGGTGCAAGGCCAACTGTGCAAAACTCTTCTAATTGCCAACGTCAGTCAGATAGGCAGGGAGACTATATGAAACAGAAATGTAATACTGGTGCACCAGAGGAGCTGTGCTCTGGTTAAGGTTAAGGAGAATTGCAAGGAAAAGAGGGAGCTTTACTCTGCATCAAACCCATGCCATGTCTGCGCTTTGAGTGATTGAAGCTGACACACAGTACTTTACATAAGAAAGTGTTGCATTCACAGTGCAAGCATCCCTCACTTTGACAAGCATAAAGAAAGAGAAAGGGATAAAGTATATTTTTTAAATACCCAAAGGAGTGTAATAGGATAAAAATGTTTAAAATGATTGTAACTGTAGGGGAAAAAAACTGTCAAAGAGTGAGGACAATTTAAAAGGCTGCCAAGATTGGTTATAGATGCGCATGTCACCCAATTCTGGAAGTTGGATTTCACAATTAATCTGATGTGAATAAAACACCATTATACCGTTCATACAATTGGTACAAGAAAGACTCACAACAATAGATGCAGCTACAATATATGGTAAACACATTTATTTTCAGGCTTGCCTTGGAGTGAGTCTCAAATTCAATGATTAAGTTAAAATTTTGCATTTTGAGTACAACCCAAAAGAACTTTGCATATTGATTTAGTCATTGCTACGCACAAGAGATGTCCTGGCATGCACTTTAGAAGACTGATTTACTATACACTTTGGCAGCAGGATTGAATGAATTTTATGGCCCCAAAATGCCTGCCTTATCTTCGCTGATAAGTAATGAGTAGACACTATTGTCTATTTTTCATTTTATCCAATTCATTAAATGACATAGTTTAAATGGTCCTAGTTGCAGTGTAATCTAGGGACTGAGGTGTACACTGCCCTAAGTCCATAGCATTTCAAAGAGGGCAAGATTTGAAAACTGATGTTTAGTTTACTTGGAAAAAACAAGTTTTGCCCCCTTTGCATGTTTCATAACTCTGGTCCATTCTTTATGCTTCTGTCTCTTAACCTTCTCTATTTGCATCTCTCTCGCTCTTACTTTAGCTCTATGTGGGTCCTTCCTCGTTCCTGTCCTGCCCTTAGGTCTGATACTCCCCTTCCTGTTACGATGCCGGGTGTGGCCTTGATCCTCTTCCTAATCTGCATCCCTGTTTCAGCACTGCTCTCTCCTCCTGTCCATTTTCAGAAAGGTACATCAGGTTGGTGAACATGCCCAACAGGCAAACGCCGGTTCAGGTGTCCTCCAGGATTATCTGGGTGTTCGAGACCCGATAACCTCGCTTGGCGGGAATTCTAGCACTAAAATCAAATGGTGTTAAAGTCATAGACTATTTCACCAATGACAAAATACTGACAGGAGCCAAAGCTCAGATGTGAACTATAAGTAAATAAAAAAGAATTGCCATCACTGTTTGAGATGCAGGCTTGATATAGATGGGGATCTTTTTCTCACCCAATTTCTTCCCTCTTCCCCAATTCCTCTTCTGATGGTGGTGGCTTACACCGAGTACGGTTCGACAGGCACCAACAATTCTACAGTACATCACTCAAGTACCACTCTTCATGCATGATTTGACAGTGAAGCTAGAATTTTCTGCCCTGCCTCCACTGATTTAGCGGTGGGACTGTGGCAGGCAGAGGAAAGAAAGGGGTCAGGAACCTGATCTGACACAATCCCACCCATGTTCTGTCATCATGATTTCCTGCAGAAAGGGACTGATTTTATGGTTGGGCAGATTTTAAGCATTTGCAAATAAGGAAAATACATCGTCCAACATGTTTCCTTTTAAGTATAGCATAATAACATTGATACAAGTGTAATGTATTTGCTTCATGGTTTTTTTGCTTGAGAATTCATAACAACACATTGCTATTATGAACTATTTGGTTTATTAATAAAGGTTTAACAATCACGGAAGAGAGGCAGGCAGTCGGGCTGAACGACCCCCTCAACTGCCCGCTGCCTGGACCAGTTAATGGCCATCTTGGCCAGGCCCAGGAGCAGTCCCACGAGGAGGCCCTCTGACCTGCCCGCTCCCTCCGCACTGGACAACAGCGTTACAACTATTTTATTGAAACTATAAATCGGCAACATCTCTACAACTATTTTTGGCAGAAACCTTAAATCAAGTGCCCCCTTTTGGCACTAGAACCCACAAATTAACAATTTCAAACTGTAACAAAAACCCTTAATCAAATTAGAATTTGTTTGCCAGGGGTGATGATGCACTCCAGTCCCTCCGGTGCCCACCTCTCACGGAAGGCCACGAGCGTACCGGTGGACACCGCGTGCTCCATCTCCAGGGACACCCTGGCTCGAATGTATCCGCGGAAGAGAGGCAGGCAGTCGGGCTGAACGATCCCCTCGACCGCCCGCTGCCTGGACCGGTTCATGGCCACCTTGGCCATGTCCACGAGCAGTGCTACGAGGAGGCCCTCTGACCTGCCCACTCCCCTCCCTACTGGGCAACAGCTCTACAACTATTTTGTTGAAACTATAAATCGGCAACAGCTCTACAAACCTGTGAGCATACTCACAGGTGCATACATTACAACAAGGGACACCTGTCTGTTCCTAGCTTTCAACATTGGTGTTGCAGCAGTGGGAAGAGATTTTAATTCTTTTTAATCGAGAAAACATGATCGATGTTATAGATTGTGATGCTTTATTCAAAAAAAAAGTCAGGAATTGAAACTGAGATAGAGTCTTCATTTGTCCAACGTATGTTTTGCTCAAACTATTTTAGCTCAATTGCTGGGTGTAGGATGCTGGTCAGAACTACGGAAATATTGGTTCCTTTTGTTCTCCCCGCTTGATCTTCCCTTCCATTTCCCTCCCGTGTCCGAACTCACAACAAGTCCCGCTCACCCATCATCCCTGTGCTCGCTGACCTACACTGGCTCCCGCCTTGATTTCAAAATTCTCATTCTTGTTTTCAAACCCCTCCATGGCCTTGTCCCTCTCTATCTCTGTAATTTCCTTCAGTCCCACAAGCCCCCGAGATATCAGCGCTCCTTTAATTCTGCCCTCTTGAGCATCCCTGATTATAATCGTTCAACCATTGGTGGCCGGGCCTTCTGTTGCCTTGGCCCCAAGCTCTGGATTTCCCTGCCTAAACCTCTCCACCTCTCTACCTCTCTGTCCTCCTTTAAGATGCTCCTTAAAGCCTACCTCTTTGACCAAGCTTTTGATCACCTGCCCTTAATTCTCCTTATGTGGCTCGGTGTCAAATTTTTTGTCTTACAATACTCATGTGAAGCACCTTTGGACATTTTACTATGTTAAAGGCGCTATATAAATACAAGTTGTTGCTGTTTTCTTTTCCATTGACCTCAATGGAAAAGAAAATCGGACATGTTGTGCAATGGTGGCCAATTCAATACCGCTCATTTTACACTATTGCCCAAAGGTAAAATTACCCACGCCATAACCATTAATTAATTTCAATGGCCCACTAACAATTTTCAGCTTTTCGTTACAATACACTTTTGCGGAATGGGAATAAACAAAAGGGTCATTTTTATCCCCTTGCGAAAAGGATGAGAATTATGAATGGCCCTTCCATGCTTAATTTTAATTTAAATATACTTTTAGCGAGGTCCATATGCATAAATCTCAGCCCCAATTGCCAAAATAAAACCTTAAGTGCAAACCGCTTTACACATGCATCATTTTAAATATACAATTTGCAAGTAGCCAACTATCAGTACAGGCTGCGATAATCACACTTCTAGACGTTGAACATGAGCTCAGATACCATACACACACATTGGTAACTACTTTTACCTTTTCCCAAGAACATCTGCTGTTAATATTCTTATATTCTGCTTAATTTCACTCCGCCTTTCCTAAAGATAACTTATTGAAACTCTAATCTGATATTAATGACCTATATTACTTTCCCAATGACTGAAGCAATGAATTCAGTGAGTAACTGAAGCATACAAACCAGGACTAAAATTCAATCTCCAGCCTGTGTTGAGTTTGTGCATTCGTGCTTCTCACCACAGCCAGCGGTCCCCTGCTGGTAGTACACGTAAATCAGTTGGGCAACTCGTTGGGTTTAGCTGTGATGCACCCTTTCCCAGGAAATAGGTTGCCAGAACGCACTGTGAAGTCTTGCACATAACAAAGGTCACTTGGGTGCGATACCAGACAGCGAGTGTCATCTGTGCAACCATATCGGTGTAAAAGGTAAATGGCTTCGTAATTCGATCGCGCCTGAAAATAAGCGCACCGGGGGCAGGTGTGTGCGACACATCCTCACAACGTGAAATTGGTGCTGGCAGCAGGCGTGTGTGCGGACTGCATGACTTGCACTATCCATCAGCTGCATGCCTGTTTGAGGAAGGGGTAAATCAAGTGTCCCTGGCCCCACTTAGAGGAGGGTGCATCTGGCTGCAGACAACAGGGAAACTTCTGAGATTGAATAAAATGGCTGGAAGGGGTCCAGAATGGGCTCGCGGGTTCTCAGATGCCACGTTGCAGGCTCAGGTCCACAGGAAGGTAGTCTTGTTCCACAGCCAGTGTCCAGTGAGCCAGAAAGTCCTCCAAGCAACACCCCTGCCACCAGTGGGCAGAGAGTGCAGAGATCAATGTCAGCAACTGAGCTCCCAGCACATGGTTGCAATGTCGTAAGAAGTTCAATGACCTCGACAAGGTTGCCCAGATAAGAAATCTGTTTTCTTACTCTCTGCTTACACCATCAGCCTCACGACTTACAATACCCCCTCCCCTGTTTCCCTTCACTCTCCCACAATCACCGCCACACTTCATTCCACCTCAACCTCATTCTCATTTCATTACTGCGACTCTCATTTCCACACTGCACAACTTAGGCACTGCAAATGAACTATTCGACCATGACAGGCATATTCCCATAACATCTCATAAGGAGTTCACTAGCACACTCCCGTCTGTGTGGCAGAAGACGGTCACACACAAACTGCAACAGGAGGCTGCCACCAGTGGGGATCGAGCCCGCTTGCACATCCTCTGCCATTGAAGAAAGCGTGCTGGCCATCACGGGCAGAGGGAGAGTCATGACCGTGGTGAGTGACAACGCTGGAGGAGGTGTGCAGGGCTTCTTCACACACTTATTCTTTTTTTTTTCTTGCTTACATCTATCTCTCCCTACACATCCTGCGTAACAAATTGCAAGTGCATTCACCAGCCACTTTTTTTTCTGCTCTTCCTGCACATTAAAAGCTAATCCTTGTCCCTCACTTTCAGTTCAGGTGCTGAATTCCATCTGCCACATTTTAATCTATTCCCCAATCTTAGCAATATCCCTTTACAGCTTCCTTTGCTCTCCTAAAATATTAACTATACCTCCTATTTTGGCAACATCTGCAAATTCTCTCGGCCTATATCCAAATCATTGATGAACACAGTGAATAGAAGTGGTTCCAGAACGCAACCCTGTGGAACATAACTTCCCATTTCGAACCACTTAAAAAAGCTGCGCTCAACTCCTACTCTCTTTTAATCAATTTTTTATCCAGTGTATTATCCTCCTAATTCCATACCCCATAACCTTCTATAGTAATTTCCCACGTGGTATCTTGTCAAAGATTTTCCTAAAGTCCATGTACACTACATTTCCCTCGTCCATCATGTTTGTTAACTTCACAAAGAATTCTGTGATGTTTCTCAAGCTCAGTCACCCATGTTGAAATCAGTGCTGGCCAATTCTAGCTATTTTCTCTTCATCTAGACACATGGACCGAGAAATTCACTATCTTACTGCCACGAGTTACTGCTGGTTTCCTGAAAAAAGTGGCGGCCGTCGCTCTAGCGCCCTTCTCTGGCGCGGAACCCAGTGGGCACCATTTTGGTGGGGGCCTTAGCACTGCCAATAGCAGTGTTGGCCGGGAGATGTGAATATGTAGAGTGTGACAACAGTCATGGTGCAATGCCCATTTAACATCACGCTCTGTGAACTTGGACCTTTGCGCCGAGTTTAGCACTGGGCCCTAAGCTTGTTCTGAAAGGTGAGCACACAGCAGACCAACAGAGACACTGTCAGTACTTCTTAACAGGACACACACATCTTTCAGGTAAGTTTGCATTTGAGGATTTGGACTGCATTTTAAAAATGTTATAGAAGTAGAAGCTTGGTTGAATACATGTTAAAAGGTTTTAAACTGTGCAGGGTGTGCAGGGAGTGCTGCTGGACTCTTGCAAGGCTTTGTTGGTCGCACTTGAGGAACCGGTGGCTGGGAGTGTCAAATTGAATGACGGTGTTTTTTCTCTTCTTCATTCTCCTCTCCCTCTTCTTGGTCAACCATTGGCTGGTCAGGCTGCATTTCTTGGGTGTGTGAAATGAGGAAGGCACAGGGGTGGAGTTGTGGTGAGGGGAGGGCAGGAAAGGATGAGGCACATGCCAGAAGGAGGATAACGTATGAGTGCATCAGCATCTTGTACCCTTTCAGCCCCGTCGCTGGCCAAGGGGCTCAGCCATGCCCCTGTCAAGAATGGCCAGCGCCGTTTCCCCTAAAGAGGGTGAGGTGAAGCTTGGAATGTGAGGTGTGCCTTGTATTTGGTACAGATTGTTGGTAGGTGAGTGATGGGGGGGGGGGGGCAGGGAGCCATGCAATGACCAGTGTGTGAGACCAATGGTGCGGTTGGTAGGGGATGGCTTTTGAAGATGCATTCACTGACCTTGACCACTGGTCTGAGGTTATGAACTTTCTTTGGACACTGGAGCCTGGTTGTGGAGGCAATATTGCTGGCATTGACGGCCTCGGTGATGCGGTCCCACATCATTCTTTCTGCAGGGCCTTCTGGCCCCATGGGTAGAGGACCGCTCTTGCAGTGTTGACCCCCTGAACAAAGCTGGAGTGCTGCGTGCGAGACCCTGGGTGCCCCTTCTCTGGCTTGCCGAGCCATTTGTGTTAGTGCTGAAGCACTTTTACCATTTTTTTTAGGTGCAGAAGGCAATTCACCTTTAAGAGCTGAAGACTCCGATTTGAGAATTCTTTTTAACGTGAATTTTTTTCAGAAGGCAGTTGAGCTGTAAGGGCCAAAAAACTGTCTATTTTTAAATGTTTTTTTCTCATTTTAGAAGACAGTTCCTCATTCATGGACCACACAGCTTTGTAAAATGACAGCCTTGCGTTAAGAGAAGGCTATTCTTGCTGCAATGATGCTACGGCCATGTTACATTGGTCGTCCGGCCGGGACTAACGACACGAAAACGGCCTTACATGGTACGTTTAGCACCGGGCTAATGTTAGTTAACAACCACGCCCTGAATTATAATTTCTCGGGCCTCTGCTCCCTCAGGATCCTAGGATCTACGCCATCAGATCCTGATACTTTGGGGCCGTAATTGCCCACCAGCCGAAATGAGGCGCACCTACCGGTTTCGATGTGTTCCAGCCGCCCCATGCATTGGGGCGGCCTAACCATCGAAATTCAGCAATTCGAGGGTTTTTTTTGAGCGGGGCGGCAATGGCCTCATCATGGGGGGGGGGGGGGGAAGTGGGGGCAAGGCGGAATATGCGAGGCTGTCAGTCATTAGCGGCGCGCTGATGATGTCATCGCGCTGGCGCGTCACAACAGCTCTCTCCTTTAGTTAAAGGGGAGGGCCACTAGGGAGGGTTTCGGCCGGGCCAGCAGCCTGGCACCCAAGAGGGGGTACCAGGCTGCCTGATGGTGGACCGGCCAAACCCGCGGCCATAATTTTTGGCCCGACCTGGCAGTCGGCCAACAAAAAAAATAACATGGCAGCCGCGGCAGTGCGCCCTCCCATTTAACGGCGGCTGCGCCGTCCAGCCTCAGAGAGTGTACCGACAGCAAAAGCTGTTGGGGGCACCAATCGGTGGCGGGGCCGCCCCCACGGGGCAATTTCACGAGGGGGTTGGTAAGGGGTCGGTGCGTGCATGCCACGGTGGGAAAACCGGCGGCGCGGTCCCGGTCTCTGCTCCAAAAGTAAAGGAGGGCAATTTCCAAAATGGCGGCACCTCCGCAGAGCGTCGGTGGCCATTCCACACTGCCCCGTGGCCGCAGCTTTCAGGCGGCCAGAGGCCTTATCGGTAGGGGCAATTACAGCCCCTTTGTCTTCCTTTAGCCTAACCAACATCTAAAATGTTCCTTTTATCTATCATAATGTCACTCATCTCACTCAGAGTCATTTCAGGACTCATCTCCTCTTCCCTTTAGTAAAGACCAATGCAAAGTACTTATCAAATCCTCTGTCATTTTTTGCCAGAAATAGCAGCGAACCCGGGGACTGGGAGAAATTTAGAACTCAGCAGAGGAGGACAAAGGGTTTGATTAGGGCAGGGAAAATGGAGTACGAGAAGAAGCTTGCAGGGAACATTAAGGCGGATTGCAAAAGTTTCTATAGGTATGTAAAGAGAAAAAGGTTAGTAAGACAAACATAGGTCCCCTGCAGTCAGAATCAGGGGAAGTCATAACGGGGAACAAAGAAATGGCAGACCAATTGAACAAGTACTTTGGTTCGGTATTCACTAAGGAGGACACAAACAACCTTCCGGATATAAAAGGGGTCAGAGGGTCTACTAAGGAGGAGGAACTGAGGGAAATCTTTATTGGTCGGGAAATTGTGTTGGGGAAATTGATGGGATTGAAGGCCAATAAATCCCCAGGGCCTGATGGACTGCATCCCAGAGTACTTAAGGAGGTGGCCTTGGAAATAGCGGATGCATTGACAGTCATTTTCCAACATTTCATTGACTCTGGATCAGTTCCTATGGAGTGGAGGGTAGCCAATGTAACCCCACTTTTTAAAAAAGGAGGGAGAGAGAAAACAGGGAATTATAGACCGGTCAGCCTGACATCAGTAGTGGGTAAAATGATGGAATCAATTATTAAAGATGTCATTGCAGCGCATTTGGAAAATGGTGACATGATAGGTCCAAGTCAGCATGGATTTGTGAAAGGGAAATCATGCTTGACAAATCTTCTGAAATTTTTTGAGGATGTTTCCAGTAAAGTGGACAAAGGAGAACCAGTTGATGTGGTATATTTGGACTTTCAGAAAGCTTTCGACAAGATCCCACACAAGAGATTAATGTGCAAAGTTAAAGCACATGGGATTGGGGGTAGTGTGCTGACGTGGATTGAGAACTGGTTGTCAGACAGGAAGCAAAGAGTAGGAGTAAATGGGTACTTTTCAGAATGGCAGGCAGTGACTAGTGGGGTACCGCAAGGTTCTGTGCTGGGGCCCCAGCTGTTTACATTGTACATTAATGATTTAGACGAGGGGATTAAATGCAGTATCTCCAAATTTGGGTGGCAGTGTGAGCTGCGAGGAGGATGCTATTAGGCTGCAGAGTGACTTGGATAGGTTAGGTGAGTGGGCAAATGCATGGCAGATGAAGTATAATGTGGATAAATGTGAGGTTATCCACTTTGGTGGTAAAAACAGAGAGACAGACTATTATCTGAATGGTGAAAGATTAGGAATAGGGAAGGTGCAACGAGACCTGGGTGTCATGGTACATCAGTCATTGAAGATTGGCATGCAGGTACAGCAGGCGGTTAAGAAAGCAAATGGCATGTTGGCCTTCATAGCGAGGGGATTTGAGTACAGGGGCAGGGAGGTGTTGCTACAGTTGTACAGGGCCTTGGTGAGGCCACACCTGGAGTATTGTGTACAGTTTTGGTCTCCTAACCTGAGGAAGGACATTCTTGCTATTGAGGGAGTGCAGCGAAGATTCACCAGACTGATTCCCGGGATGGTGGGACTGACCTATCAAGAAAGACTGGATCAACTGGGCTTGTATTCACTGGAGTTCAGAAGAATGAAAGGGGACCTCATAGAAACGTTTAAAATTCTGACGGGTTTAGACAGGTTGGATGCAGGAAGAATGTTCCCAATGTTGGGAAAGTCCAGAACCAGGGGTTACAGTCTGAGGATAAGGTGTAAGCCATTTAGGACCGAGATGAGGAGAAACTTCTTCACCCAGAGAGTGGTGAACCTGTGGAATTCTCTACCACAGAAAGTAGTTGAGGCCAATTCACTAAATATATTCAAAAGGGAGTTAGATGAAGTCCTTACTACTAGGGGGATCAAGGGGTATGGCGAGAAAGCAGGAAGTGGGTACTGAAGTTTCATGTTCAGCCATGAACTCATTGAATGGCGGTGCAGGCTAGAAGGGCTGAATGGCCTGCTCCTGCACCTATTTTCTATGTTTCTATGTTTCTATGTATCTACAAATTGACAATCCTCTACTCTCAGGGGTCTCGTGTGGTTTTTAACAATTCTCCTTTTACTGCTATACTTCTTTTTGATGTTTTAGATGTTTTCCCTCATCCGCCCGCTTTGCTTTCCTTTTCCCACTCTTAACCTCTTCTTATTTTATTGTTCTTTAGTTTTTTTCATGATTATTGTTATAGTCTTCATAGGCCCTCTACTTCAGTTATAATTGGTTCTAACCTCTATTTATCCATGGCATCCTAAAACTAATAGATTCCTACTTTAATGGAATATAATTACTCTGCACCTTCGGCCATATTTTTTTGTATATGAAACATTCCACTGTTGCTGTAAAGCCCTGTGTGGCAATTTTTCCTTCCATTTTACCTCAGCTCGCTTGTTCCTCAGCTTTCCAAAATCTGCCTTAATCCAACCTGGTGTTCTTGTTTTTTTTACTGACTTTCTCTTTATAGTTGGATCTTAAACCCTATCATATAAGAACATAAGAATTAGGAACAGCAGTAGGCCATCTAGCCCCTCGAGCCTGCTCCGTCATTCAAAAAGATCATGGCTGATCTGGCCGTGGACTCAGCTCCACTTACCCGCCCGTTCCCCATAACCCTTAATTCCCTTATTGGTTAAAAATCTATCTATCTGTGATTTGAATACATACAATGAGCAAGCCTCAACTGCTTCCTTGGGCAGAGAATTCCACAGATTCACAACCCTCTGGGAGAAGAAATTCCTTCTCAACTCGGTTTTAAATTGGCTCCCCCCATATTTTGAGGCTGTGCCCCCTAGTTCTAGTCTCCCCGACTAGTGGAAACAACCTCTCTGCCTCTATCTTGTCTATCCCTTTCATTATTTTAAATGTTTCTATAAGATCACCCCTCATCCTTCTGAACTCCAACGAGTAAAGACCCAGTCTACTCAATCTATCATCATAAGGTAACCCCCTCATCTCCGGAATCAGCCTAGTGAATCGTCTCTGTACCCCCTCCAAAGCTAGTATATCCTTCCTTAAGTAAGGTGACCAAAACTGCATGCAGTACTCCAGGTGCGGCCTCACCAATACCCTGTACAGTTGCAGCAGGACCTCCCTGCTTTTGTACTCCATCCCTCTTGCAATGAAGGCCAACATTCCATTCACCTTCCTGATTTCCTGTTGCACCTGCAAACTAACTTTTTGGGATTCATGCACAAGGACCCCCAGGTCCCTCTGCACTGCAGCATGTTGTAATTTCTCCCCATTCAAATAATATTCCCTTTTACTGTATTTTTTCCCCAAGGTGGATGACCTCACATTTTCCTACATTGTATTCCATCTGCTAAACCTTAGCCCATTCGCTTAACCAATCTAACTCTCTTTGCAGCCTCTCTGTGTCCTCTACACAACCCGCTTTCCCACTAATCTTTGTGTCATCTGCAAATTTTGTTACACTACACTCTGTCCCTTCCTCCAGGTCATCTATGTATATTGTAAACAGTTGTGGTCCCAGCACCGATCCCTGTGGCACACCGCTAACCACCGATTTCCAACCTGAAAAGGACCCATTTATCCCAACTCTCTGCTTTCTGTTAGCCAGCCAATTCTCTATCCATGCTAATACATTCCCGCTGACTCCGCGTACCTTTATCTTCTGCAGTAACCTTTTGTGTGGCACCTTATCGAATGCCTTTTGGAAATCTAAATACACCACATCCATCGGTACATCTCTATCCACCATGTTCGTTATATCTTCAAAGAATTCCAGTAAATTAGTTAAACATGATTTCCCCTTCATGAATCCATGTTGCATCTGCTGGATTGCACTATTCCTACCTAGATGTCCTGCTATTTCTTCCTTAATGATAGCTTCAAGCATTTTCCCCACTACAGATGTTAAACTAACCGGCCTGTCGTTACCTGCCTTTTGTCTGCCCCCTTTTTTAAACAGAGGCAAATCATATAGTGGTCACTTCTCCACATTTAGTTCATCTACCTGATTTATTTCATTACTCAATCAGATTTTTTGGTGTATTGCTTGGGTCCTGCTCCTTGGAATTCCCTTCTGCCACTACCTTTCTTTCCTCCTTTAAAAACCTCGCAAACTCATCTCTTTGGCCTAACCTTTGGTCACTTCAGCTAACCTCTCCCGGCCTGGCTTGGCGCCCATTTTCTTTATGCTTATCTGTGAAGCACCTTGGAATATTCTTTGCAATAAAGATGCTACATAAATATAAGTTGTTATTTATAATCAAGCTTTGTTATTATAAATTGTACAATCAAAGGGATTGGTTCACACATTGAGTCAGCAGGTGGGCCCATATTTCAAATTCAAAAAATGGATTAAACTCTTTTCTCTCTGCTAAATGTAAGAATCCTGCATCAAATAAGTTTGGGCGACCTGATCCCATCCCCTAGTTGATATGACTACGGTAAAAAAAAAGCACACATAAATAGGCACAAATCACCAATGTTGGTTAGAGACCTCAGAGTGACCGAAGTGAGAAGTGAAGAATTCACACTGGCACAAAAGATGGTGCTCTTCTGAGGTTGGAGTTTATGGGCAGATCAAAGGAAGTTTTGTTCTGTATCTCACCATTCCGTACCTGAACTGGAAGTGCTTGATCGTGACAATGCCCAAAAGGTCCCCCAGTCCCTGATGCTGGCATCCCTCACTTGATGAGGATTACATAGGATATTCGGCACAGGAACAGGCCATTCGACCCAACCAGTCCATGCCAGCATTTATGCTCCACTCCAACCTCCTCCCGTCTTTCCTCATCTAACTATCAGTGTAACCCGCTATTCCCTTCTCCCTCATATGCTTGTCTAGCAGTCCTTTAAATGCATCTGTACTATTCACTTCAACCACTCCCTATGATAGTGAGTTCCACATTCTCACCACTATCTGGGTAAAGAAGTTTCTCCTGAATTCCCTATTAGATTTCTTGGTCACTATCTTATATTGATGGCCTCTAGTTTTGCTCTTCCCCACAAGTGGAAACATTCTCTTCGTGTCTACTCTAGCAAAACTTTTCAGAATTTTAAAGACTTCTATTTGGTCACCCCTTGACCTTCTCTTTTCAAGAAAAAAAAGACCCAGCCTGTTCATCCTTTCTTGATCATAAACATTGAAGAGGGAAAATAAATTGAGAGAAAAAAAACACATAGAAGGTTTGCAAAGTATTACCTTCTCAGCAGCTGTTCATCTTAACTGTAAACCTGTTGCCATAACATCAGAAACCGCTAATACCTGTGCCAATCTCAACTGTCAGCCCCTCACAGTATCCCTGAAGAGACAACAGCAATATTTCAGAGATGACAAAAAAACATAAAATCTCAGCTTCTGCTTTTACTCTGTTTATCTGTCATCAACAAAAAGTTATTCTTGGTCAACGCGAAAATTCCAACTAAGCAAAAAAAAACAAGAGGTTTGCTCACAGATTTCAGATGCAAGGTATTATAGCAGAGTCACCTGCCTGTGTTGTACTTAAATGTTCACATCACAATCACATGCTCAGTTCTAAAGCTGAGTGTGAAACATTTGTGTTGAGTTTTGCCAACTCGCTTAGAGCACCTCACTTCTGAGGAGAAAGTAGATCCACACAAACTATTCCTGGCTTCGCACGCATTGATACTGTCATCGCAAGTTATCGAAGCAACTTTAACTCCTGCCCAATTTGAAGGTCACACAGAAGAGGAGAAAAACCAGATGAACTTAGTTACACAAAAACCAGCATTGCTGATTTAAAGATGTATTATACGAGGAAACTAAACAAAAAATACCGACTAAAGAAATATCAGTGTTTTTAAAACTCTCAAAATGTATCACTATTGTGAAAACCCTGGTGGGCTCAAATTTCTGTCCCATTCATTAATGATCCTAATTGAACATGTTGTTTACAGCAATTAATGTTTTGAAATGAGAAATTCTCGATTTCTTTGATAAATTACCAGTAGAGCCCGCATGGATAGAATGGGACCCGCATTGCCGTCTCTGATAATTTCTGCACTTCCACTTAAGCCGAAACACAGCAGTAGTTTGTACACTATTGTAGCAAATTTACGAAATTTACTGTTACTAAAAGATACTGGCCTCATTAATGTAGTACTTTATTGCTGTTTATTCATCACTTTACAAAACCTTGGCCAGAAGTGGGGTGCAATCCGCGTTCAGTGCACGCTCGACGTGCCTGAAGAGGCCTAAACTTTTAGGTGGCAACCTCCAGAAGTCTGTTTAAGGACTGCTGGTTTTGCTTATTTTACCTGAGAATATTGAGCACATGCATGCATGGCTACTAGGTGCATGGAGGCAACCAGCTGTGACTTTCCCCCTGGTTTGACCGCACTCCCTTAAGACTGGGCTAACCTTCCTATTATTCTAGTCTCCAGTTCTGTGCAAAAATTCTGACCAAAAGGTTTGCTCAACCCTTGAAAGCTGTGACTGGTTGCCTTATTCTATTGCGTGGCATGCATGGATACTCATTCACAGGTAGAAGGGGGGGTCCCTGGTTGTTGGGCAGCTTCTGCTCACTGTTGCCACGTGCTGGGGGAGTGAGGCGAAACAAAATGATGAAGTTACATTTGCTTTGGAAATTCATGGCCTACAACACCACAGTCGAACTGGACTCCAAATGTGTTCATCCTTTGTAGTCCTTTCATACGTCTTCAATTGGAGCAGCTGCCACTCAGGACTGACCTACCAGTGTAAAAGAAAGTAACGGTATCCCGATACATGGGTATGAATCATTCATCCTTAATGAAGGAAAATAGCACTGGAGCCATTTAATATGACGGGATGGTTTCTCCCCATGAATCTTTATTTTTTTATTTATTCAATGCCTCGTAACATAGACCTCTGACTTTTTAGTTCTGCCGTGACTGTCATGCTTTCACCCAGGAGAAAGGCAGATCAGGAGTAACGCGTGTTTCAAGAGAAATGGAGAATTTCATATTTCTTTGCAGACGTGACTGGGAAGCCTGCCTGCTTGCAATAGGTATCCGTCCCAAAATAATACAACACTCAAAGCAAAACAAGGTGAGAAATATGAAGTACACAGGTAAGTTACGGGCCGATAAATTTTCTGAATTGGCATAGTAGCTGAAAAAGCAACAGCAATCAACGTTCACGAATGCTCAGCATGTAGGCGATGTTGATCTTAAGGCGAGCTATGTGACTGCCCATGAATAGCTGTGTCTGCGAAACCATTTTCTGAGGGAGAATTTTCGGAAGAACTGCACGCTAAAAGCTAAAAGAAATAGCGCATCCTGGTAAGCGGAAATCTTTTGCAAATATCAGTCTCTCGAGAAGCACAATAGCTGAGAGAATCAATGATAAAGCTGCAAATTTGAACAGTCAACTGGACAAAGCAAAGTCCTTTTCGGCTTATTCAATTACAATAGATGAAAGCACTGATGTAACTGTCGTGGCTCAGGCAGTAGTATTTTTTCGTGGTAGGTCCGGTGCGGCTGGTGTACAAAGTGAACTTACCTTAATGGGGCCTATCAAACCTGCCCAGCACGTTTCCCGGCCCAATTAGGTGGAGCGGATCTGGTGACGCCATTCACGCCGGGAGCCACATTAAATTTTAAGTTTAATCTAACATAGTGGGTGTTGAACCTTTACTGTACAATCATATAATACAAGTCAAATATGAGTGACAAAGGAATATTTAAATAGCATCATTAAGTATTATTACTCCATCGACAAATACGATCAAGAACATAATCCAAAAAGTACATTAATTGGGAAGTTATTGGTGTTTTAGTCACAAATCTATACAGAGTGAAATTCCGTTGCGCCCCATTTGGGGGTGGTAACATCCAGGAGGCAGGATATTGTGTGCCAGGCTGGGAAGTCGTGCCCGATCAAAAAATTCGGATTACCGCCTCCCTAGTGCCAGGATCAAGGATGTCAATGAGTGGCTGTAGAACATTCTGAGGGTGGAGGGGTGAACAGCCAGAGGTCCTGGTTAATATCAGTTACAACAACATAGGCAGAATGAGGGATCAGGTCCTGCAGGCAGATTTTAGGGAGCTAAGAAAGAGATTAAAAAGCAGGATCTCAAAGGTAGTAATCTCCGGATTGCACCTGGTGCCGTGCATGAGTGAGTACCGAAATAAGAGAATAGAGCAGATGCAAAGTGATTCAACCGTGGCTAACAAGAAAAGTTAAAGATAGTATTGAATTATAGGAAAGGCTTATAATGCTGCCAAAAAGAGCAGTAAGTCTGAGGATTGGGGGGGGGTTTAGAATTCAGCAAAGGAGGACTAAGAAATTGATAAAGAAAGGGAAAATAGAAGATGAGAGTAAACTAGTGAGAGACATAAAAATAGACTGTAAAAGCTGCTATAGTTATGTAAAAAGGAAAAGATTAGCGAAAGTAAATGTGGGGCCTTTACAGGCTGAGACAGAAGAAATTATAATGGGGAATAATTAAATGGCAGAGAAATTAAACAAATACTTTGTGTCTGTCTTCACGGAAGAAGGCACGAAAAACCTCCCGGAAATAGTGGAGTACCAAGGGTCTAGCGAGAATGAGAAACTGAAAGAAATTAGTATTAGTAAAAAAATAGTACTGGGGAAATTAATGTGACTGAAAGCCGATAAATTCCCTGGACATGATGGCCTACATCCTAGGACATGGTAACAGGGCACTTAGAAAATAATTGAATTGGGCAGAGTCAACACAGATTTATGAAAGGGAAATCATGTTTGACAAATCTGTTAAGAGTTTTTTGAGGTTGTAACTAGCAGAATAGAAAAGTGTGGGGCGGGGTGGGGGGGGGGTGCAGTGGATATGGTGTATTTGGATTTTCAGAAGGCATTTGATAAGGTGCCACACAATAGGTTAGGGCTCATGGGATTGGGGGTAATATATTAGCATGGATTGAGGATTGGTTAACAGACAGAAAACAGAGAGTAGGAATAAATAGGTCATTTTCGGGTTGGCAGGCTGTAATTAATTGGGTGCCGCAAGGATCGGTGCTTGGGCCCCAGCTATTCACAATCTATATCAATAATTTAGATGAGGGGTCCAAATGTAATATATCCAAGTTTGCTGATGGTACAAAGATAGGTGGGAATGTAGTTGTGAGGAAGATGCAAAGAGACTTCAAGAGGATATAGACAGGCTAAGTGAGTGGGCAAGAACATGGCAAATGGAATATAATGTGGAGAAATGTGAAGTTATCCACTTTGGTAGGAAAAATAGAAAAGCAGAGTATTTTTAAAATTTTGAGAGATTGGGAATTGTTGATGTTCAGAGGGATCTGGGTGTTAACTGAAAGTTAACATGCAGGTACAGCAAGCAATTAAGAAAGCAAATGGTACGTTAGCCTTTATTACAAGAGGATTTGAGTATCAGAGTAAAGATGTCTTACTGCAATTATATAAGACCCTGGTGAGACCGCATCTGGAGTATTGTGTACAGTTTTGGTCTTCTTACCTAAGGAAGAATATACTTGCCACTGAGGGAGTGCAACAAAGGTTCACCAGACTGATTCCTCGGATGGGGGGATTGTCCTATGAGGAGAGAATGAGTAGACTAGGCCTATAGTCTCTAGAGTTTAGAAGAATGAGAGGTGATCTAATTGAAACATACAAAATTCTTACAGGACTTGACAGGGTAGATGCAGGGAGGATATTTCCCCTGGCTAGGGAACCTAGAACCAGGGGTCACAGTATCAGAATAAGGGGTCAGCCATTTCGGGTTAAGATGAGGAGAAATTTCTTCACGCAGAGGGTGCTGAATCTTTGGAATTCTCTGCCCCAGAGGGCTGTGGGGGCTCAGTCGGTGAGTATGTTCAAGGCAAAGATTGATAGATTTTTGGATATTAACGGAATCAAGGGATATGGGGATAGTGCAGGCAAGTGGAGTTGAGATAGAAGATAAGCCATGATCTCATTGAATTGCGGAGCAGGCTCGAGGTGCCGAATGGCCTACTCCCGCTCCTAATTCTTATGTTCTTATGTGTTATGAATGCGTGGCTGGAGAGATGGTGCAGGAGGGAGGGCTTCAGATTCCTGGGGCATTGGTGCCAGTTCTGGGGGAGCTGGGACGTGTACAGGCCAGACAGGTTCCACCTCAACAGAACCGGTACCAATATCCTCGCGGGGAGGTTTGTTCATGCTGATGGGGAAGGTTTAAACTAAGTTTGCAAGGGGGTGGGAACCAGGATGCAGTATAAGAAAGGAGAAACAAAGGGCACAAAGGATTGGAAGAGACAGATAGCACTAAAGTAATAAAAAGTAAGGTATTAGGCGGGATCAGACTAAAAGAGAACACAGGATGGTCTAAGATAGGTTTACAGTGTGTGTATGTGAACGCACAAAACATAGTAAACATAGTTGGTGAGTTGTAGGCACAAATAGCCACATGGGAATATGATGTCATGGCAATAACGGAGACCTGGCTCAAAAAAGGGCAGGATTGGGTATTAAATATTCCTGGATATAAAGTGTTCAGGAAAGATGGGAGGTGGTGTGGTTAAGGAGAATGTTACAGTGCTGGAGAGAGAGGAGAAACTAGGGGGAAAGATACGGCAATGAAAGTCAGAGCTCCCTTGATGATGAGAATAGAGTAAGATGAAGCAGAAAAAGAGTGCGCATGACATATGTCAAGTCGAGAACACATCGGAGAATCAGGCTAAATAAAGAAAGTTCAGAGGAAAATTTAAAAAGAAAATAAGGGGAAAAGAGAGGATTATGAGAATAGAATGGTAGCTAACATAAAATGGAATCCAAAAATCTTCTATAGGCATCTAAATAGTAAACGGGTAGTGAGAGGAGGAGTGGGGCCAATTCGGGACAAAAAAGGAGACCTACGCAATGGAGGCAGAGGGTATGGCCGCAGTACTAAATGAGTACTTTGCATCTGTCTTCAGCAAGGAAGAAGATGCTGCCATAGACATCGTGAAGGAGAAGGTAAAGAAGATACTGGATGATAAACATTGATAAAGAGAAGGTACTAGAAAGGCTGGCTGTACTTAAAGCAGATAAGTCACCAGGACCGGATGGGATGCATCCTAGGACACTGAGGGACATGACGGAAGAGATCGCAGAGGTACTGGCCATAATCTTCCAACCCTCTTTAGAAATGGGGGTGGTGTCAGAGGACTGGAGAATGGCATATGTTACACCATTGTTCAAGAAAGAATGTAAAGATAAAGCCAGCAACAACAGGCCTTCAGTTTAACCTTGATGGTGGGGAAGATTGGAGAAACAATAATCAGGGACAAAACTAACAGTCACTTTGGATAAATGTAGATTAATTAAGGAAAGTCAGCATGGATTAGTTAAAGGCAAATCATGTTTAACCAACTTGGTCGACTTTTTTGATGAGGTAAAAGAGAGGTTTGATGAGGACAATGTGGTTGACGTGGTCTACATGGATTTCCAAAAGGTGTTCCACAATATGCTACATAATAGGCTTGCCGGCAAAATTGAAGCCCATGAAATAAAAGGGGCAGTGGCAGTATGGATATGAAATTGGCTAAGTGACAGGAAACAGAGAGTAATGGTGAACGATTGTTTTTTGGATTGGAGGCAGGTTTACAGTGGTGTTCCCCAGGGGACGATACTAGGACCGCTGCTTTTCTTGATATATATTAATGACTTGGATGTGGATGTACAGGGCACAATTTCAAAATTTGAAGATGACACATAACTTGGAAGTATAGTGAACAGTGAGGAGGATAGTCACAGACATCAAGATGACATAGTCAGGCCGGTGGAATGGGCGGACAAGTGGCAGATGAGATTTAACGCAGAAAAGTGCGAAGTGATACATTACGGTAGAAAGAATGAGCAAAGGGAATATAAACTAAAGGGTTCAATCTTAAAGAGGGTACATGAACCGAGAGATCTAAGGGTATGTGTGCACAAATCGTTGAAGGTGGCAGGGCAGGTTGAGAAAGCAGTTAAAAAAGCTTACGGGATCCTGGACTTCATGAATAGAAGTATAGAGTACAAAAGCATGGAAATTATATGATTAACTTTTATAAAACATTGGTTCAGCCTCAACTGGAGTATTGTGTCCAATTCTAAGCAGCACACTGTAGAAAGGATGTGAGGCTTTAGAGAGATTTACGTGAATGATTCCAGGGATGAGGGACTTCAATTACATGGATAGACTGGAGAAACTAGGGTTGTTCTCAGAGCAGAGAAGAGTGAGAGATTTGATAGAGGTGTTCAAAATCATGAGGGATCTGGACAATGTAGATAGAGAGAGACTGTTCCCATTGGCAGAAGGGTCACGAACTAAGGGACACAGATTTAAGGTGATTGGCAAAAGAACCAAAGACGACATGAGGAAAAATATTTTTACGCAGCAAGTGGTTAGGATCTGGAATGCACTGCCTGAAAGGATGGTGGGGGCAGATTGAATTGTGGCTTTCAAAAGAGAGTTGGATAAGTACCTGAAAGAAAATAAATTGCAGGACTACGGGGAAAGGGCCGGGGAGTGGGACTAGCTGAAGTGCTCCTGCAGAGAGCTGGCACAGGCTCGACGGGCCGAATGGCCTTCTTCTGTGCTGTAACCATCTATGATTCTATGATAGGTAAGACATAAAATTAAGCAGATTTTAAATATCATTGTAAAGGGATGAATTTACAATCTTACGCAAGTTCTGCAGAAGAGTTGCGGAAACCCTGACAAATAGTGTAAGTGGTGCTTATGTGTTTCTTAGATTTCTGCTGCTCTTCCGTTGAAGTTAACAACGGACAAGCGAGAAAACCTCTGCAGAAATTCACCCTAAAGACTCAGACTGAAAAATTAAATTAGTCATATTCAGGGACTGTAGGCAAATTGAACCAGTGGAATAAGTGATGAGAATGAAATTGTTACGGTTGATGACTTGATTTAATCTGTAATTGGACAATCATAGTATACTATGAGGAAAACCTGAGCAGAAACAATACAAATATGTATTTAAATGATATATGTCATTTTTTATAATGCAGATCAATTCACTGCAATTACTGTTCAGTCGGAAGGCAACAGCTGAGAATGGCCAGTGAACCATTAACATTTACCAGTAACCTTTCAAGTAGAACAGAATCTCCATCAATCTGTTAACTGATGTAATCAACAAGTTTTTATTTTGGTTTGTTTTTCATGCTGTCAAGTAATCAGCTGGAGCAATGGCCATGGATCTCACGTCTCAGGTAGACAGACGGGGTTCCCGAGCTGTGTGAATCCCGTGGCCATGCAGGGAAATTTGAAAAATTGGGGGGGGCGGGTGGAAGGCTCTTAAGTGCCTGTAAAGTGCCTCATAATGATTTCAATTGGGTCGCCCTCCGCTGCCGGTCAGGTCGGCTCCATGCTGACATATGCGCCTGTAGGAAAGGCATGTGGGAGCGAGTTGACAGGGTTCCCGACCCACTGTCAAAAAAACAACTGCACCCGGTCCGCCACCAATTGCGTCCGCTATCACCATGGAAAATTCAGCCCACAATAGCAACAAATTACTTCTTCAACGGCTTTGTGGACAAACTGAATGTGGACTGGACAAGAGCTGTGAGTGTGGCCACAAATGGGGCACCAGCAATGTTGGGCTTGAGTTGTGGCAAAACTGAAGAACAAATTGCCAAGTATCAACCCAAACCCGCAGTTTAGTTTTCACTGCATTCTACATCATGAAGCTCTGTGCCGTGAAACTTTGAGAATGTTATGGATGTGGTTATTAAATCGGTCAATTTTATTTGCGGTCCAGCTCTCAACAACCAGCCGATTAGCCAGCTGTTGGAAGAATGTAAAGTTCGCCGTGGACTGTCACTATCACACTGCAGTTCGGTGGCTAAATTGGGGAGCACTTTTGTGACTTACGAAGTGAGAACCAGCTCTTCATGGATCAGAAAAGGAAAGATGTTTCTGACTTACAGAACAATGAATGGCTTTAAGACCTTGCTTTCACAGTGATATGGCCCATGGACTCACTCAACAGAAGAATGCAGGGGCGCAACCAAGTAGTGACAGAATACTATGACCACATTCGGGCCTTTGAGATGAAGCTTTAGCTGTGGGAAAAGCAACTTTCCCAGAGTAACGTGGCACATTTTCCCACCTTGAAATCAATACGTGACATTGCATTATAAGGACTCACAGTGATGGCATCACGGAATGGTACATGCGGCAAATTGCTGAACTGGGAAAGCAATTTCAATTACGATTCTCTGACTTCAGGAACCACGAAGGAGAGTTTGCAAATTTTAGCACACCATTTTCTGTCAAAGAGCGTACAGTACCAGAGGAGCTCCAAATGGAAGTTATTGATGTGCAGTGAGACACTGTTGGAGAACAAGTTTTTCGATATTGCTGTTACCGCGGTTTATCAATAACTGTCACCATATTATCCCAACCTGAGGTTCTTTCGTCAACAATTATTTCCATGTTTGCGAGCATATACATGTGTGAGGATTGTTCTCCATCATCAATATAAATAAGTCTAGACTACGTTCCTAAATTTGTGATACAAAACCTGAACTCGATACTCAAGGTAGCCACAGCCCAGTCATTTGCTCCAAATGATTATGCAATGGTTCAAGCCAAGAGGTGCTGGGTTTTGGGAACAACAGTAGCAGTACTGAGTGTAAAGTAGCCAAGTTTGCTGATGATACAAAGATGGGAGGAAAAGCAATGTGTGAGGACACAAAATCTGCAAAAGGACATAGGCAAGCTGAGTGAATGGGCAAAAATTTGGCAGATGGAGTATAATGTTGGAAAGTGTGAGGTCATGCACTTTGGCAGAAAAAAATCAAAGAGCAAGTTATTATTTAAATTGAGAAAGATTGCAAAGTGCCGCAGTACAGTGGGACCTGGGGGTACTTGTGCATGAAACACAAAAGGTTAGTATGCAGGTACAGCAAGTGATTAGGAAGGCCAAAGTGAATCTTGGCCTTTATTGCAAAGGGGATGAAGTATAAAAGCAGGGCAGTCTTGCTACAGTTGTACCGGGTATTGGTGAGGCCACACCTAGAATATTGCGTACTGTTTTGGTTTCCATATTTACGAAAGAATATAATTGTTTTGGAGGCAGTTCAGAGAAGTTTCACTAGGTTAATTCCAGAGATGAGGGGGTTGACTTATGAGGAAAAGTTGAGTAGGTTGGGCCTCTACTCATTGGAATTCAGAAGAATGAGAGGTGACCTTATCGAAACGTATAAGATTATGAGGGGGCTTGACAAGATGGATGCAGAGAGGATGTTTCCGCTGATAGGGGAGACTAGAACTAGCGGGCATAATCTTAGAATAAGGGGCTGCCCATTTAAAACTGAGATGAGGAGAAATTTCTTCTCTAAGAGGGTTGTGGATCTGTGGAAGCTGCTGCCTCAGAGAACTGTGGAAGCTGGGTCATTGAATAAATTTAAGACAAAAATAGACAGTTTCTTGAACGATAAGGGAATAAAGGGTTATGGAGAGTGGGGGGGAAATGGACCTGAGTCCATAATCAGATCAGCCATGATATTATTGAATGGCGGAGCAGGCTCAAGGGGCCGTATGGCCTTCTCCTGCTCCTATTTCTTATGTTCTTATGTTCTTATGTAATAGAACTTTAATGTTACGTATAGCGCTTTTTACAACCCTAATGTTATGTATAGCACTTTTTATGACCTCAGGAAGTCCCAGAGCACTTTACGGACTTTGAAGTACTTTTGAAATGTAGTCACTGTTACAATGTAGGAAATAAAATCTAAATGTAAGTAAGTACCAATATGATTTATCTTTATCTACTTCTATTTTAATAACTTTTACTTAATAGTGTCAAGATATCGGATCGGGTCCATCATATAAAATTAGTTTGTCATCCCTGATTTATAAAGTGTCTTATCACAGTGTTATCCAATACATTAGCCACACATGACTAACTGGAAATCCAGATGTGCTTAATTGCATTTCTGATTAGTTAATTAAAAAAAATGAGTAACAGACATTGTTGTTGGGCATGTTGTCTCAATAGTCATTTGCATGGCGTGTCCATATGTACTTTAACCTTTTTGGGTGGTCATTGGTAAAATGGTAAGACAAAAAACAGCGTGCAAATGCTTTTTGATTGTTGTGAGTGCTTTACTTCCTCAGTAACTGAATGATGGTAGATGTTTGTTAAGTAAATATACACATGAAGTACATTTACCTGTATTGTGTAAGTGTATATTAGTGCATTTGGCTGAAACGGTATTGCCGTAGCCACATCTGTGGCCAGCCAGCAATTTTTATTGGTCTATACTGTCTTATCACAACCTCAGGTTTTCTCAAAACGTTTTACATCCCATCAATTGTGTTTGATACTTAGTCATTGTGATGTAAACAAGGCAGCAAGATCACACAACCACCAAATGTGATGATGGCCAGGAGGAATTTTGGCGAGGCACGAGAAAAACGTACTGCTCCTGTCTGACTAGTGCAATGGGTAGTTTTATATCTATGTCAACAGGAAGAGGGGTCATTGGCTCATTCAAAAGGTGGCACTTCAGTACTGCACCCAGCATCAGCCAATGAGTGCCTGTATTACTCCAAGTTATGTGCAGCTATTTTTCACTAATGAAGTGTTGCCCTAAAGCACAACTAAAGGGGGATTGGATTTCCTACCGAGTGATAGCTCCAGAACAAGGCCAACAGCTGCAATCTTATGTTCTTATCAGAAGGATGAAGGGTGATCTTATAGAAACATTTAAAATAATGAAAGGGATAGACAAGATAGAGGCAGAGAGGTTGCTTCCACTGGTCAGGGAGACTAGAACTAGGGGGCACAGCCTCAAAATACGGGGGAGCCAATTTAAAACCGAGTTGAGAAGGAATTTCTTCTCCCAGAGGGTTGTGAATCTGTGGAATTCTCTGCCCAAGGAAGCAGTTGAGGCTAGTTCATTGAATGTATTCAAGTCACAGATAGATAGATTTTTAACCAATAAGGGAATTAAAGGTTACGGGGAGCGGGCGGGTAAGTGGAGCTGAGTCCACGGCCAGATCAGCCATGATCTTGTTGAATGGCGGAGCAGGCTCGAGGGGCTAGATGGCCTACTCCTGTTCCTAATTCTGATGTTCTAATCTTTCAGCTGACCACAGATGCATAAGCGGCTGTGCCAGATTTCCAATTCTCCCCATCAGTGCTCATTAAAGGAAGGGCCAGTTTGAAGGTGGATAGGTTGGCAGGTATAGCAACAGCAGCCTTTCCTTGGGCACCTTCACTTAATTCTGCTATCCACCAAGATAAGACCCTGAATGCTGCTGGCAGCAGCCCTGATTCTGACGCCAAATTGTAATACAAATGAGGCTGTGCTACTGCCTCCAAAGGCACAGAGCACCACCTCAGGATGCTGCTGTAGCCAAGTACAAACCACCCTACAGCTGGCATTTCCTTATGGCGGCACAGACTACATTGCCTGTGGCTCGCAAGCCTGTAGCAACCTTATTCCAACACTCGCGAGAGTCCATGGCCAGAAAATAAAAGTTGAAATGGTAACTTTCAAGAACTCGAGAGCGGTCGGCAGGCAGAGCGCACACCTCTTGTTGCTGACGTGAGGCCTGAACGTCATTTACAGGCAGCCGGTGAGCTGTAGGCGCATTTCAGCGCCAAACATGGCAGGAAGACATAGCCTGGGAGTGGAACAACCAATCCTGGGGTGGCACCTTGCACGGACTGGTGTTTACTTGTGGGCCCAGGAGGCTTCCCCTGGCCCCACTAAAAATAAAAGTAAAAAAGAACCGAATAATCAGCCGATTCTTGACAGCTTTACTCAGTGCCGCAGCTTAATGTCAGGGCATCTCAATTAAAATGGGGAATCTGCGCCATTATGTAAACTCACATGTTCTCAGACCGTATCAAGCACGCTGTGTCTTGCATACCATCAATGCAATCTATACTCTGGAGTTGAAATTGTGTGGTGCAATATTACATAAGAACATAAGAACATAAGAATTAGGAACAGGAGTAGGTCATCTAGCCCCTCGAGCCTGCTCCGCCATTCAACAAGATCATGGCTGATCTGGCTGTGGACTCAGCTCCACTTACCCGTCCACTCCCCATAACCCTTAATTCCCTTATTGGTTAAAAATCTATCTATCTGTGATTTGAATACATTCAATGAGCTAGCCTCAACTGCTTCCTTGGGCAGAGAATTCCACAGATTCACAACCCTCTGGGAGAAGAAATTCCTTCTCAACTCGGTTTTAAATTGGCTCCCCCATATTTTGAGGCTGTGCTCCCTAGTTCTAGTCTCCCCGACCAGTGGAAACAACCTCTCTGCCTCTATCTTGTCTATCCCTTTCATTATTTTAAATGTTTCTATAAGATTACCCCTCATCCTTCTGAACTCCAACGAGTAAAGATCCAGTCTACTCAATCTATCATCATAAGGTAACCCCCTCATCTCCGGAATCAGCCTAGTGAATCGTCTCTGTATCCCCTCCAAAGCTAGTATATCCTTCCTTAAGTAAGGTGACCAAAACTGCACACAGTACTTCAGGTGCGGCCTCACTAATACCCTAGACAGTTGCAGCAGGACCTCCCTACTTTTGTACTCCATCCCTCTCGCAATGAATTGGTAATAAATGTATTCCTAAATATTGGTAACAAATGTATTCCTAAACTGTAATCAAGAAACAAAGCAACAAAAATTAAAAGCAGCTGGAAGTAAAATAAACTGGCGAGATTATTTAATTCACTGACAGACCATCAAATGTCATGTTTAGCTGCACTAGCTAGATAAAGTAATTGCACCTCTTCAACCACAGACTGGCTGACTGGCTGACTGACACTGCTATCTTTTTTTTACAATAATTACTTTCGCTGAGAACGTATATCATACATGCAAAGAAAACAAAATGACATCACCTTGATAAATACATCACCCACAGCTTGTGAGCAACGGTTATCAAAGAGCAATGGTTCTCAATGAACAACGGGTATCAAATGATGGCTGGCTGGAGAGTCTAGGGGCTAAATTTTCAGTCGGAGGCTTAATAGGGCGCTAATGGCGATGAGGCAGCACATTTTGCGACGGGAAATGGTTTGCGCCAGCATCCACAAAATTCAGCAGCTGGGCCCTGAGTGTGGAGTGGCAAGCTAAGGGAGGCATTCCACAACTTTATTAGGGCGCTAGGCCAGGAGAGCAACTGAAAATCTGTAGCTAAAGAGCCAGCCTTGGAGAGGCCTCTCTGCAAAAAACAAAATTGGGACACAAAGCACAGAAAACATTCCCAATATATTACTGACCCCAAATAAAAGTAAATCGCAAAAAAAACAAAAATAAGACAATTACACTTACCTCATGCAGTCATTCCCTCCCTCACTGCCACCGGAACAGCTCAGGCCACCCACTTTCCCTGGCGGTCCCACTAAGGGGCGCTACTGGTGCTGCTCCAAACCAAACTTCACAACGCTGTTGAAACCGGGGGCGTTGCACACCGGTTCGACGCTCCTGGGCAGTACTGATCAGCTCCACTACAAAGCCGGCACCAAATGTCCTGCCCAGGAGGTAAAAATTTCCAAAGCCATTATCGCCCCATTGGGGCGCTAACAGAGGCGGCATCTAAATGAAAATCCAGCTCTAGGACCAGGGGTCATAGTCTCTTAATAAGGCACTGGCCATTTAGGTTTGAGATGAGGAGAGATTTCTTCCCTCAGAGGGTTTGAATCTTTGGAATTCTCTACCCCAGAGGGCTGTGGATGCTCAGTCGCTGAATATATTCAAAACTAAGATCCACCTGGGAATCCCTGGCCCACAACCGTCTTAAGTGGAGGAAGAACATCTGGGAGGGTGCTGACTGAGCACCTCAAGTCTCGTTGCCGAGAGCATGCAGAAACCAAGCGCAGATAGCGGAAGAAGAGGCGGCAAACCAGGCTCCCCACCCACCCTTTCCTTCAACGATTGTATGTCCCACCTGTGACAGAGACTGTAATTCCCATATTGGCTGTACAGTTACCTGAAAACTCACTTTTAGAGTGGAAGCAAGTCTTCCTTGATTTCGAGGGACTGCCTATGATGATATTCAACACTAGGATTGATAGATTTTTGGGCACTAGGAGAATCAAGGGATAGAGCGGGCAAGTGAAGCTGATGTTGAAGTTCAGCCAAGACCTTATTGAATGGCAGAGCAGGCCCAAGAGGCCATATGACCTACTCCTGCTCCTATTTCCTATGTTCCTATGTTATTAAATGATGACTTATCTATACCTGTATTGACTTTATTCACCTTCACTGCGCCCAATTAAATCACATTTGTGGGAATAGAAATGGGCAGGATTGATGGACCAGCTGGTCTTTTCCTGTCCATCAATTTGTTATGTCGTATGGTTCTGCAGGAAAAAAAACTCAACTTGGCAGAAATTCTCCTTTTTTTTGGAACATAGACGTGTGAATGTTGAATGCATAATCCCACACACCAGGCATAGGAAAACCATTAAATTCAATGTTGTATCCAGTGAAAGATTGTCAAACCACACTGTGTAAATGAATGGCTTTTATACAAGAAGATAAACAGTAGCTATTTTATTAAAAGTGAAACTGTTCTTAGACACAAGAGCAAGATTCAAGCCGTGGAAGCAACACTGAAAAGAGCTACAAGGCTGATCCTTATCAAATGATTCAGTTATGAAGAAAAGGCTGGTGAAAATGTGGTTCTTCGTCCTTGTAAGGAGGTGATCAAGAGTGCCGTGCTACACCAGAGGCCTCCATCTGGGAGGAGTTTCCTAGGTTACTGGACCGGTTCATGGGCCTGTTGTTCGAGTGCAATGTTGTGACTGTGAAACGATAGCATGGTGGTTATGTTACTGGACTAATAAGCCAGAGGCCTGGACTAATGATCTGGAGATATGAGTTCCAATCCCACCACGGCAGCTGGGGAATTTAAATTCAGTTAATTAAATAAATCTGGAATAAAAAGCTAGTATTAGTAATGGTGACCATGATTCTACTGGATTGTTGTAAAACCCATCTGGTTCACTAATGCCCTTACCTGATCTGGCCTATATGTGGTTGACTATTAGCTACTCTCTGAAATGACCTAGCAAGCCACTCAGTTGTACCAAAGCACTACAAAGAGCAACGGTTCAAGAAGGCAGCTCACCACCACCTTCTTGAGGGCGATTAGGGATTGCCGGCCTTGCAGGCGACACCCACATCCCATGAACGAATAAACCACTATCAGACCCATAAGCCCATGGTAATATATACATATATTTATGTGTGATATAGCTGTAGAGAAGGTTTATTATCCAAAATCTGGCATGAACAACAGTAAGCAGTCAAAGAGGTATACTTACAAATAAAACATCAGAAGGGATTCGAGAGTCTCCGCACAGGCCCCCCAGTACAGCCATGTGGGGAAATCCTCCAAAGCGGGCCTGAGAAATGTCCCTGGCCTGAATATATAATGTATCTCCCAGCTAATTGGAGCATGTGCATGTGCCGCACGCTCTTAATTATCTCAATCCCGCTGGATCCGAATGTCCACTAATTCTCGTCTTCCCAACTGTGCCAAGAGGGAACCTCAAAAAAGTATTAAAAGGTATATACAGACAGTGGGTCTGAAATTCCTCGTACGTTTTCATGGCTTTTCACTATAACTCCTGCAGAATCGCCATGGAAATAGTGAAGATCTGGTTAAGTTGTGTCTCCATTTCTGGGAGTTTCCCGAGCATTGTAAGGAATGGAATTTCTTTCCGCCCCAAACATAAGAAATAGGAGTAGGCCATTTGGCCCTTCGAGCCTGCTCTGCCATTCAACAAGATCCTGGCTCACCTTTTACCTCAACTCCACCTTCCGGCACTATCCTCATATCCCTTGATTACCTTAGAGTCAAAAAAATCTATCCATCTCTGTCTTGAATATACTCAACAATTGAGCATCCACAGATTTCCGGGATAGAGAATTCCAAAGATTCATAACTCTTTGAGTGAAGAAGTTTCTCCTCATCTCAGTTCTAGATGGCTGATCCTTTTTTCTGTGACCCCTAGTTCTAGACTCCCCATTCAGGGGAAATATTCCTCAGCATCTACCCTGTCAAGCCACTTAAGAATTTTATATATTTCAATTAGATACTCTCTCATTCTTCTAAACTTGAGAGAATATAGGCACAGTCTATTCAATTTCTCTTCATATAACAATCCCCTCATCCCAGAAATGAATCTGGTAAACCTATGTTGCAATCCCACTATGGCAAGTATATACTTCCTTAGGTAAGGAGACCAAAACTGTACACAGTACTCCAGATGTGGTCTCACCAAGGCCCTATATAATTGTAGTAAGACTTCTTGGGGTAGAAATTGCCCCCCACCCGAAACGGGATACTCTCGCCCTGTTTCAATGGTTTTTACCACAGCTGCGGTTCAGGTCGCCTCTTGAGCGACATTCGGCTCTTTGGTTTTTTTTCTCCAATCCGGAACTCGATCATAATGGGGGCGGTGACTACACGAGAGGGGCGGATACGCGGCGGTGGCAGCAACTGAAGGGTGGAAGTTGGTGGCGGTGCGGAGTGACCGCCACAATTACATCATCACGGCGCCGCATCACCACGGGAGCTCTCCCCTTCACTTAAAGGGGAGAGCCTCTGCAATTATAAAACTTCCCAGTGGCCTGGCACCCAAGAGGGGGTGCCAGGCTGCCTGTTGGTGGCCCAGCCAAACCCGGAGGCACATTTGTCGGGCCGGTATGGCAGTCGGCCGACAAAAAAAAAACGTGGCGGCAGCGGCTGTGTGCCCTCCCCTTTAAGGGAAGCCACACCGCCGCTGCAGAAGGCCACTGCCTCACTGGACAACCGGGATCAAACAGGTATTGGCACCACCGGGCGAGCCAAAGATTTTCCGAGGGGAATATCGCCGTTGGAGGTGTAGATCGGCGATGCGCACAGCAATGATGCACTTAAGCCGGATTGGCAGCAGTGGAGCGGGGGTGGGGGGGGGTGGGGGATGGGGGGAGTGGGGGAATCAGGGCACCTCTGGGAAAATTCGGAAGGGCATTTGGGCTATCAGCGACCATTCCATCAAAAGTTGGCGGCCACTCCACTCCGCAGTGTGGCCGCTGATTTGCGGTGATCACGGGCCTTTTTGGCCCCCTTTACTCTTGTACTCTAATCCCTTTGTAATAAAGGCTAACATACAATTTGCTTTCCAAATTGTTATACCTGCTTGTTAACTTTCTGTGATTTGTGTACAAGGACACCCAGGTCCCTCTGAATACCAACATTTCCCAGGCTCTCACCACTTAAAAAATATTCTGCATTACTACTTTCCTATAACCAGGCAAGTAACGAGCCAGATGCATCCTAAGGGAGGAGCTCTCAGCCCTGACCATAGAAAGGGAACCAGCATTGCAGTGGCTGTCAGTATACCAGAGTGAGCAATGAAATACCAGCCTCTGCAAGGGTGCACGTGGGTCTTGCCAGTAGGGTGCAGGCGTTGTCAATTGAAGAGCAACATTTTATTTTTCAAAAAATAATTCCTCGTTCGGGGTCTAATCAAATGGGGAATTACCTGGGAAACATAGTTTCTGGGTGAATGGGGCAGGCGAGTGCCAATGATGTGCCTGAAGAGGCACTTGCAACTCCCTGCCCTGCACAGGCAAGGTGTCCTCCCACTGGCACTGCAAACCCTGGAGGGGGGTGGGGGGGGTCAGTGCTCGAGGGCACGATGGGACGCAATCCCAGTCTAACCACCAGGATTACAGCCGTAGGAATTCCGGAGCCGCTAACTCTTAAGCACTACTCACTACTTCAAGGTGCGCTCCAGGACCTGGGGAGCATGGTTCAAATTGTCAACGGCGAAGTTACAATCAATATCAGGAAATTCTGCTAGACATATAAACTGTGATTAACATTTAAATGAACTTCCAAGTAGGATAATGGAGGCAAACCCCTTGGAGTCATTTAAAGCTGTTTTTATATTCCTCTAGTGTTGTGCTGGTGCTGCTGCCTTCCGACATAGAATTCTCACACAGTCAACGACAGCATCAAAGTAAACCTCAATAAGCAGATGAGGGAGAAAGGAATAGAAGGACATGTTGATGAGGTTAGATGAGGGGTGGGATGAGGCTCGTGTGGACCATAAACATCGGCATGGACCTTTGGACTGAATAACCTGTTTTTGTGCTGTAAATACTTTGTACTTTTTACTGGATCTTCCAAGATGTCAGCCTTAAAATTAACGTTGGTGCTGTCATCGACTGAGCAAGTCCCTCCCTCCCTCCCCCCCCCTCCACCATACAATAAGAACATAAGAACATACGAAAGAGGAACAAGAGTAGGCCATACGGCCCCTCGAACCTGCTCCGCCCTTCAATAAGATCATGGATGATCCGATCATGGACTCGGGTCCACTTCCCCGCCGGCTCCCCATAACCCCTTATCCCCTTATCGGTTCAGAAACTGTCTATTTCTGTCTTAAATTTATTCAATGACCCAGCATCCACAGCTCTCTGAGGCAGCGAATTCCACAGATTTACAACCCTTTGAGAGAAGAAATTCCTCCTCAACTCTGTTTTAAATGGCCGGCCCCTTATTCTAAGATCATGCCCTCTAGTTCTAGTCTCCCCCATCAGTGGAAACATCCTCTCTGCATCCACTTTGTCAAGCCCCCTCATAATCTTATACGCTTCGATAAGATTACCTCTCATTCTTCTGAATTCCAATGAGTAGAGGCCCAACCTACTCAACTTTTCCTCATAAGTCAACCCCCTCATCCCCGGAATCAACCTAGTGAACCTTCTCTGAATTGCCTCCAAAGCAAGTATATCCTTTTGTAAATATGGAAACCAAAATTGCACGCAGTATTCCAGATGTGGCCTCACCAATACCCTGTATAACTGTAGCATGACTTCCCTGCTTTTATACTCCATCCCCTTTGCAATAAAGGCCAAGATACCATTGGCCTTCCTGATCACCTGCTGTGCCTGCATACTATCCTTTGGTGTTTCATGCATAAGTACCCCCAGGTCCTGCTGTACTGCGGCACTTTGCAATCTTTCTCCATTTAAATAATAACTTGTTCTTTGATTTTTTCTGCAAAAGTGCATGACCTCACACTTTCCAACATTATAATCCATCTGCCAAATGTTTGCCCACTCACTTAGCCTGTCTATGAGCTTTTGCAGATTTTTTGTGTCCTCCTCACACATTGCTTTTCCTCCCATCTTTGTATCATCAGCAAACTTGGCTACGTTACACTCAGTCCCTTCTTCCAAGTCGTTAATGCAGAATGTAAATAGTTGGTGTCCCAGCAGTGATCCCTGTGGCACCCCACTAGTTACTGGTTGCCAACCAGAGAATGAACCATTTATCCCGACTCTCTGTTCTCTGTTAGTTCGCCAATCCTCTATCCATGCTAACATATTACCCCCAACAATGAGGCAGCTCTACCAGCACAGCACTTTGCCAAATACAAAAGCAGTTTAAGAGATGGGTTTCTGCTGCAATGGGGGAACTCTAGGTCCTTCTGCATAGGTGAGCCAAGGTGGGCTTAATTGTCTCCCTCATCCATATTTCTTTTTGTGATTTAAAATCCCATATTCTGGATCACCCAGATTCATTGCTGAGTTAGTTGATCCCTGGCTCCTATTTTTCACGCTATACAGATAGTATTTAGTTATAGTGACTATGCTGCTCATCCACACACACTTCTCTGCCGATAAGAAGAAAATGTCTTCAATCAACATGTTGCTGGAGCAGCCACTTTGGTGTTAACCTATCTCGCCACCTTTTTTTAAGCTACCACCAAAAATAAAGTTTTGTCCAGTCACCACTGCATCACAGTGATGTCTCTGAGCACACACATGACTTGAGCTAGCTTCCTTTCCCCACTTGATTCCAAAATTATTTATCTATTAAAATATTTGAATGACCGTAATACTTGAAATTCATAAATATTAAAACGTTTAAAAAGTAGAAATAGTATTACACGACATATATGTCAAAGTTAAAATCCCAAAACACACCTTAATTTCTGTAGCTGGCGATGAAAAACTGGGACAGGTCACAAGAACTGGCAATCAAACCACTTTAATTGACAGCCACTGGTCACTGTTCAAACATTAAGCTTCGTTTCTCTCCTCAAAACAGTAATCACCACCTCCACCGCATCCCCCACCCTTAACTGAGGAAAAATATATATTTTTACAGCAGACTATTTTTTCCAAAGCTAGGATCCTACCCCTGCCTATTTAGTCCTACCCACAGAATGTGCATTAGCAATATGCTCTCCAGGTTGCAATAAAAAGAAAAGATCTTGTTTCAACCCCCAGCTGTGCAATGCCACTCATTAAGTCATGATTGACAGGCTCAGTTTTGAACTGCACAAACTAAATGGTGATCACTTTACATTAAATAAGCAAACTATCCATCTTTAATGCCTCATGAAATAGACCTAAATAGTAAATTTGTGCTCGAGCTTCAAGTGAATGCGATTGATTTCAACTAAGATAATGGTAGAGTAATGCCCCTTTCATCTGTTCTTTTCTCTTATTTGTATGTTCTTCATTCCACTTATTTCACAGACATATCGGAGTATGAAGTCTCTTTAATTATCAGCAGCATTGTGATGATAGCACTGACTGGAAAGGCTGCTTTACTGATGCAGTAATAGTACCATACGTGATCAGTGTAGTAATAATGTTTAAATGTTAGAGAGCATGGTTCCTTGTGTTCATTCTTTCATACATTATGCTCCCCATCTTAAGAGAATGAGGATTTTTATGAACAGGAAAAGATCATGAACTTAACAAGCCTGTCCATTTTTGTCACAGTAACTCATCTGACCTCTCAACATATCCCTCAAAAACTTCTCACTGTGCCCCTAATCACATCTCACTGTACCCCTCAATCTTGCTGTGCTCCTCAATCTCACCCTACCCCTCAATCTCACTGTACCCCTCAATCTCACTGTGCCCCTCAATCTCATTGTACCCCTCAATCTCATTGTACCCTCAATCTCACTGTGCCCCTCAATCTCACTGTACCCCTCAATCACACTATAGCCCTCAATCTCACCGTGCCCCTCAATCTCACTGTACCCCTCAATCTCACCGTACCCCTCAATCTCAATGTACCCCTCAATCTCACCATGTCCCTCAATCTCACTGTGCCCCTCAATCACATTCCACTGTACCCCTCAATCTCACTGTACCCCTCAATCTCACTGTGCCCCTCAATCTCACTGTGCCCCTCAATTTCACTGTACCCCTCAATCACACCGTACCCCTCAATCACATCCCACTGTACCCTTCAATCTCACTGCACCCCTCAATCTCACGGTACCCCTCAATCATACTGTGCCCCTTAATCTCACTGTACCCCAAAATCTCACGGTACCTCTTAATCTCACTGTACCCCTCAATCTCACTGTACCACTCAATCATACTGTGCCCCTCAATCTCACTGTGCCCCTCAATCTCGCCGTACCCCCTCAATCTCACCGTACCCCTCAATCTCACCATACCCCTCAATATCACTGTACCCCACAATCATACTGTGCCCCTCAATCTCACTGTGCCCCTCAATCACATCTCACTGTACCCCTCAATCTCACTGTACCCCTCAATCTCACCATACCCTTCAATCTCACCGTACCTCTCAATCTCAATGTACCCCTCAATCTCATTGTGCCCCTCAATCACATCTCTCTGCACCACTCAATCTCATCGTACCCCTCAATCTCACTCTACCCCTCAATCTCACTCTACCCCTCAATCTCACGGTGCCCCTCAATCTCACTGTACCCCACAGTCACACTGTACCCCTCAATCTCACTGTACCCTCACTCTCATCGTACCCCTCAATCACATCCCACTGTACCCCTCACTTTCACTGTACCCCTCAATCTCACTGTGCCCCTCAATCTCACTGTACCCCTCAATCACATCCCACTGTGCCCCTCAATCTCACTCTGCCCCTCAATCTCACTGTACCCCTCAATCTCACCATGCCACTCAATCACATCCCACTATGCCCCTCAATCTCACTGTATCCCTAAATCTCACAGTACCCCTCAATCTCACTATACTCTTCAATCTCACCGTACCCCTCAATCTCACCATACCCTTCAATCTCACTGCACCCCTCTATCTCACTGTACCCCTCAATCACATTGTATCCCTCAATCTCACTTTGCCCCTCAATCTCACTGTACCTCTCAATCTCACTGTGCCCCTCAATCTCACTGTTCCCCTCAATCTCACTGTACCCCTCAATCACACTGTACCCCTCAATCACACTGTATCCCTCAATCTCACTTTCCCCCTCAATCTCACTGTACCCCTCAATCTCACTGTGCCCCTCAATCTCACTGTGCCCCTCAGTCTCACTGTATGCCGCAATCACATCTCACTGTATCCCGCAATCACTTCCCATCAGAGCCTATAAATTCTGTACTTTAATACAAGCACTTTTTAAATTTTGAATTGATTAATGTCTGACATTGCTTACAGAGGCCTGTTGTATAAACATGTTAAGTTTTCATCCGTTAATAACACAAACCTATATCCCTCAATCATTTCTCAGTGGGGCAATGATGTAAAACAGGTGATATTGAATTGACCGCCCATTCAGCAAAGGGTGGTGTGGGATGGATGCCAGTCAGCCTAACATCAGTGGTGGGGACGTTATTGGAAATCATTATCAGGGAAAAAAATCATCTTTAATTTGGAGAAATATCACCAACGATGTCTCCGCAAGATCCTGCAAATCCCCTGGGAGGACAGAAGCACCAATGTTAACGTCCTCGACCAGGCCAACATCCCCCAGCATTGAAACACTGACCACACTTGACCAGCTCTGCTGGGCAGGCCACATTGTCCGCATGCCTGACACAAGGCTCCCAAAACAAGAGCTCTACTCAAAACTCCTACACGGCAAGCGAGCCCAAGGTGGGAAGAGGAAATGTTTCAAGGTCACCCTCAAAGCCTCCTTGATAAAATGCAACATCCCCACCAACACCTGGGAGTCCCTGGCCAAAGACCGCCGAAGTGGAGGAAGTGCCTCCGGGAGGGTGCTGAGCACCTCGAGTCTTATCGGCGAGAGCATGCTGAAAGGAAGCGCAGGACAGGAAGGAACATGCGGCAAACCAATCCCACCCACCCTTTCCTTTAACCACTGTCTGTCCCACCTGTGACAGAGACTGTAATTCCCGTATTGGACTGTTCAGTCACCTAAGAACTCATTTTTAGAGTGGAAGCAAGTCTTCCTCGATTTTGAGGGACTGCCTATGATGATGATGTTAAAGTCAAATTGTGTCTGACTAACTTGATTACATTCTTTGATGAGGTAGCAGAGAAGGTAATGTGGTAGTTGTTGTAAAAGTGGACTTTCGGAAGGCAATCGACAAAGTACCACACAGAAGCTTGTTTCGAAAATGGAAGCCCATGGAATGAAGGAAAAAATTGTAATTTGAATGCGGTATTAGCTCAGTGACAGGAAGCAGTGGTTGGTGGTGGATGGATATTTTTCAGCCTGCGACCTAGACTTGGGTGTAGGGATCAGCATTGTAAAGTTTGCAGATGGTACGAAATTTGGCAAAGTAGTAGACCGTGGTGAGGATAGCTTTAGGCTTCAGGATGACATAGACAGGATGGTGAAATGGCCAGATGCATGACAGATGGAGTGCAATGCAGAGAAGTGTGAAGTGGTGCACTTTGGGAGGACTAATGTGGAAAGACAGTTTACTATAAATGGCACGGTTTTGAAAAATGTAGATGAGCAGAGAGACCTTGGTGTCCATATACACAAATTCTTAAAGATGGAACAGCAAGTTAATAAAGTGGTTAACAAAGCATATGGGTTACTTGGGTTTATAAATAGAGGAATAGAATATAAAAGCAAAGAGATCATGCTGGAACTTCATAAATCACTGGTTAGACCTCAGCTGTGGATAATTCTGGGCACCACAGTTCCGGAAAGAGGTAAAGGCCTTCGAAAGGGTACAGAGGAGGTTTTCCATGTCACCCGGGACGAGGAACTTCAGATATGAGGAGAAGTTGGAAAAGTTAAGTTTGTTCTCCTTGGAATAGAGAGGTTAAGTGGCGACCTAATAGACGTTTTCAAGATGATGTGAGGTTTTGATAGAGTAGAGAGAGAAAAAACTATTCCCCCTGGTGAGTGGGTCAATAACTAGAGGTCATAGATTCAAAATCATTGGCAAAGGATCTAGAGAGAAGATGAGGAGAATGTTTGTTCACTCAGAGAGTTGTCAGGATCTGGAATGCTCCACCTGAACAGGTGGTGGAGGCTGATTCCATCAATAATTTAAAAGGGATTTGGGCAGGTCCTTGAGGATGGGGAACTTACAGGGCTACGGACAAAAAGTGGGGATTTAGGATTAAGCACGACCGCTCTTGCAAAGAGCCAGCACAGGCAGGATGGGCCGAATAGCCTCCTTCTGTGCCGTAGGTTTCTATGATTCTATGAGACTAATTGTGATCAGTATACACTTTCCACAATTTTCCCTTCCATTGGTTTCAAATGGAAAGTACTATCAAGCAGGATGTGCAATGGGCGGTTAATTCGAGATTTACTCCACCCCCACCATAACCATTAATCACTTCTCGTTCCATAAAAACATCTCAATATTTCTTGAACACATATTATCTTTTTTCTCCAACTTTCCGCACTTTTTTTTATCCATTCACGGGATGTGGTTGGCTTGCTAGGCTATTTTAGAGGGCAGTTATGAGTGAACCACATTGCTGAGGGACTGGAGTCACAAAGAGCAGTAGATTTCCTTCCCTAAAGGACATTAGTCAACCACATGAGCTTTTACAACAATCTGGTAGTTGCATGGCTTTTTAATTCCAGATTTATTTATCAGAATGTAAATTCTCCAGCTGCCGTGGTGGGATTTGAACTCTTGTCCCTGGATCATTAGTCCAGTAACAATGCCACTATGCAACCATTCCCATTTAAAAAAAAGTCCTTGTCTTATGTCCCCACATATGCACTTTCATTGGGTGTTAACCCTGACTGATTATTACCTCCAATTGCTGAAGTCAATTGTAACTCCTGTGCCCGAGGACCTTTCTGTTTGTATGGTTCACCTTACCCTAGTAATTTATTCCATAGCTAATGTCAGCTGTTTGGGTGAAAAATATTCCCCCGACTTTGCTTCTTACGCCTAAATTCCTTTTTAAAAAAAATGGTGTCCCTCTGGGCCCCAACTGTAAAGTGCTTTGTGAGACTTTGCTGCTCTAAGGGCCCAATATAAATGTAAATTGTTCTGCTATCTGTACTCCTCACTAATTTGCCTGGATTAATTTTGTCAGTTCCTTTCATAATCTTGAAAGCTTTAATTGGGTAACGTCACATCCAACTTTCTGAACCTTATTCTTTTCTCATTAACTTGAAATTATATTTATTGTCCATCTATGTGCCCTTTCAAGGATATCAATGCCCTTCCGAAGATTAAATAAGAAACACTGCAACTTACAGAATGAATATTTCTCCCAGAAGTCAACCGAGGCAATTGTAAACACTTTGGAGCGCCTTCAAAAACTTGTTGTAAAGGTGCAATGGGACTGAACCCTTTGCTTTCCGCTCTAGGATCTGGATTTTAAGCAAGCCCTAAAGAATAGGATGATAACCTCTTGTCTCTGTTAGCTGTAAGACTCATAAGTGCTTCAGATGTGTCATATTGGTGCAGTAGGGGACGCTATTCTAGGGCACGGGTCATCATCATAGGCAGTCCCTCGGAGCCGAGGAAGACTTGCTTCCACTCCTAAAGTGAATTCTTTGGTGGCTGAACAGTCCAATACGAGAGCCACAGACTCTGTCACAGGTGGGACAGATAGTCGTTGAGGGAAGGGGTGGGTGGGACTGGTTTGCCGCATGCTCTTTCCACTGTCTGCGCTTGATTTCTGCATGCTCTCGGTGACGATACTCGAGGTGCTCAGCACCCTCCTGGATGCACTTCCTCCACTTCGGGCGGTCTTGGGCCAGGGACTCCCAGGTGTCAGTGTGGATGCCGCACTTTATCAGGGAGGCTTTGAGGGTGTCCTTGTAGCGTTTCCGCTGCCCACCTTTGGCTCATTTGCCGTGAGGGAGCTCCGAGTAGAGCACTTGCTTTGGGAGTCTTGTGTCTGGCATGCGGACAATGTGGCCTGCCCAGCGGAGCTGATCGAGTGCGGTCAGTGCTTCAATGCTGCCAATGTTAGCCTGAATGAGGACGCTGATGTTGGTGCGCCTGTCCTCCCAGGGGATTTGTAGGATCTTGCGGAGACATCGTTGGTGATATTTCTCCAGCAAATTGAGGTGTTTACTGTACATGGTCCATGTCTCTGAGCCATACAGGAGGGCAGGTATTACTACAGCCCTGTAGACCATGAGCTTGGTGGCAGTTTTGAGGGCCTGGTCTTCAAACACACTTTTCCTCAGGCGACCGAAGGCTGCACTGGCACACTGGAGGCGGTGTTGGATCTCGTCGTCAATGCCTGCTCTTGTAGATAGGAGGCTCCCGAGATATGGGAAGTGGTCCACGGTGTCTAGGGCATGGGTAAAGGTAGAGTAAACTACATCTCGTGCGAGTGGTAACTGGGAGAGCTTTTACTCCCTTCAGCATGCAATATTTGACCTGGCATACAGCTCTTTAAACAGAAGTACCTACCCTGACAACCATCCAGAAAAGCAGAGCAATACTACACCACTCCAATGGGAGAAGAAGAGACACTTATGAACCAACAAGGTAAAATCACTTTTTCTTCATTCCGATGGGACAACAGGCAGACATCTAAAGGTAATTGATCCCTCTGGGATTGAGTATCATTGTTGGGAAGCCTTTTAGAGCCTTTACTCATCATAGGCAGTCCCTCGGAATCGAGGAAGACTTGCTTCCACTCTTAACATGAGTTCTTAGGTGGCTGAACATTCCAATATGAGAACCACAGTCTCTGTCACAGGTGGGACAGATAATCGTTGAAGGAAGGGGTGGGTGGGACGGGTTTGCCACACGCTCTTTCCGCTGCCTCCACTTGATTTCTGCATGCTCTCGGCAATGAGACTCGAGGAGGTCAGCGCCCTCCCGGATGCACTTCCTCCACTTAGGGTGGTCTTTGGCCAAGGACTCCCAGGTGTTGCTGGGGATATTGCACTTTATTAGGGAGGCTTTCAGGGTGTCCTTGAAACATTTCCTCTGCCCACCTTTGGCTCGTTTGCCATGAAGGAGTTCCAAGTAGAGCGCTTGCTTTGGGAGTCTCGTGTCTGGCATGCGGACAATGTGGCCTACCCAGCGGAGCTGATCGAGTGTGGTCAGTGCTTCAATGCTGGAGATGTTGGCCTGGTCGAGGACGCTAACGTTGGTGCACCTGTCCTCCCAGGGGATTTGTCGGATCTTGCGGCGACATCGTGGGTGGTATTTCTTCAGCGACTTGAGGGGTCTACTGTACATGGTCCATGTCTCTGAGCCATACAGGAGGGCGGGTATTAATACAGCCTTTACTAGGCCCACAACAAAACTCATGGCAGTTCTCAGCTGACATCAGTTCTGTTGGGCCTAGGGAGAAAGTAATGAGCTGAATTCCTGAGGTAGCCCAGGAACTCCCGAACCACGTCCCACAAGGATAGTGAACCCCTCCCCTTTTATAGGGGGCACTTGCATAATTTGTGGCTTTAGTGCCAAAAAAACCCACAAAAAACCCCTCGAAAAAAACAAAAAAAAACAAGGATATAAGGGGTACAGGAGGAAGAGCACCTGCCTGAAACATGGGCAGCTTTTTTACAAGGGGCAAAAACTCAGCAGATACAGGTTCCACCGCAAATGATGCGCTCCAACCACAGACAATCTGCTCAGTCTTCATCCTCCAAAGCCCACAGAATTTCAGGCCAAAGCTGTCCACACTTAGACAGTGGGAAACTGCAAGTGTGCAGAGATTGTAATTACCACAAGAATAATGGGAAAACTTACACACAGCAACACAAATAGCAATGTTCCAATGCAAAACAAACATGGTACATATTAAATTGGAATCGTTTACAAGTTCCCAAACGGATCTACTCTTAAACAAAAGCAAACCATTAGCTAATACTGCCATTTCTGTGTCAATGTGTCCATGAGGCAGTCAGCTATGAAATGGGGAGCCATAAAAGAATCGCTCCCTACCCCAGCAATTTGAATAACAATGTTGCTAATGATCATCTGAGGGAATAAATGGAAATGCGCTGCAGAAACCAGCCCTTAACAACAACAAAGGCAGGAACAGAAAAAGAGAGATATTGGAAACAGACAAGGGTGGAAATGTCAACAAGAAATCAACTCTTAATCATAGTGAAGGCAGGACTAACCCAGAAATGATACTTGGCTCAGTGAGTAATCATACCACAAAGTTGGGTACTAAGCTACACAGACCAGGAAGGCCCCACATTTGATCACAAGGGGTAGAAATCAGACCACATTTCGGGGACCAATATCCCGCAGCTCGAGGACGCCTGAAAAATATCTGGCCTGAAGTTGAGTCTGGCTTTGGCAGCTACCCGAAACAAGCATTAGGCCCCTTACATATGTAAATGAGGGACATAATGCCTGTTTTAGGTCCCCTCACAGGTCCTGGGCTGTGATGAGCAGGGCCTACCCCGCTCAGGATTCTTCAGCGCCAACTACAGCTTAAGCTTCGAACTGAAGGTAAGTTTTTATAACAAGTATTTTTTTTAAACGTTCCCGTGGAGCCACAGCACTCCTGACAGCTGCAATCGGGCCCACCCCCGCTGCACACCCCCACCCCACCCCGCTCCCCCTGGTATGACCCAATGGCCGCTGCCGCCGAGGCAATCAGACCAAAATTCATGTCCTCAAATGGGCAAGCTGCCCGGCGGTACTGGCACCACACCTTCATTACTGAAAGGAGGCCCGAGGCACGTTCTCCGACCTGCCTCGGGCCGCCCGGTTGGGGCAGCCCTGTATGTGCATTGCTGATTCTGGACCTCAGGATGGGTCCAAATGAATTTCTACCCTTCAGTCTGCACTGAGTTCGGTGCTTTGAGCCAAGGCAGCAGTGAAGGTGTTACAATTGGCTACAGCACCTTGAGGCTGGGAAAGTGGAGGGTCAACCCTGGATCCCACTGCTGACCATTAAAAATAGGTTAAACATTTAAAAATAGGCAACCTGACCTCAACTCACTCACTTCCGGTTTTAACGGAGGTGTCCTGGGGTGGGCGCCCAATCTGCTCCAAGAAGGTGGGTGGGTCGGGTCACTACAATATTTTTTGAAGGCTGCGTGCCTCCATTTTAAGTGAAGTTTTATTTTCAACACCTATGCGGTAGGTTTTCCTGGCCTCGGGAATCCCGGCAGCTGAAGGGAGGGAGACAAGAGTGGTCGGATCCAACAATTTACAGCATTGCTTGCGGATCAGGAGGAGCTTCCCTGTTTGCCCCCCGCGATGGGACCCCCACAGTGTCCGACTCCCCTACCGATATCCAACACCCGTCACCCCACCGATGCCCGACTCCTCCCACCCCCTCCAATGTCCGACTCCTCCCACCCCCTCCAATGTCCGACTCCTCCCACCCCCCGATGTCCGACTCCTCCCACCCCCTCCAATGTCCGACTCCTCCCACCCCCTCCAATGTCTGACTCCTCCCACCCCCTTCAATGTCCGACTCCTCCCACCCCCTTCAATGTCCGATTCCTCCCACCCCCTTCAATGTCCGACTCCTCCCACCCCCTCCAATATCCAACTCTCCCGATGTTTGACCTCCCCGCCCCCAATGACCGACTTACCACCGATCCACTCCCGGGCAGCCTTCCCGCCTCACAGCCTGTCAAGCTGGCCGGCTGTCGGGTGGGACGCCTGGAGAAAAAATTTTAAACAGTTCCTACCGTTAGATCTGGCAGGACCCACAGGAAACCCTTACTTCTGGGTTTCACATCAGCAAATTCACACCCATCCCACTCTCTTCCCGATTCCTCATTATTATCAGGGCCTTAAAGTGTAAAACTGGTCAGAGCGTTGATCTGTCATGTCAGGATTAGCTTGTTTCTGTATCAGAGCTAAGATAACAAAATATGTGATAATTTTAGAATTCACTCATCCCTCATGAACTTAAAATCATGCAGCTGAAATCACACTTTTACACTTGTACAGCTCCAGTGATTTAAAAAAAACAGTTCTACTTAAAGGCGTAGGAAAGATAAGGGGGGATTTTAACTGGCAGCAGTGTTCGGGTGGGTGTCTGGCAGGATGGGTGGCACGCCTACCCGACGTCAATAGTGTTAGGCCCAAAGGATCTTAATGGTCGGGAAGCATTAGTGTTTGATCAATAACAGCAGCAACAACTTGTATTTATATAGCGCTTATAACATAGTAATATGTCCCAAGGCCCTTCACAGGAGTATTATAAGACAAAAATTTGACACCGAGCCACATAAGGAGAAATTAGCGCAGGTGATCAAAAGCTTAGTCAATGAGGTATGTTTTAAGGAGCATCTTGAAGAAGGAAAGAGAGGTAGAGAGGCAGAGAGGTTTAGGCAGGGAATTCCAGAGCTTAGGGCCCAGGCAACAGAAGGCATGGCCACCAATGGTTGAGCGATTATAATCAGGGATGCTCAAGAGAGCAGAATTAGAGGAGCGCAGACATCTCGGTGGCTTGTGGGGCTGGAGAGATTACGGAGATAGAGAGGGGCGAGGCCATGGAGGGATTTGTAAACAAGGATGAGAATTTTGAAATCGAGGTGTTGCTTAACTGAGAGCCAATGTGGGAAAGCGAGCACAAGGGTGATGGGTGAGCGGGACTTGGTGCGAGTTAGGACACGGACAGCCGAGTTTTAGGTGACCTCAAGGATCCTCACCCGGTTCCATCAATAATGGGCAGCCCACACAATTGTGCCTCTCCTGATGGCTATTTAAAGTGTGAAGATTGGGCTCACATCACTGAAATTCGTCTCTGGCTTCACTGGAAACATCCTAATATTGAACATGTCAGAGGCAAGCCTCATTGATTCTCAGACACATCTGCAGAGGTGCTTGTTGAGAAGTTGAGGGCACAGAGGGGTGTCCTATTTCCATCTATCTTTGCTGAAAGCCGGGACAGAAATGAACTCTTGGAGCATCAACCCCAGGACTTGGTTTTAATGCTTCAATGCACTGACCAGACTAGCAGGGATGAGTGCATATTGTCATATCGCCATTGCTCTGCATTGCACTGAGAACATCACTTTCTACATTCCACCCCTCCTCCCCCCCCCCCCCGGAGGCTTCCCTCCCCTGCATCATATACTTTTCCACCAATCAAAAGGGGACACTACCTCGCTTTCTCATTCCAATTACAAACTCCACTGTTGCTTTCTGCCTTCACAATACAGGTACTTACAGCGTTCTGTTCACACCTGGGAGCAATTACAAAACAATGTTCTCCTCTGATGAATGCGGACTCATTTCACAGTCCAGCTGTCCATCCTTGCTTCTTCTCCCTCTCAGCAGATACACTATATGAAGAAGCCATACATATACGCACATCTCTTTTAACCAGCCACTCAGTAATTCTATCCCTCACATTTTGCTGGACAAAATGGCTCATAATGCAAGGGACGGGAGCAAGACTGGGGGAGGATTAGCTAGCATCCAGAACCACACACAGATGGAGCAGGCAGCCCTTGAGGCAACAGCCATCCAGAGATGATGAGGCTGTGGTGACATTGAGCAGAGTATCTGCCTTTTACTTGTACCCTTCCATTGACCTAAAGTAATTGCACATTCAAGCTGCTTGACAACCTACTGCTGCATGGTAAAGACTATAATCTGCTACCATCTAGCCTGTCAGTACCATGCTAACTCTTATCCCTTTCCCCTTTCCCTTGATCCATTTTGGGACTTAGAAGCCATGGAAGAGAATTCGGAGGAGGTCACTCCTCTGAAAGAAGCAGTGATGCGCACTCGATCCCTCCCAAGCCCAGCACAGAGACTGGGTGGGATAAAGTGAGTTAGATGGATTCATACTTAGCACAGGCGAGCAGGTGAAAATACAGCAATTACTGGTTCTTCACAATACTGAAATGTTCCAAACGCCTAATGCATAATACCCTGGCACTACACTCTTTCACTTTTTGCTGAAGTTGAATACATTTTTCAGAGCAAAGGCATTATAAAAGCCTGGCATCTCCCTTTCAAATGGAGATTTCTTTTACATGATTTAATACATTATGCAAGTAGACAATCTTCATTGGAACAAATGGTGAACCAGTTCTTCTATTGCAATCATTTAGTGGAAACATTTATATTTATCTGTTTGAGCTACTGTTTATAAAGAAAACAAGGAACAAAATGTAGAAAAGTAAGGAAAATGAGGGTCAAGGCCTCTGCTATTTCCTCTTTTGCTTCGCTCAACAGCCTGGGATGCATTTTTGAAAATTTTGTCATTGCAGTTTTAGTACCTATCACTCAACCATGTTGCATCTTGTTGTCCAGAATTGTCAGATGAATAGGGAATTTTATTTGGCACTATAAGATCAACAGATCGAACTGTGATAAGAAACTAAGTGCATCTGCATTTGGAAGCCAAAAATGTTGCATATATTAAATGTTTAGCTTTGGAATTCTCTACCCCACATGGCTGTGGCTGCTCAGTTGATGATTATATTCAACACTGATATTGATAGATTTTTGGACACTTAGGGAATCAAGGGATTTTTTAAATTATTAATTTACAGGATGTAGGCATCGCTGGCAAGGCCAGCATTTATTGCCCATCCCTAATTGCTTTTCAGAAAGTGATGCTGAGCTGCTTCTTGAACCGCTGCAGTCCGAGTGGTGAAGATACTCCCACAGTACTGTTTGGGAGGGAGTGCCAGGACTTTGGCCCAGTGACAATGAAGAAACAGCGATATATTTCCATGTCAGGATAGTGTGTGACTTGGAGGGGAACTTGGAGGTGGTGGTGTTGCTATGTGCCTGCGGCCCTTGCCCTTCTAGATAGTGGTTACATGTTTGGGAGGTACTGCCATTGTACCTTGACAAGTTGCTGCAGTGCCTCTTGCAGATGGTACACACTGTAGCCACGGTGTGCCGGAGGTGGAGGGAGTGAATGTTTAAGGTAGTGGATGGGCTGCCAATCAACCGGGCTGCTTTATCCTGAATGGTGTCAAACTTCTTGAGTGTTGTTGGAACTGCACTCATCCAGGCAAGTGGAGAGAACTCCATCACACTCCTGACTTGTGCCTTGTAGATGGTTGAATGGGGATAGGGCAGGAAATTGGAGTTGAAATAGATCAACCATGATCTTATTGAATGGCAGAGTAGCCTTGAGGGGCCTAATGGCCTATTCCTGCTCCTATTTCTTATGTTTTTATGTGTATGCAGTTATGTACAAAGCTCTGAAGTCCTGCGACAGGTAGCACCTATGACACTTCAATTTATTTTCGCTAAGACTCACTCCAATCATATTCCATGGATTCTTGCATGCCTTGATGGCTCAGTGGTCAATTACACCATACCCGGTGGAATTGAGGCATAAAGAGACCCGGGGAAAATGCCAGGTTTGATCACTGATATATGGTCAAGTACACAATCTCAGCTGGGCCGTTCTTTGGGTGCTAGAATTAGCCTCAGTGTTTTCAAGCTTGTGAAGGGAAAATCAATTGTTATTCCCACTTCCGATCCCTCGCTGGTGACCCTATCTGTAAAATGTATGTACGTAGACATCACGTGAGAACAGGAGCATGATTGATCTAATATGTCTGCTGGCAATCACTGTCTGTGCTCAAACATGGCTGCCACCCATGGAAAAGCACCTCAGCAAGAGCCTGCTGCTTCAGGAGAGGAGGGCAGGAAATTGTGAGGCAGCACATAATTGGATTCTTGCCAACTGAAGTACACTGATGGCATTTTCTGTACAACAGTAATCAACAAAAGATACATTTCAGATATCGAGGGGTGAAATTGGTCTTCGGCGACAGTGTAAAGCTGCAGCCCGTTTTACACGCCGCCGATTTTCGTTTCCACAATGGAAATAATAATGGAAACAGGGTGCAACACAGAATGATAATTGGCTATCACCCATTCTGCGCTCTTGCTGAAGACCAATGTCATCCCCTACAACACCTGTCTACTTTGTACGGCATTATTTTTAGAGCAGCTACAGTCATGCACTCATAACCAATGTGCTGTATATTGGTTGTTTTGTCATGATATCTTCCTGTCAAAATACTGCTAAAATCAACCCACATGTGCAGCCCATAGCTATTCAATATTTTAAACACGATCTCTGGCAGGTCAAAACAAGTGAAGAAAACATGCACTAAAGTTCTAGTACATTTTTGTTTCCATCATTGAAGATTTACATCACGTTGCAGTAATGCTCAGGTTACAGAGCGAACTGCCCTCATTCCTCCAAAGCTTTAGAGCAACAACATTTTTACTTTACATTCATACAATTTCCTTCCTTTTTTTGTATTTTCTTAAACTTCTGGCTGAGACCTGACTTATTCTCTCCCTGGAGTGACTCGCTCCCTAATTTACCCTCCTTTCACGTAGAGAAAGTTCTGGCATCCACTCCCCCCGCCCCTCATCTGCTTCCATCTTGCTGGCACTACTTCTTTTGTAACTAAGATACCAAAGTGAAAGGCATCAGCCCAGAGTCCCAGAGTGCAGGACACCGTCAAGATTGCAAAAATTACGAGGTCCTGGGAAAGAATGAGTTCAAGAAGGAATCGATGTGATGTGTGTTGGGTTTCAAGACTGAGAGGGTTCATGGAAAAGGAAGTTCGTGCAGAGCAACCTATTTTGAAGGAAAAGGGAAACTTCAGAGCAGCCAGGAGGACCATGAAGAATTGTTAAGGTAGACTAAGTCAAAAAATGATTGAATGGAGACAGAGAAAGGTGAGAGAAAGATCAGCTGTGAAACAATAAGCTTTCCCTTGTACTCTAACCAACAATGTGAGGGAGTGTTTAAGATTTTTCCCAGATACAGGTGTCTTCAAGTCTTCGAACAATTGCTAATTGGATATACCTTTGTGATCCAGTGTGTTGGTTGGAGTATTCGCCATAATTGTAACATGCATGTCGTCTGTGCGTTATGTACTTTATGTGAACTATGTTCGAACTAGAAAAAAAACTAAGGTGAGGGGATACATGCAAATTATTACACAAGCAGTAGCAAAGAAGAGTTTCTGATTTAAACTGACTGTCCTTAATCCAACTCAAATCCAAATGCTACATATTGTGTGCAGCCAACATCTAAGGTCATAAATACCATTGTGGCTGATGGGCTGCAAATCATTGTCAGGCAGCCTCAGCCAAAATGTAACATTCATACTTGGCTGTGCAGAATATAAGGTCAAGTGACAAAATATAATGAGAAGGTTTCTTTGCAAATATGTGGTCATTATATTAATAACAGCTGTTTGATTCACTTCACAAAGACTAAATGAAAACCTCTTGCCTATTTGCCTGTCATTTCCATGCCATGGTGCACGCCACAGGTATTAGTAAAGTATCTGATCGGCTATACTAAATCCTATCTGTCTGTGACCATGGGATGCCTAATCGAACATTAACAATTCACAATACAAACAAATTAAATATTAAACATACAATTCCTAATAATTTAAAACTGCTCCCCTGCTGGCCGACTGGGTAAAGGATGATGGAGTATTAAGCTACAAGGACCAAGAAATCCCAAGTTTGATCCCTGAGCTGTGCTGACCCAGCTGAATTTAGCCAAGTGCACTACATAGAAACATAGAAAATAGGTGCAGGAGTAGGCCATTCAATGAGTTCATGGCTGAACATGCAACTTCAGTACCCTTTCTCGCCATATCCCTTGATCCCCCTAGTAGTAAGGACTACATCGAACTCCTTTTTGAATATATTTAGTGAATTGGCCTCAACAACTTTCTGTGGTAGAGAATTCCACAGGTTCACCACTCTCTGGGTGAAGAAGTTTCTCCTCATCTCAGTCCTCAATGGCTTACCCCTTTCCTTAGATTGTGACCCCTGGTTCTGGACTTCCCCAACATTGGGAACATTCTTCCTGCATCTAACCTGTCTAAACCCATCAGAATTTTAAATGTTTCTGTGAGATCCCCTCTCATTCTTCTGAACTCCAGTGAATACAAGCCCAGTTGATCCAGTCTTTCTTGATATGTCAGTCCTGCCATCCCGAGAATCAGTCTGGTGAACCTTCGCTGCACTCCCTCAATAGCAAGAGTGTCCTTCCTCAAGTTAGGAGACCCAAAACTGCACACAATACTCCAGGTGTGGCCTCACCAAGGCCCTGTGCAACTGTAGTAACACCTCCCTGCTCCTGTACTCAAATCCCCTCGCTATGAAGGCCAACATGCCATTTGCTTTCTTAACCGCCTGCTGTACCTGCATGCCAACCTTCAATGACTGATGTACCATGACACCCAGGTCTCGTTGCACCTCCCCTTTTCCTAATCTGTCACCATTCAGATAATAGTCTGTCTCTGTTTTTAACCACCAAAATGGATAACCTCACATTTATCCACATTATACTTCATCTGCCATGCATTTGCCCATTCACTTAACCTATCCAAGTCACTCTGCAGCCTCATAGCATCCTCCTCGCAGCTCACACTGCCACCCAACTTAGTGTCATCCGCAAATTTGGAGAGACTGCATTTAATCCCCTCGTCTAAATCATTAATGTACAATGTAAACAGCTGGGGCCCCAGCACAGAACCTTGCGGTACCCACTAGTCAATGCCTGCCATTCTGAAAAGTATCCATTTACTCCTCCTCTTTGCTTCCTGTCTGACAACCAGTTCTCAATCCACATCAGCACACTACCCCCAATCCCATGTGCTTCAACTTTGCACATTAATCTCTTGTGTGGGACCTTGTCGAAAGCCTTCTGAAAGTCCAAATACACCACATCAACTGGTTCTCCCTTGTCCACTCTACTTGAAACATCCTCAAAAAATTCCAGAAGATTTGTCAAGCATGATTTCCCTTTCACAAATCCATGCTGACTTGGACTTATCATGTCACCTCTTTCCAAATGTGCTGCTATGACATCCTTAATAATTGATTCCATCATTTTACCCACTACCGATGTCAGGCTGATCGGTCTATAATTCCCTGTTTTCTCTCTTCCTCCTTTTTTAAAAAGTGGGGTTACATTGGCTACCCTCCACTCCATAGGAACTGATCCAGAGTCTATGGAATGTTGGAAAATGACCGTCAATGCATCCGCTATTTCCAAGGCCACCTCCTTAAGTACTCTGGGATGCAGTCCATCACGCCTGCAGATTTATCGGCCTTCAATCCCATCAATTTCCCCAACACAATTTCCTGACTAATAAGATTTCTCTCAGTTCCTCCTTCTTACTAGACCCTCTGACCCTTTTTATATCCGGAAGATTGTTTGTGTCCTCCTTCGCGAATACCGAACCAAAGTACTTGTTCAATTGGTCTGCCATTTCTTTGTTCCCCGTTATGACTTCCCCTGATTCTGACTGCAGGGGACCTACGTTTGTCTTTACTAACCTTTTTCTCTTTACATATCTATAGAAACTTTTGCAGTCCGTCTTAATGTGCCCTGCAAGCTTCCTCTCGTACTCTATTTTCCCTGCCCTAATCAAATCCTTTGTCCTCCTTTGCTGAGTTCTAAATTTCTCCCAGTCCCCGGGTTCACTGCTATTTCTGGCCAATTTGTATGCCACTTCCTTGGCTTTAATACTATCCCTGATTTCCCTTGATAGCCACGGTTGAGCCACCTTCCCTTTTTTATTTTTACGCCAGACAGGGATGTACAATTGTTGTAGTTCATCCATGCGGTCTCTAAATGTCTGCCATTGCCCATCCACAGTCAATCCCTTAAGTATCATTCGCCAATCTATCCTAGCCAATTCATGCTTCATACCTTCAAAGTTACCCTTCTTTAAATTCTGGACCATGGTCTCTGAATTAACTGTTTCATTCTCCATCCTAATGTAGAATTCCACCATATTATGGTCACTCTTACCCAAGGGGCCTCACACAACGAGATTGCTAATTAATCCTCTCTCATTACACAACACCCAGTCTAAGATGGATTCCCCGCTAGTTGGTTCCAAATTGGCTTCAGCATTACCTGGACTAGGAAAAGGGAAGTCAGCCAAGGTTCCCACCCCGGATTGTCACCTGGTATCTCCTGCGAGGAAGTGACTGTGTTTCATGTCGGACAAGAAAAGAATTGTGTTTTGACATGAGGCACTTCACAGGAACAATTCCTAGTGCCATGCCCGAGCACGAAGTCAGTGCCTTCACCAGAGGAGGCAAGAACACTGTGGAAAAACGTCTAACTGTTTCCAGGCTGGTGCAAGTAGTTGGCCTTCTTTATAACTGTGTTTTTAAAACATTTCTGGCAACTTAAGTACTCCTCTGTGTCTCTGTGGAAGAAAGCAAAGGAGGCTATACCCGAGGAAGTGTGAATTTACAGGCCAAGGCTTAAGCATATTTGGTGGAAAAAAGGTTTGTTCACGCCACCTAGTGGTGCCAAACAAATAGAACCCAAAGTGTGCCCTACATTTACAAGAGTGTCAAATGCATGTGCTCCTGGCTGCACCTCTTTGCCAACCAATTAGATCTCCACAAATCAAAATGACCAAAAAGGTCAATGACATGGTGCATAGATGTTCTTGCCTACATAATTAAACAGTTATAGCATTTGTATTTTTTCAAAATACAGAAACAGATAAAGGGGTTATGTATGTCAAAAGCAATTAGTGAAGATAACGGAATAGCTTGCAAATGATGAAGTTATGGCTGGATTATGGTCAGAATCACATCTGCAAATAATTTTCAAATTAAACTCAGTCCTGGGCACATTAAAATTCTGCTCTTGTGCTCACAGTGCATGCCAGTTGCCCAACTAATGGACAGAAAATTACAGGTTGTGAGTGAGCAATTTCACAATCTGCACTCCAAGAGAACATCAGGAGTGAGAGGAGTGGAATTGTTTTAGCCCATTATAGCCCATTATTGTGTTTTGGACTGAGGGAAAAAAAACTGAACAAACTTTAAAGACTCTTTCTGTAGCTATTGTTACACAAGAAAATCAGTTGATAGTGTTTTGTGGAACTTGACTTTTTCTTTCCACTCGAGTACAGTAACGAGAAAGAATGTAGGTCACAAACATGTGTTTTACCTGTATTTCGTGGCCCTCATTTCTGAAGCGATCTACCCATCCCTTGAACTTGCCAAACCTCATTAATTTGAGTGGAATCACTGCATTCTGCCAAAGAGAATTGTAACCTCTTTCTGTGTATCTAGTTGTATTAAACAAAATACTTTGTTCTATTACCTTCTGTGGGTCCACAATATGAATTATTATGTTTTCTCTAAAAAGGCTTGTTGTATCCGATAGTCCGAACTCAGCAATACTGCATATTCTGATCATCCCTCTTACCCTCTGTAACTGCAGGACATTTCTATGGTCGACCCAAGTCAATACTTTCTTCTAACTTTCTGAAATCAGGACAACTAGCACGTGTGAATTTCAAGTTCAAAACTGAGACCTGCAACTCAATGGCACAATGTGTTAATGCCTTAACCTACGACACAACCTGGCCACCAACATGCACTGTGTTTGAATATATTTTCATGAGCGTTGGTCTGAATGGCCTGTTTCTGCGCTGTAAATACAAATTGTAGCACTCCTGCATCTGAGCCAATTTAACTCAACTGACTCAGCACTGACCACAAATTGAACCTGGGACTTTCCGAAGCTTTATGGCCCAGAGAAGAAGACTTTACCTCTGACAGCCGCGGCAACTAACATTAAAAATTGTCCATTGTTACCATTAATCAAGTGCCAGTGGACCTGGTACCTGTAATATAATATCTTGATGGATCAGAGCTCCGTGGAGAATTAAATAGCATCACTGAAAAGCACAAATCTGTCCATGTGATGAAGAAAATAGAAAGCACAGCAGGTCAGGTATCATCTCAGGTTAACACTTCAGGACACGATTGCTTAGAATGCTGACATAACTTTCTCCTTCAGGTGATGTGTACTTGACCATTTTCTTTGTTTGGTCGCAATTTCATGCGTCACGGTATTTCTCCTTTTCCACAAATACAGTAATACTCCCGACACAATAACTACTCCATGAACAAGAAGCAATAATTTCTCCACAACACAGCAGAATATGGTTTATTGAGCAGGCATGAGTGGGGGGGGGCGGGGAGGGGAGGGGGCGGGGGAGAGAGTGGTGATCTGCAGTTAAAAAAATTAAAATTAACACTTTTAAATGTTTTAAATGGTATATAGTTTAGTTGTAATCCCCGGACACAGGAACCTGCTTCACCATCAAAATAAAGTATTATATTTTCCTTTGTTGATAATTTAGATATTTTCTATGGCCCGTATGTGCAATCTTGCATTTCACAACAGAAATCTGTCCAACTTGCATAACAACATACATTAGTTTTCAAGTTATGAAGATTGATTCAATTTAATGTACACCTAGGTAGTTTCTTAAACTAAACATGCAACCCCTCCTCTATGAAAATACCTTATACTACATCTTTAGTGTGTGCTTGAGTAAGCATGAACTAGTAGTGAATTAGAATCATAGAATCATATAGAAACATAGAAAATAGGTGCAGGAGTAGGCCATTCGGCCCTTCGAGCCTGCACCGCCATTCAATGAGTTCATGGCTGAACATGCAACTTCAGTACCCCATTCCTGCTTTTTCGCCATACCCCTTATAGCACAGAAGATGGCCATTCGGCCCTTTGTGTCTGTGGCAGCTCTTTGAAAGAGCTCTCCCATTAGTCCCACTCAAGACGAAGGGGGAACCAATTGTATCCCAACAGTCAACGTTCCCTAATATCTATTTAAGGGACCAAGTAGATGTCATCAATGAAGAAGATTGACAAAGTTGATCCAAACAAATTGTTCAATATAGCAAAGGGTTCCAATACCAGAGAATACTAGTTAAAAACTAAAGAACTCGCAGTGAAAAGGGAAGTCAGATGGATTTTTTTCACCCAAAACGATAATGGAATTATGAAATAAGTTACCAGTCAGACACATTAAAGCGGACAGTTTAAATGGAGCTACTGGAAAGGGGTTTGGTAAGGAGGCAGGCAGGTGGGGTTGATCCATCACAAACCGATATCGTATTGGGACTAATGCCATTTTCCAGTTTGAAAACAAAAATTCTTAACAGATAAAAGGTATATGTTGGGATCTGTTCCAGAATTTACACCTTGGACACAATATAGCCAATATGCATAATTTTCTTGCAAGAAATATTGTGTTATTGATACAAAGCAGCTGCATAGAAAATTCCCTTTCATTTTGATTTGTTTTACTCTATATTTTTAAAGAAAACACTTAACGTGAAATGTCATATAGAGTTTACCTCATATTCATATTTTCCACAACACATGTCTTCCTCATTCATTTCATGATTCAATAAACAACTAAATTGCATTTTCACATATCAATATACAAATGGGTTTAAAACAGTGATTTTCAACAAAACTCTATTCAGAAAGTACAAAGAAATTCTTTAATTCTCTTATTCTCTTAATCTCGTCATCTTCTTTCATCTCCAATATGTTTCATCTGTCTTACGATTATTCATTAGGAAACACCTTCTCCCCAACACATTTTTGAGTCATCTTTTTTCCTTTTCCTACATTTCTTCTTTTCCTTATTTGTTTTAATATTTCTCTTACCCTCTATTCACTCATTAATCCCAGTCTTTCTATCTCTTTCTCTCTTTATCTACTCATGTTACAGTCTCTTCCTCATTCCTTGTCCGTTTCTTATTCCTTCTCTGTACCTCCCTTTCTCATCCTGTATCTCATTCCTTTTGTAAACTTTTCTCCATTTCTGCAACACCCTCCCTCAGCCTCTCAGAATCTCCCTCACTTTATTTACTTTCACTCCCTTGTTCTATCTCTCCCCCTCATTCCTGTTCATCATTCTCTCATTCTCTCACATACTTTTTTAGTTTAGTATTTTTCTCACTGGTTCTCTGTATTGCTCTGTCTTGCAGTTTCTGTACATCTCCCACACTGGTTATCTATACGTATTCTTTCTCTTTATTCACCAAATCACACCACCTCATTCTCTCTAATATTTTCCTCAAGTGTTCTCTGTATTGATCACTTTCCCTATTACTTCCATCACGAGCTCCTGGAATGGCTTTGAATTTCCACCATTGGTCATCCATGATTGCAGCTTAAAATGGGTGACAGTTCCATTCTGAAGAAACTCTGCCCAGTTTACACTGCAGTGTAGCTTCCAGCGGTGGGACCAGTGATGATGGAAGCCTGCACCTCAAATGAGTAGACATTTCATTTAAATAAGCATTTAGTGATATGTCACTCCTGCACCCATTTCCATTCTTTGGGCATGCAGGGCATCAAGTCTGAAGGTTGCCTATTTGAACGACACCCAGGGTTACGGGAATTAGCTGGTGTAGTAGCTGATTTAAATGGCCCAGGTAAATAACTTCAGCCCTTCATATTTCAGTTATTAATTGAGTGCTTCCTGTATTTATTTTTCTTCTGTTGGCATTTAGGTTCTCATGAACCTTTGTATCAATTGTTTAAAAAAAACATTTCCTCCCAAGTACTATTGCTAGAAACCCCTCTGGCTCTCTGCTGACCTTGAGCTAATATTTGACATGTGTGGAAGAGAAGGATCTACTGAGAAGTGCCAGGCAGGCCGTGCTGCTCGAAGGGTGCTCTGTGCCCAATCACGAGTACCCACAGACCAGTATCTGTAGATAGAGGTGACCGTAGCTCAATTTCACATACAATTCGAACGTGCGAATGCTCCTCTTCCCAGAGGAAAGTGGGACAGCAGACCCAATGGCAGCACTAAGGTATGTGAATGCCTGACTAACCAGTGTTGGATACTTGCTCAGAAGCTGCCCAATCACACTGTGACAAGCATGAAAGAAGGAATGCGAAGATAATCGGCAGGCAGTGCAGCCTGAGTGACTGCATCTGTCGAGACGTTGCCAACCTTTTCTGCAGGCTCTGGCACATCTACCGGCCAATGCTTGCTTGGAGCTGACTTCACAGGATCCGGCTCAGCAAAGAAGCAGATGCAGAGTCATGCCATCTTTTGCAAGGATACCGCCAGCTACCGTGCTGCAAAAGGCTGGCACATCCAGTGACAATAACTGTCAGCTGTGGCCTGAAGCATAGCTTCTTCTCCCTGGCAGCACAGTGCAATGATAACCTATGGGGGTGCTGCTGTGGGGGCACGATACAACGATAACCTATGGGGACGGGGGGTGCTGTGGGGTAGTAGAGAGTACCCCTCGCCAAGCAGCCACATCATGTGGTGCCATCTTCACTTCAGCAGCCAGCAAGCAGAGGGCGGCTCCATCACATAAATGCAGACACCTGCCCGAATCTTAGCTTTCCCTTTCCCTTTGCCTAAGACTTTCTTGTTCTGTGCCCCTTCAGCTGCTCATGTGTTGAAACAGTTTTCCAAGGCTATCAGAATCCGTCACGTATTATAATAGTCTCTTCAATTTTCCACGTCACTTTTCTTTTCACTTCCTACACAATTTTCCCCTCCCACCACCCATCCAAACCTGCACCTAAAGCAAAGCGAATGAACCGAAAATCGAGTGCGAGCACCGCACTTCAACTGGAGTCTGTTTGTTGAACTGCAGCAGCAGAGGGAAGTCTTGGTGCGTGAACCTTTTTTCTCGGGGCCACTACTTTGCTCTTTCTCACTAGTTCGCTGCAGTGCTCACTGTCACGGTGTTCACGTGTTCTATCTGCAAGGCTCTCCCTGCGTGTTGTGGACCAAAGGGGCAACTTTGCGATGGGATACTGAACCTGAGCGCGGTGCCCGGCCAACACAGTCGGGTGGGAGGGAGACCTGGACTACTTCCAGCTTCCAGCCTCCTGAACACTGCGGCCAATTTAAAGCGAATGTGGTCGGGGAACCAGCAGGATCGGGTGCAGGGCTGGCTTTACACCGCGCCCGCTCTGGCAGGGTGTATAACTGGTGTGGCCCCGATCCGGACAGTTTCCGGAGGGGCGGATTGGGTTAACAACACCCCGCTTTGCTGGGAGAGCTGCAGCGCGCCAGTTCCTGCACTGCTCCTCCTGGCCTCCAGCGGGATGTTTGAGGGCCGGGGCTTGGACCTCTGGGTGCCTGGAGAAATGGGACAGTGACCTGGCTGGGAGGTTGTCCAGGCGCACAGATAGGTTGACAATGTCCTCAGCACACTCTCAGCTGGTGCCTGGCCGCTTGGGGTGGTCAGCGGTGGGAAATCTCCCCACCTGGCTTTGACAGATGCTAATGGAGTTGTGTGCCTGGTTTGCTCGCTCTCTACTTTCTCTCTCTCGCTCCGATTTGCTGTCCTTCATTCTCTCCATCTCACAATCTTACTGTGCCTCGCTGCGATACATTTTATGTCTGTACTTATTACTTGTCCATACTGGTGTGCGTCTCTCTGTCGATATCTTGGTGTATCTCGCTCTCTTTTTCTAATGATGCGCCGCTTTCTGTGTTCCCTCTCTCTCTCTACATTGGACTGCACTCCAAAAGCACTTCATTGGCTGTAAAACGCTTTAATACGTCCGGTGATCGCGAAAGGCGCTATATAAATGCAAGTCTTAATTTCTTCTTTCTTTCTCTACACACACCTTTCACTCCCACCCCTGTATACTGCCATCCACGTCTCTCTCTCTCTCTCCCTCTGCCCTGACTTTGATCTCCCAGTCCCAATGTGCCCACCCACACAGACACACACACTCCCTCTCACCTGCGAAGGAGAGCTGCAGCCAGACCCGCGGCTGGGACGCCCTGATAGCTGCGGAGATGTCCTGCTCTCTCCCGGGGTAGGACTGGGCCGCCCTCCTCTCGGGCATCAGCCGGACCCTCAGCCGGCCCTCGGAAGAGCCGGCCCACCAGAGGAAGATGTCGGTGAGGTTGTAGAGCAGCAGAGGGGCCGGGGTTGGAGCAGGAGGACCTGGCCGGCCCTGGCAGCGGGCGGTGCTGGCAGCCCAGCCCACCTCCAGCACCACCTGGTTGGACTGTTTCTTGGACCTCCTGCGGGCGAGTTGCGGGGCGCCGGGCGGTGCTAGCGCCGCGCACTCCAGCAGCAGCAGCAGGCGGCAGTCGGCGCCGCTCGGCCGGCCGAAGAATTGCAACAGGTAGTTTCGGAAGAAGGGCGAGAAGGTGAAGTCGACGGCCAGCCCCTTGCGCTTGAGCCGCGAGCTGTAGGTCTGCTCCACTTTGGCCGCCTTCCTGTGCGCTCGCCACTCGGCCGCCTTGCCCCCTCCTCCGCCTGCGCCTCCGCCTCGGCGCTGCTGCCGCGGCCGCTCCGGGGAAGAGGGCTGCAGACCCCACACAAGCAGCAGCGACACAAACAGCAGCCAACACACACTCTTCATTATTCCATGTGGCGGGAATGGAGGAGAGAAAACAAGGAAAACAACAATATAGACAGAGAAATCAACAAATTGTGGATGAGGCTGGAATTTTAAAAATAACACCACCAAAAGCCTCCAAACAAGACGCAAAGTAAATGTTTCTTGCGGCAAATATCAAAGCCTTGGTGATCGACCGTTCCTGCTCTTCATCACTGATCGCGTCTCCTGCAAACTGCTATTATTATTCATTCCTCGCCCGTTTCCACAGCGAATGCATATGTATGTTCACCCCCCAAACACACAAAATCTTCTCTTCACAATCCGTCTGCTTCTTCCTTTTTATGCTGGAAGTTGTATCCAATCTCTCTGTCGTTTCCTTCAGTTTGATTCAGGTTGTATCTGTCGTGTCTTCAATCCATGCCTGTGTGTAGTGCCTGTCCGCTGCTCCGGCACTCTCCTGTGTGTGTGTGTGTGTGTGTGTGAGTACGTGAGTGTGAGCACAGATCTCACTAGTGACAGTACCAGGCTGCTGCTACACGCTCCATCCACCCGGTGAAAAATAAATAAATCCCTTCTCTTGCCTTTAACTCTGGCTGTAACGTCAGCGCCCCCTCCAAAGACACATCTATAGACACATAACAAAGTGAGTCAGACCCTGTAGTCCGTCTCTGAAAACACCCTTCAACAATGCTCAATCTTTTTTTTTAAAGTAGCCTCGACAGGATCTGTAAATGCAGCTTTTGCCAAGTGTAATGCCAAGGGTTGTCTTTGCAGCTTGATGAAAAAAATCATGAGCGTCAGTAAACTCTTTCATGAATGCATTCGCATCATAAGACACGACAGGAAGATTGAGAGGTGCTAGGGGGACGGGACAAAATACTTTACCGTAACATTCTTGCTATCCCTTTCACCCCTTAGACATTTCCAGACGAGTCGCTCAAAAAATCAGACTGTCTGGACAAATCGGACAGGTGGCAAGCCTCACTCAGTTTCGATGGACGCGAGACTTGCATATTCCAGTTGCAAAATGTAACCTATTTCGGTGGCTCTCACTGTCAGCTGCAGCCGCCGATCCACACGGTTTGAAATCGGCCTCGTTGTTTTGTGATCGTAAATCTCACTCCCCCGCCCCCCACCCCCACTCCACTGTCAACTCCGCGTTTGTTATTTCATTCATCTCGGCAATGTAGTATGTAAATGAAATATTACTATTGTGATATCATTTTCATTTGTCTGTTGCATCTAAATGACTTCAGTGGTCCTTTGCTCCCACAATCTGCATCCCTGATCACTACTCTTAATGTACCTTCGTTTCCCCTCGTTTTATTGTGGTGCTTTACTCTGCTTTTGTCCTTTGATGTAGATTTCTTAATAAAAATATCTAAAAGTAGAGATTTATATTTATAATTAAATGTTACATTTTTTCAGCTATACCATTGTTTAAAAACGGCTGTAATAAAACGCGTTGAAATTATTGGAAACGTCTGCAAAGGTTCGCTAGGTAAAGCACTGTATGGTGTGATATTCAACCATACACAACAACAACTTGTATTTGTATAGTGCCTTTAAGTAGTAAAACGTCCCAAGATGCTTCACAGGAGTGATATGGAATAAAATTTGACACTGAGCCACATAAGGGATAGTGGGGCATATAGCCAAAAGCTTGGTCAAAGAGGTAGGTTTTAAGGAGTATCTTAAAGGAGGAAAGAGAGGTAAAGAGGCGGAGAGGTTTAGGGAGTTCCAGAGCTTAGGGTCTAGGCAACAGAAGGCACGGTCACCAATGGTTGAGCGATTATAATCAGGGATGCTCAAGAGGGCAGAATTAAAAGAGCACAGATATCTCAGAGGAGTTTACTGAGATAGGCAGGGGCGAGGCCATGAAGGGATTTGAAAACAAGGATAAGAATCTTAAAATGGAGGTATGGCTTAACCGGGAGCCAATGTAGGTCAACGAGCACAGGGATGATGGGTGAACAGGACTTGGTGTGAGTTAGGACACGGGCAGCCGAGTTTTGGATGACCTCAAGTTTACGTAGAGTAGAACAAGGGAAGCCAGTCAGGAGTGCATTGGAATAGTCAAGTCTAGAGGTAACAAAGGCCTGGATGAGGATTTCAGCAGCGGATGAGTTGAGGCAGTGGTGGAGACGGGTGATGTTATGGAGGTAGAAATAGGTGGTCTTAGTTATACCGCGGATATGTCGTCGAAAGCTCATTTCAGGGTCAAATATGAGACTAAAATGCAAACAATGTGGTTTAGTCTTAAACATATGTTAGGGAGAGCGATGAAGTCAGTATCTAGGGATCAGAGTTTGTGGCGGGGCCTGAAGATAGTGGTTTTGGTCTTCCCAATACTTAATTGGAGAACATTTCTGCTCACCCAGAACTGGATGTCGGACAAGCAATCTGACAAGTTAGAGACCGTGGAGGGGTCGAGCGAAGTGGTAGTGAGGTAGAGATGGGTGTTGTCAGGAAAGTCCCAGGATTTTAGAGATAGCTAACCTCAGCAGGGGCAATAGCAGGAGTGCTGAAATCGGACTCAGATTAAGGTCAGAAAGAATCAGTAATTTATCAGCACAAATAATGAATCGGACATCAAGTGAGGATAGGATAGGACTTGGCTAAGGTACGTGCTATAGTCAAATAGCCTGCCAACACTCACTGGCCAAGTTCATGCATAAATAATGGCAATTTGTATTAGATACCAAAGGACTGCATGCAGCCACAGAATCATACAGTAACTTTCTTCAGGAGAGGAAGGTATGGAAGGAAAATATAACTCAGAGGTTTTATTAGCTGTGAAATCGAGAGCAAATTTGAGAAAGGTTTGCAAAAGATTCATTTTCAAATGTCATGTGGCAGAGTGTGCATACTCAAATGTTGCATTTTCATTAAGTCTGGGGATGTTTATCGCAATAGTAGTTAACTCTTTCAATGTGCACCAACAACACCTGAGGAGAAGGAACCATTTACAATGTCAGGCAACATGGGGGCCAAGAAGGGAAGTTGTATAGTCAGCTGTTCATTGGTAAAGGGGTCAAGAGAGCAGGAGGTGGGACTCAGAGGAGATCCAAGTTCAAGACAAGGTAGATGCAGAGAGGATGTTTCCACTTATGGGGGAATCTAGAACTAGGGGGCATAGTTTTAGAATAAGGGGTCGCCCATTTAGAACTGAGATGAGGAGGAGTTTCTTCTCTGAGGATTGTAAATCTATGGAATTCTCGGCCCCAGAGAGTTGTGGAGGCTGGGTCATTGAATATATTTAAGGTGGAAATAGACAGATTTTTGAATGATAAGGGAGTGAAGGGTTATGGGGAGTGGGCAGGGAAGTGGAGCTGAGTCCAGGATCAGATCAGCCATGATCTTATTGAATGGTGGAGCAGGCTCGAGGGGCCAAATGGCCTATTCCTGCTCATATTTCTTATGTTCTTAGGATAGGGCTGCGGGGGGGGGGGGGCGGTATTTAGGGAAAAGGTTTGACTTTGTGGGAAAGGGAAGAGGTGTAAGCAGAAGAAGCAGCTGAACAGATGATCTCACTTTAGTGAGTGACAAGATGGTCCATGAGCCCCTTGCACTTGCTGTTGGAGGTGAGGGTAGAGGGGACAGGGAAAAGCGACTAAAGGGAATGGTTGGTAGTGAAGAAGAGAAACTGGGGGGGGTGGCGGAGGAGGGAGGTTCTTTACTCTCAAGGATGATCCCAGAATAGTGGGTAGTTTTGGCAGAGGACAGATAGCATTCGTTGTGGTCCAACCAGTTCTGTTGATAAATGGTGAAACCAGTCGTGTGTTAGCACCAAATATATTCACAGTACAGACAAAACAAAAATGAGTTTTTTCAAGAAATGTACTGCCATGCTTATTTAAAAGACAAATGTATCCTTAGTAATAAGCTGATGGTTGCTTAATTTTGGTATCACCGATGTCTAGATTTTGCAGCTCATGAAACATCTTATGCCATATTAGGTGAAAAATTACTGAAGAACAGCTGATATTAAAAGGACAAGGTAACAGGTTTAAATAATAAGTATCATTATTGATAATGAGGAAACCTTTACACCCAAAGTGCAATAGATCACCAGAAAAGGACATTGAAGTGAGCAGTTGATTTGGATTTAAGAGTCAATTAGAAACATTTCTAGAGAGAACGGATTGAAGAATATGGTAAGAAAGTTGGTCGGTTGAGTTGGTCTGTCATAAAGCAATAAGTTCATTGGACCTAATGAGCTTTTCCTGTTCCAAACAGTGTAAACATTAATGTGACAAAGGGTTGGATTTTTTTTTCTGAAATTGCCTGTTTTCAGGCGGTTTTGCAGAGTCAAAAAGAGAAAGATGGGGCAGTGTAGCTCTATACCACAATTTAGTCTCAAAAATGCTCCTCGGTGAAACCTGCTAACCATCTACCATTATTATTTCATAGAATCATAGAGCTAGACTTTCCATTTCACATCGCTGGTCTAGTGCCCATATATTGCCCAAAACAGCCTGCTATCACCCATTTTGACTGAAAAGTGGAAAGTTAGGCTGGAACATTGCCAGAAAATTGTCCCCCTAACTTTCGGCTCACGTCGCTGAAGTGATCGCCGGCACATTGCCGGGTGCAACTTTCGGCACATCGGCGGGCTGATCGTTCGCCGAGAACATCGCTGGAGAAGAGTTGCTTTTCCCGGGCCTTCCTTACAGAACTCAGCCCTACGGACACCATTTTGGACATCGGAGGAAGGGAGGAGGCTGCTAAAACAAGGGGCTTATATTTGTGAGTTATTTAAGGGTCTTTTACAGATATATCAACTCACATTTGTACTTATATTTAATAATTATAATTATATTGGCATTTATTTTATTAGATTGGGCAGTTTAGTAGTAGAAAGGGCATTTATATCAACAGTGATAGTATTAGTGATAGTGATGGGGCCTGTAGCTTCTCTGCCATTACTTGTAACTGCTCACACGCTGGCCTCTAAAAGGGCCAATCAAAGAGGTGGCAGAGTAATGTGGAGGCGGAGGAGGTGAATGTACAGCTGCCGAACTTACAGGGAAAAGCAGTCTTACCTCAACTTGTCTGAAACCGTATGTCTTAGGAGGCTGCACTTCCAGAAGGAGGTCATCAATGAGATATGCCAGCTCATCAAGGGGGATCTGCAGCCGACCAGCACAATCAGGACCGCACTGCCCGTTGAGGTTAAGGTTACTGCGGCACTATCCTTCTACGCATCTGGATCCTTTCACGCTCCAGCTGGTGACATCTGTGGTATTTCTCAGCAAACCACACACTGCTCCATTCGACAGGTGACTGAAGCCCTTTATGCTTGCAGGATGGACTTTATAAACTTCCCTATGACCAGGGAGGGATAAATTGGAAGGGCTTTGGGTTTCTCGCGAATAGCAAACATCCCCAAGGTGCAAGGAGCAATAGACTGCACGACCATTGCCCTGAAAACACCTCTACAGAAGCCAGAGGTGTTTCGTAACCGAAAGGGATTCCACTCCCTGAACGTGCAGTTCGTTGTCGACCACAACCAAATTATCATGGCAGCAAATGCTACATTTCCAGGCAGCATCCATGATGCACACATCCTGAGTGAGAGTGCTATCCCTGACCTGTTTGTCAATCAGCCAGAAGGTCACGGTTAGATGCTGGGGGAGAAAGGATATGGCCTTGCCAGTTGGCTCATGAGCCCCCTGCGTAATCCTCTGACGGAAGCCGAGAAGCGTTACAACAAAAGCCACATAGCTACATGCAACATTGTTGAAAAGACAATTGGGGTGCTCAAGCAGCACTTCAGATGCCTGGAGCACTCTAGTGGCAGCCTACAGCACCACCCTGACCAGGTCGCTGAGTTTATTGTGGTGTGTTGCATGTTGCATAACCTAGCTATAAGGAGAGGACAACAATTGCCAGATGGGGCTGCAGGTCCACCTCCAGAAGGAGGGGAGGTGGAAGAGGCAGATGATGAGGAGCAGGAGGAGGAGGAGGCTGGTGAGGACCTCGGGGAGGACAATCAGCCTGGCGATGAATCCATGGTTCCCCCCCCCCTCTAGAAGACTGGAGAAATCCCGTGGGATTTACGCGGCTGCAAAGCTGTTGCGCCAGCAGTTCATAAATGAACACTTTGCATGAGCTTACATTGGGGACAGTCACAGTTACAGTTACAGTTACGTTTAGACAACAGTTGCATTTGTGTTGAGTTACGTTTTAGCCTTGCCTGCTCCGGCCTGGGCTGACCATTGTTGTACAACAATTGCATTAATGTTTTAGCTTAACTTAACTTACATTATTCAAAGACAATGCAAAACAATTGTAAACTTCAATAAAAAATGTTATTCATTGAACAAAATCATTTTTAATCCCCCCCACCCCCACCCCAACAACAACAACAGCAACAACAACAAAAACAATATTAACAGCAATTAAAGATCAAAAAACAATAACAAGTATAATATATAGAACACCCCCCTCCCTACCTGTGCCACCTCTCCCTCCAGGTCCTTTATCCCCCTCCCCGCCACCCCCCCGGATCTTAAGCCCACCTGCCCGTTTTGGTCCCCGGATGGCACCGAGACATCGGGGACGTGTAGCTGGCAACGGCAAGACTTCCTGCCATGGTGGGGGTGATGGTGGCGTGATCGGCTGTTGGGGGGTTGTTGGAGGGGAAGATGAAGCTGGGGCATCGTTTTCCGAGTAAGAAGGAAGTGCTTCCTCCTGACTCGCTTGAGTGCTTGGGCTAGTACTCGGAACGATCACGGCACCTTGGGGTGCAGCGCAGTGCTCAGCCAACAGCGCATACCACAAGGCATTGGTGGCGGCGGTCTGTGCATGCATCTCCTCAAGTGTCTGCCGCGCTACATCCACTTGCGCAGCAGACACCTGTGAAAAGCCCTGCATGAACTGGGTAAAAGCCTGGAGATGCTCGCAACTTATCGCGACCGTCTCCTCGTACAGGGAGATCAAGCCCTCCAACCGATCGTCCATAGGAGGCGAGTGCTCAACTCGCTGACCCGACCTCCGTGGGGTCGGCGTGCGCACTATAATGTGCCTTGGCATTGCCGGCTGCGCACCACTTGGTCCCGGTGCCTCTTCTGTCTCAATAGAGAGACTTAACGTGGCCTCAGGTTCACCCCCCTCCATAACAGATTCCTCTTCCTCCGGTTCGGTGCTTGATTGAAACTCCTCCTCCTTCTGTTCTTCCGTGGTGAGTGACACCTGCATGGGTGCAGGTACAGGTGCGGCCTCCACTTGTGCCTCCGGTTGACCTTCAAAGCACAATTGAGCTTATTGAGCTTATTAGAACAGAAGGGTACACATTACCGAGAGATGTTACATATTAATGCATCATAGAAATTTACAGCACGTAAGGAGGCCATTTCGGCCCATCGTGTCCGCGCCGGCCGACCAAGAGCTATCCAGCCTCATCCCACTTTCTAGCTCTTGGTCCGTAGCCCTGTTGGTTATGGCACTTTAAGTGCACATCCAAGTATCTTTTAAATGTGGTGAGGGTTCCTGCCTCTACCACCCTTTCAGGCAGTGAGTTCCAGACCCCCACCACCTTCTGGGTGAAGAAATTTCCCCTCATATCTCCTCTAAACCTCCCCCCAATTACTTTAAATCTATGTCCCCTGGTTGCTGATCCCTCTGCCAAAGGAAACAGGTCTTTCCTATCGACTCTATCCAGGCCCCTCATAATTTTATACACCTCAATCAGGTCTCCCCTGAGCCTCCTCTGTTCCAAAGAAAACAGACCCAGCATCTCCAAACTTTCCTCATAGCCAAAATTCTCCAGTCCAGGCAACATTCTTGTAAATCTCCTATGCATCCTTTCCAGTGCAATCACATCTTTCCTGTAATGTGGTGACCAGAACTGCACACAGGACTCCAGCTGCGGCCTAACCAGTGATTTATACAGTTCAAGCATAATGGTGATCTTTTATTCCATGCCTCGATGAATAAAGGCAAGTATTCCATATGCCTTCTTAACCACCTTACCTACCTGGCCTGCTAACCTTTTGGATCTGTGGCGCACTCCAAGGTCCCATTATTCCTCTGCACTTTTCAGTGTCGTACCAGTTAATGTGTATTCCCTTGCCTTGTTCGACCTCCCTAAATGCATTATTTCACACTTATCTGGATTGAATTCCATTTGCCACTGTTCTGCCCACCTAACCAGTACATTGATATCTTCCTGCAGTCTGCAGCTTTCGTCTTCATTATCAACCACACAGCCTATTTTCGTGTCATTTGCAAACTTCTTAATCATACCCCCAACATTTAAGTCCAAGTCACTGATATATACCATAAAAAGCAAGGGACCTAGCACTGAGCCCTGCGGAACCCCACTGGATACAGCCTTCCAGTCACAAAAACATCCATCAACCATTATTCCTGGTTACCTCCTCGAAAAATTCAATCAATTAGTCAGACATGACCTTCCCTTGACAAATCCAGGCTGACTGTCCTTGATTAATCCATGTCTTTCCAAATGAAGATTTATCCTATACTTCAGGATTTTTTCCAATAATTTTCCCACCACCGAGGTTAGGCTGACTGGCCTGTAATTACTCGGTCTATCCCTTTGTCCCTTTTATAACAAAGGTACAATATTAGCAGTCCTCCAGTCCTCTGGCACCACACCTGAAGCCAGAGAGGATTGGAAAATGATAGTCAGAGCCTCTGCTATTTTCTCTTTTGCTTCTCTTAATCACCTGGGATGCATTTCATCCGGGCCTGGGGATTTATCCACTTTCAAAGCAGGTAAGCGCCTTAATACTTCCTCTCTCACTATGTTTATCTTGTCTAATATTTCCCCAGAGTGTAACCCATCACATGCAAATGGAGGCAGGTGGGTGGCCAAGGTATCTGTGTAACTTCACCCAGTTAATGGCCCTAAATCAATGTCAAATACTCTGGTATATAAGTGTCAGTATAAGCTCCACATCAGTTATCTGGCGGCAACTACATCTTGGAGGAGGCCCTCTTTGGTGATAATCCAAATGTTTGTGAACCTTTGGCTGGACATCTATTTTTGTTGTTTGTTTCTCTCCAACATCTCTGAAGAATTCTCTTGTCATTTCTGTGATTACTGGAGTTTTTGGATTGCAGACATACATTTCCCAATGGTAATTCATCTCCTCTTGTATTATGAAGAGGAGGAAATGGAAAGGAGGAGGAAATGTTCGATTGGAGGAACTTAAATTCAGGCATTGAACAGCTTGCCAATATCTACTCCATAGGGTTTACAGATCTAGGAGGTCTTAGAATTCTCTGCCCAGTGTCTCAAAAACCTGTACTTCCCCCTGGCAGTGATATGCCAGCTGCTGGATGCAGATCTGAAGCCCACTTGAGCGAAGAGTACGGCATGATATGTAGCAGTGAAAGCGACCACCACTATGAATTCTTTTGCCACTGGATCTTTCCTGACAGCCTTGAGTGACCTTTGTCCCATTAGTCAGGCAATGGCTCACTACTCCATGAAGGTCACTGATGCTCTTTTCAGGTGGTCCTTGCAATTCTTAAGTATCTCAATTGAACCTACAAGACGCCAGCCCAATTCTATAGACTGACAGGATTCCCACAAATGCAATTGATGGAACACACATCGCTTTAATGGCCCCCTATGACAGCACCGCAGTTTCATTAATAGGAAATGGTTTTGTTCTATTAATGTCCAGCTATTGTGTGATGCCATTCAGGTTGTGCTGCCTGCTGCACAAGAAGCTGTTGTGATGTTGTTATCATGCGGCAATCCATCATACTAGAATCGACAACTCAAAACCATGTAACAAGATGATTGATTTGTGATAAAAGCTATTCCCCAGTAGTCACAGCTAATGTGTTTGATATGGGATCCACAGACCAAAGGGAAGACACAGGACTACAATAAGTGTGATAGAACAGAACACTGGACTAATCTGATGGAGCCCTGCAGAAAAAATGTCCAGAATTATAAGTTTGCAGCACGCTACATAATGTTGCAATGAAGAAGGGCTTACTATTTCCTGAAGCTAAAATGGATGACAATGAAGAGGAGCAAGCGACCCTCCATCCATCCTTCAGGAGGCAGTTGTACAGGAGGAAGAGGAGGTTTTGCAAAAGATCCATCAGCATGCAGCCAGAGCAATGAACTTATTGCCAATTACTTTCAATAAAAAAAAAGGTGTACAGAGAAATAAAAATCCTTCCCATGGCTGATCAGCCCTTCACTCCAAATGTCTCATGAAGACTTACAGTCCAAAGACATCAGTACCTTACCTCAGTAACAGGAATCATCTACTCAGTCTACTAAGTTGCACACATCTAGAGAAATGAACACCACAGTCCATTCAATCAAGTAATTTTTACTTTTAAGCATAATAACCTCTGGCCTGCTTTCACCAACATGCTCTTCCCACTTTTCCTCCCATTTCCCCGTCTCCCACAGCCTCTCATCTGCACCTTACAATGAGGTGCAAAGCTTCCTCCTATTTTGTACTCGAACTTCATAAAGCAGGTGTTTCTTTCAGTTGCAATTCCTAGTTACCGGTTGTATGAAACCGTTCTCCTTTGCAGGAAGAGAACACAGTGATGCAGGAATGTGAGTAGCATTTACAGTTCTCTTCACCCAAGTTTCTGTATCCATCCCATGATTGTAATGCTGGCATATCTATGCTCCCTTTAAAGGTCACTTCTTCAGGACTAACACAACCCCTTGTGGCAAGCAATGTAAGCGTACACAGTGATTTGGAGTTAACATGGTGCATTCACCTATGAATAGGTCAGTTGTTCTGTCATCCAGGTAATGCCACAGAGAGGGCATGGGAGGTAAAGAGGTGAGTGAAGCCTTTGTCATTCCTACAGTATGTGCGTGGGGAACAGTACATTCACTTACCTTGACCATCATTGTGATGTCGTTGAACCTCTTCCTGCACTGTGTGCCAGTCGAGGGGTGGTGGGGATAGCACTGTGCCTCGGCCACTTCCCACCAGAAAGTCTGAACCACCCAGTTATGGGGCTTCCTATCTTCATGTCCCCGGCTGTCCTTTTCTTGTCCTTCTTTCTGTGAGTGGGACACAAGCTAATACATCAGTAAATCCGGGCGCGCTTCCCGAGTAGGTGGTGGTGAACCGTAGTGATGTTGTGAAACCGAGTGGCTTGCCAGCCCACTTCAGAAGGCAGCTAAGAGTCAACAATGTTGGCGTGGGGCTTGAGTCACATCGAGGTAAGCTTTGGAGAACCAGTTGGGTTTTTACGACTGCTTAATGGTCGCTTTTACTGATACCAGATTTTTTTAAACTGAAGTCAATAGAAAGTGCATGGTACAAAACGGGTTGGTGATCCAATCAAATGGATTCTCCACCGGATGGGATAGGGCCAAATTATTCCATAAGTATTGACAAAGCGTCCACAGCCAAAACATCTACTCCACTGTTCTCTCCACAGATGCTGAGTGTTTCCACCATCTTCTGTTTTGATTTAGGTTTTCAGCATCTGCAGCTCTTTGTTTTTTGTTTACAGAGCTACACAAGAAGTTGAATCCATACCAGTCTGTAGTGTAGGACTAATAAATAGGGGAAGTAATGCTTCTGGTATAGTTCCTATTTTTCAAATAAGCTATTTTTTTCTCTCATTTTTGTTTAGTTGTATTGAAATGTTATTTTAGGTTTGCAATATTAAATGAAATGAAAATATTTAAAAGATAAATAAGTAAAAACATAAATTGTTTCTCTGTAGCTCGCTCTTTCAAACAATCGCAGCTATTTTATATTTCATTAGGTTTCCAACCTATCTCACATTTATGGTCATGAAATCTTGCTCCTCATAATTCACCAAGGTAAGGTTAGCAGTTATGCAGTATAAGTATAGTACCAGCAAATTAACCCTGCACTGCAGTCCAGTCAACCATCCATGAACATATCGCACAGTGTAAGCATTTTTCTGACCCAAGCACGGAATTCCCCAAGTACCACACACACACCTATTATGCTGAAGTTCTGATCCAAACTTATCATTTCTTAGCAGTTTATTATGAATCATATTAAGATTCAGCGTACTTTTTGAAGAAATGCTGCCATTCCTGTCAGACTTGGCTCCGTGATAGCACTCTTGCCTCTGAGTCAGAAGGTCATGGGTTCAAACCCCACTCCAGGGAGTTGAGCACATAATCTGGGCTGGCACTTCAGTGCAATACTGAGGGGGTGCTGCACTGTCAGAGGTGCCATCTTTTAGATGAGACATTAAACTGAAGCCCTATCTGCCCTCTCAGGTGATTGTAAAAGATCCCACGCTACTATTCAAAGATGAACATAAGAAATAGGAGCAGGAGTAGGCCCCTCGAGCCTGCTCAACGATTCAACAAGATCAAGGCTGATCTGATCATGGACTCAGCTCAACTTCCCCCCCCGCCCACTCCCCATAACCCTTTACTCCCTTATCGCTCAAAAATCTGTATATCTCTGCCTTAAATATATTCAATGACCCAGCCTCCACAGCTCTCTGGGGCAGAGAATTCCACAGATTTACAACTCTCTGAGAGAAGAAATTTCTTCTCATCTCAGTTTTCAATGGGCGACCCCTTAGAAACATAGAAACATAGATAATAGGTGCAGGTGTAGGCCATTTGGCCCTTCTAGCCTGCACCACCATTCAATGAGTTCATGGCTGAACATGCAACTTCAGTACCCTCTTCCTGCTTTCTCGCCATACCCCTTGATCCCCCTAGTAGTAAGGACTTCATCTAACTCCCTTTTGAATATATTTAGTGAATTGGCCTCAACAACTTTCTGTGGTAGAGAATTCCACAGGTTCACCACTCTCTGGGTGAAGAAGTTTCTCCTCATCTCGGTCCTAAATGGCTTACCCCTTATCCTTAGACTGTGACCCCTGGTTCTGGACTTCCCCAACATTGGAAACATTCTTCCTGCATCGAACCTATCTAAACCCGTCAGAATTTCTATGAGGTGTCCCTCTCATTCTTCTGAACTCCAGTGAATACAAGCCCAGTTGATCCAGTCTTTCTTGATAGGTCAGTCCCACCATCCCGGGAATCAGTCTGGTGAACCTTCGCTGCACTCCCTCAATAGCAAGAATGTCCTTCCTCAAGTTAGGAGACCAAAACTGTACACAATACTCCAGGTGTGGCCTCACCAAGGCCCTGTACAACTGTAGTAACACCTCCCTGCCCCTGGACTCAAATCCTCTCGCTATGAAGGCCAACATGCCATTTGCTTTCTTAACCGCCTGCTGTACCTGCATGCCTACCTTCAATGACTGATGTACCATGACACCCAGGTCTCGTTGCACCTCCCCTTTTCCTAATCTGTCACCATTCAGATAATAGTCTGTCTCTCTGTTTTTACCACCAAAGTGGATAACCTCACATTTATTCACATTATACTTCATCTGCCATGCATTTGCCCACTCACCTAACCTATCCAAGTCACTCTGCAGCCTCATAGCATCCTCCTCGCAGCTCACACGGCCACCCAACTTAGTGTAATCCGCAAATTTGGAGATACTACATTAAATCCCCTCATCTAAATCATTAATGTACAGTGTAAACAGCTGGAGCCCCAGCACAGAACCTTGCGGTACCCCACTAGTCACTGCCTGCCATTCTGAAAAGTACCCATTTACTCCTACTCTTTGCTTCCTGTCTGACAACCAGTTCTCAATCCACGTCCGCACACTACCCCCAATCCCATGTGCTTTAACTTTGCACATTAATCTCTTGTGTGGAACCTTGTCGAAAGCCTTCTGAAAGTCCAAATATACCACATCAACTGGCTCTCCCTTGTCCACTCTACTGGAAACATCCTCAAAAAATTCCAGAAGATTTGTCAAGCATGATTTCCCTTTCACAAATCCATGCTGACTTGGACCTATCATGTCACCTCTTTCCAAATGCACTGCTATGACATCCTTAATAATTGATTCCATCATTTTACCCAATACTGAGGTCAGGCTGACCGGTCTATAATTCCCTGTTTTCTCTCTTCCCTCCTTTTTTAAAAAGTGGGGTTACATTGGCTACCCTCCACTCGATAGGAACTGATCCAGAGTCTTTGGAATGTTGGAAAATGACTGTCAATGCATCCGCTATTTCCAAGGCCACCTCCTTAAGTACTCTGGGATGCAGTCCATCAGGCCCTGGGGATTTATCGGCCTTCAATCCCATCAATTTCCCCAACACAATTTCCCGACTAATAAGGATTTCCCTCAGTTCCTCCTCCTTACTAGACCCTCTGACCCCTTTTATATCCGGAAGGTTGTTTGTGTCCTCCTTAGTGAATACCAAACCAAAGTACTTGTTCAATTGGTCTGCCATTTCTTTGTTCCCCGTTATGACTTCCCCTGATTCTGACTGCAGGGGACCTACGTTTGTCTTTACTAACCTTTTTCTCTTTACATATCTATAGAAACTTTTGCAATCCGTCTTAATGTTCCCTGCAAGCTTCTTCTCGTACTCCATTTTCCCTGCCCTAATCAAACCCTTTGTCCTCCTCTGCTGAGTTCTAAATTTCTCCCAGTCCCCGGGTTCGCTGCTATTTCTGGCCAAATTGTATGCCACTTCCTTGGCTTTAATACTATCCCTGATTTCCCTTGATAGCTACGGTTGAGGCATCTTCCCTTTTTTATTTTTACGCCAGACAGGAATGTACAATTGTTGTAGTTCATCCATGCGGTCTCTAAATGTCTGCCATTGCCCATCCACAGTCAACCCCTTCAGTATCATTCGCCAATCTATCCTTACCAATTCACGCCTCATACCTTCAAAGTTAGCCTTCTTTAAGTTCTGGACCATGGTCTCTGAATTAACTGTTTCATTCTCCATCCTAATGCAGAATGCCACCATATTATGGTCACTCTTCCCCAAGGGGCCTCGCACAATGAGATTGCTAATTAATCCTCTCTCATTACACAACACCCAGTCTAAGATGGCCTCCCCCCTAGTTGGTTCCTCGACATATTGGTCTAGAAAACCATCCCTTATGCACTCCAGGAAATCCTCCTCCACCATATTGCTTCCAGCTTGGCTAGCCCAATCTATGTGCATATTAAAGTCACCCATTATAACTGCTGCAACTTTATTGCATGCACCCCTAATTTCCTGTTTGATGCCCTCCACAACATCACTATTACTGTTTGGAGGTCTGTACACAACTCCCACTAACGTTTTTTGCCCTTTGGTGTTCTGCAGCTCTACCCATATAGATTCCACATCATCCAAGCTAATGTCTTTCCTAACTATTGCATTAATCTCCTCTTTAACCAGCAATGCTACCCCACCTCCTTTTCCTTTTATTCTATCTTTCCTGAATGTTGAATACCCCTGGATGTTGAGTTCCCAGCCCTGATCATCCTGGAGCTACGTCTCTGTAATCCCAATCACATCATATTTGTTAACATCTATTTGCACAGTTAATTCATCCACCTTATTACGGATACTCCTTGCATTAAGACACAAAGCCTTCAGGCTTGTTCTTTTAACACCCTTTGTCCTTTTAGAATTTTGCTGTACAGTGGCCCTTCTTTTTCTTGGGTTTCTCTGCCCTCCACTTTTCCTCATCTCCTTTCTGTCTTTTGCTTTTGTCTCCTTTTTATTTCCCTCTGTCTCCCTGCATTGGTTCCCATCCCCCTGCCATATTAGTTTAACTCCTCCCCAACAGCACTAGCAAACACTCCCCCTAGGACATTGGTTCCGGTCCTGCCCAGGTGCAGACCGTCCGGTTTGTACTGGTCCCACCTCCCCCAGAACCGGTTCCAATGCCCCAGGAATTTGAATCCCTCCCTGCTGCACCACTGCTCAAGCCACGTATTCATCTGCGCTATCCTGCGATTCCTACTCTGACTAGCACGTGGCACTTGTAGCAATCCCGAGATTACTATTTTTGAGGTCCTACTTTTTAATTTAGCTCCTAGCTCCTTAAATTCGTTTCGTAGGACCTCATCCCTTTTTTTTACCTATATCGTTGGTACCAATGTGCACCACGACAACTGGCTGTTCTCCCTCCCTTTTTAGAATGTCCTGCACCCGCTCCGAGACATCCTTGATCCTTGCACCAGGGAGGCAACATACCATCCTGGAGTCTCGGTTGCAGCCGCAGAAATGCCTATCTATTCCCCTCACAATTGAATCCCCTATCACTATCGCTCTCCCACTCTTTTTCCTGCCCTCCTGTGCAATAGCACCAGCCATGGTGCCATGAACTTGGCTGCTGCTGCCCTCCCCTGATGAGTCATCCCCCTCAACAGCACTCAAAGCAGTGTATCTGTTTTGCAGGGGGATGACCACAGGGGACCCCTGCACTACCTTCCTTGCACTACTCTTCCTGCTGGTCTTCCATTCTCTAGCTGGCTGTGGACCCTTCTCCTGCGGTAAGACCAACTCGCTACACGTGCTACTCACGTCGTTCTCAGCATCATGGATGCTCCAGAGTGAATCCACCCACAGCTCCAATTCCGCAACGCGGTCCGTCAGGAGCTGGAGGCGGATACACTTCCCGCAGATGTAGTTATTCTTATTCTGAGATTATGGGCTAGAACCTCCACTTTTTTTGCATGCTTACGCCCACTTAACGCCCATTTTACCATTGAAATGTTGCATAACTCCCATATATCGCCCGTTTTGGCACAAAATGGAAACTGACGGGCTTTTTTAGGAGACTTATTGCCGAGCGTTATTTTCCCAATGGGATTAATGCCGAGAAAAAATATTACCGCCCGCTCACTCTTTTTAGACGGAATCAGCAGAATGGGCGATTTCAACACCCATATTATCGGCCAGTATTACTTTCCTCACGGAATTAATGCTGAGATTCAATAATAACGCCCGGCGACTGTTTTTTTGTCACAAAGAGCATATTTACCCAAACTAACGACCATAGAGATCGGCCATCATCAATTTCATCACCTCGCACACATATCGCCCAGAATATCGCCCACTCAAAAAAACGCCCACAAAAAGTGGAACTAACCGGGACAGACGCCAGCGGTGTGGCTGGCATTTGTTAAATCCCACTCTTACGTGAGGAGCTGATGTCAGAAAGATTTGCCTGAAAGAGTGCTGATGTGAGTGACAATGCTGACACACTGCTGTCTGTGTGCAGCTCAGACATCAATGGGGCCCATCACCTTGGTACCAGTTAAAGTTTACGTTGATTGATGTTAAGTTGTATTTAACCCTTTCACGGTAAGAAATCACCAGTGTGTAATGGTCCAGCTATCTGAGACAATGCGCAACAAGGTCATGTTCAATAACAAAAGTTTAATACCAACATTGGTCTGAAATCATAAGTATCACAACCAATAATACCCAACCCCCGCCCACATCCCACTTTTTCCACCATTGACATGGTCCCCAGCCCCCATACATTGCAACAAATTGCATACACCCAGATGGAGATATAACACAGCCATTACCTGCACATATACACCTCACTTTCCTTGCCCCCTCTCCTTCTCCCCACCTCTATCACTTCCCCCCCTCACTCCACGGTACCTGGCCGAGGAGCCCCTCAGGTGGTGCCTCATTGGGGGGGATAAAGGCAGATGCATTGGTTAGATGGGTACGGGAGTGGGGGGTGCCGACGGGGTAACATTCTCTGATGCAGATGCAGGAACTTGGTCCTTGCTCTCATCTGTCGTTCGCAGTGGTGGTGCGGAACCTAGGGGTGGAATGCTGCACTCTGGAACCACTGGGAGGGCTGTGGCAGCAGTGTTCCTGGCTATCGCATCCAGGGACTCCGCCACGTGCAGAATGTACTCGGTCATGGTGGCCAGGTGTCGGGATATGCTCTCCAAAGCTACGATGAGCTGGTCACCAATGTCTACAGTCCTCCTGGACAACTGTACCATCTCTCCGCTCTCATGTCGTGCTCGTGGAACAGACCTGCCGCAT